>NC_134663.1:5433814-6033814 GCF_030463565.1 Pelecanus crispus
TAATCCTATTGCCTTGAGACATGGGAAAAAAAATCTACCGGTCCTCGATCCGCCCCGGAAAAAAACTTCATTTCAAGTAACCACAGTCCCGAGCCGACCAAGAAATCTTCAAGTGTGAATTTTTCGGAGCCGCCAGGACACCCCCGCGGTGCCCCCCCCCTCCGCCTGCCGCCGTCCCACCTCCCCTCCTCAATTATCCCAAAAAAAAAACCCCCCAACAAAAATGCCAAAAACAAACCCCCCGCCTCCGACCGAATTCCCAAATCCGAGAAGAAACGGCGCTTTATTTTTAAATGTTGAATTATTACTTTTTTTTTTTTTTTTTTTGCGCCGCGGTGCAAAAACCCACAGGCAAAAAAAAAAAAAAAAAAGAAAAAAACTGCTCCTGGAATAAAACTGAGGCTGAAATTACGGCGGTTTGTAATCCCTGAAGGATGTGGAAAAATGAGGAGAAAAAAAAAAAAAAAAACCCGGGCGGAAAGGGATGGGGAGGGGGAGGAAAAGAAATAAAGGAAGAAACACCGCTGCGAAAGGATCCCTGATTTCGGAAAGATTCGCCCCGGTTTCGCTCGCCTTCGCTGCCGCGGCGCCGCAGGGGGCGTGGGGGGGTTGAGGTATTTGCCTTGGTTTGGGGGGCGCGGGGGAACTGCTGCCCCGGCGCTGACGGGAAGCCGAAGGGGAAGAAAGTAGCACCAATAAAACCCCAAAAAAATGGAAAAAAAGGGGAAAAGAAAGAGACGGGCAGAAGCGGGATGCCCGGCTGAGCCCTCGCCGCGGGGAGACACCGGTGATTTGGGGAGGGGAACGAGCCCGAGGGAGCTGGGGGGAAGCGCGGTGCCGAGTGCGGTGCTGAGTGCCGGTGGGCACCGGCACCGTGGCGAAGCACCGTGCCCGAGCGCCGCGTCCGTGCACGGTGGGCGAGCACCGTGCCCGTGCACCGTGCCCACGCACCACGGCCAAGCACCGTGTCCGTGCACGGTGGGCGAGCACCGTGCCCGTGCACCGTGCCCACGCACCACGGCCAAGCACCGTGTCCGTGCACGGTGGGCGAGCTCCGTGCCCGTGCACCGTGCCCACGCACCACGGCCAAGCACCGTGTCCGTGCACGGTGGGCGAGCACCGTGCCCAAGTGCCGTATCTGTGGAGCATGCCCAAGCACCGTGTCCAAGCACCGCGTCCATGCACCATGCCCTTGCACCGTGCCCTCGCACCCTCTCCGTGCCCATGCACCCTGTTCGAGCACCGTGGCCGTGCACCGTGCCCGAGCACCGTGGCCACACACCATGGCTGTGCACCGTGGCCGGCCACCGTGTGTGACCACCGTGTCTGAGCACCACGGTCATGCATGGTGCCGGAGCACCACGGCCGCGCACAGTGCCCAAGCACCGTACCCACATACCGTGCCCTTTGTGCACGTGCACTGTGCGTGCACAACGCACCCGTGCACCGGGCTGAGCACCCTGCCCGAGCACCGCGTCCACGCACCATGGCCGAGCACCGTGGCTGAGCACTGTGCTGAGCACCGTGGCCGAGCACCGCGTCCAAGCACCATGTTCACACGCCCCGGCTGAGCACCGTGTCCACGCACTGTGTCGGAGCACCGCGGCCGAGCACCACGTTCACCGCATTATGGCTGAGCGCCGTGTCCACGCACCACGGCCGAGCACCACGGCCGAGCGCCGTGTCCGAGCGCCGCGGCCGAGCACCATGTTCACTCATCGTGGCCGAGCACCGTGTCCATGGTGCGTGGCCAAGGACTGTGCCCGAGCGCCATGTCCACGCACCACAGCAGAGCACCGTGCCCGAGCACTGTGTGCACGGCCAAGCACCGTGCCCAAGCACCGTGGCCGTGCACCGTGTCCAAGCACCGTGTCCAAGCACCACAGCAGAGCACCGTACCCGAGCACCATGTCCAAGCACCGCAGTCAAGCACCGTGGCCAAGCACCATGTTCACACACCACATCCGAGCACTGTGCCCAAGCACCATGTCCATGACGCGTGGCTGAGCACCGTGCCCAAGCACCATGTCCACGCGCCATGTCCAAGCACCGCGGTTGAGCACCGTGCCCGAGCACCATGTCCACACACCATGTCCAAGCACCGCGGTTGAGCACCGTGCCCGAGCACCAAGTCCACGCACCATGTCCAAGCACCGCGGTCGAGCACTGTGCCCGAGCACCATGTCCACAATGCGTGGCTGAGCACCGTGCCCAAGCACCATGTCCACGCACTGTGTCCAAGCACCGCGGTCGAGCACCGTGCCCGAGCACCATGTCCACGCACCATGTCCAAGCACCGCGGTCGAGCACCGTGCCCGAGCACCATGTCCACGATGCGTGGCCAAGCACCGTGCCCAAGCACCATGTCCACGCACCATGTCCAAGCACCGCGGTCGAGCACCGTGCCCGAGCACCATGTCCACGATGCGTGGCCGAGCACCGTGCCCAAGCACCATGTCCACACACCGTGTCCAAGCACCGCGGTCGAGCACTGTGGCCGAGCACCGTGTTCACACACCCTGGCCGAGCACCACGTCCACGCACCACGTCTGAGCACGACGTCCACAATGTGCGGCCGAGCACCGTGCCCGAGCACCACGTCCATGATGCGTGGCCAAGCACCGTGCCCAAGCACCATTTCCACGCACCATGTCCGAGCACCGTGCCCGAGCACCAGGTCCACGCGCCATGTCCAAGCACCGTGGTCGAGCACCATGTTCACACACCCTGGCCGAGCACCACGTCCACAATGCATGGCCGAGCACCGCGCCCGAGCACTGCAGCCGAGCACCTCATCCAAGCGCCACATCCGCACACGGCTCTCCTGCCGGCACCGCGGCCCCACACCGGAGGGGAACGGCTCCACCGCAAGCCCAGTCGGCGGAACGCCTCCGACGCGGCACCCTTTTCAGTTTGCATAAACCCAACCGGCTCCCGGCACGCTTCGAGCTGTCGCTCCGGAAAAGTAAACTTCCTTCTCAACGACATTGCTTTTTTTTTTTTTTTTTTTTTTTCTTGGTTCCCTAGTTTCGTATATACATTAGTAGCACCTCAGCGAGATGGAATCAGGCAGAAGCGTGATACAGTTTGTTAAAACACCATAGCACCGTTTTTATTAGAAGATTTCATTTAATAAAAATATGCCTTATAGAGCCCACAAAGCATACTCCAGTATTAAAAGGAAAAATCAGCAATTGAGGCACCTCAGGGATTCTGGTTTCCTTCTCCTTCCCGTGCCTCGTCCCGAGAGCGTCGAGATAGGGGTGGGGGGACACCCCGAAACGTGTCCCCCGTTCCCCGCCCGAGGCGAAGCATCGCGGCCGGAAAAACCGAAGCGGGGCGGCAGGAGCCCGTCGGGGCTCCCCGCGCCGAGCTCTCCCCAGGGTTTCTACCGCGGGCGTTGTTCTAGAGCCACTGTGGCCGCGACCTGCTGCAAAATTAGGTCCCCATCCCACCCTGAAGCGATTAAAAACATCCCCCCCCCACCCCAGCGAGTCCCCCTTAACGCCGCGACCCCCCCTGGCTTCAACGCGGGCGGGATGAGCGCGGCCGCCGGGACGGGTAAAGGAAAAGATTTTGCTTGAAAAAACAGCCTCTCAGCAGCAAGGGGTAAAGAGCTGTGCATAGATTTCTAGTTTTCGTAGAAGAAGTCTGAAGCGTGCTAATTTTTAATGACTGAGATTTGAGGTAGGTTAGACGTTATGTAGTGTAAAAACGTGAGACTGCAGCAGTTCTCGCTCCCCGACCCGCGGCGCCGGCATCTCCCCGCTTACCCGGGTTGAACCCGCCGGAGCCAACGCCGCGCCGGACCGAACCCCCTCCCTGCACCAAAAAAAACCTCCGAGGAAGCAGGACTTAGACAGGTTACACGGACTCTCGCCTTCTCCGAACACACCCCTTCTCCTCCCGACTCTACACCCATCCAGGCGAAGCTCGCAAGGCACCCCCGCCACGACAGTCAGACCAGACCCCGGGCGATGCGAACCGGGGCCGGCACCCGAATCCGGCCCCGCCGAATGCCGCCGGCGGGGATCAGCCGGGTCCCCTTTTCGCCCTCCGAACCACATCGACACGTCGGGTCACCGCGCTGGAACCAGCATCGCCCGCCGGGCATCCCTAAAATCTGACTTGCCATCGACTCTTACAATCCTGATATGCTATTGGGTATTTATAAGAAAAGCGGTAATAGCTCGTTGAGTTTCCTTGTCAAATATACGCGACTTTACAGATTACGGTTAAAAAAAAAAAAAAAAAAATTAATTATGAAGGACGGACAAAGCATGTTAAATATTCTGCCAGTATTTACAGTTCTCCCACAATAATCTTGTTTAAAACATACTGCTTTCAAGTTGTTGGGGGTTTGGAGGGGAGGAAGGAAAGAGGGAAGTTGTTTTTTTAACTTTCGCTTTCGTTTTTAAATCTAGGTGAAAGTGCTTTTAAAAAAATTCTTTCCCTATTTACAGGTTTAAAATCAGACCACGTAAATGTTCAGGCTGTTTTACCGAGATCCTGCTGATCTGTGCCAGTGCGCAAGGAAGGAGGGTGACAGTAAACACAAGGTGATTTCTGCACGGTGACGGCGTCGGCTCTGGCTCGCTGGCTCTCCAAAAGGCACCTGAAAGTGCAAAAGCAACGACCCCGGGGACGCCGGCACCCGGATTCGGCCATGCCGCCCTCCCGGCGAGCCGCGGGGGAGCTCGCCCGCCCGCCCGTCCGTCCCGGCACGGCTTCGGCATCGCAGACGGGCGGAAAGTCTCGACTGAGATTGTTCGAAAAGCACCACGCGGTTGTTGTCCGTCGTTGGGTTATTTGTTGGGGTTTTGTGGGTTTGGGTTTTGTTTTTTTTTTTTTTTGCGGGAAGAATGGCGATCCGTAGGAAGGAGGGATGGCACCCGGGGAGAGAAAAAGCACCGAGCCCCGGCGGCGCTCGCCACCACGCCGGCTCGCCGGCGCCGGCGGGGAAGGCGGACCGGCGGGGGTTTTGGCCAGCCAAGTCTTGGGATTCGCTCTTCCCAGAGCCGATCGCACGGAGAAAGTCCCCCGGAGACGGAAAGCACCAGACTGTAGCAACAGTGATGTACAGAGAGCAACACTAGCTATTCACAGTTTGGGGTTGGTTTGTGTTTTTTTCCTGTTTTTGTATTTATTTTTTTTTCTTTCTGTTTTTGTCCTGTCGGCTCCTTTAGAGATGCCGCCGCCGCCGCCGTCGCTCTCCCCGGGGTCGCCGGCAAAGGAGCCCCAAGTCCGAGCCCGAGCGCGGCACCCCGGCAGCGGCAGTCCCCAGCCCAGACGTGTCCTGAGGTCTCCGGCGCCGGGAAAGACGCCGGCTCGGTCCGTCCCGGCGGAGCCGATCCCGCCGGCGGTGAGGAGCCGAGCGAAGACGTGCCATCCCAGGACATCCCGCTCGCGAGCGGGTCTCCCGTCGCTGTAAGGAAGGTCTCCTCGAGTTGCAAAATAGGTATTTTTAGGTCCTTGGGAAAAAAAATAATCGGATGTTCGGCGTGTCCGGCTGACGGTAAAGCACACGATCCCGCCAGCCCCCACGCGCTGGAGCTGGAGGGAGTCACCTCTTGCCTTTAAGCTGGTTTGGTGTTCGGGTTGTTTTTTCTTTGTGTTTAGGGTTTTTTCTGTTTTCGATGTTGGCTTCTTTTTTGAAGATCGGCTTCGTCGTTGTCGTCCGAGTAAAAAATAAAATAAAATAAAATCCAATAAATAGGTATTTTTAAGTGGAATTAAAAACCTCTCCTTTGCGAAAGGACGCTATAAACTTCTCCCTCCGTTCGCACGGCGCACGAGGCTAGATTAAAAAAACGCGGAGATATAAATATGAGATTACCGAAAAGCGTCAAACAGCATCGTTCCTCTTTTTTTTTTTTTTTTTTTTCCGAGTTTTGCTTTGTTTGCCAACTCCTCGCCAAGCGCAGCTCTCCGACGGCGTGCGCCCGCGCCGGCTCCGCTGTTTCCGAGCGTGCGTGTTGGGTTCGCTTTCCGTGGGTTGGGTTTTTTTTTGTTGTTGTTGTGTTTTGCTTCGGTTTTGTCTATTTTTTTTTTTTTTCTTCTCCCCCACGCCCGAGGAGAAAGCACCACGAAGCAGCGCCAGGCGCCAGCGCTGCCGAGGGTTGAGGTAAGATGGGGCCGCGGCGGTCGCCTCCGTCTCAGATCCAGCGGCTGTAGGGGCCCGTCACCTTGGTGTAGGCGTAGGAGGACACAGTGATGGCGGAGTTGGTGGGGATGGCCACCGCCTGCCGCGTCGGGACCGAGTCCCTCCTCTCCTTGCTGGGCGCCTCGGTCGCCAACGCGCCGCCCCACTTGCGTTTCTTGGCGAAGGCTTTGGAGTCCGGCGGGAGACCCAGGCGCGCCGCCTCCTCTTGCCGGGCCCGAGCCCGCTCCGCCAGCTGCTTCATCTTGGCCTCCCACAGCGCCAGGCCGTGGTTGGGCTGGTTCAAGTTCTTGTGTTGGTAGAAGACCAGGGAGATGCGGGTGGGGTGGCAGCGGTTGGGTTTCTTCAGCGGGGTGGTGGCGTGGAGCTCGCGGCGGGCGCACTCGATGAGGATGGAGCCATGGGCGGGCGCCACGGCCACCCCGCCGATGTTCTCGTCCAGGAAGTTGTGTTCGCTGTCCGACCACTCCTCCTCCTCTTCCTCCTCCTCCTCCTCCTCGTCCTCCTCCTCCTCCTTCACCGCCTTCTCCGGCAGATCCTCCTCCAGGCCGAAGGGGTCCCACGGCTTCTCCCGGCGAGGCCCCACCACCCCCTTCTCGCCCACCGCCGCTTCCCACGGCTTCTCCGGCAGCCCCGGGCTGGGCGCCGGCGTCCTCCGCTCCTCCACCTTCACTGAGCCCCACGGCTCCTCGGGGAAGCTGGGCAGCCCCGGCAGTGCCGAGCCAAAACCCAGCGGCCCCAGCAGGCTCGAGTTGCCCGTGCCGGCCAGCGCCGCCTCCCCCAGCTTGCAGGGGCTCCACGGTTTTGGCAGCAAACCCGAGCCGCGCGCCGCCGCCTCTCCTGCCAGGACGTTGGGCCACTGCTTCTCTGGCGGCGGCAAGCGCATGGCAGCGTCGAAGGCGCTCGGCTTCTCCCGCCCGCCCGAGCCCGGCGCCAAGGTGCTCCACGAGCCCTCCACCGTGCTAGTCCTCTCGGGGGAAGACGTGCCCCGGGACGCTTTGAAGGGGCTCCACCGCTGCTCCGGCCCCCCGCCATGTGCCGGGATGGCCGGCAGGGCTAAGCTGGCGCCGGGCACGGCCGCCGCGCCGGGAAGGGGCTCGATGGCGGGCGGAGGGTCTGGGGGTTCCTGCTTGATGGGCCGGCTGCCGAAACAGTTCTGTGCAAACGGCAGTGCCTCCTCCGAGCCCGAGCTAGTCCTGTGCGCCCCGGCCACCGCCGCTTTCTGCTGGCTGGCGTAGCGGTTAGCCCGCTCGTAGGTGCGCTGGTGATGGTTTTTGCTCCGGACGCTGTGCGGGATGGGCTCGGGGAAATCGGCGTTCCCGTAGGCGTGGTTGAGGTTATCCTGCAACGCCGGGACGTCGGGCTTCTTCTCGTAGCCGTTGCTCACCCAGCTGCTCCCCGCTCCTCTCGGGCGCCCCGTAATTCAGAAACTGCGAGGGGAACACGTGGTTGCTGGAAAAGCCGTAATACCCGAAGGAGGGAAGCGCGAACTTGGAGTGAAACCCGTTCACGGAAGGCAGATTGGGCTGTGCATAGTAGGAATGGTAAGAGTAAACACTGTTCATGCTGTACGGGTCGGAGGGCCGGCAGCTCCCTAGCACCGAGTAGCTCTCCACCACCGCGTTGCCGTTGTACTTGAAGGCGTTGTAATGGCTCTGCGGCTCCACCTTGATGGAAGGTTTCAGCGGCTGCGGGGGCAGCCCACTTTTCAACGCCATACCTGCGGGCACAGCACACACACAGCCCCCGTGACCCCGCCGGCCGAGGAAACTGCCGGTGGGCAGCGAGGACCCCAAAAACTCGGCCGGACTCGAAAATCCCACGGTGACGGGCTCGCCGGCCAAGCGCAGAGGTCAGCATCGCCCGGCATCGCCCGGCACGCTGGCACCAATTCGCACCCATGCTCCGGGCTGTGGCAAGAGCTCCCCACCGCACCGCAGTACGAGGGAAAACCCAGGTGCCGCAGAGATGCCAAAATGCACCCAGACACGCCGAGCGCTCCAAGCCACCGGCCCGAGAAAGCCCCCGACCGCATCCCCGTCCCCTCGCGCGCCTTCCGGACGACTCCGGCAATGGGACCTCGGGCTCTGCCCCCATTACCTGCATTTTGCTGGAGCGCAGGGAGCTCGAGCGCTTCCTGCTTGATCTTTTCCGGCGTCATCAGCTTCTCTTTCTGCAGCTTCTTCTTCTCTGCGGCGGCTTTCTTCGCTTCCAGCTGCCTCTGCCGGCAGGACTTGGCAGGCTCGGGCAGCTTGCGGACCTCGCGGGGAAAAGACGTGAGCACCTGGATGGCCCCGCTGCCCACCTTGGCGTTTTGGTTCTCCTCACTGCCGAACTCATCCGTGCTGGACATCTTGTAGAGGGGGAGGACGTGCAGTTGCTCATCTTCAGGGATTTTCCCCACCACGCGATTGTCTTCCTTCGTCAGCGTGCAGACCTGGGGGAGCGCAGGTGCCATCAGCGGGATGCTGCCGGGATGCGGCCCACGCGGGACAGGGGCGGAATCTCCTTATTCCCCGCATCGACGCGAAGCTACGCCAGCCTGGCATCCTCCCCAGCCCGCACTGGTTCCCAGCCAGCATTCAAAAACCTCCCACGGGGTTTGGGTCAGACGAAAGCAAATGCACGGTCCCTGTTAGCACCGCGCTTTTGCCTAGCTGGGGTGGCTGCAGCACCCCACAGACCTGGGTGGTTTCACTTGAGGTGTGCAAACACCGAGGACCGGCCACTGGAGTCACACAGGTAGGACGGCTGGGGACAGCAGGGACCGAGTGGCTCAAAAAGGAGCATCCTGAAACGGGGCAGGGGGAACACCCCGAAAAGCCCCGCCAGCCGCCTGCTTACCACCGTGCAGCCGTTGTAGAGGTTATGCTGATCTTTGTGAGCATGAGCGCAGAAGTCCATGCACGCCGTCACTCCCGAGAATGGCCTCCCCTCCTTCAAGCCCAGCCGGCAGTCTATCGCTACGTCCTCGTTGGTAACCTGGCGGAAGGAGGAGAGGGCTCCGGTTATCCAAAATCTACACGCTGCCACCCCCGTGCCCATTTCTGCCTGCCGCCAGGCTGGCGCGCTCCGAAGGGGACGAGCGGGTGGCCAGTACCTGGTTTTGGTAGGCTTGCGGCGCCAGCCTCTTGTAAAGCGGAGCAACCTCGGTAGCCAAGTCCTGAAAGCTTTTCCGGAGCAGCTCTTCCTGTGGTAGGGAAAAGAGGAGGATGTCACCCAGGGGTTTCGGCAGCAGGGACAGAATTGGGGGCAGAGCTCCGGCAACGCCACGTGGCATCCCACCCTTCCCACGATGTCCCTCACCCGCGCAAAGCACATGGCTTAAATTCCTGGTGAGGTTGTGCTTTTGCTTGCTTGACCCATGAGCCCTCTGGCAGCTTCCATGGGGTTTCTAGAGAGACCCCATTTGTGCCCCCCCGTACCGGCCCTTGGCGTCACACCAAAAGTCCTGGCTCTGGGACGCCGAGCCTGCCCTCTGATTTCACCAGGTTGACTTTCTTTCCCCCGTCTCCCTAATTCATCAAAAATCCCACAAGGAATCCTATTTTCAGGCTTCCCCCCTGCAAAACTTGGAGCTCGGGGTAAAAGGAGGTCCGAACCCACAGCCCCGGCGGTGCTGCCCCGCTCCGCCCGCGTCACCCACCTCTTTGGGATTGTCCCCCACCAGCCTGAACTTGCGGGGAGTTTTGCTCCGGGCGTATTTGCAGCCATTAAAATACATGCTCCAAGAGCAGCCGAAGGAGAAGGAAGCGCCGCAGGTGTTGGGGTCCTTGCCTTGGCACGCACAGGTCCGGCTGCGGGAGGGACACCGCAGAGGAGCGTCAGCCGCCGGCGCGGTGATGGCAGCTCCGAAAACAAGGGGGGACCCCCGCGTCCCCTTCCCACCCTTTCTCCCCAAAACGGGACCGGCGGCGCGGCGCGACTTACTCGTCGTTCAAGCCGCAGCGGCGGCTGGTGGGGTTGCCGTATTTGGTGAGGGTGTCGGTGAGCTCCTGGTACAGCGTGTCACCCAGTGTGCGGGGGATGCCCTCCCAGGCCAGGATCAGGATGATGATGACAGCATTCTGGCAGTGGTGGCCGGCCCGGTGCCGCACCAGGCACAGCAGCTTCTCCTCTTGGTTGTGTCTCCGGATCACCTGGAAAAGAGAGGGGCCAAGTCAGACCACTCCAAGAGCAAGCACCTCCCGGGATGGGGAGGACCCCAAAAGAGGGTCCTGGCTGCCCTCCGCAGCGCCCCGTGGGGATTTGGGGGGGCAGAGCTGTGGGGGCTCCCATGACCGCGTTCACCCCCACGGGCTTTTGGGCACTGCGGGGGGAAGACGTGCCCAGCTCAGGGGCTGCAGGCACGGACGTGCCATTCGGCGGGTGCCGAGGGTGGGAAACCCCGTGGAGTTTCCCCGGGGGCGGCCGCTGCTCTCGCTTCCTCCCTGCCAGCCACAGATCGAGCATCCCGCCCCTGCCTGCCGCAAACCCCACCGGCGGGGGACCTCCTTGTCCCCAGGCAGGGAGGGGACGGGCAGGAGCGTTACCCCAGGGAGGGCTCCGAGGCGGGACGAGAGCCAGGGCGCAGGCACTCACCCACTTGGCGATGGGGCAGCCCCGGGAGCTCTTCCCCTCCTTCCCTGTGTAGATGACCTTCTCGATGCGGATGGCCTTGCCCTTCTCGCCGTACCTGCCAAGGGACGGGCGTCAGCGCTGCTCGCCCCCACCACGCTCACGAGTCCCCCGCTCGCCCTCATGGGCCCCTCACTGGTCCCCACTCACCTCACGGGACCCCACTCACCCTCACTGGTCCCCACTCGCCCTCGTAGGACCCCTCATGAGCCCCCACTCACTCTCAGGAGCCCACACTCACCCTCACTGGACCCCACTTGCCCTCGTGGGACCCCTCATGAGCCCTCACTCACTCTCAGGAGCCCCCACTGACCCTCACAGGCCCCCAGTCACTCTCAGGAGCCCCCACTCACCCTCACAGGACCCCACTCACCCGCACTGGACCCCACTCGCCCTCGTGGGACCCCTCATGAGCCCTCACTCACTCTCAGGAGCCCCCACTGACCCTCACAGGCCCCCAGTCACTCTCAGGAGCCCCCACTCACCCTCACAGGACCCCACTCACCCGCACTGGACCCCACTCGCCCTCATGGGACCCCTCATGAGCCCCCACTCACTCTCAGGAGCACCCACTCACCCTCAGAGGACCCCACTCGCCTTCACAGAACCCCACGGGACCCCACTCGCCCTCCTGAGACCCCCCCGCTCATCCTCATGGGACACCATTCACACTCCTGGGACCCCATCCACCTTCACGGGACCCCACCCGCCTTCACAAGACCCCACGGGCCCCCCCTCACCCTCATGGCCCCCCAGGATGGGACAGTTTGGGGTGAGGGCCCTTACCGCTCCTCCATGAGCTCCCTGATGGATGCCACGGTGGGCCCCGAGCCCAGGTGGGTGTAATACGGTCCCTCGTCCTTCTCCACGATTTGCTCTGCAGAGGCAGGAGAGGGGGACAGAGATTTCAGGGTCTGCACCTCCGCTGGCTGCCCCAAAGGATGCCAAACCCTCAAATTCCCTCAAATCGAGCACTTTTGCACCAAAAATCAAAGGTTCCTTGATGGCGTTTCCCCCTAAGAGCACTGGGGAAGGGAAGCTGCAATTAGTGGGTTGTTAAACAGCCTGGTGGCTCCTCTTAATTTTCTGCTCCCAGCACTAAAACACCGCTGGGGAACAAGGGGACAGGTGCTCAGACCCGCACCCTTCAGGGACCCAAAAACCTCCCCGAGGGGCCACAGCCCCTCCAAGCATCCTGGCAGCAACTGCGGCTCCATCCCAGCATGGGGATTTGCACCGTCTGCTTTGGCACGGTGCATTTTGATGAGCTCTGCCGAGAAGCAGCGATGAGCGGCAGCGGGCGATTCGTCATGCAAACCCCGCTCCGGCCCCCCTGTTACCCGCCAGCTCCCACCCTGGGCACCCGTCTGGTCCCGCTCACCAGGACTGGCCCGGCTGGATGCTGCTAAAACCATCACGGGATGACTTGGGGGCTGAAAACTACTGCTGCCTGCTTTTAGGCTTGCCCACAGGATTTGGGGATGCTCACGGGATGCCCTGAGCTGGCCGAGCCCAGGCAAGGAAGAAGCTGCTGTGCAGGAGAGAGGCTGAAGGATGCTGGGGCTATGGGAGAAGGATGCTCAAGATACAGGACAAAAATGCTCAAGATACAGGAGAAGGGTGCTCAAGATATGGGAGAAGGATGCTGGGGCTACAGGAGAAGGATGCTCAAGACACGGGAGAGAAATGCTCAAGATACGGGAGAAGGATCCTCAAGATCCGGGGAAGGATGCTCAAGATACGGGAGAAGGATGCTGGGGCTATGGGAGAAGGATGCTCAAGATACAGGACAAAAATGCTCAAGATACGGGAGAAGGATCCTCAAGATCCGGGGAAGGATGCTCAAGATACGGGAGAAGGATGCTGGGGCTATGGGAGAAGGATGCTCAAGACACGGGAGAGAAATGCTCAAGATACGGGAGAAGGATGCTCAAGATAGGGGAGACGGATGCCAGGGCTACGGGAGAAGGATGCCGGGGCTACGGGAGAAGGATGCTCGAGATATGGGAGAAGGATGCCGGGGCTATGGGAGAAGGATGCTCGAGATAGGGGAGAAGGATGCCGGGGCTATGGGAGAAGGATGCTCGAGATAGGGGAGAAGGATGCCGGGGCTATGGGAGAAGGATGCTCGAGATATGGGAGAAGGATGCCGGGGCTACAGCCCTGCAAGCAACCCCCCCCCCCAGCAGCAAAGCCCTTGGGGCTTTTAGGGCGCGAAGGTGCCAGCACGGGAAGCAGAGGATGCTCCGGGCAGCCGCGGCGGCAGAGGGGTCAATCCCTGGCACACGGGGGATGCTCGAATGCCGCCGGGTGAGACGCATCCGGCGCGACGGCCGGGTCTGATCTGTCTTTCCATCTCTCTGCTCTCATCGCCCTGATTTTCATTCCCGTCATGTCTAACTGGCTGGGCGCCAGGGCGAGGAGAAAGCCGGGCTCAGCTGGGCTGCAGCTGTCCAGACAGAGATCAATACGGGACACGCAGCGAAGGCTGATTTTATTACAGCGTCTAACAGCACAGGCACCTAATAAAGCACCGAGCCCCGACTCCCACTTAATTGCTTTCTCTCACAGCTTTTCCTTGAGAAAATGGAGAGAGGTGGCGGGGGGGTAGGGGGGGAGTTCCCCCCTCTCCGAGCCCCTAAACCACGCTGCAAAAGAAAAAGCAACCCGAATCTCTTCCTGGCACTGCGGGGCGAAACTCCGAGATCAGTTCGAGCGGCTCCAGAAGAGCCTTTCGTTCGCTCGGTGCCGTTCGGGCTAATTACTGCTGCCATTTACAAGCAAACAAATAAATAATCATAAGCGCTGCTAATAAAGTGCGGCTTGCGTTTGGGCCGAGGCCACCTCTCCCAGCGGCGCGGGGGTTTGTTTTTCCGGCTGGACGCCCCAAATCCTCACCCTGCTCCTCCCAGGGCAGAGCGCGGCTCCGGTCTAAATTTTGGGGAGAGAAGACCTAGCTCCCAGCACTTGGATGGAGTTGGGCTGTGGGGACCGGGCGGGATATCTCTAGCACTTGCTGCGAAGTCTAACAAATGCCAGCACACACCAAAAAAACCCAAACACACACAAAAAAACCCCAAATCCAAGAATTTGGAGCCTTTTCAATGTGTCCCGGTGGGATCAGCCACCGAACAACTCAGGATCCCAGCAGCAAATACAGCTCCAGGCGTAAGCACGCACACCGAGCCAAAGTTTGGGTTACTTGGAGTAACCCAAACCAGCTAATTTGGCTTAAAATAGCAGGAACAACCAGCTGAGCTGAGTTTTAGGCAGGTTTCAGCGCCGGGGCAACCGCTGGCCCCTCTACAGGATTTAGCCGAGCGGTTAAGCAGAGGCAACACCCAACAGCCCTTTGGTTTTGCAGCTCTTCCAACCCACGCCGGCACAGCCAGGTCAGCACTGGTGCCACCCCCGCAGCGACGCGGCAGTCGCTCGGCGTTTGCCGTCCGACCATAAAAATAAGAGGGGAGAAGAGAAAGCGAAAGAGGACTCCACAGCATCACGGTTTCGCCGCGTGAGCGCCGCATCCCCCCCAAAAAAAAGTGGCCTTTGCCGGCGCCGCGGCATCGCTCCGTTATTTATCCAGGGCAATCCCACCCTGCTTAGCCACCTCCTCGAAATGCCACCCCGGGGCTCGCCGCCACCCCGGTAATCCCCCGGCACGGCCGCTGGCTCACCAACGCAGTCGCAGGTGGGGAACTCCGCTTGCGCCCGCTTGGCCGGGGTGTCCAGGAGGCTTTTGGTTGGCGTGTCCAGGTATTTCAGCGGCGACTCCAAAAAGCCGCTCAGGGTCGGCGTCAGCGGCACCTCGTCCTTGGTGGGTGTCCCGTCAGCGTCATCTGCGTCTGGGTTTTGGCTTTCCTCAGAGTAAAAGCACGTGGTCGACACCACGGTGATAGCACCAGAAGACTCGATTTTGATCTGTTTAGGGGACCGGGCGGTGAAGGGGGGCTCCGAAAGCGGACCCTTCCCCGGTGAGAACGAAAAGCTTTTGGGTCCAGCTTGGGGAGCGCTGCTCAAAGCCGGGGCGGCGGCGGCGGCGGTGGTGGTGGGGGGCACTTGTGGGGCTGGCGCTGGCCCCCCCGGCAGCTCGGCGGCCCCGGGAGCGAGCGGGGCGGGCGTCTCAGGGGGCTGCAGGTTGAAATTCTCCCCGAATTCGGCTTCGAATTGCCGGATGAGCTCTTCCAGCTTGTCATCCACCACGATGGGGGTCGGGGTGGCCGGCGGGGGGGCAGCGGGCGCTTCCTCTGAGCCGGTTGAGCCCGCCGGCACCGGGTGAATTTGGGGGCCCCCCCCGGGGGCACCCCTTTCCTGAGAGTCGGGAGCCGGGGGGGCCGCCGTCGAGGGGGTTCGGCGGCGGGGGGCGGGCGGCGGGCAGGGGTAGTGCAAGAGGCTGGAGCGGGAAGGCAGGCGGCGGCGGTTCGGTTTGCATCTCTTCGGCGGGGGGTTCGGCGGGCGCCCGAAACCCCTCCAGGCTGATCTGCCAGAGGGGCAGGAAGAGCGGCTGCGAGTCCTTCTGCTTCGCCTTCTTGATCTGCACTTGCTTACGGAGCGGTTTGGCCGGGGGGGGCTTTTCGGGCGGTGTTTTCTTCTTCTTCTCTTTGGCCTGCTTTTCAAAGGGCTTGGGGGGCACGGCCGGGGCGCCGGGAGCCCACCAGCCGCTCGGCCGATCCGGGGGTGCCGCCGCCGCTGCCAGGCTTTGCTCGAGGAAGAGGCTGCGCTTGTGGTGGAGATGCTGCTGCAGGACCAGCTGCGTCTTCTTGTGTAGGTCAGGCTCCGGCAGCGCCGGTGGCAAACGGGGGCCGCCTGGCACATCCTTGCTGGGCGTTCGTTCGGGGGGCTCTGTTTTAGGCGCAGTCGCTTTGCCGGCCGTCGCGTCGGGTCTCTTGAAAGCCGCCTTGATGTAGTCGTCGGCGTTACCCAGCAGCTGCTCCAGCTCCGCCATGGGGTCTCCGGCCCCCGCCGCCCCCTCGGCCTCCAGCCCCCACGCCGCCGCAAAGCCGCTCCGCGGAGGCGCCGCGCCGAAAAATGGCTCCGGTGCTGCTCCCGGCTCCGGCGGATAACGGGGCTCGTCCCCTCGCTGCCACGTGGCCCCCAGCGGGGCGAGGGGGCCGGGGCCGAAGGGGGCGGCGGGGGGCGGCGGGGGCGGCGGGGGCGGGGGCTGGCCGTCGCCGGCGGGCTGGGGGAGAGCGGCCGAGAGCTGCGTCAGGGCTTCGATGGCTATGGCGGTCTGCAGGCTGATGTTCTTCTCCTTGGCGATGGTCAACGCGCTTTGGGAAAAGGGGAGGCCGTCGGGTGGGCACGGCTCGACGGTCTCAGGCACCAGCTGGGGGTCGATAGCACCTTGTTGGGGGGGCGGCGGGGGGTTGGGGGCAGCGGCGCGGGGCCGCGGTGATGCCGGCTCTTCGCCGAGAGCCGTCTTGATCTTCTGCTCCAGCCATTCCAGGTAGTCGGGGCACTCGGGGCCGTCGCAGTTGCAGTTGGGGGGCTTCACGCCGTGCTTGGCCAAAGCCAGGGCAGCCTTGAGGGCGTGCAGGTCCTCCCCCCGCGGCACGCCGTCCACCGCGCTCAGCCCACCCCGGCTCATCTCCGAGTCGAACTTCTCGTACAGCAGCGACGGCGAACCCGGGGGCAGTAGCCGGTAGGAGGAAACGGCTTCGGCCACCGCCGAAAAGGCCACCAGGTTCCTGACGTCTTCCAAGTGGGCTTTACCAGCGGCGGGCGGCTGGCCCGGCGACCAGCCGCTCGGCTCCATCAGCGCGGTGCCCCCCGCCTCCGGCCGGCCCCCATTCGCCAGGCTGAGCCCGCTGCCCTCGTTCAGCCGCCTTTCTTCGACATAATTAACTGGCCCTTCTTCCATTTGGCTTCTGCTGGGTCCATCAACCGGGTCGCCCGCCGAACCTGTCTGCGAGGAGGGAGAGAGGAGAGATGTGAGCATCCCCTGCCACAACCCACGTGCCATCACCGCCCACTCTATTTTCTTGCTCTTTTTTTTTTTTTTTTTTTATTCCCCCCTTCCCCCTTCTCTTTTTCTGACCCGGCTGATGAAGACGCAAACGAGCCACGCGAAAAAATAATCACCGCCGGCAAAAACCACGCGGGTTTTGCCCGTCTGCGCAAAGAGCAGCTCGGCTCAAAAGGCGTACGGTTTCCACCACGCCGGCCCCACACCACCCATGGCCCCACCCCGCCACCCACTTTCGAAATTGCTCACGGAACGGTTCGGGATTTCCATCGCCCGCCGAGGGCGAGATGCGGCGGGGTGGGACAGGGAGGGCGTCCCTGGCTCCAGTGACACGGTTTGCACTGGCGAAGGAAGCGGCACGGGGAGAAAAGGGGGGTTTTTTTTGGACCCGTGCCCAAAGTAAACATCCTGGCTGGGAGCAGCCGTCCTTCGCCGGGGGCCGCGGCACGGCAGGAAGCCGCCGAGTTGGCTACGCCGGTGCCAGGGGCAGCGCGGGGATGCTTTCACCTCGAATAACCCAGCGTCTGTATCAACACGGCAGGCCGGGGCCCCCGGCAACGCCGAGCTACAGCACCGGCGTCCAGAAAACCGGCCGCGTGCCAAGAAGAGACCAAAACCATCAGAGCCTTCCGCACCGACGCGAGGTGGCGGCACCCCGGGAGTCCGTCACCCCAGTATCTGGACTCACGTGCCCCGGTTCAGACCCTCCAAGGGGTTTTGCCAGGGATGGGAGGGGTCTTTCTGTGCTCCGTGGCTCTCTCCCCGCTCAGCGGCGGGGATTTTAAGTGCTCCGGCGGCGCCGGGCACCGGCAGCGTATTTAGCAGTTTGCCGATAACCAGGGGAGCTTCCTGCGAGCTAAAAATACAGCAGAGTTCGCTGGAAAAAAATATGACAAAGCAAGCAAAGGCTGTGGGCAGAGCTTCCTGCCTCTGGACGGTGCTGGCACTGGCTCACAGGAAGGATCCGCAGTCCAGGCTCGCCGGTAGACCCCAAGTTACGGCTTGGTACGCGAGCGAGCTGTCAGTGTGCAGTTGTTGGCAACGGAGGTGCGTTTAACCCCTCAGCCTCCGGTCCCACGGCTTCGGCACGGGCGTCCTGCGGGGCGAGCGAAGCCGCACGCTTGAGCGTGGCTGGTTTCTACACCGGAGATAAGCACGCTGCCGACTGCGGCAAAACCCCAGCAAAACCAGGGAAGAACCACTCCCGGCATGATTATATCCCAAAAATCCCCCCTCTCCCGGGGATGAAAACTCCCAGGGGAGCACAGCACCGGTGCAAATCACCGCGGCCCCGCTCTGGCACAGGGCTCACCCTGACGCTGCCGCAGCTTTATAGGGGCTCCGGCTTTGGTCCCTTCGCAGCATCCCCGGAGCTGAGCGACGCAGGCGCAAGCAATGGGACTGGTCCATCAGGTCTGGGGAGCAAGCGCTTCGCCGCCGGTTTGTGCCGTGCGCCGGCGAAACGGCAGCCCGGGCAGGGTGGGGACAACACGCCGCCTCCGCTCTCCTTTGCAAACCAAGGAAGAAACAGCCTCGCCCGTCCTTGCTACACCGTCAACTTCCTCCTCCTCCTCCTCCTCCTCCTCCCTAGCCAAAAGGGTTTTTCCCAAGCGGCGCACGGTGGCAGGGACAAAAACGCCCCGAGCCCCCTCCAAGTCCTCGGGGGGACACGCTCATCCCCCAAAGCATCCCCGGCATCGCGGCGGCGACGCCAGCCCGGAGAAACGATGCGAAACCTGTTTTGCTCTGGGTGGGGAGCGGAGGCCGGTCCCAAGGGTTTACCCGGGGCGGGGAGGCGAACCTGCTGGGTAAGGGGAGGGGAAGCCCCAAAACCCAGCCGCCGGGCCGGGGCGGCACCTCGGGCTGCTCCGTCCCATGAAGCGCGTTATCGAGCCGGGTTGGGGATGCAGGGAAACAGTCCACCCTGCGAACGCACGGCAGGAGCGAGCATCCCTCGCCGCTCCTAAAGGGTTAACCCGAAAGCTACAACCTTCCCCAAATCACCGAGGGGCGGGGGGGGAAATATATATATATATATTAAAAAAAAAATATTTTTTTCCTGGCTCTCTCATCCAGCTCCTTTTGTTCCCAGCCCTGCAGGCTGGGAGATGGAAAGACCTCGCGGCTTCCCCCCCAAAAATCGATCCCCCTTCGCCCCCCAGCCTGACTCGCTCCGGCAGCATCCGCAGAAATCCCTCCATCACCGCCACGGGCACCTATTCCTCCGCACCTCGGCCCGTTTTCCCCGGAAAAAGCGCTGCCTGCCCAAACTTCCCTTTGCTCCCAAAGCGCTTCCATTCGCCCTGGGAAAGAGTAAAAGCTGGGGAAGGGGGAGGGAAATAAATTAAAATGAAGGGAAAACCAAGCACTTCGGTTCGGGTTAGCTCGGCTGCTCGGCTCCTGCATGGTCCTTTCTGCATCCTCCGGGTGCTATAAAAAGGGAAAAATTCCCCTGAGGATGAAAACATTTATTTTTTTAATCTGTTTTTCCTCTTTTTTTTTTTTTTTTTTAATTTTTTCCCCCATTTTAAATGCCTTAAACAGAGGGAAGGGAGGGGAAAAAAAAAAAAAAAGAAATAACCACACACGCAGAGCCCAGCTTGGAGGGTTTCCAGCCTGGGCTGCGCTCCCTGGGAATAGTCCGGAGCTGTTTATAACCCAGTGAGTGCCGGGGGGGAGCCCCGGCGGGGGCACGGTGCCGGATTCGGGTACGGCTCTGGTCGGGCAGCACTTACGTGTGCGGGGCGGGAGGCGAAGCCGGAGGCGACAGTGGGACCGTCGGGAAGGAAAGACGAAACGAGTTGTTCAAGCCTCAGCCACCCCGGCCCTCCCCGCCCCCTGCAAAACCAGCTGGAGAAGCCATTAGCCCCGGCGCTGCGCGCACGTACGGACGGACGGACGGACGGCGGAGGGCCCCACGCCAGCCCCCGCAGCCCGCCGGTGCTAGCTGGGCCCCGAAAGGCGCCTCGACACCCCACGGGGGGACGAGAGGGGGACCCCGGCCCCGCGAGCGGGCGGGGAGGGACGGCCGCAGCTCCGCTGGCTCTGGCAGGGAACCGCAGCCCCCGCCACCGCCGGCCCTATAGATCCCGCTGCCCTATAGATCCCGCTGCCTATAGATCCTGCTGCCCTATAGATCCCGCTGCCCTACAGATCCCGCTGCCCTACAGATACAGTGACCCACAGATCCAGCAACCTGCATATTCAGCAATCTTAGATATCTAACCACCCCATATATCCAGCAACCCTATATAATAAGCAACCTATATATCCAGCAATCTTATATATTCAACGACCCTATACATCCAGCAGCCCTATATAATCACCAACCCCATATATCCTGCAATCTTGTATATTCAACAGCCCTACATATCCAGCAGCCCTATATAATCAGCAATCTTATACATCCAGCAGCCCTATATATCCAGCAGCCCTATATATCCAGCAATCTTATACATCCAGCAGCCCTATATATCCAGCAGCCCTATATATCCAGCAATTTTATACATCCAGCAGCCCTACCCATCCAGCAGCCCTACATAATCAGCAATCCTACACATCCAGCAGCCCTACATAATCAGCAATCCTACACATCCAGCAGCCCTATATAATCAGCAATCCTACACATCCAGCAGCCCTATATATCCAGCAACCCTATATATCCAGCAGCCCTCTATAATCAGCAATCTTATACATCCAGCATCTTATACAACCTGCATAACCAGTACCCAGCAACACATTATATCCAGCAACCGATATATTCTGCAGTCCCATATATCAAGCAGACCTGTATATCCAGCCACCCTAAACACTCAGCAACCCTAAACACCCAAGTCCTATACACCCAGCAACCCTACATATCCAGCGACCCACACGGCCAACAACCCTATAGCCAGCAGCCTATATAGCCAGCAAGCCTACACATCTAGCAGTCTATGTATCCAGCAGCCCTCTATAATCAGCAATCTTATACATCCAGGAGCCTTATATATCCAGTAACCCTATATATCCAGCAACTCCTTACATCCAGGAACTTACATATTCTGCAATCCCACCTATCCAGCAGACCCATATATCCAGCAAGCCCAAATACCCAAGTCTATATACCCAGCAACCCCACATATGCAGTGACCTATACATCCAACAACCCTATATGGCCAGCAGCCTATATCACCTATAGTCCATATACCTAAGTTTCAAATTATTACTTTCAACCTCCCCGCTGGGCGGTAAGAAAAATGAGCCAAACCCACCCAAAGCCAACGGGGGAACAGGTTTTACACCCCTCGCCCTCCATGAACACCCGCGCGCCCCCGCCGGGCCCCCCGAATTCCCCCGTATCAATATTTTGGGGGTTTATTAAACCCCTTGGCAGGAGCCAAATGGCTCGGCCGCAGAGAACGGAGCAACTCGCTGCATGCAAAGCAGCTCGGAAGACGCCGCTTGGTGTCGTCCCGCTGCAAAAAAACGCTCGATTTTATTAAAAGCGCAGAATTTGGAAGCCGGAGGAAAGCGGAGGAAGGCTGGACCGCGCCGGCGGGGATGCCGAGCCCTTCCCGGTGGCATCTGGGCGGCGGGGAGCGGGGGGGGACGCACCGCCGTGCGCCAGGGCTGCGGCGAGGGCACGGCCGGGTGTTCGGGAGGTCAGCGGTGCCGCTGCCAGCCAGCGGCATGGGCCGGCCAAGAGGCAGGAGGCAGCTTGGCTGCCAGCCCCGTGCCGCGCCGGTGGAGCCCAGCCAGCCCCGGCACTTGGCTTGTGGTTTTCCTCCTCTGGCAACAGCCCCGGGGATCCTCCGCCGGGACGGCGGCTTGGGGGGCACCGGGGAGGGGGAAGCCCCGAGGATCCCGGAGCGCGGGAGACCCTACAATAACAAACCGCCTGGCCGGGGCAGCCAAAGGGCTTTGCCGGGGAAGGAGATGCTGCCGAAATCGCACGCACCCCCCGCCCCAGGGATTGATGCTCGCCTCGCCAGACCCCACGAGACGGAAAAACCCCCTCCCGGTCCCAAACCACCGCCACGGTCCCCAGGTACCAGTGGGGAGGGAGCGAATGGCGCGGATGCCCTAAATCCATGCTCAACGCCCCGCAAACTGGAAAATAAAGGAAATCTGGGAAGCCCGAGCAGTGAGCCGGCCCCACAACAGCCCCCGGCTCCCCCCCGGCTCCCCCCCAGCCGGGGTACCCACCGCGCCAGCTCAGGGCCCCGCTGCCTCCCGGCGCCGCGGGCGGCCGCGGCTGCCTCTCCCGCCTTGTTTTCCAAGCTGTTTCCATGGCCCCGGCTGACCCCGGCGCTGGGTCTGAGCTGCTCACTCCTGTCCTCATTTAGCCTGCAGAAAAGCCGGAATAGCGCCGATGCTGAAGGAGCTGAGCTGATTTATGCCGCGGGAAGCCCGGCTCTGTTTACATGAGGCCCGGGAGCACTTTCGGGGACCCCCCGTAGCCGTAACCCTGCTCCGGATGGCGCTGGGGCGATTATTTCCCTGCCTTTTCCTTCTCACCAGGGTACGAGGAGCCAGTTGAACGCGACACAGCCCCGCTCCCGGCTCCTACACTGGCATCCCACCAGCGCCGGGAGCTTCCAAGGGAGATGGGGGATTTTTTTCCAGGTGGAAAAAAATTTGTTCCATCTCCATCCACCTCATTTCCTTCAGGAAAATGGTTTTCCCTTTTGGAGGGGCCACAGCAGGAATGCTCAGAGCAGGGATGCTCCGGGAAGGGATGCTCAGCGCGGGAATGCTCGGAGCAGGAATGTTGGGGTGAAGATGCTCGGGGTCGGGATGCTCTGGGTCGGGATGCTCCAGGTCAGGATGCTCGGAGCAGGGATGCTTGGGTGAAGATGCTCGGGGAAGGAATGTTGGGAGCAGGGATGTTCAGCACCGGGGCCGGGCGAGCAATGCCCCAGCGGATGCTCCCACCGAAGCAGGTTTTGGGAAGCAAGCTGCCGCGGCCAAGCCACGGCGTGCGTTCCCACTACGGCATGCCTTCCCACCGCGGCGCGGAGCCGAGCCGGGAGCCGCCAGTTGGCGCGGGCAGGGGGAAAGGCTTGGCACGGCGCGGAGCCGCATCAGGCTGCCGGCTCCGGCCGGGCAGGGAGGGAGCCGAGCTCTTGAAAGGGAAAAGGAGGGGGGGAAAAATAAAAAACCCCGCGGTGCTATTTTTGTTTCTTGGAGCGGTTTTTTCCTCAAACACAGCTGGCTCCTCTCGTGCCGGCACTTGGCTACCAGATTGGCGCCGGGGCCGGCTGGGCAAAGCCAAATCACCGGCTGGTGGGGAGCGGCGGCTCGGTGGGGAGCAGTGCCTGCTCCATCCCTGGGGAAGGGGGCGGAAGGAAGGGGTGGGGAGGAAGGGGAAGAGGAAGAGGAAGTGGAAGGGGAAGAAGGGGAAGAAGGGGAGGGGAAGGAGAAAGGGGAGGGGAAGGAGAAAGGGGAGGGGAAGGAGAAAGGGGAGGGGAAGAGGAACAAGGGGAAGAAGGGAAAGAAGGGGAAGAAGGGGAAGAAGGGGAAGAAGGGGAAGAAGGGGAAGAAGGGGAAGAAGGGGAAGAGGAACAAGGAGAAGAAGGGGAAGAAGGAGAAGGGGAAGAAGGAGAAAGGGAAGGGGAAGAAGGGCACGGGGAAGATGGGGATGGAGATGGGGAAGGGGAAAGTGAGGAAGGGGAAGAAGGAGGTGGGGAGAAATGTGGAGAAAGGGGAAGAAAGAGAGAAAGGGCATGGGGAAGGAGGGGAAGAAGAGGAAGACGGGGAAGGGGAGGAAGGGAAACAAGGGGAAGAAGGGGACAAGGTGGGGGAGGAAGGGGACAGGGTCGGGAAGGAAAAAGGACCCACCTGGGGAGGAAGAAGGAAGTGGGAAGTGCGTGGGCCACAGGAGAAAGGCCCGGGGCCTCGCCTCGCCTCTCGCCCGGCCCCAGCCCAGCCGCCCCCGCGGGGCTGGGCCAGATTTCGCAGCCCTGCTGCCAGCGTCCCCGCGGGACCAGGGCTTGGTCCCCTCCCGGCCCCCCCGCCCCCCTGGCAGGGGACATTTCCACCCTGCCGACCGCTCTGCATTGCAAATCGGGGGAGAAAGGCCGGTTTTTGGGGAGCGAGGAGGAAAGCCGCCCCACACCCATATGCTAACCAAAGCGCACCCCGATTTTCAAGGCTTTGCTCCCCTAGTTCGAGCCAGGGTGGGTCCTGCACCCTCCTGGCCCCCGGGGCGCGAGCTGAGGATGTGCCACCCAGCACCCATGGGTGCTTGGCTCCCCTCCAGCCCATCCCTGTTCCGTCGTACCTGGGGGATGCCGCGCTCGTCCCCCCCCCGAGACGCGGGGGCTCCTTGCGCCGCCCACCGTGCCGCGCAGCCCGACCTTTCGGCAGAGGAGGAGGAGGAGGAGAACCGTGCGCGCCGCCGCCCTCCCGCCCGGCAAGCACGGACAAGTCGGCGCAATGGCCGGCGGGCAGGAGCCGGGAGATGAGTGGGAGCCCAGCCCTGCCCCGTCTGGGAGCAGGGAAAACGCCGGCTCTGCCAAACCCGGAGCTGGTTTCACCGCCACGACCCATCCCCCGTGGGGAAAAGCGTCCCGCGACGGGTAGCAGACGCGACCCCTCTGGACGAAATCCCTTTTCCAAAGGCCAGAGGAAGACGCAGAGGGTGGAAAACGTGCGCCAGCAGCACGGACACCGGCTCAGCACTGGCAAAACCATTTTGCAGCATGCTATACAAAAAAAAAAAAAAAAAAGAAAACCAAACCACCTTTTTCTCCCCCAAAATTTAAAGCCCCCCACACACATCCTGGCTGCCTCCCCGGGGCCGGTCCCGCTGAGTCAGCACCGGCGCTGCTGAGTCACCGCAGCCACCTCAGCCCCGACGCCAACCAGCTCCGGCGATGAGCTCAGCCGCGGGGGCTTCGGCACCTCCACGCTCACCAGCAGCCGCGGCACCGGCACTGCCGGGCCCCGGGGAGCCGCACGGCTAGGCTTTTGCCAGCACCTCTGCCTACATTCTGGGGTCTCACCAGCTCTCCCCCCCTGCCGAAACTTCATCCATCCCCAAAACCGCGTCCATCGGCATTGCCTTGAATCCAAGGCTACTGGAACGTGGCTGCCGGCAGGGCGAGGAAGGCAGAAGCGTTCCAGCTCTCCCACCCTCCACCAGCGCCGCGGTCCTCTCCGAAAACACCTGCGAGCCGGGACAGCCACCGCAATCGCCATCCACATCCTCCTCATCTCGCTCGCCAAAAGAGGAACGGGAACAATAAAAAAAAAAAAGGGGGGGGGGGGGGAATCTCTAATTTTGCTTTTTTCCCCCCACTGGGGTCATCAGCACCGTGGGGGATGCATCGACGCCGCCTCCGGCTTCCCCGGCCCGGTGACGGGGTTGATGACTCACGGGGAAGGAGGGGGGGGGAAGCGGCGCGTGCACGGGGCCATCATGTTTGTAAACCTAAAAAAAGCCATGTGCGGGCAGGCAGCGTGCTCCGGCCGGCAGCACTGGCTGCCAGCGGCTGCAGGCGAGGAGCACGGGGACGGGCAAGGGACAGGCAGCGGCTGCCTTCACGCCGGCATCCCGACCGGCGAAGGCTCGCCGAGGCACCCGGCGCCGGTGGGAGAAGTCGGCCCCGCTGCAAGGGCTTGCGTTGCGATGGCTTTAATTGGTGCGGCTTTACGGGCAAGGGCTTTAACTGCAATGGCTTTAAGCGGTGTGGCTTTAAGTGCAAGGGCTTTAAATGCAACGGCGTTAAGTGCAGTGGCATTAAGCGCAACCGCTTAAGTGCAACGGCTTAAATGCAACGGCGTTAGATGCAACGGCCTGAAATGTGATGGCTTTAATTGCAACACCGGCTGGGGTTTCTCAGAGGCTTGGGGTCTTTAAAGCCCCTTGCCCTGTTGCTGCTCATCCCTCTCCTGCACCCCATCGCCTTCCAGCACAGCATTTACAACCGGCCGCAGCTCCCGGGATGCTCGCCGCAGCTCCTGGGATGCTCCTCCACCCATTTCGGCCAGGCTGGGAAGCGGGGGCTGCGGTGACCGGGGCCGTGCCACCAGCAGCCACCAGCTCTGCGGTGACGAACCCTCCAGCCATTACACAGCATCCCCCAGCCTCCGCGCTGATGACTGCAGCAATTACAACTTGCTCCAATCCTTTTTTTTGTTTTTTTACAGCATTTTCAGGGCTTGGGGTGGTTCAGGGCTTTTTTTTTCTTCCCCTCATTTGGCTGCGATGGAAATTGCAGGCTCGGGAGCTCATGGTCCCCAGCTCCCCTGTTCGACAGCAAAATCTCATTTAATCAAAAGATGCGGTGACTGGATGTGCAGAAGCACTTCTCTCTTTTTTTTTTTTTCCCCCTTAAGAACTGCCATTTTAGCTGTAGCAAACAAACACGCCGCATTGTCCCCGCGACACGACTCTCTCCGACAACCCGGCAGAGCCCTGCCTGCAAATCCCCGCTGCCCACACGCTGCCAGCCCTGTCCTGCCACCGCCGAGCATCCCAGCTCCCGGGGAAAGGGGGTTTTGGCCCCAGGAGAGAGGAGAAAATTGGGGCTGAACTCAGTTTGCGGGGCTGGCAGCGGCGTGGCGGGCAGATGTGGAGCAGGGACGGAGCCGATCGCAGCTGTTTCACCTCCAGCCTCTTCCCGTTTCATTTCATCTCCCCTTGGATGCCGGCCCGGGGAGGGGGGGGGATTAAAAAAAAAAAAAAAAAGCTCTTTCATCCTCAAAAATGGTCTGGCACCCTCTTGCACTGAGCTCAAAGCAGCGAGACTAAAGAGCTGGCAGAGGAGAGGAGAGGGGGGACCGGTCCCCAGGAGGGCTGGGGTGCATCGCTCTCATCCCAGCCCGCACCCCGAGCCGCGGTGGGGACGGCGAGGGGACAGGGACGGTGGGCTTCGGCGCTGGCCCCTTCGCTGCCGTCCCGTTAGAAAGGCTCCTTGCGCGCACGTGGAGCGAGCGACATGGCGGGGACCCCAGCACGCGTGGGCAGGGAATGGGGACCCCACTGCCGTAGGAACGGGGACCGGGGATGCCGGCACGCGCGGGCAGGGGACCAAGGACCCCAATGTCATAGGGACAAGGACAAGGGAGGCCAGCACACCCAGGGAGGGAGCTGGCGACCCTGATGGCACAGGGATGGGGACCAGGGACCCCCACACATGCAGGGAGGGGAGCGGGGACCCCAACGCTGCAGGAACAAGGAGCAGGGACCCCAGCATGCACAGGCAGGGACAAGGGACACCATTGCCCTAGGGATGGGGACACCGGCGCACACGAGCAGGGGACCAAGGACCCTGATGCAGTGGGGATGGGGATTGGGGAACTCCGGCACACGCAGGCAGGGGGTCAGGAACGCCGACGCTATGGGGACAGGGACACGGAATGCCGTAGGGACTGAGGACCCTGGCACACATAGGCAGGGGACTGAGGACCCCGATGCCACATGGAAGTGTCCCCAGCACACACAGGCAGGGGACCAGGGACCCTGATGCTGTGGGGATGGGGACAAGGGACCCTGGCACACGCAGGCAGGAATCCGAATATCCCAAAGCCACGGGGACAGGGAGCGGGGACCCCAGCACATGCACAGTGCCATAGGGATGGGGACTGGGGACCCCAGCACACATGGGCAGGGGACCAGGGACCCCAGTGCCATGGGGACAGAGATCGGCGACCCCAGCACATGCAGGAAGGGGACCAAGGACCCCAATGCCATGAGGACAGGGACTGGCAACCCCAATGCCATAGGGATGGGGACCGGGGACCCCAGCACATGCAGGAAGGGGACTGGGGACCCCGATGACATGGGGACAGGGACTGGCAACCCCAATGCCATGGGGACAGGGACCGGGGACCCCAGCACATGCACAGTGCCATAGGGATGGGGACCGGGGACCCCAGCACATGCAGGAAGGGGACTGGGGACCCCGATGACATGGGGACAGGGACTGGCAACCCCAATGCCATGGGGACAGGGACCGGGGACCCCAGCACATGCACAGTGCCATAGGGATGGGGACCGGGGACCCCAGCACATGCAGGAAGGGGACCGGGGACCCCGATGACATGGGGACAGGGACTGGCAACCCCAATGCCATGGGGACAGGGACCGGGGACCCCAGCACATGCACAGTGCCATAGGGATGGGGATCGGGGACCCCAGCACATGCAGGAAGGGGACCAGGGACCCCGATGACATGGGGACAGGGACTGGGGACCCCAGCACACATGGGCAGGGGACCAGGGACCCTGATGACATGGGGACAGGGACTGGGGACCCCAGCACATGCAGGAAGGGGGCCGGGGACTCCGATGCCATGGGGACAGGGACCGGCGACCCCAGCACATGCAGGAAGGGGACCAAGGACCCCAGTGCCATGGGGACAGCTCACTCCCAGCGTGCCAGCGCCGGAGGCACTCTGGGAAAGGCTTTTTAGGACACAGACCCGCAGCACAACCGCGCGTCCCAGAGGCACCGCGCCACTGCTTCGCCGTCCCCGTCCCCAGCGGGGCCAGCAAAGCCCCACCAGGAAAGGCCAACGGAGCGGGGGGACGTGTTGCCTTCCCAAGGTCCCATCGGCTCCTCCTCCGAGCCACCTCTCCCCTTAATTACCTGCGATAAAGGGTCCAGGTCGGTAATCCGAAAAACAAACCTCGTCACAGCTAATTAGGTGCCAAAGGCCAAGAGCGGGGCTGGTTTATGGGGCCACCGTAACAACGTGCGAGGACTCTGCTCCGGCGCTGCCCATCCCTCCCCAGCATGATGCAACCTCGGGGCCGCACCGGCGCGCGCCGCATCCCGGCACCCCACGGTACGCGACACCCCGGCACCTATGAAGGGGTCTTATGTTTTGCAAAAGCATCCGCGGATCCGGAGGCGGCTCCGGCGTTGGCGGGCGGGCAGGCGGACGGACGCGCGCGCCGGCAGCATCCCGGGTGCGAGATCCAAAGCGTCCCCGTCCCTCGAAAACACGTGGTGCCGAAGCCGCTCACCGCGGACTCAAAACTTCGGGGCGGCCACGCGTTTCGCCACGCTCTCCCTGACCTCGGGGACGTCCCCCAGTGCCACCGGCATCCGCAGCCGCTCGGATCCTGCCCGCCGCCAAACCACGCCGCTGTCGGCGCCGGGATAACCCAAATCGCCGCCTCGGGTGGCGAAGGAGACCCCCCCCCGAGGGGGCCAAGCCGCCTTTTCTCCCCACCTCCATCCTACCCCCGTTACTCCCGGCATGACGAAAAGCGGGGGGGCCGACCTCGCCGGACCCCGCGTCCTCGTCACGGTGAGGGATGACAGCTGCCAGCGGCCGCGTTACGTCAGGGTGACGTCACGCCAGGGGAGCCTCATCGCCCTTGTTAGCATCACCCGCCGCACCTCTGAGCTCAGCACATTTCGGGGATGGAGGGAGGGGGAGAGGATTAATAAAAATAATAATTTTTTTAAAAAAAAAAAAAAAAGCTGAAAAGCAATGGGGTAATAAAGATGGGGGGGGCATGTTAGGGCTCAGCCCCCCCCCCCCCATGTGCCCCCCCAGCCGCCGGGGGGAAGGCAAAGGGATAAAAGAGAAAAAATCGCCACAAATTCCACGAAGGGGAGCGGGCAGAGCCGGGGCCCGGCCGGGCGCTGCGGGTCCCCCCCCCCCGGCCCCGCCGCTTTGTCCTCCCGGCCCCGCCGCGGCTCCTCCGCGCCCGCGGGGCCGCGAAACCCGCGCAAACACCGCGGGGGGGGGGGCGACCTCAAACCCCCCCCGCCCGCGGGGCTGCACGGCCATGGGGGGGCAGGGTGGGATGCAGGGGGTGCGGGGGAGTAGGGAGTGGTTTTTTTTTTTGGGGGGGGGGGGTACTTACCTCGCCGCTCCCCCCGCCGCTGCCCCTCGCAGCCCCCGCCGGGCCCCGGCACGGATCCGGCCCTCAGGAGGAAGCCATCTTGTCTCCCTCTCCGCGCTCCCTCACCGCCGCCCTGCTGCAGCCGGGGGGGTGTTTGACCGGCGCATCTCTTCTTCCCCCCCCCCCCTCCTCCTCCTCCTCCTCCTCCTCCTCCTCCTCCTTCTTCTCCTTCTTCTCCTCCTCCTCCTCCTCCTCCTCCTCCCCCCCCCACGCACACCCCCCCCCACGCAGCGCGACACCGCCCGCCCGCTCCCCCCCCCCCCCCGGGGCCGCCAGGCGATCGCGGCCGCTGCGCAGGAGCGGGGGCGGCGGGGGGGACACACGGACACGGACACGGACACACAGACACGGGGACACGGGGACGGGGACACGGACAGACGGACACGGAGACACGGACACGGGGACACGGACAGACGGACACACAGACATGGGGACACGGACACGGGGACACGGACAGACGGACACACAGACATGGGGACACGGACACACGGACACGGGGACACACGGACACGGACACACAGACATGGGGACACGGACACACGGACACGGGGACACACGGACACGGGGACACACGGACACACAGACATGGACACGGGGACACGGACACGGGGACACGGACACGGGGGCACACGGACACGGGGGCACAGACACAGGGACACACAGACACGGGGACACGGACACGGGGACACACGGACACGGACACATGGACACAGACAGACGGACACGGACAGACGGACACGGACATGGGGATACGGGGACACGGACACAGGGACATGGACACACGGGGACACAGACATGGACACAGGGACACGGACACACGGGGACACAGACATGGACACACGGGGACACAGACACGGACACGGGGACACGGACACGGGGATACACAGACATGGACACGGACACAGACGTGGACACACGGACACGGACACAGACACACGGACACACAGACACACGGACACAGGGACACGGACACACAGGGACACAGACACGGACACACGGACACGGACACAGACACACGGACACATGGACACGGACACAGGGACACGGATACGGACACACAGGGACACAGACACGGACACGGACACATGGACACGCAGGGGAGGTGCCTCCCCCCCCCAACGCCGCACCTCCCCCCATGCCGCTGCCGCTCTTCTCCAAAAAAAAAAAAAAAAAAAAAATTGGGTACCAGGACCCCCAAACCCCGATCGTGTCTGTGCCCCCCCCGGGAAACAGGCAGCAGCCCACGCTGGTGAGAGGGAGCAGCAACAGGCAGGGGCGGCCCCCGGCCCAAAACCACGCTTTGTTGCACACCCCCCCCCCCCCCCCCCCCCCAAAAAAAAAATTTCCTGCTTTTAAACCCCCCGCACCCTCGTTAATTCGGGGACGTCGTTAATTCGGGGACCTCAGAGCTTGGCGAGGCTGCAACCCCACGCAGGAGCCCCCGCGCGGCCCCGCTGCCGCCTTCTCCCCAAAATCCAGGCCCTGGTGAGAAAAGGGGGCGGAGGGGGGAAGCATTTTCCCATGGGAAAAGCGGTGGGAATGGGCCGGCGAAAGGGTTAAGGCAGGGCTGGAGTCCTTAAAACAGCCCTGATGGGATCAGCTCCAGCTTTTCCGGAGCTGGCGGGTCTCCGGACGATGCGCACGAATATTTGGGGAGGGGGGCTGTGGGAGGAAAAAGGGGAGCGAGAAAGCGAATTCCCCCAAAGTCTTCCCCATCCAGGGCATAGAGGTGCTGCTCCGGGATGCTCCAGGTTTGGAGCTTTCCAAGCCTATTCTGGGCTGAATCGCCGGCAAAACTTCTACAAACTCAAAGGTCCCAAAGGTTTCCCAGGAGCATTCCGGTGAAAACCGTTTTCCGCCGGGATTTGCAGCAGAAGGAGCGACCCAAGGAGCCCCGGACCCGTGTAATGCCCGAGGGATGGGCAAACCAGATGCTGAGTCCCGGCGGAAAACGCAACCACGGACCCGACATTCCCATCCCTGGGATATTTGCTTGAGCTTGTCTCTTCCCGAAAAGGCCACGCGTGAGCCAAGAGCCCTATTGCAACGCCGAGCCGCAGCCCGCCGGGATCCGACCTTTGCCCCGAGCAACGCGAATCCCACAGGAATAAATAGGATAAACTGGTGCTGGGAACTGGATTTCCCCCAATTTCCAACCTCGCACGACGGCGCTGCGGGCTGCAAACCCCCTTTGCCCGGCCAAGCTCGGCACCGCCATGCAACAGGTCGCTGCAAAAAACACGGGGAGGATTTAATTAATGCAGACGCCTCCTTCCTCCCATCCTCCTCCTCCTCCTCCGGGCGGACAGGGCAGCGCATCCGCCGGCATCCACCCGGCAATTTGCTCCCGAGTCATTTTAGCTGCTTACGTCGCAGCCGAGATCGGGAATATTTGCGGCGGCGGCACGGTAACGGCGAGCATCGCTCCGGATTAACCGAGGACGTCCCCCCCGGCAGGCGGGTGACGCTCCTTTGGGGGACACCGGGATGCGCCGGCCAAAAACGAGGCGAAGCCTCATCCCATCCATCACCCTGATGCTTTTTTGGAGATGCCAGACCCGGTTTGGGGCGATTTCATGCCGGTGGAAAAAAAAAAAAAAACCACCCCAACGCGCCAGGGAAAACCCCTCGAGATGGACAAATTTAGTAACTTTTTATTAGTAATGCTTTAAATGAGATTATCCCTAATCTCCAGCGTTTGGCACCGAGACAGCCTGCCAAATTCAGTTAGGGGCTTTCATTTCCCAACGCCGGGGACGCGCCGGGGACACCTCGAGCTGCATCGCGTCCCGCCGCCGCCCGGCAAAGGGGCTTTGGGGTCCCGGTGTAACCGTTCCTGCCGGGAATGGAGTTTCCCGCGGGGTTGATTTAAGGTTTGTCCCCCCCCGGCTGGGGGAGAGGGGTCAGAGCACCCTCCCCTCCGCCACCCCGATCTTTGCCGGGCGGGTTGGGTGGCTCCTGTTAGAAACCGGCGGCTCGCCGGCACGCAGCGAGGCTTTGCCGCGTACTTTGCCGCGGCGGTAATGAGCGGGTTCCCAAGACGTTGATTAGTTATGCAAATGGCAAAGGCATCGAGAGGTGCCCGGAGAGGGCCCGGTGGTGCCGCGGGATGGGGAGCGGAGCGAAACCTCGGCCTCCGGCATCTTCCCTCCTCCTCCTCCTCTCCCAAAACCCTCGTGGACGGGGACGCACCGCCCGGCGTGGAAATCAGAGCCGCAGGTTGAGGGCACGAGCGCGGCTCCAGCGACGGAGGCGCGAGGGGAGACGCCGGCTTTCCCGGGCCCGGCTGAGCCGGAGGAACGGGCAGAACCGGTGCCGGGGAAAGGCTCTGGCTCCTCAGCTCGCTTCATCTGCCAAAGCACCCCGGGAAAGGCGCCGGGACGTGGGAACCGCGGCACACCCCTCGCCGGCACCACCAGGACCAGCACGCGGTGGGCAGGGACCCACTGGCACTTGGGTTCCCAGGGGAATCCCGCTGTGCCGATCCCAGCTCCGGCAGCATCCTTATAAATCATCCTTGTTAGCACGCCCGCCCCGGAAAAGCGCCGGGGCTCAAATCCCCACCGTCAGCCGTTTTCACCGGCGCTTTGCCAAGGGCAAAGTCCTTCCCCCTGCCCCGCCATGTGCCGAGCGCCGGCCGAGCCGCCCGGGCCCACCGCCCCATCCCGTCGTCCCGCCGGCCATCCCAAGGGGAAAACCTGCCGGATACGACTCGGAGGCGCGAGGCGGCCGCTCGCACCCCAATACCCCCCAGAAAACAAAGCAGCGGCAATTTCTTTAGGGGGCAAAGTCCTAAAAGTAGCCCCCACGCAGGGGATTTTCCCCCGTCCCCACCTCTCTCCACCTCGGAGCCCCCCCCGCAGCCCCCCCGTCCCCCTGCCTGCTTGGGCACGACGGGCGCGATATTAGAAATCCCGGTTACAACCACCCCGGCCGGTAAAACCAGAAGCGCCAAAGGAAGGCGTTGTAATATTTGGTGGAGAAAATGCCACGACTTGTTTGCTTGGCGATGCTCCCCGCCGGGCACGGCTCTGCCCTACCCGCACACCCCCTTCCTCGCCACCCCCTTCTTTTTTTGGCGACCCCCCCCCCCCCCCCCACGGCACCCGGGTGGGTTTCGCGCAGCGTTTTGCCCTTTTATACCAAGAAATTCAAATAAATTCACTTTAAAGGTGGGGTTTGTCCTGTGTCTCCCGCCGCCACCCACCCTACGGCGGCGTTTTGGGGACGCGCCAGGGGCGAGCTGAGATTTTGGGGGGGGGGGGGGGGGGCTTTAAGGCATCAAAGCGGCTTTTAAGGCAGCAGAAGGTTCCATTTCCCACGGAAATACCCTTAAAAAAATAAAACCATCATCCAACCAAGAAGGGGCTTTCCCTGCCCACCCCGACGAGCCCCCCTACAAGTTACGGTGACGTTACAGCCGACCCAAAGAGGCCACAAATCACCCCAAAAAGGCGAAGGCGGCCCGGGAAGGGGGGGACGGATGGGTTTGGGGGGGCGACTGGGGGAGCACTCACCTCCCGGCGAAGCCCCTCGCACCTCTCCATCTCGCTCCCGGGGCGAACGTTAGATTTCGGGGCTCCCCCCCGCCGCGGGGGAGCGGGGGGAACCGGCGGCTGGACGGGGCTGGCAGAGGAACCGGGGGCGCGGCGAGAGGGACATAACGCCGTCACCGTCCCCCCCGCCGCGGGGACGCTGGTGACTCCTGCGGGGACAGAGACGAAGCCGAGTGAAGCGCCCGGCTGACGCGAGTCGCCCCGACTTTTAATTTCCACCCCGGGGGCGGCCCCACTGTCTCCCCACTCCTCCTTCCCCCAAACTCCCACCAAAGCGGGGTGCTGCTCCTCCTCCCCCCCCCCTTATTTTTTCCAACCCCATTTGCCTTTTTATTTTTTTTTTCCCCCTTAAAAACACGCAGCTTCGCACAACTTCACCCCGCCGCCGCCACACAACTTCAGCCGCGCGCCGGCAACTTTCCGCACACGCACACACGCATCCCCCCCCCCCCCCCATTTAGATATAAAGAGCATTACCGGAAAAAAGGGGTACGGCCCCCCCTTGGAAACGGGGGGCTGGGTGGGTTCGACCCGGAGCTAAGCGCATGCACGGCGGCGTGGGATGTTGGGGGAGACGGAAAAGCGGGGTTGAAAATGTGGTTGCAAATTGCCCCCCGCCCCCCACACCACCACCACCACCACCACCACCACCACCCTTGGGTGGGTGTTGCAGCGGAGCTGCGCGTTGTTGCTGCTGCGGCTGCTGCTGCTGCTGCTGCTCCTGCTGCTGCTGCTGCTGCTCCTGCTCCTGCTGCTTCCTTTGTTCTGCAGGCGCCCGCTCGGGGGGACCCGCCGGCCGGCCGGGGGGCTCCAGGCCAGCGCCCTGCGCCACCCCCCCAATGCTTTGCAACGAGCAAGGGGTTGGGGGGCACCCAGACCCTCTGGGGTTACGGGGGGGGGGTAAGGGGTGCACCCCGGTGGTGTTGGAGGGGTTTGGGGGAAGCGAGGGGAGGGCGGCTGTGAGTTGGGGAGAGGGGTTGTGGGGTTGTTATTGTAGGGTCGCAGGGTGCAGGGGGTGCACGGGGTTGTTATTGTAGGGTCGCAGGGTGCAGGGGGTGCACGGGGTTGTTATTGTAGGGTCGCAGGGTGTGGGGGGTGCACCGGGTTGTTATTGTAGGGTCGCGGGGTGCGGGGGGTGCACGGGGTTGTTATTGTAGGGTCGCGGGGTGCGGGGGGTGCACGGGGTTGTTATTGTAGGGTCGCGGGGTGTGGGGGGTGCACGGGGTTGTTATTGTAGGGTCGCGGGGTGTGGGGGGTGCACGGGGTTGTTATCATAGGGTCGTGGGGTGTGGGGGTGCACGGGGTTGTTACTGTAGGGTCGTGGGTTGTGGGGGGTGCACCGGGTTGTTATTGTAGGGTCGCGGGTTGTGGGGGGTGCACCGGGTTGTTATTGTAGGGTCGCGGGGTGTGGGGGGTGCACGGGGTTGTTATCGTAGGGTCGCGGGGTGTGGGGGGTGCACGGGGTTGTTATCATAGGGTCGTGGGGTGTGGGGGTGCACGGGGTTGTTATTGTAGGGTCGCAGGGTGTGGGGGGTGCACCGGGTTGTTATTGTAGGGTCGCGGGGTGTGGGGGGTGCACGGGGTTGTTATTGTAGGGTCGCAGCGTGTGGGGGGTGCACCGGGTTGTTATTGTAGGGTTGCCAGCTGTGGGTCCATACCAGGTTGTTATTGTAGGGCCGTCGGAGGTGGGTCCATGCTGGGTTGTTATTGTAGGGTCGCCGGAGGTGGGTCCATGTCAGCGTCCCCGCTCTGTTATTACTGTAGGGTCGTTAGCGGGGTCCGTGCAGGTCCCGCGCTGTTGTTATTGTAGGGTCGCTGGAGAAAACCCCGCGGGTGGCAGCGCGGCTCCCGTGCCCCCCCCAGCCCCTACCCCATAACTCCCCAGTCCCTGCCCCACACCCCGCCCCACAGCCCCCGCTGCTCCCCCCCCCGGGCAGGTGCCCCTCACACGTGCTCGGCCCCCGCCCCCGCCGGCCCCGCCCCACCCGTGTTTATGTAGGGTCGCACACCCCGCCGGAACCTCCCCTAAAGGCGGGGGGGGGGGGGGCTCCGGGCCGCCATCCCCGCCCCCACTCCCCAGGGGGCTCCCCCCCACCCAGGGGTCCCCCTAAAAGCCCCCCCACCAGCAAAGCCCACCCAGCGGGGGCCAAATCCCCGCGGCTTTCCCCCAAAGCCAGCCCAGCCTCACCCCCCCGGGACCCCGCGGGTCACCCCCGCTCTCCGGCCAGCACCCCCAAAACCGGAGGAACAAAACGTCCCCCCACCGGAGCCCCCCCGACCCCGCGCTCCCCCCGCCCGCAGCTCAAGAGGCAGAAGAGCTCGACGTCGCTTTGGTTTTAATTTAAGGGAAAAACACATATATAAAAAATAATAAAATACGGGGGTTAGCGTAACCTAAATGTGAGCCGCGATGATTTCCCGGTGGAATTTCACTGGTGCGTTAAATCCACCTTGCGGAACATCCCTGGCTCCGGCATCCCCGGCTATAGATGGGGAGGGGGTCGCGGCGGCGAGCGGGGCCCCCCGAGCGCGCCGGGAGCGTGCCACGCCGCCCCGAAGCTCATCGCGGCTGCGCCTCCGACGATTCGCCTTAAAGCCACCCCGTGCTCTCAGCGCCTTAACTCCACCCCTCGCCCCAATAAAAGGAGCGATGGGGACAGTTGGGGAGCAGGATTTGTCCCGTGGCCTCGGCGTTGGGATCTTCGGCCGGAGGTCGCGGCGGTGATGCCGCTTTCCCGGCTCTGCCGCTTGGCACGGGTACCGGCGGGCGGGGATGCTCACAGCGCCGTCACAAAAGCCTCCACCTGCAAGGAGAAGCCGATTGAGCGCACGGTGCCGGGACGGCGCTGGGACGGTGCCGGGACGGCCGAGGTTTCAACCAGCTTAGCCCAAGGGTGCGGGAATTATTTTTTCCGTGGAAAAAGGAAGATGGAGACTCGGAGGTCAGCACGACTCCGACTGCCATCCCGGCGCTGCCGGCAGCGGGATGCCGCCGCGCCACGCCAGCCGTGCCCACCTGCGCCATGAGGACGCCCTGCACGGCCGCGTCGTGCTCAAAGTCCTCGTCCACATCCAGCAGCAGGACGGGCGCGTGCTTCACGTCCGCAAAGTGGACCCTGAAGACGGGAAGGGAGAGAAGGGGTTAAACCAAACAAACCCCCAAATCGGGGGCAGGGGGGGTCACGCTGCCGGCGGGGGGAGCGCGGTGGGGCTGGATTTGGACTCACTCCGTGGTTTTCTCCACCAGCCAGCGCTCGTGCTGGGCGTGGAGCTGCTGCAGGTACCGCAGCTGGATCCCCCCCTCCTCGCTCCTCGCCCTCCGCTGCAGCCGCTCCAGGCACGTCTGCACCGGAGACGGGAGGTTAGCGGGAGAGACGGGAGGTTAGCGGGATGCGGGGAGACGGGAGGTTAGCGGGAGAGACGGGAGGTTAGCGGGAGAGACGGGAGGTTAATGGGGTATGGGGAGGTTAACGGGATGCGGGGAGATGGGAGGTTAGCGGGAGAGATGGGAGATGGGAGGTTAACGGGATATAGGGAGATTAATGGGATGTGGGAGACGGGAGGTTAGCGGGAGAGACGGGAGGTTAGCGGGATGCGGGGAGATGGGAGGTTAGCGGGAGAGACGGGAGAGATGGGAGGTTAATGGGATGCAGGGAGGTTAGCGGGATGCAGGAGAGACGGGAGGTTAATGGGATGCGGGGAGACGGGAGATTAACGGGAGAGATGGGACATAGGAGGTTAACTGGATACAGGGGGGTTAACGGGATGCGGGGAGATGGGAGGTTAGTGGGAGAGATGGGAGACGGGAGGTTAATGGGATGTGGGAGATGGGAGGTTAACGGGAGAGACGGGAGGTCAACAGGATGTGGGAAAGATGGAGGGTTAATGGGAGAGATAGGACATAAGAGGTTAACGGGATACAGGGAGGTTAACAGGATACAGGGAGACGGGAGGTTAGCGGGAGAGATGGTAGACGGGAGGTTAGCGGGATATAGGGAGATTAATGGGATGTGGGAGATGGGAGATTAGCGGGGGAGACGGGAGGTTAATGGGATGCAGGGAGGTTAATGGGAGGCAGGAGAGATGGGAGGTCAATGGGATGTGGGAAAGACGGGAGTTTAGCGGGAGAGATGGAAGATAGGAAGTTAAGGGAATATAGGGAGATTAACGGGATGTGGGAGATGGGAGGTTAGCGGGATGCCAGTGTCCGGCAAAGCAGCCCCAGGGGAGGGACCACAGCCGGGCATCGGGCATCCCGGCAGGTGCCACAGCCCTCCCTCCCCCAGATCCGCTCTAGGATCCGCAGCAAAACTCCCACCGACATTCCCAGGGGAACTGGAGCAGACCCCGCTCCTCCAGGCCAGCGATTTCTGGTTCAAACCCAACATCTGAACAATTTCAGGAGCTCGCCGGGCTCAGAGCCGAGCCGAATGCCTGCCGCCTCCCGCTCCGCGCCGAACAGGGGGGCTCTCGCCGGCACCCACCTGCGGCGTCGCCCGCAGGTAGAGGAAGCCGTGGAGGGCGGCGCGAGGCCCCAGCTGCCGCAGGAGGAAGCTGTGCCAGTCCTGGTAAATGGCCCACTCCAGCGGCGCCAGGTGCCCGGCCTCAGAGAGGTTCTTGGCAAAGACGTATCTGGGAGGGGACGGAGAGGGGACAGGGCAGCCGGCACCGCCGGCACTGCCGGCACCGGGACCTCCAAGCCATCCCCCCGCCCAGGCGGCTTCACGGTCTTTTTTTTCACCTTCTTTTTTGCACCAACTGGGAACTGCGGGCATTTAATTAAGGTGGAAATCCTTAATTTGGGGCTGAGTGACGTTGAGAGACACCGAGCCACCCGGCGCGGCTCGCCGCTACCGAGCCCAGCCGTCACCTGAGGGGCTTCGAGCCGCCGCCTGACACGGGTGAGGATGGGGCAGCCGCGAGCAAAAATTATTTGGGGTATATACCCAAGTCCCAACTTATCCAACAAGCAGATTTCTCTAATTGAGCATCGCTCCGGGCTTCGGGGGGCGCAGCCGCGGGCTCCGCTCACCCCGGGGGTCCCAGGGGACGCAACGCAGGCGGCGGGGACGCCGGTTATCCCATTTAATCCCTTCATCCCTCTCCTCCGCCGTTTCAGCTGGGGACGCCGGGTACCTGTCGCTGTAGACGGAGCGCTCGAAGACCCGCACGGGGCGGGGGGGCCCGGGGAGCTGTGCGGGCGGCGGCTCCAGCATCGCCTTCAGCCGGCTGAGGCAGGAGAAGGTCTGGAAGGTGTAGGACCAGCGGGCCGGCTCCTGGTACATCATCCGGAGAAGGTTGGCGGAACCCACGGACGCCTACGACGGAAAAGATGGAGGATGAGGTTGGCGGGCCGCGGCGCGGTGCCCGGCGGTGCCGCGGCGCAGCCGGTAGCCGCCGTTACCTCCGCCGTGCCGCCGGCTGGCACCTTCTGCCACTGCGCCACGGGCTCAGTCACCAGGTGCCACTCGGGGAAGGTGGCACCCAGCAGCTTCAGGAAAGTCGATTTCCCCACGGCTGCGGGGGGCAGCGCGGGGTGAGCCCCTGCGTCCCCCCGCCCCGGCTCCCGCCGCAGGGTAGCGCAGGTTTTGGGGTGCCCCCCCCCCGCCAAGGCGGGCAGCAAGAATTAATCACAGACATTACATTGGGCCCCGAGGGGCTTCAGGCTGCGCCCCCCCCCAAATCCCCCTGCCCCCCCTCAGCCCCTCGCACCCCAAATCCCCCTGCATCCCCCCCACCCCGGCTCCCGCCGCGGGGTAGCGCAGGTTTTTGGGGTGCCCCCCCCCCGCCAAGGCGGGCAGCAAGAATTAATCACAGACATTACATTGGGCCCCGAGGGGCTTCAGGCTGCGCCCCCCCCCAAATCCCCCTGCCTCCCCTCAGCCCCTCGCACCCCAAATCCCCCTGCATCCCCCCCGCCCTGGCTCCCGCCGCGGGGTAGCGCAGGTTTTTGGGGTGCCCCCCCCCCCCCAAGGCGGGCAGCAAGAATTAATCACAGACATTACATTGGGCCCCGAGGGGCTTCAGGCTGCGCCCCCCCTAAGCCCCCCAAATCCCCCAGCCCCCCCCAGGCCCTCGCACCCCAAATCCCCCTGCCCCCCCAGCCCCTCCCCGCCCCAAATTGCCCCCCCAGCCCCTCCGCGCCCCAAATTGCCCCCCCCTCCCCGTGTCACCCTGGGGACCCCCGTTGTGCCCCCCCCCCCGGTACCGATGTTCCCCTCCAGGGCCAGGCGCAGGGCGGCCCCGCACCGCCCCATCCCGCCACCGCTTCCGCCTTCCCGCGTCATATGCTAATGACATGGTAATGAGCGGCGCGCGCTGCCGTCCCCGTGACGTCAGCACGTGGGAAGGCGGGGCGGGGGGAAGGGAAGGAGGGGGAGCAGCCGCGGAAGCGGCGGCTGGAGGCGCGCGCAGTGCGGGGGTGGTATGGTAATTTATGCAAATGTGACCCCGCCTACAGCATGTCCCGGCAGTGCTGGGGAGGGGACGGGGCGGGGCACCCATATGGGGCCGGGGTCACCGACATGGGGTCAGGGGCACCAGTATGGGGTCAAGGGCATCGACGGGACATTGGGGGCACCCGCTTGGGGTTGGGGGCACCAGTATGGGGTCAAGGGCGTCAAGATGGGGTTGGGGGCACAAACATGAGGTCCAGGGCGTCAAGATGGGGTTGGGGGCACCAGCGTGAGGTCAAGAGCATCAACACAGGGGCAGCGACATGGAGTCAAGGGCATCAACATAGGGTTGGGGACGCCAACATGGGGTCAAGGGCGTGGACACAGGGTTGGAGGTGTCAGAAGAGGACTGGGGGCCCCACCATGAGGTAAAGGGCATCACTAAGGGTTGGGGCCATCAACACAGGGTTGGGGACACCATCACAAGGTCAAGGGCATCAACACAGGGTTGGAGGCATCAACACAGGGCTGAGGTCATCAGTGTGACATTGGGGACACGAACATGGGTCAGGGGCACCAACACGAGGTCAGGGGCACCAACGCAACATTGGGGGCAACAACATGGGGTCAAGGGCATTGACGTGGTGGGGGCATCAAGGCAGGGTTGAGGGCATCAGGGACACCACCGTGAGACCACTGGCACCAACATGAGGTCCCCCATCCCTCCCCCTGTTACCCTCAGCCCCCACCCCAACCCCTCCCACCCCCCAACACCCCAAAATCTCCCGGAAAAGGGGCAGAGCCTGGAGAAAAGGCTTTAATGCGCAGTGGGCGGTGGGGAGGAGCGGCGGGGACTGAGGAGGAGCGGGGCACCCCAGCCCGGGCGCAGGGGGCCACTGCGGGGCGGGGAGGGGGCTTAGAAGCATTTTCGGTGGACGATGGAGGGTCCGGCCTCGTCGTACTCGGGTTTGCTGATCCACATCTGCTGGAAGGTGGAGAGGGACGCCAGGATGGAGCCGCCAATCCACACCGAGTACTTCCGCTCCGGCGGGGCGATGATCTGCCGAGACACGAGCCGTTAGGATGTACCCCTTGATCCACCACCCCCCCCAAAGCTGCACCGGGAGAGGATTTGGGGTGGTGGTGGCCATAGTTTGCCCCTCCCCCCCAGCTTACTTTGATCTTCATGGTGCTGGGAGCCAGCGCCGTGATTTCCTTCTGCATGCGGTCGGCGATGCCGGGGTACATGGTGGTGCCGCCGGACAACACGTTGTTGGCGTAGAGGTCCTTGCGGATGTCGATGTCGCACTTCATGATGGAGTTGTAGGTCGTCTCGTGGATGCCGGCTGACTCCATGCCTGGGGTAGAAGGGGGCTGTCAGCACCCTGACCCCCACCCATGCCTCCTCAGGGCTCCCCAAAAGAGCCACAGGGTCGCCCATGGGTTTGTCCCCCCATTTGGGGTGCAAAGCGCTTGGGGGAGCCCCAAAAGACCCCTGTGGGGCACCCATGGGAGCTGGTTGCCTGCTGGTGGGGTGGTGGGGATGGGGGGCAACCACCTAGGGGACAGCCAGGACAATTCGGGGTGGGCTCACCGATGAAGGAGGGTTGGAAGAGGGTCTCAGGGCAGCGGAAGCGCTCGTTCCCGATGGTGATGACCTGCCCGTCAGGGAGCTCGTAGCTCTTCTCCAGCGAGGAGGAGGAGGCAGCCGTGGCCATCTCGTTCTCGAAGTCAAGGGCCACGTAGCAGAGCTTCTCCTTGATGTCGCGCACGATTTCCCGCTCGGCTGCGGGAGACGACGGCTAACAGGCTCAACCCGGTGCCGTGGCAGCACCACGGGGTCCCCCATCACCCCATACCTCCCTCCCCGCCCCCGTACCGGTGGTGACGAAGGAGTAGCCCCTCTCGGTGAGGATCTTCATGAGGTAGTCAGTGAGGTCGCGGCCGGCCAAGTCGAGACGCATGATGGCGTGGGGCAGAGCGTAGCCCTCGTAGATGGGCACGTTGTGGGTGACGCCGTCCCCGGAGTCAAGGACGATGCCTGGGAAGGCGGGGGAAAGGTGAGGGAGGGGGCTCGGAGCTGGCTCGGTCCCTTCCCCATCACGGATGGTCCCCGGGATGCCGCGTGTCCTACTCACCGGTCGTGCGGCCGGAGGCGTAGAGGGAGAGGACGGCTTGGATGGCAACATACATGGCAGGGACATTAAAGGTTTCAAACATGATCTGGGAGGGAGAGCGAGAGGGGCAGCGGGTTAGGGGGGAACACGGGGGTCCCCAGTGGCATCCCACCCCAACCCAGGGGGGCCGTGCCTTCCCGGAGAGACGGCGTCAGTGCATTGCGTGGAAAAACACGCGGATTGTTGCATCGCACGGAAAAACGGGCAGATCGTTGCGTTGCACGGAAAAATAGGCGGATCATTGCATTTCACGCACATGTGGGTCAACGCATTGCACAGAACAACACGTGGATCGCTGCGTCGCACTGAAAAACACGTGGGGTGGCGCATCACATGGAAACGTGAGTCATTGCGTTGCACAGAAAATCACGTGGGTCTGCGCATTGCGTGGAAAAAATGTGGGTCAGCGCATGGCAAGGCAAACCCCGCGGGTCCACGTGCTGCGGAGAAAGCCGAGCACGCTGCCGAGAGCTCTGCCCTTCTTGAAGTGCCAAGCTTCGCCCCACCGCCCGCTGTTCCCCCCAACGCCGTCCCCTCCTGGCTCACTAAACTCCAAAATCCTCCAGCCCTTCCTGCGGTTTCGGAGGGTCCATCCCTGTCCCCTGGGGTCCTGCAGCGCCTTACCTGGGTCATCTTCTCCCGGTTGGCCTTGGGGTTGAGGGGTGCCTCGGTGAGCAGGGTCGGGTGCTCCTCGGGGGCCACGCGCAGCTCGTTGTAGAAGGAGTGGTGCCAGATCTGAGGCGGGCAAAGGAGAGTTGGGGTCTTGCCCCAAACCGAAGCCGGGGCCAGCACCCGCTTGCCGGCCTGGGGTGGGTCTCACCTTCTCCATGTCATCCCAGTTGGTGATGATGCCGTGCTCGATGGGGTACTTGAGCGTGAGGATACCCCTCTTGCTCTGCGCCTCGTCGCCCACGTAGCTGTCTTTCTGCCCCATGCCGACCATGACACCCTAACGCCGGCGAGAGAGACGGCCTCATTAGCCTCGTTTCGCTGATTAAAGCGGGGTGGGGGGTGGCTGGGGGCTGCCGCTTGCCCCCCCGGGTACCCACCTGGTGCCGGGGCCGCCCCACGATGGAGGGGAAGACGGCGCGGGGGGCATCGTCGCCGGCAAAGCCGGCTTTGCAGAGGCCGGAGCCGTTGTCGCAGACCAGGGCGGTGGTCTCCTCCTCGCACATGGTGGGGCCGGGAGCGGTTGGTGTTCAGGGGGACCTGGGGGAAAAGCTGGGGCAAGGGGGGAAAGCAGCGTTAAAGGGTGGGCGGGGGAGAGGGTTACGCCGCGCCACCGCGTCCGGCTTTGGGTGTTGGAGGGGTTTGGAGTCCTCGGGGATGCGCAGCCCTGCAAAATCCTCCGCGGGCTGTGCCGAGGGGTGGCCGCCGGGTCCGGCCCCGGTGCGGCGATGCTGGGAGCGGGGTGATGCTCATCCTTCGTGGGTGCCGCTCCGCGCCGATGCTGCTGCTCCATCCTTCGCCCAAAATGGGTGCCAAAGCCTCCTGTCCGTGCTTGCCCGGCAGCAGTGCTCCCCGGGGAGCTCCGGCGTTGCCGTCCCTGGCCAGTGCCCCCCGAGCGGGCAGGGGGATGGCAGGCCATGCCATCTCGTCCGGTCCTGTCTCCGCAGCCCCTTGGCTGCTCTGCCCTCACATCCTTTCCCAAAAATGGGAAAAAAATAGCCCTTCCCGGGGGGTGCCCCCCTCCAGCAGCGTATGCACTCCCAAATCTGGAGGGAAGCAGGCAAAAACCTCGCAGGAGCCCAAAAAGAAAAAAAAACCCAAATCCTGGGGATATCTGGAAGAGCACGACCTGCTTTGGCCGCAGCCCAGCTCTCGTCACCTCCACGGAAGCCCCTGGCTGCGGGGTTGTGCCAGGGTTGGCACCCCCCCCCCCCACCCCCACCCTGTGCAAACCGAGTTGGGACCACCCCATAAGTGCTGGGGCACCCCGAAACCCCCCGGGGTGTTTTTCCTTCCCGCTCTCCTGCAAGCAAAAGGGAAACCAGGGCCAGGCAGTACTCACCACGGACGTGAGAGCTCCTTTCCTCTGGGACCGAGTCCCGATGCGCCTTTGGTATAAATACCAGCGAGCCCGTGAAACCTCAGAGGCGGATCCTCTCTAAACAAAGACCCTAAATAGGCTAAATGATGGTGTGTTAGCCATATGGCCATATAAGGTGTTTTATTTCATTAAATTGACCTTGGACTGATGGTAGGACCCAGCACGGTTAATTATTATAAGAAAAATGTATGTGGGGATGCTTGGGAGGCAACATCCCATTTGTGAGCCTGTTCCTTTTATGCTCCACTCCGATAAACAAGCGAGATACAAGTCCTTATAAGCGACGGTCTCGGCAAAAAGGAGATGGATGCATCTCTGGTTCCCGGGGAGAGCGTGGAGAAACCCCCCTGGGTGGAGGTGGGCGTCGGGGCTCTGCCGTGGGGGACACCCTGCAGCCGGGATGGGAATTTGGCATCGCCGAGACACTGGAAATGCACCGGGTTGGTGCATCGCTTCCTCTCGGCCTCCGTTCTCCCGTGTCTCCCTGGCATCTGACACCTCTGGGATGTCTCTCCCTGGGGTCTTCTTTCTCTGCCCCCATTTTTGGCCTTTTGGTGCCCCAAAGCCCCTCGTCCCCCAAATCCTCAGCTCGAGCAGCGCCGGGACTGGCGGGTCCAAAGCCCAGGCCTGTGTCGCGGGTGCACCCAGCTCTCACCCGCCGCCCGGGAGGATTTTGGAGGCAGGATGAGCCCTGGGGCTCTGCCATGGGGGTGCTGTCCCCTGATCCCCCTGCCCAAATGCAGCAGGGGGGGCCGGAGCCGCCCCAGCCCCGCGGATGCAGCCTTGGCAGGAGGCGAGCGGAGCCGCGGCAGCCCGTGGCCCTCACAGAGGCCAACCAGCGGCTGCCAAACTCCCAGCTGCCTTTTTAAGGGCAATGGTCCCGCACCGGGGCCTCTCCCCAAGCACCCGGGGTAGGGGGGAGGCAGGAGAGATGCCCCAGAGCCACCACCCGGAGCTGCGGGCACTCGGGTTGCAGATGGGGAAACTGAGGCACGGGGTGCCTGGGCTGCCTCCTGCTTTGCTTTGCGGGGTCCCGGGCTGTGCTCAGGGCAGGGACATCGAGGCACCGGTGCGGCAATAAGGACCAAGAGCCGCAGGGTCCCACCACCACCAGAAGGGACCCAAGGGTGCTGGTGTCCCCCCCGGCCCCGGAGGGAGTGGACTCAGGGCTGTCACCCCGCGGGGCAGGACAGGGACACGGTGTCTCCCCGGCACAACCAGCCCGCTCGCACCTCCAACCACGTCCCCAGTCAGCGGTTTCACCCCCGTTATCCTCCCTCCTCCAGGAAAACCTCAGCACACGGGGGCTGGATTTGTCCCCTGGGTCCCCTGGCCGTGCACTTGTCAGTGTTGCCACCGCACACCCCGGGGACCTGCTGCTGCCTCGCGTCCCGGCCTGGCTCCCTTGGTCTGCCGCCAACCATGAGGTCACCGAGGCAAAAGGTTGCCATATATGACATACTGCAAAAAAAAAAAAAAAAAAAAAAAAAAAATTAACCCCAAACCCAGCAGATATGGGGGGGGGTGGGGGGGAAAGGGGGGGTTTGGATGGATGCAGCAGCCCGTGCCGGTGCTGGGAGAGCCCCGTGTGAAGGGAGCACGGCCGTGCCAGGGGTCTGCGCGGAGCCACCGGCAGGACCTCACCCCACCCCAGGGCAGGAGGGACCGTGCCCAAAGCCAGAGACACCCCCGAACCCCAGGCTGGTGCAAACCGCGGGGTATCAACCCGGGAGCCCACTCTGCAGCAGCAAGCCACATTGCTTTTCTATCCCCGGCATTTGCCCGGGGCCAGGCGGCTTGGCTCCACGCTCCCCATCCCTGCGGGATCCCCAACCCGCCCTGACCCCACGTCACCGCGGCCAGCCGGGACAGAAAGCCTCGGCACGGCCAGTTTGGAGCTGGGACCGCGGCAGCAAAGCCCTGAGCCGGAGCAGGCACGCAGCCTAAAAAGGAAAGGTTCGGCCACCACAGCCAATCCAGCCGCCGGCGCTCGATGGCCGTGGGGAGGGTGGCCGGCAGCCCTGGGATGCTCGCAGGAACGCCAAGCATCCCACGGCACGGGCGAGGCTGGCCCGAGCTGGGATGAACGCGGGACGAGGAGGGGAGCAAGCCCCGGGTTGCTGTGGGATTTCAAACTTCCCGGCACGCAGGCCAAACCTCGGCACCTCCGTATAAGGGTAACGTTTGCGCTTTAAACCTCTGGGGCTGCCGCCGGGGATGGACAAACCAGCACTGAGAGCTTGGGCAGGGATTTGGGGCTGTTCCCATCCCCGAGGCGGAGATAAGCATCGCTCCCTGCCTGCAGGAAACCCCCCCCAAACACGCAAGTTGTGTTGTTGCAGAAAATAAACTATTCCTGCAAAGCGTGGTTTCTGTTAGGGCTGAGCTCCTACCAAATCCAAGCCCCCATTTTGAGTGATTTTTAAGGTATAAACAGCCACATCTGGTGCAGCTGGACGGATGGGGTGGGTGAGTGGGACACAGGCAGTAGTGCCAGGATATCAGCATTCATCCCACTACACAAACTGATGACTCAGTGACTTTAAGTGAAAAAATGCGATTAAAAAGCCGCCAGCTCGGAGAGCAGGGCTGGGCATGAGGCAGCAGCTGGCCGCTGACGTGAGAAATGCGGCCCTTGCGTACGGCCGCGCTGCAAGGTATCTGAAAAATTCTCCACGAGGGTTTATCGGTCACTGGGACGACTGATGAACCAAGCGGCAATTTGCCACCGGCTCCTCTCCCCGGCTGGGGCTCAATGCTGGGGTCAGCTCAGACCCAAGACCTTCAGGGATGGGAAATTGAGATAAATTCGTTGTGATCTTCACTACCAATCTGAAGGAATCGCTGCTTTGCAAGACACACCTCGCGTCCCTGTGCTGCTCTGGGGGAGCAGAACCATCAGGGCGAAGAGCAGAGCTGTGGGATGAACACCCATAGGCCGAGGCTGCAAAACCCACCCGAGCCCAGATTAAATCAATTAGGTCTGCAAGTTAGTTCCCACAGATGCCCTGAAGTCCCCTCGCTTCCCTCCCACTGCCGGCAGTAGCCCGTTTCCAAAACCGACTGCAAAACTGATGGCAGCGGCAGTTTGTCACGCAGGACTCGAGGAGGTGGCTGTTGCAAATAAACACAACCCCTAAATAAATCGATTCCCTCCCCGCTCTCAGCCACACCGCACTCCTCCAACCCACCGAGTTAGCTCAAAGAAAACAAGTGGCGAAAGAAACCCAGCCAAGATAATAGGATCCGTCTGTGTTAAACTGTACACCCAAGAAATCTGCATGTAGAAGTACAAGGACATGACATATAGAACACATATGTATGCATGCCAGGTGGGAAGGCGACTCCAGCCTTGGCTGCACAGCCATGTGCTGATCATCACAGCATCCTGCCAGAGGATGTGGAGATGTGGTGGATCACGCTCAGCCCTTTGAGGCCAGATGCCTTCCACCTTTCAATGCCGCTTCTTCCCTTTCAACGGCGGCAGACGCGAGGGCGGACGCTCGGCACGGATAGCGCAGGGAAGGAAAAAAAAATCGCTGCTTGGCATCCGAGGAGAGTAATTGGGAGGAGGTCCCCGGCTGGTGTACCGCATAACGGCGACGTCACGGAGCGCTCGTTTTTGGCAAGGACACACTTCATACTGCTTTGAGCAGCGCAGAGGCAATTGGGGGCGGTGATCTTTGAGGATCGAAGCAGCACAAGCTGCCGGAGTCCCGTCTCAGAGAGGCGATGGCCTTGCAGAGCCTTCACACGACAGCGCTGCAGCCAGGAGACCGAGAGCCTCCTCCACGGTAACACCAGCAACCCAAGCCCAACCCAAGCCCTTTCCGGGCGGTCCAAGGGCCGGAGCGAATCCCCCATCCAGGCAAAGGAATCAAGTCAGCAGACACCCCCCCGCACTGCTGAAACGGAGCAGCTCGTGCAAAGCAGTGCCGCACCCAGGCACCTTCTCCCCCAAAACGCTCAAACAGGGGTTCCCAAAGGAGGTCGGGCCCCTTCTTACCTCACCGGGCAAAGACCTGCATACCAGCAAGCAGGACTTGCTCCGGCTCAGCGGCGATAAGCTCTTGCATGGGGTGAGAGGGCTTAGGAAGGTTTAACCTTAAACTATAGCAGAGGCTCATCTACTCCAGCCAGCTGCGCTGAGACCACAACCACCCAGAGGGAGAGGCAAAACAAAGCACGGGTTAATTTGGGCAAGTCCCACTTTGGAAAGCACTTGAAGAGGTTTCCACACCTCATGGTTGCAGCAAATCACGAGGAACCCCCCTCGAGAAGCCATAGATTAGAGTATTAAACAACTGCTTCAGTGTTAGCTTCTGTCTTTGAATTTCCAGTTAGCTTTTCCCCACACCCTGAACCTCAGCACCACTTTCCCAGCCTGACGCCAGGCACTGAGGTTTCACGTGCTCCCACTGAGGTCAGGATGCCGATTTCACCGCGATTATTGGGGGATGAAGGGGAAGGATCACTACACGGTAGAAATCATCTGCTACAGGAGGAAAAAAAAAAATTCCCTAGGCCTAGAAGGTAGGTAGATGGTTTTGTGTTGAGGCAAGAGGCCTATCGGAGATCCATCAGGACCACGTCTCTCTCGACTACTGACACATGATTGCAGGTCTGGAAGAGAGGGGAAGAGAAAGAGGGGACAGGGGGTTATTCCGATGCTCCCACAGCTCAGGTGAGTCCCCTCTACCTCCTGACACAACCTGCACCCAGCATCCTTTGCAGAACAGCCCTCTCTGGCCCAGAACTAGTGCCTGCCCAGTGCCACACAGAGACCCTAGCAGGAACAAATATTAATATTTCTCTCAAATACAAGCCTTTGCCGCTGCCTTGACCGGCTTCTGCAGAGAAGTGCCCTGCATCACACCTCCAACACATGCTAACAAGTTCGAAAGCTTTCGCATCTGAACTCGAGGAAGAGACAAGCCCCTGCCAGGCTGACCCTTCTGTCCTGGGTCACAGCCTAGCACCTCGACACAGATATAAATTCAAGTGAAGCATCCAGTACGCTGACTCACGGTCCTACAGCCCCCACTGCCTCGTGGGGTGACTTACAGTGAAGAGAGGAGGCTCTTTGGAGTGCGGGTGGAATCCTTTCTGCCGGCAGGAAGAGATCTCCTCCAGGCCATGCTCTGTCAGCTTGAAAAACCCCGTCCTAGAGGAAATAAACACGAGCTCCGTGTAGCTCAAGCTTCTGCAAATAGAAGCACCTCCTTTTGTGTCTGAAGGAGCACGCTTGAGTCTGCTCGTCTCGCGTGAGAACGGCACGCTGTGGGACGCTCCTCTGCCCGGGACACTCCTCTCCCCAGCTCTGCGGCTGCAAACTGGTCTCTTTTCATGGGTGGGCAACCACGGCCCAGATATGCCCCCCCAAAACCAGCTCAGAAGAGCTGTGAAATCACACGTGCTCTTCCAGCCTCTTTTGGTAAAACTTTCATTGTGTGACTTGACATTTTATTCCACACCAGGAATCCGACAGAGAAAAGGTCACGGTAAACAAGCCTTTGATACCTTCTGAAGAGACTAGACCTCCTGCCCAACCTTTTGGTTGGGCAGCACAGGCAGAGGGAAAGGCCTTACCTACCCCACATCCATACTCACTCCTGGTATTTTGGAGAACACACGATAGCGATGGATTCTGGCAACATCATCTGGTAGGAGCAGTGCGTGTGCAAGTCGACGCTGGAGAGGAAGGCTGTCTGCGTGGGGTGAGTCTGAAACACAAGGCAACAGAAAAGAGAGGAAGTTACAGCAGGGTCAGAGGACTTGTCCAAAGGGACCACGTCTGCTACGAGAAGGTTGTAACAGAGAAGAGAGACAGCTCCTCGGATGGCACAGAGGACATGCTTGCACACTGAAAATGGTTTTGGACTGCCCCAACCCAAAACATCTGCTCCTCTTTTCCATTTAGAGTAAATACAGGAGCTCTACATTTCTGGCCATATCCCATGGAAAGTCACACTTGTAAGGCACAACGCTGTCCTTGCTTTCATGCACACCTCCCCACAGGGCACTCCACACGTTTCTGAAGTGCTGCTACCCCTGGGGCACAGCATCACCAGGCACTAACACACTGCCAAGGTACTTCAAGATACCGCATTCCGCCAAGACAGCCAAGGGTTGTACGATCACAGACAACCACCACCTTACCCAACTCCGGCTGACAGCTAGATTTCACAGCCCCACTCTTGCCGAAAGGTCTTTCCCCTTTCGCTTGTTAGGTTTTCGTTGCCAAGACCAGCAGAAAGGTCAAAGGGATTCTTGAGGGTCCCTGGATATTGCAGGGCCATCACTGAAGAGTTAACACCAAAAACAGAGACCCCGCACATATCGGGCACACACAGCAGGCATTTATTTGTCAAAGCCTGTGAGGCAGCTGCTGCTTTCAAGAGATTCCTCAGCAGCACCAAACATTTTGCTTGGCACCAATCCAACTGCCAAAGGCTCCACGGGGACAGGCAGCAGGGCAGTGCTGAAGCCAGCGGAGGAATCTGGAACTGGCACATCCCGTGGCAGAGCAGCACACAGCTGTCTGCGAAAAGCAGCGCTACTGCGGGGACGCATCACGGGAGAGGCCCTGCGCTGACAGCAGGAGCTCGGGATGCCCCGACAGTGCCTCGGGAGTCGGCTTTTAGCTGGATGAAACATGAGCTTCATGCCCAATATCCCACTCTCAAAGGGCCTGATGCTTTAGAAAGGGACCCAGACTCAAAACAGGCCTGGATTTCTGCAGTAGCATTGAGTAGTGACTGAGACTGCACCAGAGGGAGAAATCCAACTGCATGATGCTGCCTGCTCCATGCCATCTCCTCCAGTAAATTCTCCTCCGCCAGCCCTGCTCCACGCACCCCTTTCCCTCCTGGCTGAATGCAAGGCCAGTTGGGAAGTGAAACAGGAATGAGAGACTCACGTGGATCCAGCCTAGTGTAACAAGGCCATGCTGATCCTGGATCATGAAGAGCTCCTCCTCATTCTCCGTGTTGCAATAATCGGGGCCTCCGTACTGCTTGGGAACAATGACGTGGGTTATGGTGAACTCGTTCCTCATCTGCAAGGCAGCACAGGGAGGCTGTTACCCACTGGGCACCCCCCAGGCAGGAAACACTGCTGCCGCCCACTGGTGCAAAGGTAATTTCTTAAGCTTTGGGAACACGGTACTTCTGCATCCATCGCTCAGGGGCCCAGCCAGGGGAACAGCAGGTCTGGAAACAAGCCCACAGATGCATCTACTGTCCGTTTACAGGTCACAGAAATAGTAACTGCAAGGTACTGACAAAGGAGTCGCAGGATTTTCTGAGTCTGAGCATGACCCACGGCTTTCCATTTCATTTTCCCTGCCGTGCAGAGCACCCACGAGAGCACTCACTAGGAGACAATGCCTCACAATTAAATTATCACAAAGTGCCTGGAAGCAGCTGGATTGCAGAAAGTTGCTACATCAAGCAACTTCATTTCAAAGCAAACTTCTGCAAGCAAAGCAGCCCCAGGCGACTCAGGGGGACAGGCTGGAGCTGCCAATAGAAACCTGTGCACACAAACTCTTTGGGGGAGAACTAACTGTCTCCAGTCGGTGTTTGCACAGCCTTGTCTTGGTGAGGGTTCTAGTTCACAGCTGGGACCCCTCAGTCCTGCTGGTACCCAAAGGACAGGTCACCGGAGCTGCCTGTCACGGCAACGTGGGAGTACCCAGCAGAGAGTCTTCAACAGGAGAGAGGAAGCCAAACACCCATAGGGACTTGGGGGCCAGCACCTCATTCAGTGTGAGGAAATCCTAATGTTAAAGGGAGGAAAAGGAGAGGCAGATCATCCCTAACACTCACACAAAACCCTAGTCATCAGCGAAACTGCACTACAGCCTTCCATGGCGAAAAACAGGATCCTCTCGCCATTTTCAAAGCTATTGCACGCCCTGACAAAAAGCCCCTGCGCCAATTCCAGGGTCTTAATTAGGATTACCACCTTACCAGCTTACCGCAGAGGATCCCACATGTCTCCACACCCCGGACCGTGTTGGCATCAGCCAGCTGGAGGAATTTCTGGCAGAGCTCCCTAGGGACGATGACCTGGCGAAGGACGTCCATGCTTGTATCTGTGGGGAGAATGGAAGCACAATGAGCAAGGACAGTCAGGAATGCTGGAGAAATGTTCCCTCAGGTCAGGATCTGAAGGGACTAGACTGGGTAAATCCAGCCTGGAAACGTTAACTGCTCTCATGTCTACCCTTACAACAGCAGTCACAGATAAACGAAGTCACTGTGACACTTCATACAGGACACTCACGACCTCTTTCAAAACGGGGACACTTATGAGAGAAAGAGACCTGTAGCAGTGTGTCAAACCCCAAGTATTTTGTTAAAGAACATGAAACCACACTTACAAAATGTCATTTAAGTAACATGTGTCACTGGGCAAGAACCAGTCACTTGGAAGCATCCGAGTCAGTATTTTGGAGCCGTATTTGGCAGAAGAGGAGAATTCGATCAGCCTAGCCAAGAACTAAATCCCAATCTCCAACAAGTATTTGGATCTAGGAAAGCCAAATAGGCTGTAGACTCTAGATCAGCAGAGAGACTGGGCTGGGGAAATGCGGGGGGCCGATTCCCAAGAGAAGACAGCTCTCCCCAGCCCTGCAAAGCTCTGCTGGACAATGGGGAGAACATCCAGTGACTTGGAAGGCCAAACCCCCAGAAGGGATGGAGCCATGATCAGATACTTCCAAGAGCCTTCCAGGCAAATCGGCTCCTCGGCCGTGTTTGGCTAGGGAGAAGGGTGCACTGAGAGGTACTAACTGTTTTCCGTGCTCCCCAAAGCGCTAGGTTTCAAAGATCTGTCCACAACAGGAGGTTTGGATGAGACAGTCCCCGCTGACGGACTTGCAGGGTGAACTGGAGAGATGGGAACCTTCGGGATTAAATCAGTTGGAGGCTTTTCTACGCCAGGGATGAGGGGTCCGTCCAGAGACTCAGGACTCGACTCTGGCTTTCCAAATTCCTGCACTATCCTTAGACGTTCCTTCTCCAGCTCCTGTCGTCGAATCATCTCCTCAAAGGCATGAAACTGCTCTTGCTCTGCCTGCTGCTGCTTCATCAGGGCTACCCGATTTCTCTCCTCTTCCAGCTGCTGCTGCAAAGCCAAATTGCGTGCAAATTCCTCTTCCTCCTCCTTCTGCAAGGAGAAATATGCCAAGGGACATCAGCAGACAGGGGAACACTAGCCCGAGGCAGAATACGAAGCCTATGCACTGCAGACCCTCAGCAATCCCAGACTACTTCTAGGCAGGTAACCAGTGAACAGCACTCCCTGCAAGGAAGCTGCAGCTTGCAAAACAGAGATCCGTACTTCCATCAGGAGAGCCAGCTAGATCAGGGCAGTAAACTGCTGCCTTACCCTCCCTCTTCCACAGAAATATAATTCCAGGTTGATTTCCCTCTATCCTATCTCTAAAATTGGACTTGTCCGCAGCAAAACCAACTGCAGAGTTTTCTGCTTTGCCCACAGAACCCCAGATCCTTGCCCATGCTGTTACCAGCTGCCTGCTGAGTTTCTGGATCATAAGACCTAGACCTCGTGTTGAGACAAAGAGAAAAAACAACCAAACAACAGTCCCAGCTCAGACAGCCTCCAGGATGCATGATGAAGAGAGACACAGGGATGCCTGTGACAGGTTCACCTACATACGGCAGCAGACACATCATTGGGACAGCCCTGCGCTGCAGATGATGAGGCTGGACCCTGCAAGCTGGGGCTGCCCAGACTTCACATTTCAGAGCACCCAGGGAGCCCTGGAGACCTGCCCTCTTCCAAACCCTTGGTGGCTGAGGGTCTTCTGGGGAGGCACAGGCCTCCAGTCTCCTCTCACTCACCTTCTGCTCCTTGTACTTAGCATAGTCCTTGGCGTACCTCTTTAATAGCTCCTCCTTGAGCTCTTCAGCTCTGGGGAAGGCTACTTCTTTCAGTTTCTGAAGGGAGGAAACACAGTCATAAGAGTGTGATAGCTCCAAGGCAAGAAAAACAAGACCTGAACAGATGCAAGAATCAACAGACATGTAGCACCCAGAGATTATAAACTTGTTCACGAGGCAGGAAGGGCCGAGCAGCTCCACCACCACTTGCGGACAGGCTGCAGCCAGGCACGTCGTAGCTGGGTGGCACAGACAGCACCGCCAACACCACCGAGCAAGAGCTTAGGCAGCGTTATCCTTTGCTCTTCTGGTCAATGCTGAGCAGAGGAACGGTAGCTACTTGTGGCTGTGAGCCATCTCCAAGGATCCCTGGCAAATCCCCTGAGGACCACCACATTGAGCATCCAGCCACCATGGAAAAGCCATGTGGTCTTTAAAGAGCAGGGAGTTTAACAGGAAAGAAAGGACACCCCAGTGCTCAACAGAAAGTAAACTGGATGGCCACAGCCAGCCCAGCACAAATACAATGGGGTAAGAAGAACCCAAACCATAACTCCCAAGGGGTCAGGACTGCCTGGTCAAGCCAAGGCCTCTCAGCGTTTGTGTGGATCACTCATCCCAGAGCCATGAACACCCAAGATCAAGGACCCCAAAACGTTTCCGACAGCAGCTGTTAAAGATTTGGCAATGTTACTACTTACTTTCATTGTCTCCCTCTTTTCGGGTATGACAGCAGTTTTGTAATCACAGTGCTGCGGCAGCTTCTCAATGAAGAGCCTGTAAACACAGGAGAGAAACTGCGTTTCTGAATCACAGCAGAAAGGGACAGACACAAGATGGTAAGTGGCATTGTGGGGGTACAGCCCATTCCCATCCAGCACTGTCCCCTTGCTCCACCACCTCCCTGGACCCTGTGCTCCCCACAATCAGGATAGTCGCCTGCCTTTCTGCAGGAAACCCTCCGTCATATAACAGCCTTCTGAGCTCTTCATGGCACACAGGAGATCTCGTTCCGTCCCAGGGGAGCACCTCGCATGGGAGATTTTTCTTCCACCTGGACTTTAGAGATGATCCTCAGGGATAAATACATTGGTTTTGAACAGACACATTAATAAGCTGGTCTAAACCACCAAGGACGCTAGTGGTGATTCAGGAAGGTCCCTGGACACCTGCCTACACCTCTGCGAGCATCCAAGGACTCAGCTGACTCAGTGCTCACACCGTCCTTCTGTAGGGGGGAGCAAACGGTTTGTGCAAGAGATGGGGAAATTAACTCAGACCTTGAAAAGAGGAAACTTACAGGTAAGCTAAAAGCAAGTTCACAACATCCCCAGCTGTTGCATCAGGAGCCTTTCGGCTCTGTGGCCCGACCACCCCAGAAGGTCAGGGCAATATTTCAGGCAGCAGGGCTATTTCTGTGCAGATTTCTGGGAGGGAAATCAAGACTGAACTTAACATCACCCTGCTCCCAGCACAACTAGGAACAGGTTAATCTTTGGTTTCTCTACAAACAGGGTAGCTGTTCACTCCCTCCAGGGAGCTCTGCAGGACACAGTGGCGAAGATGCAGAGAAAGACTACTGCAAGCACGAAAACAAGGGAAAAAAGCCCGCAAACATGGGGCAATTCACCCTGGCTCAGCTCTGTGAGGCTCTCCAGGCTTGAAGCATCCCCGAGTTATGTCTGTGAACAAGTCCCCAGCAGCGCACTACCTGACTGCGTGCTCAGGGTGAGCTCATGGCGAGCTTAGCTGGGTCCTCATCTCCTGCAAGTGGAGCTGTGCTTGCTCCGAGTGTCCACAAAGCCTGCAGGCATAACGCAAAAAAAATCCTGGCCTTCTTCATGGATCTTTGCTACGCCGCTTCAGCATCCGAAGGAGGATGCTCTCCAGCTCCTTTAGAGAGCTGCCTTGTGCCCAGGCACAAAGAATAAGGGTAATGAGGACTAGACTGTGCCCCAGGGAGCAGCACAAACAAAGCAAGCAGAGCCAAGCGGGAAAATCTCAGGGGGGACAGAGTGAGAACACTCTTCACACTGAGAAGCCTCTGTGTGTGCAGTAAATAAACTCAGCTGCTTCAAAACCTCAGTCCTCTGGGAAAAGGAAGGACTTTTTGCAACCCCGAACGCTCCCGGTTGCCACAGAGAGCGTGAGGATGCTCTCGCCAGAGACTGCAGGATCAGCACAGCCACGTCACAGCCCAGAGTCACGGAGAAGCCGTTGCTCCATCCGAAACACCCAGCAAGGTCCCTGCTCCCGGCTGGTGGTTGTGAAGTAGGTCACTGTGTCGAGGAGACAAAACAAGGCTGCGATCATTGCCAACAGCTCACAGATTAAAATGGAAGGGATTAACTAAGAAGGATTAAGAGCAGATGCTGGCCTGGGGAAGACGGAAAAACCAGCAGAGACAGCTGGGTTTCCATAAGTCAGGAAGGGGGGGAAAAAGTGGGCAGCAGGACGAGAGGAGGACTCAGGTAGCCAGAGGAAAACTCTGCAGCAAGACCAGGCAGTGGCAGGCTGGGGATGGAGGCAGAGGAAGGGCAGGAACGGTTCACGTTTCCTATCAACAGCCCAGCTGAGGCTTGGCAAGACTGAAACCTGCGGCTCCCATCACCGGGAGTTCTGGGCTTGTTCAAACCTCCGCCTGCTCCCGAGTCCACTATGAGCAGCAGCTGTTTGGCACCGAGCAGCCAGATCACAGGCTATTTTTAAGCACTGCTACAGCACGCATGCCAAGCCGGCATCTCTCCAGTCCCTTACAACACCCCACGCAAAACCCCAGAGCCAATCCTAGCAGCTCGCAGCCACGCAGGCAAACCAGGAGCCGAAACACCACAGAAAATTCATGTCTTTTTTTTTTCCTTTCTTATTTGGCTCTAGTGAAATCAAACCTAGCGTGCCTGATGGCAATTCAAGGAAAACATCCACTCAGATCAATGCAGAAGAAGCTGTTCGAGAAGACAAGCAAGCAGATGTCTTACAAGGTGACAAGACACACGTATTAGAAGTCCAGCCTGGTTATTCTTAGAGATACCTGTGCCGCCCTCCTGCCCACCGTGAGGAGGGCTGGGCAATGGGCTTCATTTCTGCCTGGGAAACAGAGGTGCTGTGCAGCCAAACGACCCGCGCGAGACCGAGTGGGTGGCCGGAGGCCAAGCAGGGAGCTGGCTGCCTCAATGGGAATCTCAGTGCAGATCTGCCTTGAGATTACCCTGGGTCTAGACAAGATTGTCTCAAAACCGATGGCTCTCCAAATCGAGCACCACAACACAGAGCTCATCGTGTAATTCAGGCCTCAGGATCACCCTTGGGGAGTGCTGTATAGGGAAATAAAGAGAAATCCAGCTTCCCAAAGCCACATAGACCACACCTCGCTCCCAAGGACGATGCGCTCACTCCCACCAAACACACCAAGCTAAAAGCCTCTCACGCCCTTCCCAGGGCTGGAGTCCTTCCCTTCCTGAAGGCACAGCCTGATGCGGAAAGCGCTGGCACTAGGCCATACGCTCGGGCACGCAGCTGGGCTCTGAGGAAGGACAGCCCCAGCACTGACTGCAGATGTGGGCTGCAGCACTAGGGGAAGAATTTGGGTCCCATTTCTAGAAAGGGGAGAGCGGAGCAAGTCCCATGAGAGGCTGCAATTACCAGTGCCCCGCTCTTGCCTTCTGGATCACGCCCTTGGGGAAGGACATCTAGAAAACATTTTGTCAAGCCTACCGCTTGAGCTACAGCTTCGCATCTTCATTTAAAGAAATGAGACAGTGACATTAAATTCATATCTTCGGACAATCCAGGACAGAAGTTCATATTCATCAGCACTGGAGAAATCACACCACTGAGGGAAAGTTTTTTCACCTTCCTGGCAGCCCAGCAGCCAGGCTACCGTAAATGCCACGAACATTTGAAAGCTGCTAGAGAGAAAATACCCCAGCACCTATCATTGCTGTAATGAAACAGCAAAGGTGCTTTTAGTTCATTTGTTTAGTTAAAGAGTTTCTCCTTCGGCTACGTAACCAGCCTGGAAACCTTCCCAAGGGTTTTACACTTCCCATCTCACTGTGCAGCCTCCCAGGGCACCCGCTACGATGCCCATAAAAGCTCAGGAAGTGCAAGGCGGGAAGAAAAGCTAATGAAAGAAAAATGCGTTGGATTTAAGGGGCAGGAACCCCGCACATGGGGGCAGGGAGAGAAAATGCCCACAGAGATGCCAACAACATTCTGGGTAAGCGGGCAGCGTCGGCACAGCAGAGACCATATCAGAGTGGCACTGGGCAGAAGCAGGAGGGACAGGGTTTTGGCCAAAAAATCCACAGGAACAGGACACTCCGCCACTGGGATATTTTCTGAGGATGACAGTTTTCAGCCCTTTAAACAGCGCCAGGCCTGTGCCTGTTTGATCCACTCGTACTGCAGGCTGCTCAGACACGATCCAGACCTGACATCACATCACCGCGTTAGCACGGCATAGGCTCTGGCTCAGCAGGGACAGCAGCGGGGTTTCAGACCCAAGATGGCTCATTTCTGGCCAGCTGCAGAGGTGACGGCAAGAATATGTGGCTCTGCACTTGTCTACACGGAACGTAGACCCTACAGCTGAGACACCAAACAGGGTGTTGGCTGGGTTTAGATATGATCTGGGGCTTTCTAAAAGGGTGCTCAGTACCCAAGAAACTCACCAGTTGATTGGGATCAGGTTCTTTGGACCCAGGACTCTTCCCCACGTCCCTCCCAAGAAGGGCTTGGGCATATGCATGTGTGTTTGGGAGGGGGCATAAAACTGAGACATAAAACTAAACCTACAGCTGGTCCCTGCACCTGAAGGAGGAACTCGCTGCCTGCTGTAAAGGGCTGTAGTAACTTATGTGTAAAGCAGGCTCCTCCTCCAAAGCCGGTTTGTTAGAGAAACCACCAACCAGCCTACATCCTTTGAGGTAGATACTCGATACCGAGATCCTTGACCACAGATCCTTGCCAATCCATAGGACAGCACGGCCAACCTAGCGACAATCGAGGCCAATCTAGCCACTCTGCAGTGATAAAACACCAGGAAGCTTCCACACACAGGGAGCCAAAACCTCCCTCCTGCTGACAGCAGTCTCCACTTGCAGAGGGACAGAGAAATCCAGGATCAGCCTGGTTTCAAAGGCAACTTTTACAAACCTCCTGCAAAGAGGTGAGCGGCGTTTGTGGGCTAGCGCCTCACACCGTTACGACATCTCCTACTCAGTCTAACCAGCTGTATCCTCACCTCTGCGGTAACCGAAATTCAAAAAGAGCAGAGCTCTGCAGAGAACCCAGTTCTTCCAGCTCAGCAAGGCCTCACAGTGTTTAGACACGCTCCAAATACGCAACACCAAACCCACAACCCCTTGTATCAGCACGGGTTACTTGCAAAAGCAGCAATGTTGCTCTTACGTGATATATTTGTTGTACAAAATAAAGGCATGCTCGATATTGCCTTCCTCCGAGTAAACGGTGGCCATGCGGAGGATTTCCACTCCGGAGCGGTAGTAACGTCGCGGTGGGACATCCTCGTTCACTTCCACAGCGCTTCCCACCTGGATCAGTCTTCGGACTCGCTCCTCTGGCGGGAGGCTGATGTCGGTGTGGTTGGGCATAACAACACACATCAAAGCTGCCGTGAGGCTGACGAACTCTGCGGTGGGAGGAAAGTCAAGTGCATCAAAACCAATGTAAACCAGGTAACTCATCCAGTTTCCTCAGGACTGTCTTTCCTCAATAGAAATCATCCCCCCTCAGCAGAAAAGCATTTAATACATGGGCCAAGTTAGGTCCTGAGAGAGGAATCTGGGAGAAGCCCAGCTCTTTTTGGGCACAGCGCTTGGATTTACCTTTACGGCTCAAAAAGCAGCCACAAATTCAAGATCAGTCCTCAGCAATTGATTTCAAACTAGGGTCTGGCCCACCCAAATCCTACCAACGATAGCGCTTCCTTCCCAATTGTCTCTCCACGCAACAAAACTAGTGCCGGTCACTAGTCTGAGGGGAGAAGGCCAAAGCATTTCATTCAGACTTGAGCAGAAGCAGCTTTACACAGTGTTTCAACGCTGCAGCGTTCACCATTTTGCTTACACAGCAGTGAGAAGAGGACGGAGCCAAAGGCCATCCTTCCAGCCGCTGCTGCTCAGCAGATCCGTCCCAACCCAACAAGCTCGATCCCAAATTGCTCTCGCCTGGGCACAGTCGCAATCCCTCTTCTCCCCTGTGCTGCGGGAGGCACACCCGTCGCCCCAGGAATGCACCTCGACCTGATCCGTGCGTCTGCCTCCCGCTTGGCTCCAACAAACCCCTTCTCCCTCACAGCCCTAAGGCACAAGCTGGTCAATTCAAAGCTGACGAAGCACCGAGACTGTTTGAGGGGCAGCGAGCCCAGAAACTCTCCACAATGCTCTTCCCCCACACCCAAAGCAGTTTTCCCCTGGAAAAGCCACTCCGGACCAGCATAAGGGTTAAACTCCCTATGAAATCACAGCGCTGAATCCAGAGCACTTCGCAAGCCTTCCAACAACGTGACTGCCACACGCATGACATCACGATTTACTGCGGCTCCTTCCTAAACGGGCAAGTGTCCTGAGCTGAGCTAAGTACCACCTGAGGATCCCGAGCAATGGAGGAGTTGCCTTTCCGGGGTTATCTTGGAGCAGAAGCCCCTTTTTAGGGCAGGCAGGCCCACATTTCTCAGCCCACATCCTGGAGGGGCCTCCACAGGCCTCTTGCCATAAATAAGAACTGTGGGATTCGGTGCTGCCAGAGGCTGCTGTGCCAAAGCGCTCACTTATGGGGTGCGACAGAGCCACAGCTCAGGGGGGGCTTCAGCTTCTCCTCCTCACTGGTGCTTCTACCAGGGGCGTGGGTTCAGTTGCTCCTCCAAGGCAGAGCTCCCGGTCACCTCCCCAAACCAAAGACCCCTGGCAAGTTCCACAGTCCTTCTCCCCCAAGGAAGAAGAGACACCACTCACGCACCGTAACTACCGCTGTCCCCAACCCAGAGCTCCCCCTCTAATTCCTGCAGCACCCCTCAAGATAAAGTGCCCAAACCACCCCCTCCCCCCCCCAAGCTGCTGGCGCCCAAACTACAGACATTCCTCCCCCCCAGCCATTGCCCCCGGAGAGAGGAAGCCCCTTCCTCACCAAATCAGAGCCCTCCAGAACTCCCACAGCCCCTTCCCTGCAAGGGAGAGCAGAGGAGCCCCCCAGCACTGCCCGTCCCTCCCAGAACCGCCTGTCCTTGCCATTCCCCTCTAAAAAAGTATACAGGATCCCCCAGCCAAACCTCCCACGGGCTCCCAGCCCTCGACAACAGAGCAAGGGGAGCCCCACCGGGTCCCCCTTCCTAAGGGGAAAGACACGCACAGCCAGAGCCCCCTGACCGGAGCCCCACGAAGGGAACCCCGAGATGAGATCCCCCCGAACCGGAGCCCGCCTGGCCCGGCCCCCCAGCAGAGGAAGGGCCCCCCCAGCCTCCCAAGCCGCCTCCCCGCCAGGCCCTGGCCCCTTAAGCGAGGAGGGGCCCGCCCGCAGCCCCAGCGCCCGGGCCCGGCCCTGACCTGCCGCCGCCTCCCCTCAGCGCTTCCGGGTTCTTGCCGAAACGCCGACACCACCGCCCCGCCTCGCTTCCAGCAGCCAATCAGGAGCCGCCGCAACATCCGGGCACGCCGCAGCCACCTCCCACTTCCGCCCGGCCGAGCGGCAGCTTCCTTCCCCTCAGCGGAAAGCCGGGCGTCACGACGTCAGAGCCCAGCGCTGAACCTTAAAGGGGCAGCTCCCTTCCCGGCTGCACAGCACCGGGCCACCCCGAAAAAACCCGTTCTCACCCCAAAACGGTCCGGTCGCGAGGCCAGAGTCCACCGCCCGACAACCCTCCGCTCGGGTGAGCACGGAAGCTGCGGCGCTCGTCAGGCCCATCCGGGGGGAATAACCGCTCCGCAACTGGGGCTAGAGGTGTACGCACACAGAAATTTACTTGAGCAAAAGTGGGTGAAAAGGAAAAAAAAAAAATCATCTCTATTTCTTGTTATGTATTGAGGAAATCAAGGAAAAGCCCTTTTTGTTGAAGGTTAAAGGGATGCTCCTGAGGATGTTTCTTTAGGGTAATTCCAGCTCCGTTTGGGTCCACATTTATTCTCCGCAGCCCTCACGGAGCAGAGCTATGACTCCGGTACAACATAGGATTAAAAAAAATTTCTGTGAGATTTGTAAAAGTACTGGGGCGGGGAAGGGGAGAAAAAGATAAAAATAAAATTCAAAAAAAGAGCTGTGTTAAGAACACCTGCATTTGCAGTTCCCGACTGCTGGTGGAGGTTACAAAGCCACTCGTGCAAGCGGCGAGAGACCCATCTCAGAGCTCCTCCGGGGTGAAGACACAGCCCTGAAGACAGCCCTGTTTCGTCGCGCACAACGTTCCCTACGCCGTCGCAACAGGTTTCCTGCGTCGGCGCCTGCGTTTCCTGGCTGCTTGCATTTCCTGAGGCGGGCAGAGTTGGGGGCTCTCGGGGGGAAAGCAGAGTCCGCTGCACCGCTCATCAGCGGGCGACGAAACCCGGCAGTTCCTCGCTGCCAAACTGCACAGCTGCCTTTGCTCCGTCGCCCCAGGCTCGTGTGCCAGCTCCTGGTGTTGCTCCTGCGCCTTGGTGCTTCGCCTGCGGTGCCTCTTGGTGCTGCCAGAGTTTCTGGAAGAAAATTCAGGTGTCAGTACCAGGAGAAGTCATGGCCTCGTTCAGTCTCTCTGCACGCAGAGCCCGAAAGGGCTGGTTGTGAATCTCCTTGGACCCTCCGGGTTTACCTGGTCCCTTTTGCTTCAGCACCAACAATGCGACAGCCAGTAAGAACGCCCAGCTAGCAGCTTATTTCCTACATGCCGATTTCTTACAGTAAGGGAAGTTTTTCAGCAGGAAACATGAAGAGTGGGGCTGAACGAGCCACTGCTCTGCCAGAAGCAGCCACTGGCTACCGCACATGAGCTCCTGAGATGGTTTTGGAGCTCCCCCGCAGCTAGGAGCTGCCAGAGGTCATCTCCCACCTAGAACGTGCGCCCCAGGCCAGGAGGAAGCTCTTCACCTGCATTCATGTTCCCCCGCCAACCTGCCGAGACGGGAGGAGCCTAGGAACAGAGTTACCGCTTCACTCTCAGGGAAGAGCTGCCTCACTTGGCACCCAATTCCAAATCCTCTTGTCCCTGAAGTCTGACAGCTTGAGAACATTTCAGCCCCACTGGGAACTAGCACCAGCACTGGCAGTTATGTTACTCCGCATCTACAGGCACAAGTGTGTTATTCGGAGGCAAAGAGCTTTGCTGCTGTAGACACAAGGAACACTTCAATGTTAATCTGTAGGCTCTAGACAAGTTTCAGGGAAAACTTTTTTCCCCACCGCAGAGCTGGCAAGGCAACGGGAGCCTGAGTGGTAGCTTGTAAAAATCCAAGTTTAAGTTTCTTAAAAATGAGAAAGCAGCTCTTTTTTTTCTGTCTGCTCAGCTGTACGGCACACACAGAGGCAAGAAGCAAAATCCTACCTGGGCACCGCTAAGGGGGACTGGTTCGAATGATGCGGATAATGTTCATCCCTCTGCTTTTCTCTGTTTGGTGTAGCGCCAGCTTTTTTTCTGAAGGGGCTTGAGCCCAAATTCTTTAGTTCGCTGTTCCTTAAAAAGAATTCTGTATGTCTTGATTGTGTCCAGAAACCATTTACCAAGTGATCACAACAGGTCTTTTACACTTAAAAAACCCACCCTTCTGCTCCCGGAAAAAAAGGAAGGACAGCAGGCCTGCGGAGATCTTTAAACCCAGGTCTCCCAACAGCCCACCTTCCTCCACTGGCCCGTTCTACCTCCCTTCCTAGGAGCTCATCACATTAAACGTCTGTTGCTTGACAGCAGCTCTCCCTGGACACGTGCACTTGCTCATGCACACACAGAGACTTACTTCACAGATCTCTTTTGAAGATCTTGGATATAGTTGATTCTCTCAATAGGATGCCCTCGAGCCCTGTTGAACACTGGCGAGAGACAGGTCCGAGTTAAAACAGCGCTCTCTACAAGTCATCTTTGGGGCTGCAGAGCACTTCAACCCTTTAGAAAGATTTTAACCCCTTCAACCTATACTTCCAACCTCAGGTCACACAGGGCGATTCCACTCAGCACACTGCCTTCCGCATGACAGCCCGTGACAAGGCAGAAACGCAGGCAGAGCTGCAGCACGGCACTATCTGACAGCGCTCGGTGCCCCCTGGCTTCGCTCAACCCTGGTTAGCTCCAAGTCAGGCCATAAACTTAATTCCTTCTTTCCAATTACCCTGCAGAACCCCCAACACCTCTCCTCCTCCAGCTCCCATTCTACTTGACAGGAAAACACACACACACAGGTGTACAGGTAAAACACTCCCTCCCTGGCATAGCCCAAACCTTTTGACCATCTAAAACCACGAGCCCACGATAAACATTTCGCATCCGAACAAGAACATATATATACGTACACTCTATTGCAGTGTTTGGCTTCATGCCTTCAACGTCAATCAGGTACCTGAACAGATCAGCAAGAAAGCTCTAATTACACAATTAGCTATGGAAACATTGACAGGTTAGCGATAATTCAAAAAGAAAGAATAACCGGGAAGTTTTTAGGGCTCCTAATTACATGCCAGAATGGAATATCAGCATTTGGTCTGCTGAAATCGGGGATAAAAAGTGCCTCCTAACGACAACCTTCTCGAAGCTGAAACGCTTTAAATCCTTGCAAGTCTGGGACCACGCAGGTCACCTGACTCTCGTTTTACTGGTGCAACACTATTTCCTGCTGGAGCAACAAGAGCTGGCAATGCCATCACTTAACTCAGTTTGACTAAGGACAACTCACCTACAAACCAGGTAGCCAGTTCTGTTTAAGCCATGTGTGCAATGAACTCCAATGAGTTTATCTGTAACGCAGAATAATCAGGTTATATTTAAGTGCTCTTTCTCCAAAACCCAACCAGAACAAGCCCATTTGCCTTCGTCCCCCAACAGTGACACCAGCGTAAACAAACAGAAGTGACCACGCAACCACATTACCATCTTTATGTCTAATTAGCACCACCGATTCAGCTCATTAGCTCATTTAATTGTGAGCTCATCTGCATGGTCACACAGCTCACTGCAGGGAGGATGGATTTAAAAGCTCCACAAAAAGTCATCCCACATTTCCTAAGCACGAACAGCTTGCTGCTTACACTGCTACCAAAAAGCGACCAGTATTTAGAGCCAGTCTAGAGATGCAGTCTCAAACTCAACTGAAGCTCAACTCGTTGCCAAATTATCAGAACGCCAGCATGAATTCCTTTACCATAACAAACCAATCTTATTATCTTGACGTTCACATGTCAAGAGAAGGAAAAGAAATTCATTAAAATATCACTGGCCTCCAAGTCTGCAGTGCCCTCCCCAACAGCAGCAACGTAAGGGAAATCCACACTTACCGTTGTCTTTGTTGTCCCTCAGAAACTTTTTTACAACGCATTTGAACTGAAAAATGGTGTGCCTGTTTGGTATTTCATGTCCCATGGTCAAGATCTTTGAGTAGCAGAGCGTGGCTGGGAGCTCCTACAAGAAAGTCCGTCAGTAATTTCCAGAAAAAGCACAAGGATTCTTATCAATTAGAGAACCATAAGCCATAAACCAGAAGAAGCCAAGCTTTTCAACCAAGCCCAAAAAAGCAGCAACACAGTTTTAGGTAAGAAAGCTTCTGCTTCACCCCCTTGATCCACCCCCCCTTTTCTTTTTTTTTTCCTATGACATATAACCAATATTCCAGAGCAGCCTGTTTGCATTTTTATTTCTCATGCCTTTGCTCTTTCCTCCCTGGGGAAGATGAAGCCTATGCAGAGCATGGAACATCTTTCCAAGCAATCATCCACACATTTGATACCACAAGCCAAAGCTGGTTGTAATCAGCTCTTCGCTTAGGAGAGCCTACAAAAAACAGCTTTAGGGCATCCCAAGACTTGTGCTGGTTGGTACAAAGAGGATCTGCACAGACCCCAGGCCTGTGCTGATTGAGGACGAAGACCCCATCCCGACGGGCCAGCAATGCGTCACCTCATCCCCCTGCCGGAGGATTCGAGTACCTCATACTCTTTAAAGTTATCTTCTTGCAAGAAACATTTTCCATTCTATCAGCAATATCAGGGCTTACACAGAGCTTCACCCGCCCAACAGTAAGACCAAGACTGACCTCTGGCCTGTAATAGCGAGTTGTGTATGTCAGGTCAATGATCAGGCCCAGTTCTTCCTTCTGCTCTTTGACTTTCTTAATGAGGTCACGAGGCGAAAATCTCTCCTCTGGATGAAGGTTGTGATCAAAGCTCTGAAGGGAAATAATGTTTAAAAGCAGACATTAAACTCAGGTGCATCGCGACTGGTGGGAAGAGGTTCATGCTCCAGAAACTCCCAAAGATCATCCCTTCACAGAGAAAGATGCAGACAACAAGCAAAGGCAGACGCAGACGGACACACAAGTTACACCCAGCCAAATCAGAACGTGCTCAGGACCTCACTACTTTGGGAGTGGTCAGCTGAGGGTTTTCAGGAGTGACTGAAAACTTTATACTGTGGCAGAACACTGCAGCATCACAAACACACCCAGAAACTGAAGTTTTTGTTTGGTGAAAGCTATAAAATAGGCCTCCAGCTCAAACGGAGGTGCACAAACAGCACTGCTCACCTCCACGAACTCTGCGACCCCCACGGACATGACCCAGTGTTTGGTTTAGGCGTAACTGCTGTGCTCAAACCACTCTGGAGCCGCGCTCGCGCCAGCACACAGCAGCAGGGTCCTCTGGGCACAGCTGGGCGGGCAGCAGTGCCGCCACCCTGACCCCTCACAGCCTCCGCTCCCAAAACTCAGCTCTGGGACTGCATTCATCAGGCTGTACAGCCTCCAGGCATCCAGCAACACCGGCGGGGGCTGCCCGCAGCATCCCCCCTGCCCGGACAGATCTCCTCAGACCTGAGGTGCCCAGGCAGTGCTGCCAGCACCCAGGAAGCTGCCAACAACCCCAGAAGCCACTCCTGGGCACCCCCACAGCGCGAATGCCACCACAATCCCATCACACGCTGACTGGTCAAACAGCAGTGACCACGCTCTGCTCCTCTCTCGCCTGGGTTATAACCCACGTACCAAAAATAAACAACAAAGCAACCTACTGACGCTCTTTCTCATTTCTTTGAAGGAATTCACTCACTGACTCTTTTCAAAGCGCTGCTTTCCTGCAGCCACTTTCCACCCCAAACGGGCCCAGGGCATCGGCAAGCGCTTACCTTCTTCAGGGGGACCTTGAAAGCGATGAAGCGGGTGCCTGGCATCCTCTTGCCCAGCGGGATGTAGTCGGTCCACCTAAACCCCGCAGCACGGAGACGTTAAACCGCTGACCCGAGGACCCGGCCCCGCGCTCCCCCCGACTCGGAGACCCTCAAAACCCCTCACTCCGCCACACCCCACAAGCTTTAAGCTACGGCTCCCCGCTGCCCGGGCCCTGCCATAAGTTAAATGTAACGGGCCAGCGCCGCCGGCATCAGGGCCCGGCCGGGCCCCGCGGTTCCCGGCAGCACCGGGCCGCCGCAGCGCGCCGCGGCAGCGCCCGGGAGGCCCCAGGGCGGGAGAAAGGCGCGGAGCTGCGCGGAGAGAAGGCGGGGGAGAAGCACTTACCGCTGCGGTACGCGGGAGGCCCCTCTGCCCTCCATGATGGCGGCGGCACCGGCACTCGGCCCGCCGAGCACTTCCGCTTCCGCCGCCGTGACCCCGCGCAGCCGCCGTCCGCGCCGGCCAAGGCACGCAGAGGCCCCGCCCCCCGAGTGGAGACCACGCCCCCACAGGCGACGGCTGAGACTGTAGCGCCGCCTAGCGGTTACAAGTGGGTACGACAGGCCCGGAACCGGCACCGCCATCACCGGGCATCGCCGGCACCGCCATCACCGGGCATCGCCGGCACCGGCATCACCATCACCGGGCATCGCCGGCACCGGCATCGCCGGCACCGGCATCATCGGCACCGGCATCACCGGCACCGCCATCACCGAGCATCGCCGGCACCGGCATCACCGGGCATCGCCGGCACCGGCATCACCAGCATCACCGGCACCACTGCCCCGCACCGGCACCAGCATTGCCACCTGGCACCGGCATCACCGCCCCGCACTGGCACTGGCATCACCTTCCCAGCACTGGCCACCACCATCACCGTCCCAGCACCGGCACCAGCATCACCGCTCCACACTGGCATCACCATCACCACCCTGCACCAGTACCACTGCCCCGCACCGGCACCACCACCCAGCAACAGCACTGGCATCACCTCCCCAGCACCGGCATCATTGCCCCAGCACCAGCATCACCGCCCCAGTACCAGCATCACCATCCCAGTATCAGAACCAACATCACCTCCCCAGCACCGCCATCACTGTCCCAGTACCAGCATCACCGCCCCAGTACCAGCATCACCATCCCAGTACCAGAACCAACATCACCTCCCCAGCACCAGCATCACCGCCCCAGTACCAGTGTCACTGTCCCAGTACCAGCATCACCATCATCACCTCCCCAGCACCAGCATCACCGCCCCAGTACCAGTGTCACTGTCCCAGTACCAGCATCACCATCATCACCTCCCCAGCACCAGCATCACCGCCCCAGTACCAGTGTCACTGTCCCAGCACCCTGGTTCACCCCAGCACCAAAGGCCCAGTACTGGCATCCCCACCCTGCACCAGCACCGGTACCAGCATCCCCAGCACCGGCATCCCCACCCCATGCTGGTACCAGCACCCTTACCCCATCCTGACACCAACACCCTTGGTACCGGTGTCTCTATGCCGTCCTGGTACTGACATCCCCAGCACCATCACCCAGCACCAGCATCCCCCATCCCACTAAGGAGCAACCCCCACCTGGGGACCCCCCCCAAAGGGCCACCCCACCATGGCCACACAGCACCAGGGTGGTGCAGCCGCAGCCGGGAGCCGCAGCTGCCCCTCACGGCAGAGAGAGGGAGGACAGAAGCCACCCCAAAGCACCCCAAAACCCCTCTGTCCCCGCCACCGGGACAGGACGGGGCAGCACATGCGCGTCGGCATTGCAGGGTCACCGGTGCCAGCCCCATCACTTCCCCTCCGACACAAAAATCACCTTCCCCAAAAAAATATCATCGTTGGGATGGGAAACTGTTGGCACGGGAAACTGTTGGCACGGGAAACCATCGTGGGGATGGGAAATCATCACCGGCATGGCCACCACCGCCCCAGTACCAGTGCACACGGCCAGGGCTCCTTTGCCATATGCAGGCACATATACAAATGTATATGTACCACGCACAATCGCTGTTCAGACTCCACGCTTTCCTACGCTGGGAGTCTTGTCCCGGGACAAGGACTCAGCCAAGCCAGAGCAAGATTTTCCAGTCTGCAGCACCTCATTCCCAAGAGGGTGGTGGGGAGCAGCACCCTGTGCCCAGCCTGGAAAGCTGCTGCCAGCATCTCCAGCTGGGAGAAAAGCCCCTTTTCCAGAGGGAGGAAAACCACATGGATTAGCATCAATGCCGGGAGGACAGCGGTGTCAGCAGCCGGTGGCGGGGAAGGGCCGGCTCGACTCGCCCAGCCGAGCAGGGGGCCCAGCTCTTGGGGTGCCCCGCGGCCATCTGGGCACACGGGGGCTGCTCCCCCCGCACCGGGGAAATCAGGTTGAACCTCCCTCATTTCCAGCCAACCTTGTAATTAGCGCTCGGCCCATGCTGGCGAGCAGGATCCGGCCCTGGGAAGGAGCCGTGGCTGCCTCGGGCTGTGAGGCAGGGACTGGCTAAGCCCAGAAAACTCATCTCACACATGGCCGGCGAGCAGGCGTCGCCGGCCAGGGCTTGCCGTCCGTCTCCTTGCGTCCCCCCTGTTTTCCCGTCTCCTTCCCAGCCCATCGCACGCGCCCCAGGGCTCGGGATGTTTTTGCAAAGGGCGATTCAGCCCCGCGGGGACCCGGTCTGCAGGCACGGATCCACCCACAAGGGCTTTTCCACCCCCCGAGTGATGCCCAAATCCCAGATCCCTCCTTCCAAGGTGGCTGCGGCGGGGACAAGCACCCTCCAGCCCAAGGACAGGGGGTTCACCGCCACCTGGCCCTCTCCCCAAAGCCCCGGGGGGGTGCTTTGCCACCCTTTCTGGGAACGGCCTTGACCGTGGGGACCCCACGGCGGTGACTCAGGGATGCCAGGGGTTGTGAAACAGGCCTGGGATGGTTTGGGAGACGCCTCCACACAGCCCCGCCAAGCCCAGCCGCCCCGGGGAGCCCGTCGGGGGAACAAGCCACGGCAGCGTCTGGGCTTTGCGAGGCAGCCGACCCGTCAGGCAGGTTTCCCGGAGCAGCGAGCCGAGCCGGAGAGAGCCATCCGGGGCTGGGCATGCCCCTCCGCCCGCTCGCAGGCTGACAGAGCCCCCCTGGCTCTCCCCTCGCCGCCGAAGCCATGCGGGTGGCCGGGTTGCTGCTGGCTTGGGCGCTGCTCCGGCCCGCCGGCACCCAGCAATGCCATCTCGCCAGCCCCGGCGGCGTCCTCCGCTTCACCGACACACACGCCGAGATTCGGGTGCCGGCGCTGCACCGCGTACCCAGCTCGCTCGATCCCCTCTACGGCCTCGTCCGGCGCTGCCTGGACCTCATCCAGCAAAACCCCCTGCCCACAGGTGAGCCCTGAGCCAGGGAGCCGGGACCCCACCGCCACGGGTGCCGGGACCACCGGGCTTTTGCCGGCTGCGATCCCCATGTCTGGAGCTGCTCCGGGGCATCTGAGCCGCTTCACAGAGGGGGATGCTGCCTCCGTCCCGGCCCCGCTGCCCAGGGGGTTTTTGGGGGTGCACTGGGTGGGACCCCTTTTACCGGCGCCGCCGTTTCTTTTGCAGAGCTGCTCAGGGCGGCCCTGAACGATCCCAGCTCGGTGCAGACGTCGCAGGTGAGCCGCGACATGGGGCGGGGGATCCCACGGGCATGGCACCCACCTGGGACAGGGCACATGGAGCACCCCAAAAGCTGGGTGCGTCGGTGCCGACTGGGCTCTCCCGTCACGCAGGTGGTGCAGTATGAGCTGGGTTACGTCGTCTGCGCTGCAGTGGCTCTGCTCTTCACCGTGGCCGTGCCGGTAGCCGGGATGTGCTTCTGCTACTGCCAGAGCCGCCGGCGGTGTGGGGGCCGCCTGCGCGCCCACCGACGCTCACTGGGCTGCCGTCGCCGCTGCCTGCTGACCTGCCTGTCCCTCACCTCCCTCGTCATCCTGTGAGTCCCCCTCACCCCAGGGTCGGGGGGGATCTGTGTCCCACTGGGACGGGACTGGGAGGCTCTACCGGGCAGCCCCGTCACCGCCTGCTTGTCCCCGGCAGGACCAGCGTCATCTGCGCCTTCGTCACCAGCCAGCGGGTGAAGGGGCAGATGGAGCCGGGGCTGGGGGCCGTGCCGGCCACCCTGCGCACCCTGTACCAGCACATCGCCAACGTCCCCCAGGTGGGTCCCCCGCCGCCTCCCCCGGCGCGGGGTGCAGCCCCGGGATGGCTGCGTTTCCCTCACGCAGCAGTTTGGGAAGCAAGAGGAGGCGGTGCGGTTGCATTAAAAATGTATTTTGAATAGCAACGTGGGGCTCCCTCCCCTCCCGGCGGCTGCTACCCCCGGCTGACCGGCTCCTCTCTCCTGGCAGGGGGTGCAGATGGTGGTAGACCAGTTCGAGGTGCCCCGACAGCAGATAATCTCCGACCTGGGTGGTAAGCACTGCACCGGGCGCTGGCAGGTCCCATCCCAAGCTTCCCACCGGGATGAGATGCTGACTGGATGCCCGATGCCTTGCAGGGCTCAGCCGGAGCGTGGGGCTCTCCATACACACGCAGCTGAAGGCGATGACCTACGCGGCGCTGGTGGACCTGCAGGACAGGGCTGGAGGTACGGCCGAGCGTGGCTCTCCCCGGGGCCGGTGCCGAAGCCTCGCCGGAGAGCCGGGGCGGCCGAGCGGAGCAGCGTGAACTAGCCCTGGGCTTTCTCTTTAAGACCTACAGACCTCGCTGCACCATTTACAGATTCTCGACAAGACGACGCGGGCGCTGGCATCGGCGCGGGCTGAGCTGGAGCCGGTGCTGCAGGAACGGCGTCGGCGCGTGGTCGCGCTGCTGGACGACCCGCGCTGCACCTCCTGCGCCAGCGTCCTGGGCAGGGCACAGAGCCTGGAGCTGGGCGCCGACTATGGCAAGGTGGGACGGGGTGCTGGGCCCCCACCATCACCATCACCACCCTGCCTCTGGCAGCCCCGAGGCTCACGGGTTGCTTCTTCCACCCCAAGGTGCCGTCGGTGGAGAAGGTTTTGAAGGCGCTGGCCGGTCTGCCCCGAAGCGACTTTGCGGAGATGATTCGCCAGGTTGGGGGTGTCGGGGTGCAGCTGTGGGGGGGTCTGGCACCCGCAGGCAGCCCCGGCCAAGCCGCTCAGCACCTCCTCTTTCCTCGCAGGGCAATGGCACCTTCAACTCCATCCCGGAGCTGGCCGTGGAGAGGATGGCACAGGTCATCCAGGGTGAGTGGGACGGAGCCCAGACCGAGCGGGGACACCCTCTATGGGGCAAATCCCAATTTGGGGACGTAGGGTGGAACGTGGGGACCACCCACCCCTCCAGCATGGCCTTGGCCCTGCAGATCTGCGGGACGAGATGGCCCGCGTGACAGAGAAGGTGCAGTCCATCGCCAACAGCTTCCCCCTCCCCGACTACACGCGGCCCGTCAGCGAAGCCCTGGTGACGGCGGACGACAGGAGCCAGCCGTACCTCCGGGAGGTGCAGCGCTTCGAGCAGTACAGGTGACGCCGGGGAGCACGAAGGGGTGCACGGGGTGCAGCAGAGATGGGTGCCAAGCCCCGCTCCAAAGCCCAGCTGGTGCACCAGCCCCGTATCTCGAGGCCGTGCCCTGCTGCTCTTTCCTCCAGGTGGATCGCGGGCACGGTGCTGTGCTCCATCATCCTCCTCATCCTCGCTTGCAACGTGACAGGCATGGCCCTGGGGACGTACGGGCTCTCCAAGCGGGAGGACCCAAGCGACTACGAGTGCCGAGGAGAAGCTGGTGCCAAGTTTCTCCTGCTGTAAGCATCTCTCCGCGTGCCGGGGCAGGGGCTGTTGCCATCTCACCCCCCCCCCCCCCCCCCCCCCCCGAAAAAAAAAAAGAGGGGCAAAGCTAAGGGAGAGACTGGGAGCAAGCCGAGCGGAAAGGCTTTGAAGCCACCGCCTGCGCCAGCGGGTTTGGGAGAAGCCGCTCCGCCCTGGGAGCTGGCAGCTCCAGCACCCCGGCCCCGCTGCCCGGCACACCCCGCTCCCGCGGGCCCTTCCCAGGCAGGCCCGGCGTGCCCGGACGCGGGAGGGAGCCGCGGGGCTGCAGCCGGGCGGGCAGGTCCCCACAAGCCTTTCTGCCCGCTCGGGTCTGCAAAGCTGCCGCCGGCGCCTCCTCTCCCTCTTTCAGCGGCGTGGGCCTGGCTTTCCTGTTCTCCTGGCTCCTCATCCTCCTGGTTTTCGCCACCTTCCTGGTTGGGGGCAACATCCAGACGCTGGTTTGCAGGAATTGGGTCAACCAGGAGATTTATAAGGTGGGCAGCCACGCAGCCACCCATTGCCCCATAAATCTCTGCTTGCGTGCGCCAAAATGCCTCCAAACGCTCTGCGTCCTCCCCCTAAACCCATCCAGAAAAGCCCCATCCTAAACCACAAGATTAATTTTAGGATTAGGTCCTTGGATTTGCATCAGCAGCGGGGAATTGCCCTTGTGCTGTTAATTTGCTCGAGGTGACGATGCTCCTACCCGCAGGACCCCTGTCCTCCGGTCATTTGGGGATCCCTGGGGTGCTCGGGGCTGGTGGCACGCTGCGAAGGGGCTGGGAGCCGGGTTGGGAATGGGATCGGGGCTCGTCCCGTGGTCCCCGCACGGGGCTGTCCGCTGCTTTCCCCCCGAACACCGCCCGGCGAGGCTCTGCGATGGGGATCATACTAATAAAGGCAAGATTAGCTCTGGCTGGGATGGGGTACCCCAGGACACACCTGCGAGGGCAGAGCACCCCCAAAATCGTTGCTGGGGATGCCTGTGCCTGACCCTGGTCCTCTTTTTCCTCCTGTTTGGCCTAGTTCATCGACACCCCTGGGAACTTGCCTCCATCCATGAACATCACCCGCCAGCTCAACCTCAGGAGGGACTCCAACCTCAGTGCCACGTACCGGTGGGTGCTGCAGGAGCCCAGCTCTGCCCCGTACATCGGAGGGCTAATTTGGGGTCATGCCACCCATGTCCCTTTGCCTTCCAGGGAGTGCAAGAGCGGCGCAGGGCTGTGGGAGGTGCTGCAGCTCGAGAGGTCCTACGACCTGGATGAGCACCTAAAAACCCCCAAGGTGAGGGCTGGCTGCAGCCAGAGCTTCTGGTAATGGTGCGAGGACGCACGAGCTTTACTGGGGTTACTGGGATGGAGATGCCTGGCCCCAGCCCTGCAGCATCCCCCGCGTCTCGCCCCCACAGTACACAGCCGATTTCCAAAAACGCCTGGGTGACTTCACGGCGCACCTGGGCGATGTGCGGCTCCTCCGCAGCGAGGGCAGGCAGGACCTGGAGACCTTTGCCCGCAGCGGCGTGGACGAGGTGGACTATGGGCGCTTCCAGGAGGAGGTGAGAGGATGCTCGTGGAGAGCTGGTCCCCGCTGCGGCAGGCAGGATGCGGCCCAGCCACACCAGGGCTGGCTTCCAGGGTTGGATTTTGGGCAGCCGCCGACTCCATCTCCCCCCAGATGAAAAACCCCGTGGTGAAGACCAGCCTCCCTGGCTTGGCGAGGAGCCTCGAGGGGCTGCAGAAAATGCAGGTGAGCTGCGGGGCGGGCGGCGGGGGCTGCGTGCCCGCGGGAACGTCCTCACCCCGCCGTCCCCCCGCAGAGGAACGGCACGGTGGCGGGGCGGCTGGCCGACGAGGCCCGGGCCCTGTGGCAGATGCAAAACTCCACGGTGCAATCGCAGGAGGCTTTGGTGGTGAGTCCGTGCCGGGCTGGTGGCTCACAGTGCTGCCGGTGTTTGCCCAGTGGCATCCCCATGAAAGGGGCAACGGGGCTTTTGCACCCTTCTCACCTCCTTGTCTCGCAGGCAAAGCTGGGGGAAAGCGTCCAGTTCCTCTCCCACTTGGCACCACACCTCCAGGTACTTGCACGGTTTCTTTCAGCTCCAAAAAATACGTGGTGCCCCATTAGGCCCGCCTGGCAGGGCCCCAAAAATCCAGTTATAAGATGATAGGAGAGCCAGGAAAAATGCCATCCGGGGAGGATCGGTCTCCTTTAGCAATTAGATTTGCTACTGCAAATCAGAAATCCCCCTGCAGCACTCGGGGCGTTCCAGCATCGCCGGCAGAGCCGTCCCACAGCGTTTCATCTCGCCTGCTCCCTGCCGGGGGTTTCTCTGCTCGGGTCCGGTCCCTCTTTCCCTGCCCTCCGGCAACCAGACCCAATTCGATGCTCGGCACGTGCACGGTGCTGCACGCCCTGCTCCCGGCGCCCTGGGGCACCCGTCCTGCTGCTCGGTGCTCTAAGGATGCTCTGCCCTTCCCGTGCTTCCCCAGGAGCGGGTGAAGACGACGCTGGCCACCACGGCCTCGGTAGAAGCCCGGTTGCCTGTGCAAGCCCAGCAGATCCTCCGGCAGGTGAGCCAGGGCTGGATTAGCCCTTGGGGGGTACAAAAATCCCCCACAGCCAGAAGGAAAGAGTGAGAACGGGGTGCTGCAAGAGGGGAAGGGGCACCTGAAGCCTCCAACCTTCATTTCCGAGCCCGGCGTTAGCCCAGAGCTGGTTGGAGCGGGGCTGGAGCTGGGCTGGGAAGCATGGCGCTTATCCTGCATGCTGCATTCCCTCTGCCCAGGAGATCGGCTGCTTCACGAGGAAGGAGCTGCGGTACTTCACGCAGTACCTGAACTGGGTCGGGCAGACGGTAGGTGCTCACCTTCGCCACAGAGGGATTCTTTGGGGCCGGGAGCCCCCATGGATGCTGCATGCAAGCCCCTCGCTGAGCCGAGGCAGCAAAACGCATCCCCTCGCTGAGCCAGGAGTGGGTTTACGCCTTGTCGCCACTTCTCGTTCCAGCTGAGGGAGGACGTGGCTTCGTGCCAGCCGCTCGCCACGGCCCTGGACAACGGGCGGGTGATCCTGTGTGACCGCATCGCTGACCCCTGGGTAAGGATCCCATCCCTGTCCCCCCGCGGGGATCCGGCGGGGGACATCCCACCACCAACCAGCACGAATTCGGGGCAGCCGGGGCTGACAGCAGCCCTGACAGCCCCACACCCCGATGACCAGCTACCCCAAGGCTCCCCAAACCCCTCCAGAGCCTGGGGGCTGCCTCTCCCCACACAGCTCAGCGGGGACCCCATGCTCTCTCCTTGCAGAATGCTTTCTGGTTCAGCCTGGGATCCTGCACCTTCTTCCTCATCCCCAACATCATCTTTGCCATCAGGCTCACCAAACACTTCCGCCCCATCCGCAACCGGCTCATGTAAGCAGCGGGGACGGGGCAGGTGGGTGTGCTGCCTGGGGTGGGAGGATGCAGGGAGGGGAGATGCGGGCTCCTCCTTGACCCCCCCAATGTTTTCTCCTTCTTCTGCAGCTCCACGGGTTCAGAGGAGACCTGTCCCTTCCACATCCCCCGTGTCACAGCGCTCAAGCTCTAGGACGGGGGGGGCAGCAGCGTGGTGGCACGCCCTGCGCCCCAGGAGCTCCCATCAAACTTGTGCCCAAGCTCCGGGTCCCTCCGACGTCTCGCAGAGCTCCGGGTCCTTCTGACGTCTCCTCCTCGGTCTCCTTCACGGTCTGAGCATCCTTCCTGGGCACGGGGCACTCATCTCCACACGCCGTGGAGCTCCGGGTCTCTCCGATGCCTCTTCCTCAGCCAGCTTTCGGGGTCTGAGCACCCACCAGGGATGCTCCCGGAGCCCGGCTGATCCAGGACACAGGGGAAGGTTCCCCGCAGCTCCCGCTCACCACCGACGTTCCCCTCGCAGACCCCGCAGGGAAGGATGCCCGCCCGCTGCCCCACGACGCTTCCCTGCACCCGGGACCCCCGGGCAGGGGCACATTAAAGTCCTCCCCAGCCCAACCTGCCACCGCCTGCTTTATTTCGCGGCCACCGTCTCCCTCGTTTTTCACAGGGATCCCGTTCAGCCCCGAGGCAGGGGGAAGGCCCGGCCAGGGCCGCCCGAGGCCTCGAAGGGGTCGGGGCGGTGGCAAGGCCGCGGCCAAGGGGGCTCCGGGGTTGGGGGTGGCGGAGGGGCTGGGCGGGCTCCAGGCGGCCGGGGCTGAGGGGAGCTGGGGCTGGGGGGAGCTGGGGCTGAGGGGAGCTGGGGCTGGGGGGAGCTGGGGCTGGGGGGGAGCTGGGGCTGGAGGGGAGCTGGGGCTGGAGGGGAGCTGGGGCTGGGGGGAGCTGGGGCTGGGGGAGCTGAGGCTGAGGGGAGCTGGGGCTGGAGGGGAGCTGGGGCCGGGGGGGGAGCTGGGGCCGGGGGGGAGCTGGGGCCGGGGGGGAGCTGGGGCCGGGGGGGAGCTGGGGCTGGAGGGGAGCTGGGGCTGAGGGGAGCTGGGGCTGAGGGGAGCTGGGGCTGGGGGGAGCTGGGGCTGGGGGAGCTGGGGCTGGGGGAGCTGGGGCTGGAGGGGAGCTGGGGCCGGGGGGGGAGCTGGGGCTGGGGGGAGCTGGGGCTGGGGGGAGCTGGGGCTGGGGGAGCTGGGGCTGGAGGGGAGCTGGGGCCGGGGGGGAGCTGGGGGGAACTGGGGCTGGGGGGAGCTGGGGCTGAGGGGAGCTGGGGCTGGGGGAGCTGGGGCTGGAGGGGAGCTGGGGCTGGGGGGGAGCTGGGGCTGGGGGGAGCTGGGGCTGGGGGGAGCTGGGGCTGAGGGAGCTGGGGCTGGGGGGAGCTGGGGCTGGAGGGGGAGCTGGGGCCGGGGGGGAGCTGGGGCTGGGGGGGAGCTGGGGCTGGGGGGAGCTGGGGCTGGGGGAGCTGGGGCTGGAGGGGAGCTGGGGCCGGGGGGGAGCTGGGGGGAACTGGGGCTGGGGGAGCTGGGGCTGAGGGGAGCTGGGGCTGGGGGAGCTGGGGCTGGAGGGGAGCTGGGGCCGGGGGGGAGCTGGGGCCGGGGGGGAGCTGGGGCTGGGGGGGAGCTGGGGCTGGGGGGAGCTGGGGCTGGGGGGAGCTGGGGCTGGAGGGGAGCTGGGGCCGGGGGGGAGCTGGGGCCGGGGGGGAGCTGGGGCTGGGGGGGAGCTGGGGTTGGGGGGGAGCTGGGGCTGGGGGAGCTGGGGCCGGGGGGGGAGCTGGGGCTGGGGGGAACTGGGGCTGGGGCTGGGGGAGCTGGGGCTGAGGGGAGCTGGGGCTGGGGGAGCTGGGGCTGGGGGGGAGCTGGGGCTGGGGGGAGCTGGGGCTGGGGGGAGCTGGGGCTGGGGGAGCTGGGGCTGGAGGGGAGCTGGGGCTGGGGGGAGCTGGGGCTGGGGGAGCTGGGGCTGGGGGAGCTGGGGCTGGAGGGGAGCTGGGGCTGGAGGGGAGCTGGGGCTGGGGGAGCTGGGGCTGGGGGGAGCTGGGGCTGGAGGGGAGCTGGGGCTGGAGGGGAGCTGGGGCTGGGGGGAGCTGGGGCCGGGGGAGGCCGGGGCTGAGGGGAGCAGGGGCTGGAGGGGAGCAGGGGCTGGGGGGGAGCAGGGGCTGGAGGGGAGCAGGGGCTGGAGGGGAGCTGGGGCTGAGGGGAGGCCGGGGCTGAGGGGAGCAGGGGCTGGGGGGGAGCAGGGGCTGGGGGAGGCCGGGGCTGAGGGGAGCTGGGGCTGGAGGGGAGCTGGGGCCGGGGGAGGCCGGGGCTGAGGGGAGCTGGGGCTGAGGGGACCTGGGGCCATGGGAGGCCCGGCCGTGGCCGGGCGGGCTCCAGGCCGCCGGGGGTGAGGGGAGGCCGGGGGAGCTCCGGCCAAGCTCTGGGGCCAGGCCCTGAGGAGGCGGCTGGGCCAGGGCCTGGCTACCGGGTCTGGGCCCATGGCAGCCCCATCTCCAGCCCCCCAGAGACCCAGCACACATGGCCCCGTCCCACCGGAGGGCTGGGGGCCCTCCTGGCCCTCAGGGTGCTGTTAATTAGAGGTGGGGTCTCAGGCAAAACTGCAGGTTAAGGGTGGGGGAGGCTGCAGGTGGTTTCTGGCTCTTTCCCCCCCTCCCAAGGAAGCCCAGGCAGGGCCTGTGACTCCCTGTTTATAGCATGGATGGCTTTACGGCGCGAAATGGCTGCTTTTCATTCGCATCCTTCACCCCCTGATTTCAAACTGCTTTGTCCAACTAGCAAATTATTCACACAGTCTCTACAGGAGTTAGCAGATCAGCCCCTTCCAAGCAAATGAGGATTTCATAGAATCGTTTAGGTTGGAAAAGCCCTTTAAAATCATCCAGCCCAGCCATTAACCTGACACTACCAAGTCCACCACTAAACCAATTAAGGGGAGAGCAGCAATTTCATGTTTCCTGGCTTGGGGGCTGGATTATTTTTAATGCAAGTAGAAACTAGGAATCATTAAGATTGGAAAGGACCTCTAAGATCGTAGTATTTCTCTCACTGAAATACTCTGTTTGCTCACCAACAGAGAAATGCCCCATTTTTATGCATTATTGAAAGGCTATTGCTACCCACAGCCAGTGATAATACGTAAAATACCTGCTTTATGCATTATTTAGGTGATTGCTGCCTAGAGCCGGCTGGTTTTATGCAGCATTTGCCTGCAGAGGTCAGCATTGCAAAGGCTTTTTGCAAAAGGGATCTGGGGAGCTGAAGCCAGGAGAATGATTCTGCAGGAACTCCCATGCCCAGGGATGTCCTCAGCCCATCTGGAATCCATCCGGTGGTATCATCTGCAAAAATCAGATTTAAAGTGGAATATTTTGTGGTCAGAGGAAGGGGGGTGGTGGGGAGAGGCTAGGGGTGTGGAGAAGTGTTGGTAGCTGAGATTCAATCAGAAAATAGGTTCACGGCTATTCTGCTCCCAGCTGACCAGGCTGGATCGATGGGTCAAGGTCGATTGGATGAGGTTCAGCAAGGCCAAGTGCGGGTCCTGCGCTTGGGTCACAACAACCCCATGCAACGCTGCAGGCTTGGGGAAGAGTGGCTGGGAGCTGCCTGGCTGAAAAGGACCCAGGGGTGTTGGTTGACAGCGGCTGAGCATGAGCTGGCCCTGTGCCCAGGTGGCCAAGGTGGCCAACAGCATCCTGGCTTGTATCAGGGACAGTGTGGCCAGCAGGAGCAGGGCAGGGATCGTCCCCTGTGCTTGGCGCTGGTGAGGCTGCACCTGGAATGCTGTGCCCAGTTTTGGGCCCCTCAGCACAAGGAGGACATTGGGGTGCTGGAGCGTGTCCAGAGCAGGGCAGCGGAGCTGGGGAAGGGTCTGGAGCACAGGGCTGGTGGGGAGCGGCTGGGGGAGCTGGGGGTGTTCAGCCTGGAGAAGAGGAGGCTGAGGGGAGACCTGATCGCTCTGCAGCTCCTGACGGGAGGGGGCAGGGAGGGGGTGCTGGGCTCTTCTCCCAAGGAACAAACGATAGGACGAGATGAAATGGGCTCAAGCTGTGTTGGGGAGGTTTAGATTGGATATTGGGAGAAATTTCTTCACGGAAAGGGAGTCAAGCACTGGAACAGGCTGCCCAGAGAGGCGGGGGAGTCCCCATCCCTGGAGGGGTTCAAAAAACAGGCAGAGGTGGCACTTGGGGACATGGTTTAGTGGGCATGGGGGTGTTGGGTTGATGGTTGGGCTGATGATCTTAGACCTCCTTTCCAACCTTAATGATTCTATTCTAGTTTTCCTTCCATTAAAAAATAATCCAGCCACCAAGCCAGGAAACATTACATTAATTATTACTCCACCCTTAATTGTTTAGTGATGGACTTGGTAGTGTCAGGTTAATGGTTGGACTGGATGGTCTTAAAGAGCTTTTCCAACCTAAACAGTTCTATGATTCTGTGGTATATTTTGAAGGCTTACAATCATGAAACTGAGATAATTAAAAGGGAAAGGTCTGCCTTGTTTTTATAAGCCCCTTCTCAACAGTAGGACTACTTTTTAAATAAAATAATACCCACTATGTGGTGCAGAAGAGCAACGGGATTATCTACTTTACACGGCAAGTAACATAAATGCAATAATACTTGTTTAGCTGAGTCATTGCTGGAAAAATGATACAGGTTTGCAAACAAATGAGCTAAACTCAGCTGGCTCGTCTTCCTAAAGTTATTTCTTATAGCTGGGTCACAATAGATAACAGCTAAGCACACAGAGAAGCAATGAATAACAGAGGAATTCACCCCAAAATAGATGTGTGTTATAAATATGTGTGGTCACCGCTGCCATCTCTCTGTTCCCTGCCTGGGAGGTAGATGGATTAAATGTGAGCCATTATATCTCTGAGTTAATAGTAAATCACCAATGTATAATGCAGAAAATTGTCCTAAACCGACTGGAGGGCACTTTATTTTATAGGGGGGGAAAAAAAAAAAAAGAGGACCTAGCTGGATAATGATTCCTCACCCAGAGCAAGGTCATGGTTTACGATTAACCTCCAACCCCTCCCCAAAGGGACCCCCTCGCATAGGCTGACACTCCTTCCCTCTGCTTGATTACGTGTACTGAGTCATTGAAGACTGAAATTAGCTCATTTCCAGCTCCTGGATGTAGGTTTAGGGGTTTTTTTCCCCCCCAAAAGCGGGTATCTCCTCCGTCAGATGGTTGGGTTTTTTTTTTCCTGTCTCAGTTTGTCTGGGATCCATGTTCTGTGCATTTATAGGGACTTAACTAAACTGGTGTTGCTTAAACCACTTCCCTTCTCAAACCCTCCTCTCTTGGAATTCAACTCCTGCGACACCTCACCTGGCACACTGTCCTCGTGCTCTACCTCCTGACCCTGAGAAGTGTCTATAATTAATATATATAAGATCAATAATTCAAAGGGCTGGAGGGCAGTGGCATTGTCAGCTCTCCCTCGCTGGTTGTGTCCGTGGCGGCGAGCCGGGAGCTCTGCTCAGCCCAGGTGCGCTTCCCCACCACCACCTGTTTCAAGACATAAATCTCTCTTCTCTATGCCTGGAATTAAGGAGAAATACAGGAAAAGCTCTTGCAGCCAATTCTGCCAGAATCAGCCTGTTTCTGGAATTAAAATAGCATCCAGGTTTACTATTGTTATTTCATTTCCCCCTTTTTTTTCCCCTCCCCATTTTTCAAGGAATGCCAACCTCCTTTTTTATCCAGAAAAAGGATCCGCGACCTCTTCCATCTGCTTTTCTCATCATCCCCTGAAAACAGCTCAGAAAGCTGAGATACAAAACAGCTGCCGTGAAGAGTTCTTCAAAACTACATCCCCATCCCGGTCCCCCAAAGTGTTCATTTTAAAGCTATTCCTGCAGGAGAGCTCCAGCGATTAGTGAGGGAGCAACAAGACCCCAATTCTCAGCTTTATTTCATTTCACCTCAGCCAAAGAGTTGGCCTAATTATATCAAACGTTCCTTTTTTTTTTTTTTTTTTTGGGCAACAGATGACCTAATGAATCCTTAGCAGAATAATGCAAGCTCCCAAACAGGCTAAGCTTTGTGAGAAATCAAGTCCCGGAGGCTTTGCTCCAGCTGCCTTTGTTTTTACCATGACAAGCTCCTTGGATCATTGCTACCACAAAAATATTTTGGATGGCACAGATGTTTCAGGCCAGAATATGGACAAGAAAACACTCTGGGAAAAATAAACTGTGTTGTGTTATCAGTGCTAATTATTATTTGCTATATAATGGCTGCAGATGGGGCTTTGCTTGCAGGAAGCCTCGTTGCGCCGAGCCGGGTGTGAATGATTTGCCCGGTGTATCTCCCGGCTCAGGATAAACAGCCGATCCCAACCCACTGCTGTAAATGCAAAACTAATTTCTTCCATACTTTGATCATCATTCCCCCTAGAGCCTCGATGGACTTCCTGAGAAATGCGCTGAAAAACAAGCTGGGGGCCAAGGTCGGCAGAACTGCTGGGAAAAGGGCAAGTTAGAGTCATGTAGTTCAACCAGAAGCAGCTTTAGAAATAATTATAGAAAGAAAAAAAAAAAAAATCCCTGTGCATCACTGGAGCAAAACACTGCTGCCCACGCTGGGGTTTGTCCTCCGGTGCTGCTCCCACATGTGGACTCGGAGCAAGGTTTATGTTCATCATCTTACAAACCATTCCTTCCTCCTCTCGAAGCACCACTAGAGAAAATGCTTTGCAGCCCGTGCTTCACACCTCCGGTTTTTTGCTCTTGGTGGCGTGGAGATCACAGCAACCCCAAGCCCTGAAAAGCCTGGGGGCTTCTTCCCTTGTAATTCAAGCCCTCCGCACAGATTTAACATGACTTTTATTCTCCTGGCTTTCTCCACGCAGGCTGCAAGCCACAGCGTTCGCACTGCATTGGGAGTTGCTTTGGAAAAAGTTAAGGAGATAAAATTAAGGAGAAATCCTTTAGGGGAGGTGTCGGCTCTGGCATCTCCACTCAGCCCCTAAAGCTAGCACATCTCAGCTCCAGCCTGTATTAACTAGACGTTCCTAGCGTGCGCAATCTTTGATGCTCTTTACAAAAAAAATTGCTAGTAGGGGGAAAAAAACCCCTAATTTCAAAACACTTCCTTCTCCACACCCTGGTCAAAACACAGCTTCCTACACAGCTTTATTTCTTAGGCTGGCCATTCCCATAGCATAATCTTGGGTCAGAAGCAGGAATATTACCTGGGTTTTTTGATTGCATTGGCTAAGGGCGAGTAAAAAAACCTGCGCCTTATCTGAGTACATAATGCACTTGTACCCCAGTGCATCCACCATAGAAATACCTTAGGGGAGATGCTACAAATCTCAGTTTTTCATAAATAAAAACATTTGCATCTCAGCTCCCTTCAAGCTCTGGCTAAAAACCAGCCGTCATCCCTGGAGATAAACCTCTTGGATGATCCTAAGCATTACTTACTTACACCAGCCGAGAGAGAGCGTGCAGCATTTAAGTTAATGATGCCGTTCCTGCGTCGCTTGCATCCCCTCGGCTCGGTGCGCCGAGGTAGCCATGGAGATGACTACGGAGAGCATTGTGCCCATGACAACTCTGCACGAGCATCTTCAGCGTCTTCGGAGCCGCCTTGTCTCTCCCCAGGCTTTTCCTTGCTCCAGACAGCGATTATTGGCTTGTTTGTGCTCCCACGCAGGTGATGGTAAAGCTTTCCCCCATCAGCAGCTCCCCTTCCAAGACAGAAGGGCAGAGGTTTAGACATATGGAGCAGATTGGGCATATAATGCCTGAATATTTGGTATATAATGTCTCTTTGGTATATAATGTCAGCCTGATCCTCAGCATAAGCTTTGTAAAGAGCCTTTAATTTGTTGCTTTAGGGGAAGGAAAAGCTTTGGACTAAGTCACACACGGTTTTGGGTCGACATCCCAGCTGGAGGATGCTCCAAAATGGATGGAAAGGTACACATCACGCGGGAAACTGTTTCAATAGATTACAAATCCTAACAGCTAAAAATCTGGCCCACTTTCCCCCATGGGTACGCATTTCCCAAGCTCAGTTTGTCTTTGCTTATTCTCATTTACACCTGGAGAAAAAGGGGATGAAAACCCATGAAGCCGGCCTCGGCCCTGGGAACCCTTTATATGGAGGGAGAGGGGAAAATCAGGGTGGAAATGTACTCACGGGCTCTGCTAAGAGGAGTTGCATGACTGTTTTGTGAAAGAGTTGGGTTTAATCATCTCATCCTCGCTGAGCACGAGTTAGAAACCAGGTCATGGGATGCGAAAGCTCGATTCACTCTCACGTGAATAAACAAGGTGAAGACCTGGACCAAAACTATGTATATAAAAGAAAAACATATAGCTAAGAGAAAAACGTAACAGTTCTTTTCAATATTTCTTCATCTCCAACCTGGTCCTTATTTCAGTCTATTGCTTGACTTTTTTTTTTTTTTTAAAATCAAAAATCAAACAATTGTCTGTATTTCCTGGGGTTCAGCTTTCCCCATCTCACCCCAGAGCCCCTTTTCCCACCAGGAAAACTGATTTCTCCTGCCCCTTTCCCAACACAACCCAGCCAGGAATCCACAGGGAGCCCCAAGGACCGTGGCATTATCCCTCCACCCATCCCACCTCCAAAAGAAGATGCTCCTGCCTGTGGCTCCACCTGGGGAATACAACATTCAAATGTCAGCCAGGATTTCGGCACGCTCCTACAAGCTCTCAGCACACAGCTGACGCATTCCGGGGTAAGAGCAATTCCCTGAAGCGGGGTCTGAGGCTGGCACGGATGATTGATGTAAGAACGATGGAAATGGGAGTGCCTTCGCCCTTCCTGTGTGTGCCCTGGTTTATTTTTAAGAAGGTGACCTCAGCGCAGCCACGTTATGTCATGCAACATGCTTACGCCGCTGCTCTGATCTCGGAAAGTCTTCCGAGGGGATTACAAGTTAAAAATAAATGGGAGGAGAGGCAAAGGAAAGCCTCCCGGTGAGTCATATATTACAAGCCCTGATGTGAGGAAGGAAAAAAAAATACAGATATTCAGCTTTTCCTGCGAAGGAGCCAGCTGGTGGGTATTGCACGGCTCAGGGAAGTTTAGGGGAAGCTGGATTACAGCACTGCTGGGAAAATATTTGTTCCTGCGGCTTTATGGAGGGGCATCATGTTTTAGAAGAGCCCAAGCACCGGGCTGCCCTCGTCTGTCTGAAAAACAGGAGGTTTACTGATATGAAAGCACATAACGAGCCCTTTCTGCGAAGGGGTACGGCTCTTCCCCTCGCTCATTCTGCCGGACACAGCGGTGAATTGTTCAGCCTGGAGGCACAAACGCGGCGTGTCCCACAGTGGCTGCTCCCACGGCTCAGGGACAACTCATTTTTAAACCAAGCGCTGGGCTGAAACCGAAACGACAGCAAACATCTTCCTCAAACAAGCACGACCCACTTCTCCCATTCCCCATAAACTGATCTAGCTGGCAGCAGGGGGGCCCAAATACCCAAACTTGATTTCCCCCCCCCCCACTTCAAAGCACTTTTGTTATCAGCGCTTATTCCAAAATGAGAAAGTATTTCTAAAAATGGCGCTTTTTTTCTCTTTCTAAGAAAAGCTTTTTTTTTTACCTTCTAGCACACCTGGGTGATGCCGCCAACCCTGACAGGCATCAAAGGCACATTTTTGGGAGCTGTGTCTCATGCAGGTTATCTTCCCAAGACGCGGTGCATCATTGGAAAGGCATCAGCCTGCGGCCAGGGAGGGCCCCATCCGTAAGGAGCTTACGTGTGTCCCTGCCTGGAAGAGCAGGAGCACACGGGCAGAGGTTATTATACGCCTAATCAGATTGTAGCAGCTGGATGAACATTTATAGCTTTTTAAAGACAGTCTAATAGTAAAGAAAAGGAGCGTGCATGCAGGCGCCAATATTTTGTATTTCAGTTGCTGCTCCCTGCGGAAGTGAAATTCATATTAAATTAATTTAGCTAATCGGCTTCCTCAAGGATCCGGCTTCGTCTTTGAAACACAAGGAGACGACGACTTGCCTTGCTTGCTGCTTTCTCCCCGCACAACCAGCTTTCAGTGGTCCCTCGCTGCAGCCTCCCACCGGCAGGCAGATGCCCGCGGGATCCTGCTGCCCGGCAGTCACATCTGCCCGTAGATCAGGCTGCAAAGAGACATCGCCGGGAGGAAAGCAGATCAGCACGGCGGGGGACAGCCTCCTCCCCAGCACCACGGCTGCGACGAGTCTCATTTACTAGAGCAGTCATAACCTAATCTATTTTTTCCATGCTAGCTTTACACGCCTTGGCTTTGCAACAGAGCTGCATCTGTCAAAAAAAAAAAAAAAAAAACCCAAACCAAAAAAAACCCAACCCAAAACCCCTCCTGGAAGCAGCACGAGATGTTGCCTGGAAAGTTTGGGTGGCTTGCTATTGCTCCTCGGTGGTTCCTCTCCTGGCACGCTGTCTGTGCCCTTACGTGCCTCCGGGATTAGGGATTTCTCACCCTCGCGGGTTGCGTGACTGCGTGCTGATGATGCTCTGGAGGTGCGTGTGTTTAATGTTCTGCTCCAGCCAGTTTTGCCTCCTGGCCTGTTTTCATCCACAGCAAAAGGCTAAACATTTCTATAGTCCTTTTATCTTTTTTTTTTTTTTCCTTTTTACAGGACAGCTTATGGTTGTCAAGAGCAAAGGAGAAACACTATCCGTAAGCTGTGCTTTCCTCTTGTGCAGTTTAATACAGAATAATGGTGCAGGTAAAGATTTCTATCCAGCGCATGGAAAACCCCTTCTTCTACTAAAAATGGCCCAAAAATGACATTTCCCCTCTCTCGGTGGGGAGCTGCCCTTCCTGGGGTCTGCAGGGCTGCGAGCCTCAGCCTTGCTTTACCCCATTCGTGCAATGAAGCCCTCACGGCCAAAGAAAATGCAAAATACCCTAATAAGGCTTCAATTTTTTAATTACACACTGACATAGGAAAATAACAGCCTGACCGGGTGGCATCTTCCCTTTTTGCTGGAAAGCAAGTGCTCCCAGCGCTTCTGTTCCCTGCGCTCCCATTTATTCCCCAAATTGCATTTTCTCTGCTCTCATCCAGGCAGGAGCCAAATATTACTGAGACATCTGGTTCCCAAGAAAAATCCGAAGTAGAACATTTAACTTAAAAGAGACTATTCTGCGGTGAGACCAGAAAATAAACAAGTTCTGCAAAATGCATTTCATTAACCCTCTGAACACAGCACTTATTTCCACTTATTTTTGCCCTTGGGGAGTTTAAAGAGGTTTCCTGATAAGCTAAGCGTGATTTGAGATGGGGTGAGCTTGAGCCCAGATTTTTTGCTGGCTCCAGGGAGTGACAGCAGGATGGAGACAGGCGGTGGGGCTTCATCCCTACCTCCAAACCCCACCAAATTACCCCCAAACCCCAGTAAATCTCCCACGAACCATTTTAATGCCTTACCCTGCCTTTGCAAGCTGCAGCTAATTCTCCAAGCAAGTCTGGAGTTATGTGAATAAAAATGTTTTGCATGAATTAAAGCAAAAAAAAAAAAAAAAAAAACACCAAAAAGAAAAATCAATGCGAAGCAACGAAGCAGAGTCAGATGATTGTGGGTCCTCTCCCAGCTCATCATTAAACCAAAGTCAGTGTTTGCCATTTGTTACGAGAAAAACCCATCCCATTAATGCTTTCTAACCTGGCACGAACCCCCGTCGCACTTAACGTCCCATTATTTCCTCCGTGCCCCGTCGCTGCCTGAGCTGCGGCTGCAGAAGGGCCAAGCCTCCAGCCGAGGCTGATGCAGCTCCTGGCTTGCTGCCGGGGGCAGTTTGACCCCGAGCCGCTACAGAACCGGCGTGGCACACGGCTCCGTGGAAGAGATGCTGTGGATGCGCTGGTTTGGGCGGTTTTAGCACTGCTAACTTCCACAATAAAGTAAAGATTAATTAAAAATCCATAGGCTGCTCCTGCTCAATTTGCAGCTGGGATCCGACAGAATTTCTATGTTTCCCCAAACAAGACCAGAACTTCCTCTGAAATATATTATTATGGAAAAATCCTGGTTTTTAGAAGCCACGGGTGAATTCATCCTAACCATCCTGTTCCCGAAGCTGTATTTCTTTCTTCTCCTGGTTTTGGATTTTAGATAGCCCACTGAAGAGTATTTAAACCAAAACCAGGGAATGAGGAGCCATCTGCACGAGGAATAAATACCCCTGTGCATTGTAAGACAGGGCTTCAACAGGCTCGCTGACCTTAATCCTGCCCCTGTTATTTAATTTTCTCTTTCAGAAATTAATACGGATGTCTCCCCGGTACAGCCAAAGCGCCCAGCACAACCCATTTCCCTGCCAGACAGAATTTTTTTTTTTATTTTAACATAATCCAGCCAGATGGATGAAGAAGCGTATGGAGCAGCGGGGCAGATATCCTCTTTACAGCCAGATGTGCTCCACGGTCCGGGGACGGGAGTGCCGCCAGGACAGCCGTACCTGGCCCGGCTATTTCGGCAGCAAAACCTCAGTAGGGATTTGGCTGTATCGCGTGGCCGTGCCAAAATCAGTCTCAGTGCAATTAGTTTCAAGCTTCGTTTGCCTCTCCCAAGCACCATGCAAGCATCCCAGGTTGCTCTGGACTCAAGGCGTTTATCACAGCCCATCCTAACCCTAAAAGGGTGGGGGTAACTCCCCGTCCTGGTCTTTAGGGCTCTATAGCCACACACCCCCTCACCCGAAAAAGGGTGCCGTAAAAGCCCCAGCCTGTCACGAGCATCCCATACAATTTTTAATCGCCTTCTGTGGCATTTCCTCCCATTAAATGTTGGGGTACCTCAATGTAAAACACGACCGCTCTGTGCAGGAGGGAGTTTTGCTGCTCCGGAGCGAGACAAACGCAGAAGCCAGATTCATCCTCTCCCCTGTAGGTCTGAGCCTATTTTCTTTCCTATCCATCAACGCGCAGAGCATCTCTCTGTTTCATCGGATAATGGATTTGGAGTTGCAGCCAGCAACTGCTAAAAGCATCTTTTCCTCTGCCAGAACCCTGACCCCAAGATTTCCAAGCCAGCCCCAAACCCTGCTGACCCTATTGATATTTCTTGAATAAACCATCCGAGCGCCGCAGTTTTCCAGCTGCCCATTTGGTCACCGGCATCGCCTCCCATTGAACCCCAATTTTGTGGTGTGCGGGCGTCGTGGTTCAGCCCCAGCCAGCAGCTCAGCACCACGCAGCCATCGCTCACTGCCCCTGCCCCGATGGGATGGGGGAGAGAATCGGAGGAGCGAGAGTGAGAAACACTCCTGGGGTGAGAGAAGAACGGTTTAAGAATTGAAATAAAGTAAAATAGTAATGCTAATAGTAACAGTATAATAATGATAAGAATAATAATGATATCCAAAGCAAGCGATGCCCAATGCAATTGCTCACCACCCGCCGACCGATGCCCAGCCAGTTCCCGAGCAGCGATCGCTGCTCCCCGGCCAACCCCCCCAGTTTCTATACTGCCCATGACGCCGTATGGTATGGAATGGCCCTTGGGGCAGCTGGGATCAACTCTCCTGGCTGTGCCCCCTCCCAGCTTCTTGTGCACCCGGCAGCGCCTGGGAAGCTGGAAAGTCCTTGGCTGGCATAAGCAGTGCTGAGCAACAGCTAAACCATCAGGGTGTTATCGGCATTCTTCTACTACTAAATCCAAACCACAGCACTGTGCCTGCTCCTAGGAAGAAAATTAACTCTATCCCAGCCGAAAGCAGGACAGCAGGCCACGGTTTCCCTAGGGAAGGAGGATGGATGCTGGCCAGGCTGTGCAGGGCTGGTCTGCGCAGAAGCCAGCTCCTCCCTCTCGCTATTTATTCCTCGCCGCGGCTCTGCGGCCGAGGCTGAATCACGCCAAACCGAGCAAGCGACGGGTTCCCAGCCGGTGAGTGTCGGGGGAGAAGGGACACGGGGGGCTGCGGGCGGGGTAAATCCGGAGGTGAGGGGGCTTTTAGCACCGAGCAGCATCACGGGGAATGGGGGGGCTGCCTCTTCTCCCAGCCATCGCTGCCTAAAAATAGACATTTCAGGCTCCGGAGCTGACCTTCCTCCTTAAAAGACAGAGCTTTGCTTCTTGCCGCTGCTTGTTTATTCAGGGCTGGTTTAAAGCTGACGCTGGTGGGAAATTTCTTCTCCCCCCCCGAGCTACCGGGAGGGTTTTATTCTTTCCCACAGCTCCCGGCTGCGCGGGACTGTGCTCCCCCATTATTTGGGGGGGGTAAAAAAAAAGGGGAGGTGATTTCTAAAAACTCGGGGTAGCATTCTCAGAAAGCAAAGTGCCAGCCTCCATCCCCCTTCCCCGTAGCCCCAGCCCTGATTTTTCATCCCCCCCCAATCCAGGACCTTCCCAGCGTTGCCAGGAGGGTCCAGACACCCCCGTTCCCGAGCATCTTCCCACCGTCCTCGCCGCATCGCTCCGCCACCTTCCCCTTCCCCTCCTCCCTTCATTTTTTCCTCTCCTCCTGGGCACCTTAAGGTTATTTCCATAGTTATTTTGGCACCAGGGTGTTGGTTTTCCCCTCCCAAGCCGAAGCCACCTTCTTGCCAGCCCTGCGCACGTAATTGCTGCTTGCGATCGCTCCGCATCCTCCATTTTCCACCTCCCCCTCTGCCCTTAAGGAGCGCCGGGATTCCTCCAGTTTTCCAACACAAGCGCGGATCTAAATCGCTCTGGTGTAAATCACCTGAATTATTTTCTCATTGCTTATGTTCCCCCGCAGAGAGGGAAAATTAGGGGAGGAAGGTTAAAAAGAGTCGGCGAAAAAAATACCTGCGAAGGCATTGGATAATACAGTTTAACAATAATACGGTCGTGCCGTAAATATTATTGCCAAGCAGAGGAAGCAGCTCCCTGGTCCCCATCACGCAGAGGGGGTTTGTACCAGCGACTGCATTTAGCCGGGGTGGAGCTCCGCTGCCCAAGGTGCTTGGTGATAAAAGCCATTAACCACGGCGCTTCACCTCGGCGGGTGGGCCACCTTTACTCAGCTCGGAAAAGGAACGTGTATAATTTTATATGTTCGATAAACAGCAGTGCAAACGCAGATGAGCCTTTGCCCTGTTTATCAGAGCTCGTCTCTGCAAAGGCAATTAGAGGAATACGTTGGTGCCGTCAGGCTGGAATATCCTCCGGGGCTTTGCCGTAACCTGGTTTCATCCAGGGGCTGATTTTTCCCCGCCTTGCAACTCACTGTGGGGAGCCACATCTTAAAAAAAAAAAAAAAAAAAAAGAAGAATTGCCAATTTGCTGCTTTTTCGCCCCTAGTTCCTTTTTCTTCTTCTTGTTTTGTTTTGGGGTTTTTTTGAGTGCCCAAGAAGCATTCACCCATCCAAGTTTTTGCCGTGTCTTTCGGCTATTTTAAACCCCCGATGTCATCCTCGCTCCCAGCGGGTGGGTGCTGCGGGGCGAGGGAGGCAGCAAACCCGCTCAAAGGCGGGCAGCTTGCACCCATTTTTTTTTTTTTTTTATTAATGAGCAGGCAGCCCGAGCCTGGCTTTCCTCCCCATCACAAGGGACAGCCTTGTGCATCTTCCCCCAACCAAAAGGCTGACATTAAAGGACCTTAATTCGAACATTTCTGGACATAAGACCAGGTTTTCTGAGGCGGGGGGAGGAGAGAAAGAGCATCGTTGTCTGAACCCAAGGAGAGATTAGTTTGCTTTTTACGGACCGTAAACCCGTAACTAACATGCAACGGAAGAATTTCTGGCTGAAACACGGGTTTGTTCCAGCTGCTTGCGCAGTGAAGGGCAATATCTCACAAGAGACCGTCATCGCTTAACTGCATTCAACTTATCTCTGGGCTGAACGGCGACGCGCAAGGAAGCCAGTCCACTAATTCCTGCAAAAAACCCCACGCGGGATCCCAACCTTAATTGTTTCTTACTGTAACGTGAGCCCGCAAACGCATCCGAAGCATCCAAGGATGCTGCAAAATGCCCACCCATGCTTTGCCGGGAATGCTTCGCGCGCCCTCCCCAGCATCCTGGCATGCACGGGGGTATTTTAGGGGGGAACTCAGCCTCGGGCAGGACAGAAAAACCCTTTGCTATTGCTGGAATTGCACGTTAAACGCGAGGGTAACAGCAATTCAACGCTCCTTGGCGTTGCGGGGAGGCACCCGAAGGGATTTTGCAGCTTGGGAGGTGATTTCCAAAGGTCTTTCCGAAGGATTTGCAGACCTGGTGTGCATTATACAGGCTGGATTATACACAGAGAGAGAAACAGCTCCTTAAAATGGGATTTCATCCTTGCCAGCCCACCAGCTAGCGTAGGAGACGCCTAGCATGCCCCTGGGATGCCAACAGCAAAACGCTGAGTAAACGGATATTTGCAAACACATTAAACTAGAAAAATGCTGTTCTTCGGTTAAGGCCTGTTGCACATAAACAAGGACTTGGGCAAAACACACCAAATTTCCTTCTTTGGGGAAAAAAAATAAAAATCCAGGGCAAGGCTGGGCGTTGCCCTCCTTGCAGCCCTGGGTGCCCAAAAGCTTTGAGATTGGGATGAATCTGTTCATAGCCATCAGTTGTTGCACATCAGAAATCTCATTTGTATTATCTGATTGGATAGAGGAGCTTTGATAAGTGGATTTTTGCCTCCCAACCAAGTGAAACATTTTTCCCAAAAGCTTTTCTTCCACTACTTAAAATCGCCATTACTAGCAGAGGACCTGTTGGGGAGGTGGGGGATATATATACACATACACAAAAAATATAAATATATGTAAATAAGTATTTTAAAAATATATAAATAAGGGGGTTTGGGGAGGATAAATATGCATTTAAATCCAAAGCTGTTTATTCCGCAGCCAGATTAAAGGGGTTGATGGGTGTTTTATATGAGGCATAAGGGAGCCTAAAGCCCGTGATGCTCGTGGCGGCGCGGATGCAGGGTCTCTGCCTCCTGCCCGTAACGCTGCCTGTCCTTGTGTCCCGCAGCCATGGCCAGGCTCCTCGTCACCTGCTGCCTGGTAGCCCTGCTCCTCGTCGCCTGGACCGACGTCGCCTTCTCCAAGAAGAGCAAAGGCAAACCCAGCGGAGGAGGCTGGGGCACCGGGAGCCACCGCCAGCCCAGCTACCCCCGCCAGCCCGGCTATCCCCAAAATCCCAGCTATCCCCATAATCCGGGCTACCCCCACAACCCTGGCTACCCCCACAACCCTGGCTACCCCCACAACCCTGGCTACCCCCACAACCCGGGGTGGGGACAGGGTTACAACCCATCCAGTGGGGGAAGCTACCACAACCAAAAGCCATGGAAACCCCCCAAATCCAAGACCAACCTCAAGCACGTGGCCGGGGCGGCGGCAGCGGGCGCTGTGGTGGGAGGTTTGGGGGGCTACGCCATGGGACGCGTCATGTCGGGGATGCACTATAACTTCGACAGCCCCGATGAGTACCAGTGGTGGAGGAATAACGCGGCGCGTTACCCCAACCAGGTTTACTACCGGGATTACAGCAGCCCCGTCTCGCAGGACGTCTTCGTCGCCGACTGCTTTAACATCACGGTGACCGAATACAACATCGGACCCGCCGCCAAGAAGAACATGTCAGAGGCTGGTCCAGCAGTGAACCAAACGGAGGTGGAGCTGGAGACCAAGGTGGTGACGAAGGTGATCCGGGAGATGTGCGTCCAGCAGTACCGCGAGTACCGCCTGGCCTCCGGCATCCGGCTGCACCTCGCCGACGCTTCCCTTGCCACCCTCCTCCTCCTCACCCTCTTCGCCATGCACTGATGCGCCCCGGACCCCATGGCTTTGAGATGTCACCTGTGTCCCTGTGGGGACCCCCCAAACCTCCTCGTTCTTGCTTGTGGTCGTCTTTGGTGAAGAGCCCTTGGGGCGCACGGGCACCAACGCTCCCCATCACCTCCCCGGAGGCTCCAGTTTAGGCAACCGGATGAAAATTTTCTTCTCCACCCCAAACGCGTCCCCATCGTGGCAGGACAGCGATGGAGCTGGATGCCCAAAAAATGGCCTTCATCACCTCCTCCTCCTTGGGGCTACCCCAAGAGGGACCAGGCAGAGAGGAGATCCCTGCAAGAGCGTTTCCAAAAATCCTCTTTGCTAACAAGCAGGGTTTTACCTAATCCCCTTAGACCCACTGCCACCAAAACCCCTTTCCCCAGCACAACGCAGCCTTGCGCCCGAGCACCTATGTACCCCACAGGGGTTTTAGGAGGGTCAGGTATGGGTTTTTCAAGGAACAAGCTGCCCAATTGCAATTTGAACCCTTTAATCCTAAAAACCACTCTTCCTCGTGTACATATGGACCTGCCCGCGCCGCACCTTGCATGCTGCAAATACCTCCTGCAGCAATACACAAAAATAAAGTGATTTCCACACACCCCTCACCCCCAGCAAGGCTGAAGCCCTGGCCGGGTTTCAGTTGACCCCCGCGCCACTTTGCTTTTGGTTGAGCCTCGCTGTCTTTTTTAGCCTGTCTAAAGGCAAAAAGTGCTGCTGAATGCCCCCAAAAAACCCCAAAGCTGTAACGCTTGGTGTGTTACAGCCTGAGAAAAAGCTATTCTGGATGCGCTATAGGTGACAGGTCATGCTCACACTTCATCACCTTGACCTAAAGGATGTTAAAATACAGCAAAAAGGATGCTTGGGGCAGGGGGTCAAGCACGTAGCAAGAGACTTAAATCAGCTAAATTGGATGGTTACGGCAAACAGCATCAAGAAAACCAAGCCTGAGGGATGCGAGATGCTAAAAACCCCCCACGTTTTGCAAGTAATTTGTGGAAGCGGCGGGTGAAATTCTTGCTTCTTGTGTTTGGGTGGATGCTGGGTTGTAGGTAACCTGTAGCATCTGTAAAGTTGCGCTTGCTGAACCAGTTGCCCTGAGTTATATTTAATATTTCTTGTGTATTTTTTTTTTTTTCTTTTTGCAAGGCACTGAATGACACCGTCCTAAATGATTTTTTGCATCGGTGTAAGCTAAGTGAAGAGATATATAGAGATATATAGAAAAAATAGAGAGAAAAGAAATCTTTCAGGATATTCACCAGAAAAGCAGGTCTTTGAGGTAACCCGTACTTTGTGATACGCGAATGTTTTGTAAATCCGTAACGGTGCATGCACGAAATTTGCCGTTCCGATACTTTTCTAAGTGTTCGCCGTCTGGTACAAATTAAAACGGATAAAGCCAAGGTGCACGTCAGCCTCCTTCGTGCAAACAGCTCTCACCCATCCCCGCGGCGCCGCAGCCAGAAGCGACATTTTTTGCCCTTTCTGTCCCTGCCTCCCCAGCCTGTGGGCACCTTTGTTCCCTTTCGGGACTAAATTTGGCCTAAACCCCACAGGTTCAGTTAAGCTTTTCTCCTCCCCTGCTCCCGCTAATGGTATCGCTACCGTCCAACAAAGAGTTTCTAATAAAGCCAATGCACCAGGTGGGGCCGGGGATTTCTTCTCCCCATAGGAAGTCAACACCCATTTATACCTTGTATTTACTACATCTATTTTCTGTCTAATAAAAGAGTTTTTACATTTGCTGTTTCAATGGCGTTAAGCCCGACCAACTTCACGTGAAGCCCCAAGCCCTACTTAATGTTGCCAGAAATGCAAATCTCCCCAGTACCTAAACTAGCATCACTGTTAGACGACTTAGACTACAGCAAGGGTTAAAAAATCACAATTAAAAAGATGGAAGAGTTTGGACCCTTCAGCCAGACGGTGCTTTAATTTTAAGCTCAAGACCAAGCCTTGGACCTGTTTGGTTTGAGCCTACGCAGCATGCGATTTACTGAGCTGCAAACCCCGTCGCCTGCAAGGATGCTAAAAGATTTGGTCTTTAAGCGGTGCTCCAGGTAAACCCCAAATGTGACTCTCTGGCATACTTTTGGCAGAAAAATAAAGGAAAAAAATCCCTAGTCAGCACTAAATAGATGATTAATCCTGCATGCAAGCAGCTTGCCTCCAAAGAAGAAACCCTAAGAGGTCCATAATGGGGATCCAGAGCTCCCATAGGTGCTTGGAAAGAGCAAAATAGACATTTTTTGCTCAAAAATGGCTACTGGGAATCACCACGTTATCTCTGAATTTTGGTAAGTGGAGCAGCAAATGGGGAGTGGGGCAAAACAAAGAGATGGTAGGCAAGGTTTAGCTTTGGAGCTAGTTTCCCAAATGAGGAAAATAAAAATAAAATGTCAGGATTCCACCCTTCACATCTTCCCTGTGCAAAAGCAATTTCAAAAACGGCGATGGAAAGGAAGATTTGAGGAATAAAAAGCCCCCGTGAATTTATTGGGTCGGTCCTAAGCATCCCTACAGCCGCTGCTCATCCTACACCAGCTCAGCATCCAACTCCTTAACGCATCCCAAAAGCTCTCCAGCTCCAAACTTTACCGGGACGTTTTATTTAGGATGTTATTTTGCCCTAAATACTCAAAAGTGAATAGCTCAGACTTTTCCCCATGTCATTTAAAGATGAACACACACACACACAAATAAATACAAGATCTCCAAAGCCCCCAGCTCTGCTGCCCTGCAGGGAAAATGCTTCACGGGTCCCCAAGCTACCACGGGGTGGTTTATACAGCCCTTCGTATTAATTAAGATTTTTCAAGGTAAAACGAGAGCGATTTAAAGCGATTAGAAGAGAAAGCGGTAGCGATGAAGATGCGGTCCTTCAGCGGTGGGCTTGGAGAACCCATCTGCTCATAGACCTTGCACTGGCGAGCTGCAGCCCAGCAGGAGGAGGAAGAACCCCCAGCAAAGAGGGGGAAAAAAACCCCCCAAAAACCAACAAAGAACTGGGAAAACCCCAGGAGAAGGAATACCCTGTTCTCCGAGGTGAGCACATGGATATGGCCAGGAAGGGGCTGGCAGCGCCAGCCCGGCAAACTCCGCTGAGGAGCGTTTGACCTCAGCCAGCAGCAATACCAAAAACTAATTTTTAGCCCCAAAACCCCCCATCTTCCCCGCGCTTCACCCAGCATGGGGAAGCAGCTCCAACCCCCCCAAGCAGCGGGAAACACCGACGTCGCGAGCTCAAAACCCCGCCGTTTCCCCCGCCTCTGCACGCACAGCACCCAATTTTTTTTAACCAGCGTGGGCTCCCGCGTGGGTAATTGGGTTTTTTGGTGATTATTGGAGCCGCTTGCTCGCTGCTGCGGGGTCGGTGGGGAATGTCAGCGCTTTCCTGGCTCCGGCAGCCCTTGAGCGAGACACGGTCCCAGCCCTCATGTCCTTTAAGGACGGTTGGATCCAATAATCCTGGAGCCCTCTTGGCCCCTAGGAGCAGTCTGTTGAACTAGACAGCTAATTAATACAGAGCAATTAATTTAAATACTCCAAATCCTGCAGCGTGGGCAGGAGCCTTGCTGAAAAGCAACAAGGGGAAGCATTTCTGATTTACCAGGCTGATAACAAATACCCTCCAAAGTACAAACGCAATAAAATTTTGAGGGTCCTTTTTTTACGCTCTCCTCCGAATCGCCTGTCCCACATCCCTCATCTCCACAAATAAGCATCCCCCAGGCAGGCAGAGCAAGCGAATATATTTTTCTCACCTGAAAAAATACCTGCAAAAAGAGGATTTTTGCTGCACAGCTGGACAGTTTGCAGAGAGCTGGAGGAGAAATAGTCTTATTTGGAGGCTTGAAATGCAAAGCAAGTGCTCAAACCTCATCCGGGGGTGATTTTATCCGTGCGTCTGGTCGGGCGTAGGGGATTCGAGGAGCCGCATCGCCGAGCGAACAGCACCATCTCCCGTCCGCTCCCGGCCCCGGCTCCCAGGATCAACCCTGGCGATGGTTTTGCAAGGCTGGGTCTCCCAAAAAACCCTCCAAAATTGGGCTGAGCTTTGCAGCCGGCCGCGCTGGAGGCCGGCGCTCGCTCTGTTGCTGTTTCAGAGCAAAATGCACGGAAACGCTTTGACTTTGCCTGCAACCGCTCGCCTAGAAAAACACGTCTCCAAGGGATCTCGGCATCTGGGGGTGCTCAAGAGCAGCCCCGCTCCCCTAGCTGAACACGCAACCCCAAAACTCCCCAGCACAAGATGGTTAACGAGGACGTTAACAGCTTTTAAGGCCTTTTCCTACAGCGCAGCCCTTTGCAAGGGCTGGAAATTAAACTGGGGGGTGAGATCGGAGCATGTCCCCATGTATTGCATGCTGGCAAGAGGGGGAAAGCAAGAAAAATTTGGGAATGCGACGTAGGAAGCGCGGCATCATCCCTGCGGCGCGTCTGAGCTCAGGCTGTAAATCAGGGCTGCGAGCAGAGGATGCTCACGACGGGGTGTGGACGTAAAAGCAGGTCTGGATGCAAAATATGTGCGGGAAAAATGCAAATTTGAGCTGTGGCTGGAGTTTCTGCCGGGTTTATTGTTTATTTTAAACAAGCACATTAAAAAAAAACAAACAACCCCTCGCTGCATTAGATGGATAGTTGGATTTGGTCAGCCTAAAAGCTGTCCCTGAAGCTGGGGGAGAGACCACAGCGATTTTGACGGCTGTAAGAGCATCGGCCTCAGGGGCATCCTGTGCTCGCCTGCTCCGAAACGCTATTAAATCCCTCAGGAGCCAAATGGCTTCGGTAGAATTTAAGAAAGTATTGTAAAAGAGCCCAGAAAATCAATGTACACTGGCCAGGGCTCCTTCCACCCTGAGAGAGGCAAGACCGGACCCAGCCCGTCTCCTGGGGCGATGACGGGGATGCTCGCACCCCCAAAGCCCCTAATTCCAAGGGGACACGACCCGCTCACAGACACCCAGGCTCAAAAACACTTCGGGGAGGGACTCACCTGCTGGAGGACGGCGATTGCGCCTGCCCGCAGCTTTCTTGGGAATCCCCAGGATTTCGCTCGGTGCCGCTTTATTTTCATTGCTCATGGCGACGGCTGAGCCGCCGCAGCTAAACCAGCTTTTAGGGAAGCTTTAACCACCCCAGACAGGGACTGGAGAAAAAAATAGAGATGCTGGAGGGGAGAGCATCCCTCAGCGCTCCTTTTCAGCTCTTCCCAGGGAGGATTTGCATCTCTGCCCAACACGAAGCACCTGAGGCGGGGTCAGTCCCACAGCTGGGTGTGTTTTGGGCTGGGGGTGCTGAAGACTGGGACGTGTTTGATGCTATCGAAGCCGGAGAGGTGGGACTGGGGCGGGGTTGTCCCCGAGCACGCTGCCCACCCCGCAGCCTCCCTCGAAGATGCGGCCCTTCCTCAGGTTGCGACCGGTGCTGAACGCGCTGGGTTTGCTTAAAAACAGAGAGGATGTCTGTCGGGGTTCAGGCAGCAGCTCAGCACCACGCAGCCATCGCTCGCTGCCCTGCCCCGATGGGATGGGGGAGAGAATCGGAGGAGTGAGAGTGAGAAACACTCCCGGGGTGAGATAAGAGCAGTTTAAGAATTGAAATAAAGTAAAATAGTAATGCTAATAGTAACAGTATAATAATGATAAGAATAATAATGATATCCAAAGCAAGCGATGCCCAATGCAATTGCTCACCACCCGCCGACCGATGCCCAGCCAGTTCCCAGCAGCGATCGCTGCTCCCCGGCCAACCCCCCCAGTTTCCATACTGCCCATGACGCCGTATGGTATGGAATGGCCCTTGGGGCAGTTGGGATCAACTCTTCTGGCTGTGCCCCCTCCCAGCTTCTTGTGCTCCTGGCAGAGCATGGGAAGCTGGAAAGTCCTTGGCTGGCATAAGCAGTGCTGAGCAACAACTAAACCATCAGCGTGTTATCGGCATTCTTCTACTACTAAATCCAAACCACAGCACTGTGCCTGCTACTAGGGAGAAAATTAACTCTATCCCAGCCGAAACCAGGACAATGTCTCAAGGCCAAACTTTATTGCAAGGCGGAGGGGTCCGTTTTCAAGCCCCACATCCCTCCCCACCCCGAGTCCCAGCGCTCTTTTTGGGGGGAAAGGAGTGGGTTTTGGTAAAGCCATGTAATGGGAAACCAGGGCGGGGCTGATCCAGCATCTCTCCGGGTGCAGATATCCGCGGGTCCTTTCAGGGCTGGATTTGCTCACGTACGTGCTCTCGCAGATGGGGGTTTGCAGGATCCGGCCGGCTCCCGGGTGGTCCCGTGAGCACGGTGATGGCTGCCCAGCTCCGGCTGCTGGCGCAGGGTCCCATCGCGCTGGCGGGGGGAAACTGAGGCAGCGGCGGAGCATCTCTTCCACCTCCCCAAGCCACATCTAATCTCCCGGAAAAGTCATTCACTAAGAAATCCCGGCGGGCTCAGCCGGCCGGGGGTCACCCGGGGTCCCCTCTCCGTGCTCAGCGCTGCAGCCCGTGGCTGACGACGCAGACGGCGGGTGCCAGCAGCAGAGCGGGGCCGATGCCACCGCGCCGGTCCCCAGGGGCTCGGCTGGGGGGTCCCCGCTTGGCACCCACGTCCGGCCAACTCGGGGCGTGAAAGCCACCCGCTAGCGGGGGCTGCCGGACCGCCGGGACGCCGTGACCCAGGCGGGACGGTCGCGGGCGCCCCAAAAGCCCCATGCCGTACCCCGCGGCAGCACCGGCTGCGATGGCCCCCGCCACCTTAGAGCTACGGCCAGGGGTGCCACCGCCGCGGGAGACGGCCCGAAAGCCCCCGCGCAGCCCCCCGCCGCCGCCGCCGCCGCCGCCTCGCCCGCCGGTTCTCCCACCGGCACCGCGGCGGCTGCCGGCGATGTCGCTGAAGAGGGCGAGCAGCAGCATGGCCACCCAGCACCAGGCGTCGCGGGGCCTCATCCTGCCCGACCTGCGAAAGGGGCACAAGGAGGGACGGTGAGCGCAGGGACCCCGGCTCCGTGCACCGCGTGCTTTGCCTTCAGCTGGGGCCAACCTACATGTAATAAGGTTAAGAATTCAATGCATTTAATCCATTATTGTACGTATTTACCGTATTCTATATATTTATTAAATACAGAGGGTGGGCACTGCCGACGTGGTGCGATGCAAACTCTCCTGACTCCCCGAACAAAGTCGCGCCTTCATTTTTCCACCCCGCTGCAAAGCGCCGGAGCATCACGATGCGATTCCCCTCGCCCCGTCCCCCACCCTGCAACCCCTCCAGCCGGCGGCTGAGCAAACAGGCTCATTGTACTGAAGCTGCTGAGCCATCGCGGCCCCAGAATCGTCCCCAAAAGAGCAGGAGCCCTGTTGACAAAAGCCTTTTGAAAAAGCAGAGCCCGCCTGGCCGGCCGCCCCATCCCTGCGTCAGCGTTTCCCTCCCGCAGCCCCTGCTAGAAGGTGCCAGGCCTGACCTCCCCCCGCTTTGAAACCCAGCACTTCAAAAGAAAAAAATAGGGCTTGATTAATTTAATTTGCCTTGTTTCGCTGCCCGCCTCCTCCAGCTAATGTGGTTTATTTTAAGGAAAGCCCGGAGAAGCGTGGGTCCCCTTTCCAGCTGTTTGCAGCTGCATCGCCACTGCTGGAAACGCCGCAAACCCTGGCGGCAAACCCCATAAAAATTAAGACATGGGGATTTTTGCCTTCTTATTTTTCTCCCCGCTTTATTTCCCCTGCATTATTCGAGCTTATGGATCACAATGCAGGGAAAACCCCCGTGCGGAAGCGGCCGGGCAGAGTGCGGTGCCTCCCCATCCCAACCTCCAGCGCAGGTGCGTGCCCAAACCCAACACTTTTCACCTTGCTATCTACCCAATTCCTTCTCTTTTTATCCCTCAACTCCGCGCCGAGGATGCCGCCCTTACCCGTGCACCCGGGGCCGCGCCGGCGATGGTTCTCCCCGTCTGCGCCCGCCGGGCTCCACTCACATCGGACTTTTCCCGTCGGATAAAGCTTCGATAAGCAGAGCCAACGTCACTCGTATCCCCCTCCTGCACGGGGAGGGATAAACGGGCTTCAGCGGGTTGGATAACGCGGGGCCGGCAGCTCCGGGGAGAAAGCAAAGCGCGGCTGGGGATAACCTTGGGGATGCAGAGAGCTCAGCCCCGAGGAGGAGAAAAACCCTGAATATATCAGGTTTAAAAACTCAATGGGTTTAAAACAAGGCTAAGCAATGCTGAGTTTGTTTTTTTTTTTTTTCTAGAGGTGAGTTTTACCTTCTGGAAGGGAAATTTCCAGAGGACGGAGCCTGCCGACCACGGTGCCTGGGGACAAGCAGTCCCTAAGGGCTGGACAAACCCTGCGACAGCCCCCCGCTCCTCCACTGATTCAGCCGGGACTCCCCAAAACTGCAGGGCAGGAGCATTGCTCCTTGGGAAACTTCTCCGCCAGGATCCAGACAGGTTTTGCTCTTCTCCCTCGTCGCTCCCAGCCCGCGCGGAGCACGTTTCAGTAGCGTTTCGATCCGCAAAGTGCTTTATTGCGAACAAACCAGGCTCTAACTCGGGGGTTTTCATTCTGTATTAAGTTGCTACATATTTTGTTTTCTTGTTAATCAACGAAGCAATGCCACAGTCATCCTTCAAATACATAAAAAGCTTTTCTCGCTGTACAATACTTGCCCTAACACATGTTAAAAGGTGGAAAAGGTACCATCAAAATTAAAAAAAAAAACATTACAAAGGTACATTGCAAAAACTCAAGGGAGGGAGAAAGTCAGAGTTTTAGTTCACGTCGAGGTATAAAATTGATACTGCTGGTTTCACCCGGGAAGAAAGAGGTTTTTCCAGGTGTGATGGTGATTACGGAGCCAGTCCCGGTCCCCGTTTCACCGGGATAATGTGCCGGCACCGCTGCAAAACCAATTTGCAAAATAAACCCCTCTTTATTTCTGCCTCTCCCTCCTCCTGCCGCCCCCCCGCTTCCCACACAGCATCCCTCGAGAGATGCTCAGCGCCATAAGCTATTCTGGTGCACGCAATTTGGCATGGTGCGGCTACCCAGACAGGTTTGACATCTTTCTTTTTTTGTTGTTAAAAATCCCTAAAATTAGTGCAAATTAGAAAGGGGGGAAGGAGGGAGTTAGGCGACCAGAGGCAGGTTAAGGGAAAAAAAGTGATTTACTCTTTTGCTGTAAATCCAACCGTCAGTCCCCAGGATTGCTTTCGGCAGCAAAAGTGTTAAAAAACCCCCAATTCTCGGCAGACCCTTATCGATTTACAACAGTTTCCCGTCACCTGCGAATTATTGCAATAGAAATGTGCTTTTTTTTGTTTGTTTTTTACAAAAAGAGGAATTATTTGTGCTCTCTTGCCACTGAGCAGCGGGTCCTCCGCCGGGAGCCGTGCGCGGGCACCGCTGCAGCGAGCGTCTTCAAACTGAGCCCAAATTCTTGCTGTCGAACGCCTGCAGCTCTCGCTCAGCCCTGTCCTCAGCGGCTTTGTCCTGCTCACGGATTTCCTCTTTTTTTTTTTTTTCCCCCTCCCTGTTATTTCCAGGGATTTGAGGTTTTGGTTGAAGCTGCCACCGGTCAGAGCCTTGCTGGAAAAAAACCCATTTGCAGAGGAGGAAACGCCCGAGGATGTTGCGCAGATGAAGGCGCGGGAGGATGGGTTGGCTCAGAGCCGGAGCGATCCGGGTGGACACCGGGAGCGGTCTGGGAACGACGGGGCGTTGGGAATCGGTACGTTACATCCTGCGGGCAAACGGCTCTTCGTGCGATGCAACCGGGGCCGGGGCGCCGGCGAAGTGTTTCACATTGCCGTCGGACCTTCGGAAATCTCCTCCAGCCTTTGCTCAATCATCAGCCGGAGGATGGAGTATCTGGAGAGGCGAAGGACAAGGAAAAGGGGATTTTTGCAGCATCAAGCCGGGCTTTTAACCCAAATTGCCAAGAAAACCCTGGAATGATGCAAAAACCAACGGCTCATGCCTGCATTAGCGATGCAAGGCTGTGCAAATGAATTTCTGGCACCAAATTACCCCCCCGAAAATGTCCTTAACTCTCAGCATCTCCCTTCAACAGCACCGAGCCCAGCATACTTGCGCATTAGCTTCTTCACTTCGCGATCCTCCTCTTCCTCCAGCTTCTGGATGAAGCTCCTGAGGACGGGCATCTCGAATTTGATGTACTGAGCAACCTGGGCGGGAGAGAAACGCCAAGCCGGGCGATGAAGAGGGCGACGCACCGACCCTGCGAGGCTGAAGGCAGCCTCGCAGCATCCTCTCCCCACATTTAACCGGGGAAATCAAGGATGCCCCTGCCCTTTGCAACAAACCCTAAAAGAAACCACGTTTCCTTTGCACAGCATGAACATCAGCTTGTGCAAACGCGGAAAAAGAACTCCACCGAAGGTTTATTGTATTTTACCCACTGGCTGCAAGACTTGGCCCCTTCCTACGGAGAGCCCTGCGTGTCCCCAGCGCAGCACGGAGCGCTGCCTAAGCCCAAAGACACCCCAAAAACGCCTCATCTCTGCTCTGGTTTAGGAGCGGAGCAGCGCCGGGGTGGGAGGGAGCCGGCAGATGGCACGAACGAGCCGTTCCCCGCCCGCAGCGCCTTCCCCGGCTGGAAAAAATATCAGTTACACCAAAGAACGTGCAGCAATTGCTCCTCTGCGAGCAGATCTGGGATGGCAAAACAGCGCTGGGGCGCTGGCGCTCGGTTGCCGTTTGAAGATGCTCTTCAAGCGCAGAACAAGGGTTTTGCCGTAAGATGGGGGGGTTCATGGGGAGACGCGAGAGCAAAGCCAAGCAATTGCTGCACCCCCAGCATGGAGACATCCCCAGCATGGAGACATCCCCCCGCTTTTCCAGCCCCGGCTGCGTCCCGAGCCCATCCAAAAGTGAGGAATACCCCGCGCCGGCAAACTCACGTCGTAGGTGACTTCTTCCACCTGGTCCTTCTCCATGAGGAAGACCTTGGAGACCTGCTCGCAGGGGCCCTGCAGGATGCGGGCGATCAGGGGGTAATCGCTGGCTCGCAGCTTCTGCTTCTCTGCAATGCCCAAAGCACCGGCGTTTGGCCCGGCGGACGACGAGGCTTTGCCGCGTCCGACCCGCCGGCTCTGCCGGGGCAGGGGGTTTTTTGCAGACTCACCTCCGCTGGTGTGCACGATGTACAGCGCAAACTCCTCCGCCGAGTTTTCAATCTGAATGGAGACATAAATCACTATTAAAGCTCCATGTTTCTATCCCAGCAATGAAAAAACATCCCCTTATTTCGCTCCGCCTTTGCGTTTTATATGCAGGGGATATAAATTCCCTGTGCAGGGCAACGCGGGAGGGCGGGCCGGGGATAGCTGACCTACCTTGAATTTATTGAGCAGGAGTTTGAGGACCTGGGGGGTCGTCATCGTGCTGTTTATCCGGACGTTGGTGACGGAGCCGTACGCCGGCGTGAACACGGACGTCTACGGGGCGCAAAGTCCATTTAACCCCCCCCCGGATTTCCCCAGCGATCTGTCAGGAGAGGTTTTGGGGAGCCGGCGAGGCTGGGGGCTCACCTTATGGTTGTAGAAGTGCCCGTTGATGGAGAAGCGGTGACGGCGGATGCGCCGCTGCTCGCTGGGGGTGCGGGCGCTGCCCCGGCGCCGTACGCCCACGTCGCTCCGCGTCCGCATCAGCTGCGGCGTCTCCTCCGGCTGCGGTTTGGCAGCTGGAACAGAGCCGGTGGGAGGAGGGGGCTGAGGGCCTGGGGCAAGCGAGCACCCCCGGGGTCCTGCCCCAGCGTCTCCCTGCTGCAAAATAACTCCTGGGAGTATCCCTATGGATGCAAAAGTCCCCATCCCAGAAACACAGCCCTACAAACTTCCCAGGACAGATTTAACCCACCAGTTTAAACCACCGCAGCTACTGGTTTATTCTCCCCCAGCTCCTGAAGGAGGCTATTAATTCAGAATTAACTGCGCAAATCCAGGCTGCTACCTGGATAAAGCCCCTTCTCCCAGGGACTCGAGCACCTTTACTCGCTTTTTCACAATTTAACTTTTTTTTTTTTCCCCCTCTTCTCTCTCCTTTCCTTTAATGAGAGCCGGCAAACGAGGCCAGCGCTTCAGATCTCTGTGTGAAAACTGGCCTGGGTCCAGATTATTATAAACTCACTCTTCATCCATTTTTAATGAACCTCTCGGGCTCAAGCTTGGATGTTTTAATTCAAAGCATGTCTGCGGCAAGGAAAATCTCTGGTGCGCGCTGCTCCAGATGCACGCCACGGGCCACGGTGACTAAGCACTCACGAGGAGCTGTGCACGCACGTTAGGCGATGCTTTTTTTTTTTTTCTTTTTTTATAGGCTTTTGGAGAAAAATATAATAAAAGACTTCTTTCTTATGCGCTGGCAGAGGACTGACATCATATCGCTGGCTGAAATCGCTGCTGGGTTATTTCTCTGGTTCTGATGCGTTGCGGATATTGCCCAGGCAAGCTTTAATTAAGAGGGGGGGGGGGTGGAAAAAGTGTCATGCGTGGGGAGATCAAAAAGGGAAAGGGGAAAAGCTGGAGGATCGGGGTGGGGCAAAGGGTCTCATGGGTCAATGAGTTTTGCAAGTGCTCAGCTCCTCCCCGAGCCGGGAAGTGCACGAGCGACCTGAAGCCGAAAGGATTAGCTGGTTCTTCCCTGCCCCCAGGGTGTATTTCCACAAAAACACCCCCCACCCAAAAAAAAAGTCAGGAACATCTGCAAAATGCCCTGATCAAATGAGAAAAATGCTTAAAGCAGGTTTTTCCGGCGGGAATTGCCAGTGGGACAGCTTGTGTGCCGTTCGTCGCTGCCTCGTGCTAAAAGCAAGGGGTTAACGAAGAGCCAGGGCGGACGAGCTCTTCCCCCTCTTACAGAGGAAAAACCAGGGAGGGGAAAAAACTCTGCAGAAATGTTGACTTCCCCATGGTAACGGCACTTCCCAACGGCGCCTATTCTTCTTCCCTAAAAGCGGAGCCGCCGGGAAGGGGAAACGCCGACATCCTTTTCCCTCCGATCCCACGAGGCTCTTTGCTCCATCCCCCTATTTCTTTCGAAGCTCCTCTTCACCACATCCCGCCGTGGCCCTTTCCCAAGCAAAAGCCCTCAGGAAGGGTTTTGGGCGGTCGGGGCTAAGAATTTCTTGCTGCTATTAAATAAATTAAATATAGGTGCTTTGGCAATGGCTTAAAGTAACCTGGAGCGAGATGGAGACACCGATTTCTAGAGGAAAAAATGCCTGGTTTATGTTTTTCTCGAATCAAACTGGAGCATAAGGCAGCTGCTCCCAACTGCCCGGCCAAATCCAACCGGATCCAAGCCTGGCTTACCTGCACCGCTCCCGGGAGCCTCCGCGTTTGGCGTGGCCTCCACATCCGTAACCTGGATGTCTGGCAAGGTGCTGGGCTTCAGCACGGACCTGGCAATAAAAAAAAAAAAAAAAAAAAAGATGAGCGCCCCGCTAGGATGCAGCTGCAGAGGGAATGATAACCAGGATAATTCCCCGCCAAGCCCCCACATTGCTGTTTCCAGGATGGGAAGCAGCCCGTCCTCCCTGCGCGTTCGGCAGATAACCATCCCTGTGGTGTCGCAGCGCGGGCTACTTGCAATATGAATCCTGAATCTCGTCCTGTCCCGCTCCCAAAAAACCCTGGGGAGGGTCTTATCCCAGCTGCCCTCTTCCCGGGAAGGGACGCTGAAGCCCGAAACAGCCGTTTTGCAAGCTCCAGCGCACGACCTGCCCAAGCAAAGCTGACCCTGCTCTTTTTTCCTCTTTGCAGACATCCAAGAACCGATGCAAAACCCCGGCGGACCCCACCACGGCCCGGACAGGCACGGACCTGCTGCTCTGGGCACCCGAGGGCCAGCTGCAGCCCAGGGCCCGCGGGTGCTTGCAGGGGGCGGCTGGGAACCGGCTGGGCCGGGGAACGACCTGGGCCCGGAGCAGCGTCCAGCTGACATTTGTATCGACGTGAAGCCCCAGGCTGGCTGTGGAAGCAGCTTCTGGCAGGCAAAGGGGGCTTTGAAAGGGGGGCGTGTTGCAAAAGGGGGGGGTCTTTGCAAAAAGGGAGGGGTTTGCAAAAGGGGGAGTCTCCGCAAAACAGGGGTCTTTGCAAAAAGGGGAGGCTGTAAAAGAGGGGGGTCTTTGCAAAAAGGGGGGTTTGCAAAAGGGGGAGTCTCCGCAAAACGGGGGTCTTTGCAAAAAGGGGAGGCTGTAAAAGAGGGGGGTCTTTGCAAAAAGGGGGGTTTGCAAAAGGGGGAGTCTCCGCAAAACGGGGGTCTTTGCAAAAAGGGGAGGCTGTAAAAGAGGGGGGTCTTTGCAAAAAGGGGGGTTTGCAAAAGGGGGAGTCTCCGCAAAACGGGGGTCTTTGCAAAAAGGGGAGGCTGTAAAAGAGGGGGGTCTTTGCAAAAAGGGGGGTTTGCAAAAGGGGGAGTCTCCGCAAAACGGGGGTCTTTGCAAAAAGGGGAGGCTGTAAAAGAGGGGGGTCTTTGCAAAAAGGGGGGTTTGCAAAAGGGGGAGTCTCCGCAAAACGGGGGTCTTTGCAAAAAGGGGAGGCTGTAAAAGAGGGGGGTCTTTGCAAAAAGGGGGGTTTGCAAAAGGGGGAGTCTCCGCAAAACGGGGGTCTTTGCAAAAAGGGGAGGCTGTAAAAGAGGGGGGTCTTTGCAAAAAGGGGGGTTTGCAAAAGGGGGAGTCTCCGCAAAACGGGGGTCTTTGCAAAAAGGGGAGGCTGTAAAAGAGGGGGGTCTTTGCAAAAAGGGGGGTTTGCAAAAGGGGGAGTCTCCGCAAAACGGGGGTCTTTGCAAAAAGGGGAGGCTGTAAAAGAGGGGGGTCTTTGCAAAAAGGGGGGTTTGCAAAAGGGGGAGTCTCCGCAAAACGGGGGTCTTTGCAAAAAGGGGAGGCTGTAAAAGAGGGGGGTCTTTGCAAAAAGGGGGGTTTGCAAAAGGGGGAGTCTCCGCAAAACGGGGGTCTTTGCAAAAAGGGGAGGCTGTAAAAGAGGGGGGTCTTTGCAAAAAGGGGGGTTTGCAAAAGGGGGAGTCTCCGCAAAACGGGGGTCTTTGCAAAAAGGGGAGGCTGTAAAAGAGGGGGGTCTTTGCAAAAAGGGGGGTTTGCAAAAGGGGGAGTCTCCGCAAAACGGGGGTCTTTGCAAAAAGGGGAGGCTGTAAAAGAGGGGGGTCTTTGCAAAAAGGGGGGTTTGCAAAAGGGGGAGTCTCCGCAAAACGGGGGTCTTTGCAAAAAGGGGAGGCTGTAAAAGAGGGGGGTCTTTGCAAATAGGGAGGGGTTTGCAAAAGGGGGAGTCTCCGCAAAACAGGGGTCTTTGCAAAAAGGGGAGGCTGTAAAAGAGGGGGGTCTTTGCAAAAAGGGGGGTTTGCAAAAGGGGGAGTCTCCGCAAAACGGGGGTCTTTGCAAAAAGGGGAGGCTGTAAAAGAGGGGGGTCTTTGCAAATAGGGAGGGGTTTGCAAAAGGGGGAGTCTCCGCAAAACAGGGGTCTTTGCAAAAAGGGGAGGCTGTAAAAGAGGGGGGTCTTTGCAAATAGGGAGGGGTTTGCAAAAGGGGGAGTCTCCGCAAAACAGGGGTCTTTGCAAAAAGGGGAGGCTGTAAAAGAGGGGGGTCTTTGCAAAAAGGGGGGTTTGCAAAAGGGGGAGTCTCCGCAAAACGGGGGTCTTTGCAAAAAGGGGAGGCTGTAAAAGAGGGGGGTCTTTGCAAAAAGGGGGGTTTGCAAAAGGGGGAGTCTCCGCAAAACGGGGGTCTTTGCAAAAAGGGGAGGCTGTAAAAGAGGGGGGTCTTTGCAAAAAGGGGGGTTTGCAAAAGGGGGAGTCTCCGCAAAACGGGGGTCTTTGCAAAAAGGGGAGGCTGTAAAAGAGGGGGGTCTTTGCAAAAAGGGGGGTTTGCAAAAGGGGGAGTCTCCGCAAAACGGGGGTCTTTGCAAAAAGGGGAGGCTGTAAAAGAGGGGGGTCTTTGCAAAAAGGGGGGTTTGCAAAAGGGGGAGTCTCTGCAAAACGGGGGTCTTTGCAAAAAGGGGGGGGTCTTTGCAAAAGGGGAGGCCGCTGCAAAGTGAAACCGAGCCGCTTTATTTCAGCCTTGGCTTCTTCAGGGTGTTGTACATGGGAAAAAAAAAAAAACCCCAGGACCCAGACAAGGGAGCTGGGGTTGCCCCCCAGCAAACGCCGCCTTCGGCGGGGGCCGCCGCCGCCTTTTCCCTCCCCTCACCCGTGGGCTCCCAGGTTGCAGCCGGAGTGCCAGGAGGAGGAGGAGGGCGGAGGGCGGATGCGCTGGTTGTCGTCCTGCATCTGCAGGCGGATGGGTCGCCGCAAGCCCCAGGAGATGTTCAGCAGCCCCTCCACGATGAGCTCGCCTTCCTCCTGCGCGAGAGAGGGGCAGCTCAACAGCCGAAATACAAGCAGCGGAGAATATCACCAAGCGGCACCTTTTCGGATCTCGCACGTCTGAGTCAAACCCAATTTCCTTGTTTTTTCACTGCTGCCAGGCAGAAGTTGGGCGCCTGCCCCGGGGTTTCTTACCTCCCGGTGCCGCAGCTGCAAGTTTTGCCCTTCATAGTAGATGTTGTACGTCTTCAAGTGTAACAGCAGCTCATTTCTGGGAAAAAAAATGGGAAAGGTGCTGAGAAAAGGTGCAGAGGAGCGAGGGGGGACGTTGCAGGCACCGCTCGGTACCCAGAGTGGTACCCCCTGAGCCGGCTGGGGGGGGAATTTGGGGGGATTTGGGAGAAAGCAGGAATTGCTTCCCAGGGCCAGGCTGGGCACTGAACCTGCTACACAGCTGGGGGACCCAGCCCAGCTCCATTTGGAGCAAATTTGGGTCTTTTGCTGCCTCTAGACCTCCCCCATTGAGGATATTGCTGCGGGTTCCCCCAGGGGTTGCCCTTTGCAACCACGACCAGGGGGACAAGCTCTCTGCAACCGTGCCCTCCATAAGCCGTGCCAAAAGATGTAAGAAAACCCATCAGACCTTGATGGAGTCGGTCACAAGGCTGAAAAGCAAGGAAATTTTCAGAGCGCCCAAGCCCTTGGGTCATGCTGGAGTCACAAGTTATCACAGGCGAGTTTATCACGTCAGCTCATCGCGCGGGACCCTGACCTCGAGCTCAAATTAAAAGTCTGAGCCCTGCTCCAGTTGCAAATGAATAATAAAAATAAGAATAAAAATAAAAATAAAAATGAAACCCAACCCAGGCTGTCTAAGCACAGCTATGAATCACGGGGAAGCGATGCCTCCGGCATTAATTCATAAAGCTGTCATTAATTCAGCTGGCTGACAGTGTGAGGATGCTCAACGCCATCAGACTAGTATAACGAAGAACAAGTCATGGGGATTTGGGGTTATGAGAAAGAAAAAAGGGGAAAAAATATCACATATATCCTCCAAAATCTTCCTCGAAACTTAAGAATCCTTTTACTTCTTTACCAAAGCATAGAAGTGCAATTACTAATCGGGACCTTTCTCAGCAAACCCTGTATTTCATGAAAGTTGATAGAGCATCTGGCCATGCTCCGAAGAAAAAAATTTCAAAATCCCATCAACAAGCTTTTTTTTTTTCAAAGGAAGCTGCCATTTCTTGCCCCAGAACGGCTTTTTCTTTCCAAATGCAACCGAATTTGAGTTAAAACCCAGGGTCACTTCCCTCCTCCCAGCTCGAAAGCGAAAACCCCCGGGAATATCGCGACTAACTCCCCAGCCACCAGCACCGCCGTGTTTCCGCATCGCAGCCCTGCCCAGCATCTTACTTGGAGATGTATTTGTCTTTTCCGCAGGGGACCAGGTACTCGCAGCCGCCGTAATCCATCCTCCCGCTCTTCTTTCATGGGAGCTGAATTGCAAAGAGGGAGGAGAGAAAAGCATCGGCGTGAACCATCCCGCTATCGCATCCCTGGATAACGGGGAAAAAAATAAACTTGCTTGGGTTGGGAAGAGCTCTTGGGAAAAGGCTCCAGCGGATGCAGTGAAGTTTGATGTGGCTGCTCTGGGAAACTCGATGGGGAGGGAGGGGAAATCAGATAAGGGGAGAAGCGTTGTAAACTCACTGAAAATTTAATACCGGCAGAGATACGCTTACGCTACCATTTGCATTTCGAGCATCTACGGACCGCCCCAGCGACGCCAGGCCTGGAGGTGGAAGGGTTGTGAGCAGGATTTGTTCCTTTTCCCCATTTCTCTTACTAGGGTTTTGCTACAAAGCCTCGGACACGCAGGTCTGCATCCAGCTTGACGCTTCCTCGTGCCGTCCCGAGAGCAGACAGCAGGCGTGAGGGCTGACTGCCACAAGCAGCGAGAGACGCTGGGCTGGTTCCTTTATCTCTTTTTTAAGATGCCGGTTAAATTTTCGTGCCTTCCCTCCAGTGCCGAAACACCTCCATCGCTCTCCTGCAAACACTTGGAAAAATCCCTGAAAAAATCCCACCTTTGGGGCGGCCCGGGCTTAAAGCACAAAAGTGGTTGTTGGATGCTACGAAGCGGAATTGAAACACGATTTAGGGTGAAGCCCTCAGGGTCGCTCCCGGGCTCGGAGCACGTTGGAAATCAGACACTGAAGTGCAAAGTCGGGGCGGTTTTGAGCGACAAGAGAGAACTTCTTGGGTCGTGCTTTTCCTCAAGCATTTGTGCAAACCCTCCTACAGACGGGCTTTCATTTTTCCAGGGTCTCTCCCCTCCCTTCCCTTGTCCGGGAAGAGAAACCGAGGCGAGAGAAGAGCATTTGATCCGCAAACGCTGTTTTCTTCCACCTCCCGCATCGCCACGTGCTTCCTCCCCATCCCCTGGGAAGCAAACCCGTTTTCCTGCCAAAGCAACCCCCAGCCCACAGCAACACCCAGGCAGACAAACGACGCGACCAGGGCCGCGCGGCAAAACGTGTGTCGGAGGACGGACCCGCCCCTGAAACTTCAGCACGGCGGCAATCCCCTAAAACTTCAGCACAGCGGCAATCCCCGCTTCTCACCCCGCACGGCGGGATACATTCGAGCAAATAAATTATATGCAAGAGCAAAAACGTCCCGCGTCACGCTTCAAACCAGAGACGAGGTTGCAAAAGCAACGCCTGCCTTTAAGCAGGCAGGGGAAGGGCAGGAAGGCGGCCTGGCCCCCGGGGCTCCAGCTCTGCCTGGAGAAAGCAGAAGAGAAACCCGCCACCGAAAAAAATCGCACGTCGCAACGGAAAAGCTGACAAAGCTTCAGGTTTCCTGATGAGTCAAGGAGCCGCACGAGCATCCCGGCAAAGCCCGGCATCAACCCTCCTCCCGCGGCCGGCGGACGCCTCTCCCACATCCATCCATCCTCCCACAGGGAATAAACCCAATGATAAACTTATTTATCCCTCAAAAGCGATAATGGGAGGGGATTTTGCAGCCGGCTTTGCGGCTTCGGGATAAGTGTCGGCGCGGAGGCTGCGCTGCACCTGCTGCGGCGGGGACCCGCGTTTGGGGGTTACCAGCTGTGAAATACAGGAAGGGCAGAAATAAGCGTCTCGCTTGCGGCCGTCCCCTGAAAGCGGATGAAAAAAACCTCCGGGGAAGTCGCCGCAAAGGCCTTGCTGTGCGCAGGGAGGCCTGAACGCCACGGCTGCTTGGCCCATGCAAAAACGTCGCCAAAAATACCGAAGTAGCTGAAGAACAAAACCCCCTCCAGCAACGCAGCCCGGCGCGCAGCCCTCGGGACCGCGGGGTTTTGCTCCACGGCAACGCGGCGATGCGAAGGGGTGAGGCCAAAGCCCCGGTTCCCTCGAAGGGGCCGTCGGGGTGAACGCCAGCCGAAAAAGAGACTCATTTGGGGATGGGAGGGGAGCCCTGAAATGCCGGCTCATCCCCCTGTGCCGAAGAACCCGGTTTCCTGTTTACCGGCCCGGCGCTGCCACCTTCGCCTCCGTCATCACATCCCTTTCCTCGCTTGCTCGGAAAGGGGCAAATTCTTCCTTTTTTGGGTCTCGCAAGCGCCGGGCTGCGGGTGGAAGGGAGCGGCAGCTGCCCGGAGATCCCCAAACGGAGACCAGCTGCCGCCGCCCCCCTGATTTTCTGCCACGGCTTTGGCAAAAGGCTGCAAATCGCCAAAATAAACGGGCTGGCAACGTGCAAATTGCCCAATCGGTTGCTCAACCTCGGCAGCTCAGCACTGTCTTAATTTCCTGGCACCCCCCGTGCCTCAGTTTCCCCACTCCGAGCCAACGTACTTCCCTCACACCCGGTGCAGGCTGAGGTTTTGCCGCTGTCTTGCAAAGCGCTTTTTGAAAAAAAACCCTCGAATCAATTCCCCCTGCACACGTGGCAGGAGGATTTCAGCCCTCTCTGCTTTCCACCACGAGCCGTTGGCTGCTCCCGCCGTCGCTTTCAGGCCTGACGGACCCCAGGCTTGTTCCCCTCCCTAAAACCAGCCTTCCTAGGGCGCTTCCCCGCACCCTGTCCCATCTGCCCCGCGGCGCAGGGGGAGCCTGGCCCCGCTCGCAGCCCCTCGCGTGGACGAGTGCTTGCTTTTGCAGAGCTCCCGGGGAGATGCACAGCTCAAATGCAACAACAAAAATAGAAAAAAAAAAAAAAGACCCCCCCCCCCCCCCCCAAAGGTCTTGCTTTCAGCAGAAGAGGGGTGGTCTTCCCTGCTACTGTGAAGAAAGGAGCATTTTTCGGGGCGGGGGGTTGCTTTCTTAGTCCCCTCCTGCGGCACACGGACGCTTCGGCAGCATCCCCACGGCCACTTCAGCGTCTCCCCGCTCGGGTGGCAGACGAGGGTTCGGCGCAGCTGATGCTTCCCCCCGGCCGTGCGAGGGATTGTGGGAATATCCCGCTCCCCGGGGAGGCCGCGATGCTCCCTCCTGCACAAACCCTGCCGCTTCCCCGCGGCCCGGGGCGGATCGAGCGGCCCAACGGCGCATCGAGCTCGATGCAATCGGTAGCGAAGCATCGTCCGGAGGTGGCAATTCCTCCCTCGCCGGCACAGGGAGCCACTCACAGCCGCTTTGCTCCGCGGTGGGATACAACCGAGCGCTCTCACCCCGTCCCAGCAGATCCTGCGCTCGACCGCCGGTGCTCGGCGGACGGCTGCCGCCAGCCGCTGCAGCGGTAGCTCTGGCCCAGGCGCTATTTTGGAGCCAGGATTTCTTCCGAGCGTCCGTCCGGAGTCCCTAAGCGCGAAGGTGCGGCAGCTCCATTGTTTTCCAGCGCCGCTATTGTTCGCCGGCCCAACAGCTCAGCCCCATCCTGCGAAGGGGGAAGGAGGGGAGCGGGGAGCGGTGGCAGAGACGCCGGCGGGCGATGCCATGGGGGTGCCAGCTGGCCTGGGGACAAGCGAGGGGACCCGCTGGCCGCCCTCGGCAGCTTGGCCCCCCCGAGCGGAGCTGGCGGCCATCGAGGGCTTGTTTGGGCTGGGGGAGAGGAGCCGGGGGGTCTCCACCCGGGGTGCGACGGGGGCCGCGGCGAGGGTGTCGTGACCTGGGCTGGGGACCTGCGGGTGCTCGGGGGTCCCTTCCAGCCCGCGAGAGCAGCCAGCCCCGAAGGAGAGGGTGATGATGCCGAGGATGCTCGTTGGGTGCAGAGGTGACCCCCCTCCCCTCCCCTCCCCGGGCGTGGGGGCCGGACCCCCCCGGGGTGGGCGCAGCCGTCGCCTCCTACTCACCGCGCATGGGGCTCGGGGGGCCCGGGGCTGCTCCCCCGCCGCGCCGGGGCCGGGGCCGGAGACGGGACTGGGGCTGAGGATGGGGCTGAGGATGAGGATGGGGCTGGGGGTGAGGATGAGGATGAGGATGCCCCGTCCCGCCCGCACTCGCCCGGCCCCGCTCCGCAGCCGGCGCCCCCCGGTCGGGCCGCCCCTCGCGGGGCGGGGCGGGGCGGGGCTGCGGGGCCGCCCCCGGGCCGCTGCTTTCGGAATCGCGGGGGCCACCCCTCGCCGGCACCCGGGGCCACCCCGGCGCCGGGATCCCGATGGACACCCCTCAGCGGGTGCCAGCACCGGGGATCCCCCAAAGCGTGCCCGACCCCGGGCACCCGCGTTGTGCCCCCCCCCCCCCCTCCCGGGAGTGGGATCCCAAAGGATGCTCCAGCTCCAACCCCTGGATCAGGCTCTGGGAGCGGGATCCCAAAGGACAGCCTGTTTCTGGCACCCAGCTTGCACCCCAGGACTGGGATCCCGAAGGACGCCCTATTCCCGCTGCCAGGACCGGGATCCCAAAGGACGCCCTATCCCTGGTGCCAGGACCGGGATCCCGAAGGACGCCCTATCCCTGGTGCCAGGACCGGAATCCCGAAGGACGCCCTATCTCCGGTGATCCCGAAGGACGCCCTATCCCCGGTGCCAGGACCGGGATCCCAAAGGACACCCTATCCCCGGTGCCAGGACCGGGATCCCAAAGGAAGCCCTATCCCTGGTGCCAGGACTGGGATCCCGAAGGACGCCCTATCCCTGGTGCCAGGACCGGAATCCCGAAGGACGCCCTATCCCCGGTGATCCCGAAGGACGCCCTATCCCCGGTGCCAGGACCGGGATCCCAAAGGACGCCCTATCCCCGGTGCCAGGACCGGGATCCCGAAGGACGCCCTATCCCTGGTGCCAGGACCGGGATCCCGAAGGACGCCCTATCCCCGGTGATCCCGAAGGACGCCCTATCCCCGGTGCCAGGACTGGGATCCCGAAGGACACCCTATCCCCGGTGCCAGGACTGGGATCCCAAAGGATGCCCTATCCCCGGTGTCAGGACCGGGATCCCAAAGGACGTCCTATCCCTGGTGCCAGGACTGGGATCCCGAAGGACGCCCTATCCCCGGTGCCAGGACCGGGATCCCAAAGGATGCCCTATCCCTGGTGCCAGGACTGGGATCCCGAAGGACGCCCTATCCCCGGTGATCCCGAAGGACGCCCTATCCCCAGTGCCAGGACCGGGATCCCAAAGGACGCCCTATCCCCGGTGCCAGGACTGGGATCCCAAAGGATGCCCTATCCCCGGTGCCAGGACCGGGATCCCAAAGGATGCCCTATCCCTGGTGCCAGGACCGGGATCCTGAAGGACGCCCTATCCCCGGTGATCCCGAAGGACACCCTATCCCCAGTGCCAGGACCGGGATCCCGAAGGACGCCTCATCCCATGCACCCAGGCTGGAAAAGCTTCTGGAATCAGCTCCAGCTCCGTGCAGGAGTCCCGGGCTCCATCACACGGGCTCAAGCGGTTATTTCTGCCTCCAAACGCCGCGCTATTCGGGGCCAGACCCGGGCAGGCATCGCGCTTTTCCGTTCTGCCTTCGGGACGGTGCAACAGGGCCGTGCGCTGGCAGCAACCGCTTCCCAGCGTGGCCGTGGGATCCCGTCTGCATCCAAAACCGCCCCCGAGAAGGGGATTGAAGAGGAAATAAATAAGAAAAAAAAAAAAAAAAAAAATCTGCCTGGAAGCAGATGTTGCAGTTGGGGTCACGGTTCCCTCCGAAACGGCGCTCAGCCTCCAGCCCCCGCTCCCAGGCTGCGGGTCCCATCCTGCCCGGGCACCCCGCGTCGCTGCGGGAGCTTGGGCGAGCACGGAGGTATGGAGTATTCCAGAAGAGCGGCGGCGGGCAGCCACGTCCCTCCGCCTTTGTCTGCTCCTGACCTTTCCCAGTGCTTTGTGGCTTCTCCGGGCTTTTTTTCTTTTTAAGGAATTTGCCTAGAAACAGCCCACACGAAGAGAAAAAAACACCAAAAACAGAAACAAAGAAATAATCTAAACAGCTGGTTTAGCAAAACAAGCAAGTCTTTACAACCACAGATTGTAATCGGCTTTTTTTTTTTTTTTCCCCCCTTATTTTTTTTGATTTGTATGTAAAATACGAGAAGTTCAGGAGGAGCCATCTGGCCAGGGGAAATACTGACTCGGCAAAAGCGAGCCGGGCTGGGGGTTAGTATTTATATTCCAGCAGCATCTTCGAGGGCTGCCGGCGATGAGAGGCCCTTTGTCGCTGGAAGAGCCCGGCCGTGCCGCACAATGGAGCGGGGCCGGCCCCGGCTGCCCGCGCTGTGCAAACCCCGGCCCCAAAACCCAGGGATTTAGCCCCAAAGAAAGGGAAAGCTTCTACCATAGCCCCCCAGCCTGCGGGGTGGATGCGGTCGGAGCAAAAGCAAAAGGTGGAGGGGGAAAAAAAAAAAAAAATAAAAAATTAGAGGGGTTTGCTGTGGGCTCTTGCGTGAGCACAAGGAGGAACTTGTTTGCAGAACCGGGGTTAAATCCTGATTTTGCGACATCCTGCTTGGTGGGTCGGGAAGGGTTGAGCCTGGACAGAGGCATTCATTTACCAAATAAAAGGAATTTGGCCCGGTCCTGCAACCCGCGAGGCCAGGACAGGCTGCCAGCTCCTCCTCACCCGCGCAAAGCCAAGACCCAAACCCACGCGGAAGGAACCCAGACCTGCCCCACCGTGGTCCTGGCCAGCTGCCGTGAGCCCGACCATCCCTCCCGGCTGCAAAAATCTCCCAGGAAAAGGATGCTCCAAAGTCAGCGCCTGCGTTTTGCCACACGGAGATGCTATGGCACCTGTTTCACACACACAATCAGCGTTTCCGTGCTACATGCCACGCAGGGATCGTGGTTGATGCCTTTGAAACCATCGGCTTCGATGGATTTACTTCTGTTTCTGCTCCCCTAGCTGAGCCTGGGGGTCAAGGACCTCAGCCAGACCCAAGCATAAGGCACCAGCTCCCAAATTCTCCAAAATTCAAGTATTTCCCCCCAGCCTGAGCAAGCATCCAAACTCCCTTCTTTCACGCCCTGGCAGCTTCCCATTATTTCAACTTTAAGACCCCCAAGCTGATTGTCAGTAAATACCAAACAATATTACGCATTTGGATGCGCGTTCGCTCAGGAGCATCTGTCAGCCGTCACGCAGCCTCCGGGAGCCGGACGGGAAGAGACGCGGCTCTCGACAAGCCCTTTGCTGGTACCTAACACGTGTTTCTTCGAACCGCGGCCGCCATCCCCACCTGAGGGCTTTCAGGCGTTCTGAAAATCCTCGCGTTTTGAGATTCCGCCTGGGGTAAAGCCCTTCTTACTGGGTCAACGCAGCCGACGCTGAATTTCGATTCGGGCAAGACACAAGGAGAAAACTCAATTATTTCCAGAGCTCTGGCGCAGTAGCACAAAGGATTAATCAGGATTACAATCAGAGCCGTCTCCATCACGGACCCAGACGTTCACAGCTGCTCCACCAGCTTTGGTCCCGGGTCTACTTTCACCCCCTCGTGCTGCCAATTTAAGTGGCTTTTTGCCATTTTTCTTCCCAGCCCACCACACCTTTTTTGGACTGGTTGCGGTGGGCTACGCCTAAGTTAAGAAGGTACTTGGGTGTCTCAATTGCCTTTGAAATCGGCAGCAGCTCAGAGGCCCTGAAGGCTGGCAGACCTCTGAAGGCGCTGCGTATCCTCGGCCAGGCGCTTCCAGGTCCTCAATTCATCGCAGGCAGCTACCGCCCATCACTGGTGCTCCGGGCTAACATCAGGAATTCCGTACCACAGCTCCAGACAAAACAAACGACTTCATTAAATGGCTGGGGATGAGGCAAGGTGCTAGCCAGCTTTTTTTCTTTTTAGATGCTGGTGACGAGGCGAGGGGATACTCGGCAAATTTATCTTTACACGCTGTCCCAAGAGGAGCAAGGGGCCATCTCCAAATCCACCGTGCCCTGCGCACCGCTTCGGGCACACGGCAGCCCCCGCACGGGGCCCAGGAGACTTCGCTTTGGCTACAGATTGCCAAAGGTAGGGCAAGAATTTAGCCAAATTCCCAATCCTAAGGCTTTACCCCTAAACCAGAGGTTATTTCTCTGCTGGTAACCCTTGCTGCTCCTATTCTTAACTGGACGGAATAACTCAAAGCCTCTGCTCAGTGGAAATTACTACGAGAACCTGAAGGTCGGGGTTTTTTTAATTTTAATTAGGAAATTAGTCACTTAGGTTTTGCTGCACGGACATTGCTCAGGAGCACGTCGGCGCTGACGGTGCAGTGGCTTTGACAGGGAGATCTCGGAGGTGCCTCCACTGAGAGCAGGGACAGACAGCAACAAGGCATATGGACAGTAAGGAATGCCTCTTCCAAATACACCAAGGAAATTTAATGCGTCTTTGTGGGCCGAGCGCTGGAAGGGTCGGGAAGGCGCCTGGGGGTTGTATTTTTGGGTGGCACTTGCTAGAGAGAGATGCTTTGGTCATCAAATCACCTGGGTTCCCAAAACACCGATTCTCCTTCGAAGGGGATGTTTGAAAGGAAGTGTAACACCACGCTGCCAAGTTGCATCTATGCCCGCGTTTATTTATACTGAACAGCTTTAAAAATACAGAATAAAATAGCTTTATCTACTATTATTCACAACATCTGGTCCAAATATTACATTTTTAAATATTTGTTTAATGAAGCAATGTTAGAAAAAAATATGACATTAAAAAAACCTCCATAAAAGAATTACACATCTCAGAACAACAACAACAAAAAAAAAAACCTCGAAACAAAAAACCTCTTGCTGTTTAACGAAAAAGTTTTACAGCCAAAGTCAGTCACAAAAAGTCATGAAAAAAAAATTTATCCCCACTGCCTAAGAACAGTCAATAGTTTGTTACGCCAAAGGTTGTTATAAACGGACAAAGTACAATAATTTGGACTGGCAGCAAGATGATTCACCTGGAAAGATGTAGTAAATGCCAGATAGTACACACGGCAATTCTAAATATATCTCTCATATCAATATGTACGGATGACAATGCACAGTCACAGTCAAATTAGAACTAGACAGGAATATTTTGGATGGCTCTGAACACGGATCCTCAATACTTAGAAGCAGCCCAGCACTAAGCTGTACAGACTCATGGGCAGAAGCGAAACACTGGCGAACTCGTGGCCTCCTCAATACCGCAGTGCCCTCTCGCAGCTACAGGGACGCGAGAGCAGAGAGTACCTGCCATCCCACGGCCAAAAAGGCCGTCAGCCTTACGGAATGCTAAGGAACATGCACCAAGTGGGACATTTTCTGCAAAAATGAGTGACCCACCACTCCCCCCTCCCCTTTAAAAAAAAAAACCAAAATGAAACAAAAGTCGCTTTTGGTTTAAGAAGGCCACGTAAAAGAAACACCGTAGGTTGTGCTGGTCTGTCACACACGCATTTTCTAGATCGATACACAAATTACGTCAAGCACAGGTTGGTTTAGATTGCAGCAAGCATCCAATGGCTCGCTCAAACCATTAGAAGCCGGCTATTTTAAACCACGTGTGCCGGGAGTGCTGTTTGTACCACAAGTGATGCGACTTCCAACGCTTTTTATTAAGGATGCAACGCTACAGATGACCGGCTGCACTCACGGACGCTCCCTGTGGTATAAATAGTACTGAGGATTTCAGTCTGCAAGCGCCAATTCTGCATCGGGAGTACCAAGATCTCAGTAGGGAGATGAACGATAAAGAAACCCTTTAGTTTTTGGTAGGAACATAAACATGGGTAAATAAAGTATACACAACTACTATAGATTCGTCAATGAAGAAATTCTACCATCACATGACATTGTCATGACAATCATACCACTCCCTCCCAGGAAAACTGCCATCATTATCCTGAGTGGAAATGTTATTTTTAATATATGGAAATAAAATACTGCAATATTCATGTACAAACCAAGTTGCCATATTTAAAGTCAGTACTAAAAGGCATAAAGCAAATTGTGGGTTTAAAGTTTGAACTTTCCGAGTGAGGTACCTGATTTAAGTTCCTCCACCAACACACTCTAATATGACAACATTAATCAGCCATAGCTGTTAGCTATGAAACCTAAATTTCTATAGGTATAATTTGCAAGTATTTGCTTTAGAAAACGTGTTTCAACATGTTAGCAAGAATTCTTAATTTAACCTAAAAAAAATACAATAGAATATCAATTACAAAAGGCCCAAGTTATTTTGTTTTGCATACATCGATGCCATCTTTGATATGACAAAATGATATTTCTACCATGAATATTTGCCTTTCCGTCTTAAAAGTTTGGTTGAAACATTGCCTCTTACCTCATCTCTCAGGTGTCGTCTTCCCTATGTGGTTTTGTTTAGTTTAGCTGTTTGAAAGGCAGGCAGTAACACATATAGGAAAAACACAGTATTGCATTTACAGTCAGATTTCTACACCCAGCCACCCTTACGCATCAAAGCCTGGACGTAACCAGCAAACAGGAAATATTTAAATGCTTTCCAAAAACTGCACGTTGATCCTCTGCAACACATCTGCCAGCAGCTGCTGCGCAGCAGCTCAGCCTGCGCACCGTGCTCCCCCCGGCCAGGGCATTTCACAACAGCTACTAAAACCCTAATACAGAAAAGCGGACAAGGGAGAAGGATTTAGGGTCCACGATCGCCTGCCGCCACTGCACAAAGCCGGGGGCAATTCAGAGTTCTTTCCCTCACAAAGAAAAGCAATGCATCTTCGACTGGCAGCTCTGGGACGGTTTCAGGCGCATCGGGAAGAGAAAGGGGAGCTTCTCTTCCCAAGGCACCCACGCGTCAGCTCCGTCCTTCGCTCACCTCCCAGCGCTGGGGAGACGCACGCTTTAATAGCAATACCCCGGGTGCAGCGGCTGCACGCGCTGGACGTTCAAGGTACTGCCAATGACTCCAGCGTAACCCCTCGAGAGACATTACAGCTGCTTCAGTGGTGTCCTTTGCAAAACCGAGGCTCATCTTTAACCATTCATGTTTGTAATAAGATGGAGAGAGTTGTTACATATACAGATCTGGTTACAAAAATGACTGCTAACTACAACTACTTATTTTAGTGTTACCAAGGTAAGTGGCTAGAAAAGCAAACACGCCGGCTAAACGCTACTGCACTTCTCTCAGCCACTCAACAGAATCGGCACGGTAGGACCCAAAGTCACCAAAAAAATTAAATCCAACAGTTAAACAGAGTAATTGGACTTCACCTATTTGGATAGTCTTTCCTACGCTGCAAGAAAGGAGTGGTGTTCTGCTCTGGGGAGAAGAAAAAAACATCCAGCAAAAATGGATTTGCTGCCCTGTCATTTGACGGAAGCGTCCTGGCAATTCCCAAGTGAAGGCAATACAGAACATGCACAGCTTTACTTCAGCCAAAGGTGAGAGAAGAGAAATGCTATTTCTCATCGCCTCGTCTCATGACTGCGTAAGCACTGAAGTTATCAAGAGAATATTTGGGGGGAGAAGTTAGAAAAGCCTCGGGACACAGGTGTCACTGCCACGCTCCATGCCCAGCAGCATCACTGGACTTGACATTTCTGTATTTCTGAGGTGGCACTGTTTTAAATAAAAAAACTCTTGCCTCCCTTTCGCAACATTTACAAGACAACCACCTTTGGCATTTTACATCATTACAACCACCGTACATAGGTGGCTTTTTTTTTTTTTCCTTTTATATATATATATTTAACTCCCCCATGTCTCCCACACATCTTTGGTTGCACATAAAGTTGGGAAATTTGGAAGCTTCGTGCCACTGAGTAGAGGTCTCCGCACTCAAACTATCTGCAAGTGGATGTGGAAATATAACACCTCACTACCTGAAGAGGAAAAATTTAAGAATTATAAAAATGACAAAAATGACTTTGTTTCACAGGCAAACTAACCTTGTCTACTACACAATAACTCTTCCGACCAGCTTTCGAGATAGTCCAATTGACACCTAGACTGCAAACTACTGAAAGTTCCCTGAAGCAGGAACAAACACATGCTCTGTTATGGAAAAAGCGGTATAAAATAGTTTCTGGAAACAGCTATGGCATGCTGAGAACGATATCAATGGAATCATTCCGACTCTACACTATTCAGTACTGATCCGTTAAGTTCTTTCCTTGCCCTCCCCACCCCAACCCTTCCATGCTTCAATAACCAATAACAAATTCACCTGGAAGCAGACTCAGAGAAAACAGAGTTCCTGCGCTCCTGTCCAGTAGTCAAACTTTGATAAATATATTACTGAATTACAGGATCTACTGTTATGTTTTTTCCAGGAATACAAAACGCAAGCACCGTAGAGCATACTGGCCTTGAAATTACATTACACTACATTTCCCTGATGATTTCCACAGCTTAAAAATGCTTTTGGGGCCACACTGAAGTCTAAAACTAACTTGCAATAGTAAGAACACTAAACATGAATAAAACTTTTAATTATGAATGCATGATGAGCATGAACACCCACATAACATCAGAGCTGAGACTATTCCAGGAAAAAAAAAAAAATCTGAATGGTGCCCTGATTGGACCCAATACCCGTTAAACCATCCAGTGGATGAGGACATCAAATGTAGTGTCTCTGTCGTTTGAGATGACCTCTGTAGCAGTAATGACCTTTTGCAGGAGCCCCACAAAGAGAGAAGAAAAAGAGGCAATACGACGTAAGCTGCTCGGCGGCAGCATCAGCTCTTGATATCTGACCAAGAAAATTCTGCACAGTTCCAAACCAGTGAATGCCGGCAGCGTTTTGACCGTGTGGCTTTCCCTGCAGGGAAAGCTGCATGTATACAGATGTTAATTGCTTAGAACTGCTTGACAAATCAGCATTTTTGTTCAGGAAATCTCTTGCTGGATACAGGCATTGCACTGTAAAAACTGTTACCAGGTCCTGTCTGGAAGTTAAAACTTTCCCATCTCTGTAAAACTCAAGCTACATGTGTCCCTTTAAAGAAAACCTGCACCTGGACACTATAATTAGGTGGTTTAATGCCAGGCAGAAAAAGCAAACGTTGAAAAATGTGAACTGACATGAAATGCGTGGTTCCTTCTACAGCACTAAGCCATCAGAAGTCGGTCATAGTTTTTGTCGGCGAAGTTATTACAGAAACTTTCTGTCTTAACACTGCACATCTGACTGATGCATCGGTAATTCAAAAAAATACTCTCATGATTTGCCAGTATCAACTAAGTCTGGTTTCCAGGGGACTGAGAATACGGAATGTGCAATCAGTGAGCAGAGAACAATACATATGGGATTTGGCATGACTAGAAGTAAATTTTTTTCCTTTTTTTCCCCGCCCCTCCTTCTCACAGGATTCAAATTTTCTGGCGTAACTAACATTGCCAGCAATGAATGCGCCAAAAATGCCAGCATCAATGACTTAAATAAAATAACCATAAAAAGTAACATTTTTCAATAGCACCTACATACTTCTGGAACCTAAGCCCCGTTTAAAATAAACAGACTTAGGTGCGCAGGTATCTATAGCTTTTGAAAACCAAAGAGAGGAGCATTTGCGAATTTGACCCAGAGACACTAGATCTGGCTACCACCACCCACAACAGGAAAGCTTTTTTTTTTTTTTAAATCCGTCTCAGCTCTGGCTCCAGAATTTAAATGCAGATATACAAAACATATATTTTAATGCTTCTTAATCAGCAAGAAACTGCAAATACATCTTTTACTACAACTAGATAATATAATTTCAACTAAGGCTATACTGTAGCTTCTGAGTCTTCATCTGAACTCCTGCAGTTACTGCTTTTCCTGAAGCCTTTCCACGTGTAACCCACAAAGGTAGGGCTGATGGGCAGGAAGCTGAAACACCTGTATTTTTTAATAAAGTTCATGCCAAAAGGCAAATCATATGTTTCCATGCCATCCAGTGACTTGCTTCCTTTACCAACCCCTTTCTTCCATTTCCGTATTCCCCTTTCTTCAGGGCTTCCTAGAAGTCAATAGAACGGAAAAAGGAAAAAAAATTAATATCCTTATGTGCATATACATATACATAGTAGAGGTTAAGAGAAGAAAGAAAACGCCAAGTCTCAGACACTATGTTCAGCAAAGCACTAGAAAGATCTTCTAGATTCCTCAAAGAGGCAGGAAGAAGGGGAAAAAAAATGTTTATTGGAACTGGCTATTATCTGTTTATTTTGTAACTGGAAGTCGAGGCAAATTTTTGCTCTTAAATGAGTGGAAGCAGTTTTGAATCTTAAAATATTTTTACTCTGCCTCCTGAAGACTACCATTCTGGTTTGATTTTTATCAGCTATTTTATACGTTTAATAGGATGGAGACCTTAACCTGAAAAAGATTCAAAGTGTTCTCAAGAAAACTGAGGCACGCAGGTGTTAAGCAGTCTGCTCTAGGCATTAAAGAAGTCAACAACAAAAGCAGTGATCTCTTCCTCATCTCCTGCCTCCATGAAACGCTGTGCTACCTTCATTCAGAAAGGCAGTTATTATTTCAGATAAAATGACAAGTTCACATGCTGACCTGGAATGGTATTATCCAAAATAAACGCAACGCAGCCACCGACAAACATGGCTGTAGTGAGAAGAACGTTTAATACTTGATCAATGCCCGCTATTCCTAGAAGAACAGGAAAAAAAATATTTAGAATTTGAATTTTTATCGTACACATCCTACTGATTTGCACACAGGTCAACTGGGAAAACTCGCTACTGAGTTCACTGAGGAATTTGCTCAAATAGGACTCTTAAAACCACGTGGGAACAGATGCAGAAGAGCCTTCTGTACACCATGGGGACCCCTTCTCTCCCAAAACGTAACTCCATGAACGTTCAGTTGCTTATAAAAATGTAATGAAATGCCATTTTAGTTTCTATTGAAGACACAACTGCTTAATTTAAACTAAATAGAAAACTACAAAATGGAGAAGGAGAAATGTCCATAATGTAAAATCATGTGGACGGAAGTAATTCCTTTTATAAACATTTACTTTTTAAAAGGGCAAGACTTAATAGCATCAATTCACGGAAGAACACTGTGTTAATGTATCATCACCTAACTCTGCTTGAATGATCTACTTTTCTGAACAACTTAGTAGGTTAGATATGCTCTTAAATCTGGCTCTGAAGTGACAGCTACAAAAAGTTAGTTAATCTTTCCTTTTTTAAAAAAAAAAAAAAAAATCCAAGTTAAGTATTCCTGTAGAGACTCTTCCTTTGATGACATACACTGCCATGACCACCACTGAGAAGGTAGTGTTAAAATAGAAAACCTTCTTCATCAAGTCACCAAAACGATATAATTTGGCTAACAGTCTGAAACTGAGTTCATTAAAATTCAGATTCAGAACACATGTCTGCAATGACAAAAAATTTCAAAACCCGAAACAAATTCCTAGCTTCCAAGCTCTACCTTGGCATTTCTCCTTGTTCTTTTAACATCATTTACAACTCATTCACCCTTTTAGTCCTTTTTCCAGTCCAACTGGCAATCGCCTCCTTCCATTGCTCTACAATCGTACCCTGAGAAAGCACGGCAACTTCAGATGTATCCCACTGAAACATTCAATTCAGGTCTCAGCATGTCAATTAATTCTCCTCTGAACACACCTGCCTTCTTATTTATAGCTTTTATTGTCTCCATAATACTTTGGTTTTTTCTCTTGTTTACCCTTTACATTACTTTGTACTTCTATGTACTTTGCATATGAGTATAAGGTAAAAGCATGCTTCATGTAAATGAGCAGAAACACATACCTGTGACCAGTGGATTTTGTTTGAGATAGCTTGGAAGGACAAGTCCAAAGAAAATGGAAAATCCAAGTACAAACAGGTTACGAGAAGAATTTAAATCTATGAACTGGAGGTTGGACAGACCCACAGCCGTAATCATCCCTAAATGAAAATAAAACAAGTCTCAGCTTTTATACAGCTTTTTCCTTCAAAAAAAAAAAAAAAAGAAAAAAGACAGCAACATACATATAAACACAGCACTAGAGTAAAAAGATATAGCCACGCAGGACACAAAGAGGAGCAAAAAACCATACGTTACCAAAGAGAGTGCAGAAGAGGGCACCAAGCACGGGGTCAGGCAGCGATGCAAAGAGAGCACTGAACTTGCCAACCATCCCAAGCAAGAGCATGAAGGCTGCCCCGTACTGAATAACCCTGCGGCTTCCAACCTGCGGGAGAACAAACAAAAAAGGACGGACGCTGGGAAAAGTCCACACTTAGTCCAACTTCATGCCTTGCATTTTATTTTATTATTCTCTTTCGCATTTAAAACTTCCTTTCAAGCTTCCATGTGTATTTTTTTGTGGTGTTAAAACACAGGCTGCAGAGCCTTTACAAATGTCTTGGAGGGCTCCGCTGTAACATGGCTGCACTCCAATTCCAACATGACTTTGTTTGATTTTGGTTTTGTTAACATAAGTCATCTTTAAAACCATCTGTAACTGCTATAGCCACAATAACCATAAAATGTGGCACAGTCCCATCTACAATAAAGAAAACAAACAGACCATAACTAGGAGAGGTGACAAATGGATCAATTGTAATGCAGCAGCAGCAAAAAAATTTAAATCCATGTGTTGCTGCCCTTTTACACAAGAATATATGTATTAATTACCTACCATGCAGTTCACTTGAAGGAGATGCCGGCTTTCTAGACAGAGATTATAAAATGATTTTATAACCTCCCTCTTTGAGATCAGAACTGAATTCACTTCATATGCAAATCATGGCTGTGCTAACACTATGAAACCAAGTGCCTGCATTTCCTTCCCATTTTTATTTTAAGCATTCAAACTTCAGGGCAGTATTTCTCTGGCACTATGTTGTAGTGGTAGGGGCAGTTCATAAACCTGAACGTTCAATATTTTAATAGTGTTATACTTGCATAAGAAGTGCACCAGGTACAAAAAACCCCGTTACGCTGGTAAGGTGGTTTCTAGGTGTCCTGTTACAGAGTATTAAGCTTCAAAAAGAAGTAGATGTTAATTTATTAATCGTGTGTGACTGAGGTAAATGAGTGAAATGAGAAAAAAATACAGTAGGCATGTTTAGGGTAAAAGTACTTCTTTCCCCCATATTCTTTACTGCTTAATTTTTAGCTGAGATGTGTTCACCTACAAACAGAAGCTAGACCAGTAAATTCGGGTGTTCACTAGAATAAGAACAGAAGTTAGCCTGCACCTTTCTCTGTTTTTTAGAAACATATTAATTTCCTTAGGACCACCAATATCTTGCTCTAAAATTATCTTCCTGCATGAAATAGGCAGATTCTTTAAAAAATCCGCACGATAGCAACATTTATTTATGCAAATGCTCAATCACTACAAGGCAAACAAATTAAGCTCCTTTTGAAAGCTACTGAAAGCATCCTGGTCAGCATTTAGCTCAAACTACATATTTATTCCCAGGCACTCGTACACACACTTTATGTGATTATTTTGGAGTGCATAATATGGCACCTAGTACCCTACTGGAGTATCCATTTCATCACCAACATTACGGCATAAGCTACCAATACTTTTGCCCCAACTGATCAGATTTAACTGATTCTCCTCTCATGAAATAAAACTCCCTCAGACTAGCTCAAAGACTTTGCAGTATTTACATCTATTTGGAGCCTCAAATTTAAATTCTAAGCATGATCATATACTGATTTCAAGGGAGGTAAATGCCTTTTCAAATGTTGCACTGGTGTAACGGGATCACCAGGACTATGTAGTCTTTAGTGAGCACTAAAGATTTCCTCTCCCAAATAAGCAGCAGAGTATCTACATGCCAAAAAACTATTTTGATATAAATTGAAGTGGAAAAACTATTAGGTTTTTAGAAATGAGTATGCAGACAGGAAAAGACGACAAAGCACTGGAGCACAGCCATCCAGCTGTGCCATTCTGGACAAGGCACATTCACGCTTCCATCGTGTGCTCTGAACAGACCTAACTGTAGTTAACTCTGTTCTCTGTAACAGCTGCCAGCTTAACATTCTTTTTTCGCTGTTCCAAAGCAAAATGTACACTCATTTCTGTGGACTGTTAATAAAAAAGTGCTGTTAATTCATATCGACTCCTATGAAGTAGCAACAGAAAGGAAGCAGAACAGAATAAACTTTTCTTTAAGGATTTTTCTAACCAAAATTTATTCTAGGAAATTTCCATCAGCAACTGAAGGGAAGACTTACACAGACAGCAGATGGTGCTATTAGTATTTATATTCCACCCTAAAACCGAACAGAATCATCCTTTGTGCAGAAAAAAAAATGGCTGAAGATAAATTCATCATCTATATTGAATTCAGTCAGAGGGATGAGTTATTGTAAGTGGAGAGCATACATTTTCTACCTTGTATGCATGAAGGAGATTTACAGCCTCCAAGTGAAATATGCAACAAGATGTACGTATTTACAACATAAATTACTGTTACCAATTTTGGTGATATTCCTTAACAAGGTTAAATTAACAATATCAAGCAAATCTATCTGCAGTCCAAGGTCTCCCAGTTCAGCAAGGCATTCAAGCACACATCCAGTTCTGCATGTGAACAAAGAAATTCCTCAAGTGCTTGTATATTTTGCTGAGTAACACCCCAAAAAATATGTAATCCCCTAAGCACACTCAGTGCCTAAAAAACTATCATGATGGAAACAAATATTTAGGGTGCATTTAACTTCGAAGTTACCTTGACTGCAGCTCCTGTTCTAGCTGTGTCTGCATGACGTCCTAGTACAGACGCAGATAAGACCCAAGGACCTCAAGCTGCATTTCATTGTGTGTTCAAGCAAGGCATTAAAAATAGTCAGTTCTCTAGCGATGCTTTCAGAGCCAAGACATCCAAAAGAGTACCAATTTCTACACTTTACAGTGTTTATACCTCAACTCAAAACACCCTAGAGCCCTGGCATGCCTTTTTGGTTTTCAAAGGGATAGCTGCTTTAGCATCATCTGCTTTATGTAGGTTTTCTAACTGCCCTTCGCTCCAAATAAAAAGAACATTTTTGGGGTCCTTATCTAGAATGCATTTCCATTAGACAATGGCTGGTACAGACAAGTTATGTAAATTCAGAATGCCATGTAAAGTTTGTCTGCACAAAGTACTAAGTATTACGGTTTCTTGGGAGAGGAACATGCTGTGAAACGTGAAAATGGTGTAAGTCATCCACCAGAGGAGATAAAATATTCAAGTCACTGAGTAATCAAGGTAAAGCACATACCTTTGTGATGCCCAAGACACCGATGTTAGGGCTGGAAGAAGTGGATCCATTCCCTGTCCCAAATACTCCATCCAGAACACAGGAGAGACCCTCAATAAAAATCCCTCTGTAAATCACAGACAGAAAAAAAGAGGCAAACTTGTATTAGTGTAGACTCACTTCAGATGGTGCTTTATGACTGCATGCTACATGGGAGCCTGTTCAGGCATCTGTCCCACATGAATTATAATAATTCATGTTTCAAGCTCCAACACACCTGGAAAACCAGCCCAAGTTCCGTTTTCTACGTCTTAGATACCCACATTCTTAAACTGAGGAAATTACAAAAGAGTTCAAGTTAAACTTAGAGCTGCTCTTTGTGTCTAAAATTGCATTTCAGGTGAATTTGATAATCTACCCCGACTGCAGAACCAATTTAGAGTTCTGTCCCTACGGAACTGTACTATTAACTTCCACAGACTCCAGCAGGAATAGGGCTAGGTTTCCAATGCCACATTTGCAACAAAATAATTCAACATGACAGTTGCATCTTGTATTTCAGATCCTTGGCCCTTGTGTTTGACCAAATTGTAACATTTAAACTCAGAACACATTCCTGTCTTATCCGAAGGGAGGAAAAAAAAAAGTAAAAAAAAAAGTACCTTAATGAAAAATATTTCTTTTTTTGACATACCTGTTTATTGCATGAATAGGTGGAGGAGGAGCGCAAGACAACCTGGCACAGGCATAGTAATCTCCTATTGATTCAATAATGCTAGCAACAACTGCGCTAAGCATTCCTATTACTCCAGCGGCTGAAATTGTTGGCAGTCCCCACTGAACTGTGAAGAAAAGAAAACTGAAATCTCTTGTGCCACAGAAAACAATTTAGATATCAAAACATACAGCAATTTATTAATCTTTAATGGAATCAACAAACTCCCTTTCACAGTAACACAGTCTGGCAAGTCCAAGTAGATGAAAGGAGCAAAGGAAAAACTGCCTAACCAACTGCTTTGATCATGCTTGGAAAACACCCAAAAAAACCCTGAACGCCACCAAAAAAATTCCTCCTGTTCAGAGGGAAGGAATTTGAACTACCGCTTGTGAAAAAACAATTCTGATCAGTGAGGCAAATGCCACTTAATTATTATTGCAGTGAAAACTCAGTCTTTGGTTGCAAGATTAGTCTACCAAAGAGAATGGCCAACAACCAGCTATGATCACTGCACAAACACCTTCCAAGTCCAAATTTCTGTAGAAGAGAAAATAAGATTAATTTAAGCCTGTAGAAAAGCTTGGCAGGTTTTCCACAGCAATTGCCTTGATGCTTTTATCTCTTTGAAATAGATGAGCCTCTTGCAACAAAAGGAACTTCAAGTCACACAAACGTGAATGAACAAGGCTTCACAAATAAGAAAGGTCTAATCAGGGTGGAGAAGTTTTCCTCTTCTTTCCCAAAAGCTTCTATTGTACATCTTGCAAGTACTGCTTTAGAAGTGGTTTCTTTTAAGAACTAATCAGAACCAAAGCATATGGAAAATCACAACGAAGCTGCCTCATTACAATGTAGTGGTATTTCTAACAATTTCTATTACTCTAGTAGAATATTATTCTATTATCACCCCATTAATTTCAGAGCAGCACAAGGGTGAACCAGCTGTGCAACTATCTCATGCCATAGGAAACAGCCTTTAACAGCTTTGAACTTAGAGGCGGCCAGCAAAAGAATACAAAGATCCAAGATGCTGTGTAAAGCATTTTGTGTTCTCCTGTAAATACTTTTTTGTCCTTTGATAAGCATTGACTGGCATTCTCTGACTTGCCCATCAGCCTGATTCCAATGCCACTTCTACAAGTCAGGACATTTTTGTGTAGTTGTTAACAGTTGTGCTAATTCAAGAACGCATGTGTTTGGGGCAGGGAAGTGGATTAAGCTGGAAAAAACTCCATGCACTACTGATTCTTTAGACAACGAGAATCAGTGGCTTCAGTAGCTCTACTACTCTATTACAACAGGAGTTGTAATAACCCATCTTTATTATTGTATAACATTAACAGCAGCTGACCACAGTATTGACAAGTACAGATAAATCAACCCTTCCCTGAAAATCCATGTTTTATATATACAGTCACACTATATTATTAGAAGTCAAGAGTTACCTAGATAAACCCTGCAAGTGCCTTCTACAAATTCAAGTTTCAGAGACTCAGTCTTTCTTAAGACATTAAGATATCAAATTAAACCGGAAAACAAGAAAAAAACCCATCATCCCCACCTACAATGTCTTTAGATCAGTGCATGTTGAAGTGCATCAGAATAGAGTACTGAGGGAAAAAAAAATAGCAATGCTTCTGAAAACATCAGAAACGATACTCACAGGCATATTATTAGAAAAACAGCCCTTAAAACCAGACATACTTACAAGGATAAGGAACCTTGAACCATGGAGCTACCAACAGCACTCCTCGTCGAGCATCTGTGCGAGCGTAGAAGCCGTACTTCGAACTGTCAGGGGGAAAGACGTCTGTCACGGTGAAGATGAAGCAAAGCAACCATGACACCAAGATAGCTAAAATAATCTGTGAAAGAGCAGAAAAAAGCTGTTTAAAATAAACTATCATTGGCAATATTCATCAACAGCAAACAGTTCCTGCACAGAATATCTATTACACACATATCTGAGTGTGATCTTCAGTGGTATGTTAAGTCTGAACAAGCAGTTAAACCTGTAATAGATCCATTAGGTGGTCCCCCCCCCGCCCCTAACGACGGTGCTGTTACAAAAGCTTTAAAATTAGAGCAAGCCTCTTCTCTCCCCTAACAAATGGGAAAGTCTCCAAATGGGCACTTAAACAAAGTAGTGAATTAGTCTCAACTTTACCAGAGAAATAAAAAGAAGTCTTTCACATGGGGGAATGGAGTATTGCTTTCATAAAACTGCAAGATAATGATCTTGCCACCCCTTTTTGGAAGGTTCAGTTTAGGCTTTCACTGCATGCATAAACATACCTTCTTCTCTACACCCCCTTCCCTCCCCTCCATGATCTTCATCACTTCAATTACTCTTCATCAGAGATGGATACCAGAATGGAATCTGGCAAGACTACAATATGAGACTATTTCCTGTGGCAAATGAGCCATTTAGTTAAGTTTCCTATAAGCCCATTTAAGCTTTTATCTCACCTTTGTGATCTACTGTATTATTAAGAAAAAATCAAAACCAAGAACACCCCCCAACACAAATTAGGGTTTTTCTGCCAACTGAAGAACAAGTTCAACCACTTACAGGGAACATCTTGAAAAGCTGCAACCTGTATGCTGTCCATCCTTTCTTGGACTTGTAAATGGGTAAGGGAAATTTGACATTTCTGGCATACTGAGAAAACAACAATACTAGGAAAATCGTCCTGAGAAAAGGGGGGCGGGGAGAGACAAGAGACACATGTCATTAGCACCAATATCTTAAAAATCCTTCTCAGCACAAACCTCTTCAGGCTCTTCAGACACAGAATATATATGTGTATTTTAAAATTTAGCACAAGACAAAGGATCATAAGAGAATGTATTTTAAATAAATAATTATTCCACAAAAGCCAATACGCCACAATTTGTATTCTAAAGTGCTGCAACAACAGCCAGCAGCAAACAGGTAAATGAAACCAGGAAAATGAATCAGACTAGAGAAAGATCTTCAGAGCTAAGCACGCATTAGCAAAGAGCTACGCTGCGCTGCTTGCTTCTTTTCGACTCAAACTCTAACTATCTGTGTGTCCAGGTCTGCTCTGCATATGAAGCACAAAGGTTGCTGCTAGCAAATGGGAAGAAACAGGAAAACTGGAGGCCAGTATACCGTAATTTTGACATTTCAAAATTTTCACAAAACTCCGATGCACTTGAAAAACTTCTGTCAAGGGAAATTCCTTCTTCAATTCTTAAGAGTCCCAATTTTTTTTTGTATATGCATCTTTCACTAAACAGCTGTAAATCGAGCAGAATAGAGCCCAAACCCCCAAGATTCCATTCAACTGCAGTTCACCAGTAACCCAGTTTATTACAGTTTGTAGATGCCTCAAGTATTATGCATCGCCCCACCTTGTCAAAACTGCTAAGCTCCTCTGTATGTCAAAAATTAATTCAACTCTACAGCTAAAATAAGTGTCCACTGCAATGAAAAATAAAAAGCCAGGGCAGGTTGCTCAATTCTGAAATAGCCAAAACCAGTTTTGCTATAAAAAGGCTACCCGAAGAGTCAAGCTGTCTGAAGAAGCAAAAGCTTTTCTGAAATTTGAGATTATGTTTTTATCAGCTGACTTAAAAAAAAAAAAAAAAAAAAAAAAGGCAGATTTTAAGCTTCCCTCCTTTTTCTGTCCAAGATCAGTTTCAGTCTGTAAGAAACAAAACAGAGCTTTATTCTCCCTCAATCTCCAGGAACAAAGAGCTCTGCACAAGAAGGGTGTCATTTATAGCCTTTACCCCCAACTAGAGTCGAATGATAAAGGCACCTTTTCCTTGCATTCAGGAAACATTCTGGCATCTCTCCCAAAGCCCATTACAGAAAGATGGGCTCCACTCCCTAAGAGCAGCCATCCTGCCACGCTAGCCCTGAGGACAGGTGGCTTTGTATTTTGATTTATTTAGTCCAGAGCTGTAAATAATGTAGTATTATATTATTGCAAATAATATTATATTGGCTACATGGCAGGGGGGCTTACTGCCATGCTGTAAAATATTACCAAATCTTTAAATGCCCAAAGAGACAGTTTTGTTCACCAGACAGGCAAAGATCAATTCAGGAATAATTTCCCTTTTTACAGATCACAATGTGATGTGTTTTATGGATTAAACTATTTCAGCCTGGCACCCGCAGAACAAGCAAGGTCAGAAAACTGTTTGGGAAACTGAACGTCTTGTCAAATAGTCTCTGCAGCTAACAGAGGATAATAGCTTTACACAGGTATTGTTCTGCTGTGCTAGATAGTGATACGGTATTTTTATCTCATCGGAACAGTCAAGACAATTTCAAGCGCCACATCTTGTAGAGATCAAGTTACTTTTGAGTGGCTCTAGATGGCTATGGAGTTATTTTCAATGATCTAGTGCGCATTTTTGCATGGCAGAAACCAGAAATACTTACTGACTGGGTAATATTTAAATCCTGCTCCTAAATTGATTTATTTTTTTCCATCTGCAAAATGTCAACTTTAATTACACATTTCTGTGTCCAATTCACCAAAGGTCTGCTTGATTGATTTAACGTTAGTCCCAACTTGCACAGAATTTGTTTTACAGGAAAATAAAATGTTCCTTTGGGTCAGCTGCTTAACATAATAGAATTACAAAAATACTCATGATGCTAACATCCGAGATAAAAGAGAATTTAACAGCCCTTTTAATCATAAGCTGCACTTACAGAATACTTTACATGTTCGAAGTACTGTGCAAACAGATTAGTCAGATCAGAATCTCATCTCATCAAGGCATTCCTTCCGCTTCCAGAGCCAGCACTAAGTTGGTCGCCATACACTGCATATAGCAACTGCTTCAGCCAATTTCCTTCTCCCTAAAATGTGGTTTCCGTCCTTATTTGGCTGGTTATCCGCAGCATCTCACAGGAAGCTTTTGTCTTCTCTTCATCTCATTTTTCTCAGTTATTCCCTTTCATACCACTTATCTCAATTCCTTAATTTCCCTGGCATCTATACCTACAGAAGCACACACATCGTGCCCCGAAATTCACTCTAAAAGCCTTTTTATCTACTAAACAGAAATCTGTCTACTTAGGCCTCACTGACTGATGGCATTCATGGAAATACACATGCTCTCTGTCATCCTACAAATTTCTCTTGGCTACAGATAAGCAAACCACTAATAACGACAAATGGACCACTACTACCAGTGGTAGTTTGCTCCCTTTTGCAGAATGAGAAACATACACAATAGCATCATAAAAACAGAAACAGAAGTTGTTCGCTAATCGCTCTGGTGTTTTGCTAAATCACCTTTCCTGTAGCACTGAATTAGACCCAGCCAACGGCTCCCACACCAACTGTTGTTTTACAGAAGTCTCTGTTCTCCCCATTTGATTTTCAGCCGTCGTCCTTTCCTTCCTCCTCTTCTGGAGTTGCTGCTGTCCTTATTCCCCAATTGCCAGCTGACCCTATCCAGACCCACTCACATTCCTGCATGTGGTATTTCTCCATGCTGGGAGCACGGCAATGCTACCTTTGGCAGCCGAGCAGACTCTGGCTTTTCCCTGGCACTCCAAAATTCCTGCATGACGACTTACCAACTGGGACCCCCAGCCTAGGCCAAGAACACCCAGGAGTACTTACAACATGGCGATACCCCAGTGTTTGCCTGCTCTTTCTCCAGCAGCTTGGAAACCGGAGAGGCCGATGAGGGCAACAGTTGGCGTGATGGTCAGAGGTCCAATGTATCGCAACAGGGCGCCGGGAAGGCCAAGCAAACCGATTGCCACTTCTATCAAGGAGGACATGATAATAGCACCTTGGATCTGAACACACAAGAACGGGAAAGAGACAGTTCAGTCAAATCTTAAAAGCAAACCCAAACCATTTCTTTTTCTGCTCTGGATTACAAACTGCAGTTAAAAGAATTCAGTGACACAGAAGAACTCAGCAAATTTTTCGTCATAAAACAGCTCATTATGTTTAAGTGACTTATTGCTTAAGCATAACACTTATGGTTTTCTCCACAAAACTATTACACAACAGACCAGTGGGCCAGTCTGGTAGTTGTGTGGATAGCACATCACACTGTCAGACAGGAGACCTGGGTTCCAGGCTAACCTTTAAGCTCTCAGATCGAACCGGCAAGGGTTGGTGGCGCCACGGAGGTGATGCTCCTAGCTCCTAGGGGCAGAGTGTATGCTGCATTGTTCACAAGTGCTCCTTAGAAGCTGGTATAGAGCAGCGTTGTGGTCTCAGGAGACTGTCAGCCCTCTTGGCTGCAGGGCTCTTGGCAGGATGTAGCTATGGTTTGAAGATGGGGAAGAGAGAGGGGTTGTTTTTAATTAAGAAAAAGTTTGCAGCCCAAAGCAACGGGATGGGAGATAAATTCCATGACACACGCCTTAATTTGGACTACGCTATCTACCACTCTAGTGTGATGCCTGGGCACAACCCTCATCCTGGGCTCTGCAGAGCGTGATGAAGTTCAGACTGCAGTGCTGCGAGTGGAGAAGGAGTCTGATACATTTCAGCAAGTCTCTTGGGAGAATCAACATCTTATCAGAAGAGTCTCCAGCTTAAGACGCCTAGGGATGAACAGATTTGCTAACTGCATGTTTACCTTCCACGGGACAGCCTACTGAACAGAGTGACAGCAGGCAAGTGGTCTGGCAGCAACTGAACTGCTACCAGTGAGCACAAATAGCAAAGTGTTACAAGAAGAGTATTTGTCCTGCTTGTGCATTTTACTGCGCATCTTTTGGAATGTGGTAACTAACTCCTTGTATTTGCTGTCCAGCAATGAACAAGTTGAAAAGATGAGGACTTCCATGAAATGAGTAAAGGGATATATTCAAATGAAATCGCAGTGAAAGAAGAAGTTACCAACTTAAAGACGAGAACACACAGATGGTTAGGCGGTAAACTTAACTGGAATCAGACAGATCAACGGCTAAAGGCTACTCCTACATTACCTCTCGTATTCTGGGATACCAGATGTGCTCAGTGTGAAGCAGCTCTGTCGTTCCATTTGTAACTGCTATATCTTACAAAAAGAAGACAAGAAAAAACACAGGTATTTATTCGTCAGCCACTTCGCCATCATTTAATACAAAATAAATCTCTCCTTAAGCTGTGTCTGACAAATGAACCTTGATTTACACAGAACAGAAGTTCTGCAACACTACAGATCAAGTAATAACATGCTTACATTCCCCAAGAGCTAACCACTAATCTTACCCACTGTACCAGAGTGGAAAAAAAATCCTAACTTTCAGAAAGAAAGGTCAATTAGGGATTCCTTTCCCACTCCAGTAAACGGATGAATGGAGAATTACTCAACTGCACACTAGGCATCTAGTACTCCAACATTTGCTGTTCACCAATTTAGGTCACTCACTGAATGATGAACAGACCCGTGGTTACAACCCCATCTGACACCTTTTGAAGGTTAAAAGGTTCAAAGTAAGATGCAGCAAAGGCTCTTTCTGAAAAGCTGAAGTAGTGGAAAAACTGCTTTGCCAAAGGTTATCAGACAGTATTTTCTTTCAAGAAGGTGTGTGTTAGGTTACTGGCACGTTTTGATGCACAGAAATACCCAACACAGCTAGCGCTACTAAAGCACACCACAGTTCGCCTTTACAGCTTGGGCACTGAGACCCATGTGCTATTTCCCAGTAGCTAAAACTGACTCCCCCAGTGAGAAAATGTGAATGATCAAAGCTAAGTTTTCTACAGGAAAAACATCAGGAAAACCAATTAGATGGTCGTAAGTGAATCAAGAGAGATATATAAACACATAAATAATATAAGTGATAAGAGAATCAAAAGGACCCCTGGGAAAAACTTCAGTTAGAAGCAAGCAGCCTGCTTCTCTATACTGCTGTCTCGCACTGCCCACAGCCTTATTACCGAATAACACACCCCGTTAAAGAAGCTTCCGCTTCAGTTTTCTAACCTAACTTAAAGAAAAAGCTCCACACCCAAGCAGTTCTACTGCACATTTTCACTCTAAAGAAATTAAAAACATTTCAGGATGATTAAGTTAGCAAAGAAAAAGTTAAAATGAACATCCAAATATTGTGAAAGCTTGCTCTGCAAAACCTGTCAGGTATGAGTTAAACAGGTAAAACTACTGGTCTTGAGGTGATGCTGAACATCGCTCAAACTTACTACTAAACTTACAAGGACTCGATTGGACTTACTGTATCTAAATACCAGAAAGGAACATTTAAGGAATCCTTCTGCTTTTATCTACATTGTTAACAAAAGAATTGCTGTACACTACTGCTAGATTTCTTTTGTCAACATTAAAAAAAAAAAGAAAAAGCACAAAACCAAAAAACCAACCAGAAACAGAATTCCACAAGGGCATTTTTAGGAATCTTTTTCCAAGGCACAAAGTTTTAACGTTGTTAAAGGAGAGAATTTTTCATATTCCCTGCTCATTACTTCCAGTTTCCATATCAAAAGATTTGGCAGTTGCACTACATGTGATCTGGGTCATTTGTCCCTTAAACCTGAACAAGCATAAAGGACAGTTACCTGTATTATTACATTTCCACTTCTCCAGGGAGAGTATTGCTCTAGCAGGTGCTAAGAATGCAAAAGCACTCGCTTGAAACAAGGGTAACCTGGTGGAAATGGAAAGAAGAGATGCTGACATTTCTCGGTGTTACGGTACTGTGTCAGGATATCAACTGCAGTTAGGTGGTTACTCATCCTCAAAACCATCTTTTATTGGGGGCTATTAAAAATGTGAAAATTTCTTAGTAAAAAGAACAGACATAGAAATACTAAGACTTCACAAACCAAAGACCTAACAGAAGACACTACATGCATAGAGTTATTAATACAACGCCGATAGCAGATAATTACCAGACACCAGCACGCAGGTACCAGACATGGATTTAAGGTTTTGACTCAGCAGCACGACAAGGATACAGATGCACATTCTGATGCAAGTACCAGCCAGACTGCTGAATGTGCAGCTTTTACCATCCCGCCACATTAAAAAAGCTCTTTGATAGAGCAGTATGCACTCTGCATACTCAATACCTTCCCTCTGCATGACTTGAAGTACAGTCATTTACACATTCATCTTTAAGTGTATGTGTAAATAACTATTAGGTTGATAAGAGCTGATTAGATGTTCCAGGTGTATACCAACAATAAATACAAACGCTGCAAGAATTTCAAGATGAGATTCTTAGCATTGCTGTTTACACTTTCCAAAAGGTTTAAGATCTAAAGAGCATCTATCAGCACCAACTACGTAGTTATCGAATCAACTGTAGCTTGCATAACATCACAAATATCCAGATGTTACTTAACTACAGAGAAGGTGCACTTTGAACTATTCTATAAATACCATCATTAATGGATTGTAATAAGATTTTCTTTAATAGCAGATCTGAAACTGTAACACATGGAACACTTAATTGCTCATGCAGCTCTAGTTACTGCACCAACTTCACGGCTGTTTTACAGCCACAATGAAGTGCCTCGATGCCAGTGCAAACACCAGTAAAGGAAAAAGAACTAACTGTAGCAGATTCAGATAAAGATCAGAAAAGGCACAAAGAAGGGAAAAAAAAACCCAGAAAAAAATCTGTGGGGGAAAAAATCGTACACACGCTTAACACAAAAAAGATCAAACCAGAAGCGTGTTACTAACAGCAGTTGTAAAGTTCACAAGCGGGAAGTTAGAACAGCTGAACTACCATTGGAAAGGAGTTTGGGCCACGAGCAATCTAGAAAGCTGACCCACCTACCACAAATGTTGAAAACTGCATTAGAAAGTCAAACTTCATAAAATACATGAGCCACCTGAGCACACCTGACTGGCATGCAATTCCCTTCTAAGTTTCTTCAAGCAAAAATCAAAGCTTTATCTTTGGTGAAGAAATGGTTGGTAGCTACGAGTGAGTGATTCACCTTATTTTTCAAGGTTCATTAAGCAAACTGGGCAAGCTGGTGCCCATGACAAAATATGCAATACCTGCAACAAGCTGTTACTCCTCTATCCCACCTACACAGTACTCTGCCCACCACCAACGATTTTGTAAATATACACTGCAAACACATTCTCCAGTGATGAAGTCAGTTGTACTGAGACTTAGGTCCAGATCGTGAGATTTTTTTTTTGTATCACATAAAATACCCTACATACATATTGCATAATAAGGTCTTAATACGTCTCACTTAGCTATCTGCTCAACCTTTATATGAGACAGTTAACCTGGAATATTTACCAAAAGGGACAGAAGGCTCAAAATACTGCTTGCCTTTTTTTTTTTTCCCTAAGCAAAAAGTTTTTTTTTTTTTTTTTCTGTTGGTGGTTTGTTGTTTGTTTTTTTTTTTTTTTTTTAAACCTTATTACTCAAAATCAGCCAACTATGATCAGTCTCTTCAGAGACAGATGCGGTTTGGAACACGACTTACAAAATGCCTTTCCGATTGCTAAGCCAGGCATTCATTACTAGCTGGGTAAAGTATCACCAGCTTATGATTGGGATATCATTTTAATTTCATGTCTAAATTGTGAAGTTTCTCAATTTTGGCACCAGCCCTTGTGAAGACAGAGCTTTTTATGCAGTTAAGTCATCTGGAAATGTCTTCATTATCTTAACATGTCACACAGGCAATGTAGCAATGGGCACAGCAACAAACCTAAAATGTTTAGGTATATTAAAGCTGTATTTGATTGTCTCAAGTCATACCAATTACTCTGAATCCTTGACAAATCTTTTGGCTTATTACATAACCTAATAAATAACTTGAATTCCTAAAATTAGTATGGGTATCAAATTGACCACAACTCCTCCTCATAATTGAGCTAAATCGATCTTCAAAGACCTTTAAACCATGGAATTTGACCTTTTGAAATCGTAGTGGCTGTATTTGCTGAAATACTCTGCAGTTGACAGACTTGCCAATAAATACTTCAAAACCTCATTTAGAGCACATCGCTGCTGTATCCCATTCCCACCCTTCATAAAACCAGAATCCCATGTTAAATAGTTATCAAACATTCAGCTGTGGAGATTTTCTCCTTAAATACAAGTTCACTTATTTTAAGACCCAAACACAATTGCCTCTTCAGTATATAAACACGCGCAAGTGGAAGCTACTGCAAAGTATAAAAAAAACCACCACAGAGGGCAGAGGTGGGCTTATACAGAAGGAACGAAGCACTTCAAATTGATGGGACCACACTGGTTTCTGCAAGAGCCCAAAATCACTCTATAGTAAGTAATAAAGAGAAAGAGCCCAAGATTAGTTAGGGAAAAAACCAAAATACGACAAACTTTAGTTCTGTGAAGAGATACAAGTCTCAGGAAGCATAAAAATTAAGCTTTTTCTGATAAATGTGAGGCAGAAGAAGAAAGCTGGTAGAAGCACAGGAAAAACAAGCTCCCCTTTGAGTTCAACTCCATCCGCAACTCTGCACTTCCTACAAAATTGGAAGATTTTAAACTTCAGTAAATCCAGGGAGGAGACACTCAGAGTTGAACAATAAAAGACCTTATCTTCCAGTTCCTGCCTAGGTCAACAATCCCTCGATTCCCTATATAAAGCACAAATAGAAGATGGGGGAGAAAAAAAAAAATACATCACTCCCATTAAAAGAGAGGTTCAAAACACCAAAGGGCACAACTCTGCTCCTCTGCCTCCTTTCAGACCAGGTACTTGAAAATTCATCGTTACAGCTAAGGCAAACTACCCTATGAGCACAAAGAGCCAATCAGGCAGAAAATATGATTATTAACTGCAGGTAGTCTTGACTAAGAGAAAACACCTTGGGGAAAGAAAATGTACTCTTTCAACAATTTTCATTATGTTATTTTGTCTTCAGAATGAACTTTTCATACAAAACAATGGAGTGATTTTGTAAGTTTAGTAAGACATAATAAAAAAATAAAAGGAAGGGTTTTTTCCAAAGGAAAAAAGACAGGAGAGCTAACTAAAGCTAACTAAAATAGCAACTGAAGATTACATTGGAAAACCCAAAATATTTGCAAAATTTTTAGATGAACAGCTGATCTACAATTGCGAATGATCTACCACAGGCTTGCCTTCTGCACCCTATTGAGATAACTCTTCCACCCAAAGATTCTATTTCTTAGATAAATCTTTAAAAATCTGGGGGGCATTTGTCCATTTTCAATTGGAATGCAGCTCACATTGTTCTTAAATTGAACTAAATGACCCATGAATCATTCAAGTATCCATATGAGGGCATACTCTTAAAATACGCACTTCTCTTCTGGTTTTACTTATCACTCTTGGTTTATTCAAGAGGAGTCAGAAATAACTGCCGGTTTTAGCTATTCCCGGTTCTCACAGGCAGAGTCAACAAAAGTTTAAGTAAACATGTCAAACATCTCTCTGCGGTGTTTACTGCAGAACACACATTTTTAAAGAAGATTTATCTTCATGTTAAAACTTACAACATCCCATTCTTAGCAACACCAGATTTTTTACAAGTATTTGCTAACACCTGAATTGGTCTATTGCATCCTCCTAAGGAGAGCAGACCAAAGGAGAGGTACAGGCATCCCTGTTCCCAACTCAAGCAACTCAGAGCAACTAACAAATAAAACCAAATTATTTGTTTGTATTGAAAGGTACAAGAGACACTCAGTTCAGAGAATAAAAAGTTACCCCCATCATTTTTCCCTACCTTTTTAAATTGACAAGCACTTTATGGGAACAAGCACACAGTCTGCTGTAGGACTAATCACAACCACCTAAAAATTGGCTAGAGTATACTATAATTTAAGAAACTAATAAAAATATCAAAATTAGTTCCTCTTTACCAAGGTGTATGAATTTTTCCTTTCCCCCAGAAACACTTCTACCTTCTCTGTCCTCATGGATTTCCCTCCTCTTTTTTCCCTCTCCCTGCCCCTACTGTATTTTCTTACCCTCGGAATGCCTTCTCTGATTTCAGATCCACCTTTTTCTGGGAGCAGCTTTCCAAAAGCTTTCCCTAGCTGTCCTGTGTTTGACCTGCTATCTTGTGTTTCATGTTTATCCTTTGAAAATAGACTACCTCCCCTCTTGGATCTCGGACTGCATCCTGGAAATCCCAACAGATGTTGAGATGGTGATAAGACTAGACAACTAGAAACAGTCCCGAACCTCACCTGCACCCAAAAGTTGTTTGTAACAATGTAGTGATGCCCACGCAGAAGAATATGGTCCCAATCAACTGGCTGGTAGCCCACTGGTCAAATCCAACACACATGGCATCAGCTAGCAAAAAGGGCACTGCTATAGTTCCACTGAAACATGTTAAGTAATGCTGTGAAAAGAAAAATGATTTGTTAATAACGCAGCCAATATTAATAAAGTAAACAAATTTATGACCTTCTTTTCTTTTGCATTGGATATTTTGCTTTTGAATTATCCACCAAAGCCCTCACTTCCTGGTCCTAAGCGTTTCAAGTATTTTCCTTCCATGTCGAGCTACCGCTAGCCTGTTGCTAATGATCGCTATTTCTGTAAGATAAACTAGGTTATTTACATGGCTACTGTTCTTCATGAGGCGGTATCTAGGTAACTGTGCTGAAAACAGCTTCTAACTCAGAAAAGCAGATAAATAACTCCATTCACTTTCAACCATGTGAAAAACCATTAGCTTACAAATGAACTTACAGCACACACAAACTAAGCTGCAAATAACCTTTCAAGTACCAGAAACTAGGTACTCATTAATTCTTTTTTCAATCCAAATACGTTAAGCAAACAAACAAATGAGAGCCTCCATATTCAACAATGCAAGTAAAAATATAATCCCTACAGAACTGCCTGTCCTTGAGGAAAGGCAGAAATAAAAAGGATGCTTTGGAATGTATTTGTTTGGAGATCTCGGCATACTTTACAGATATTAACAAATTCTCTGCATTCCTGTGGGACACATATTATTACCGTTCGAGAGAGGAAGGAGATGAAGCGAGCTGTTCCGCTTCACACAAGTGAGTGGCTGAGCTGGTAGCAGGGTCCAGCCCATCACTACAGTCCTACTCACAGCAGGAAGCACACGCTCTCACTCCAGGGAGTGCAGAATTTGCCTGCCCCGCTTGTTAGTGGGCCTACAGGTCCAGAATGTTGCTGTCAAGCTTGCAGAATTGAAACGACTACAGTAGCAGCTTTAATATTCATGTTTTCAGGACTAAACCATCATCTATGATCTCTCTCCATCTTTAATTCCAGAGGTGCCAAATGTCACTTTCTGAAGCTTACCACCACTCAGCATTTGCTCACTTATTTACTAGCAGCAGCTTAGAAGACTAAATATTTAAGTGAATCTCACAAATGCATAAGCCAGCAAACACTAATATAGATCATTATCAACACAGCAATCTTTGTGATCAACTTCAGAAGAATCTATCTTAACACTTTCTTCAAACACGTGAGAGTGTGGGAAGAGTAAAATTATCACACGCACAAATGCAATGAATTACACAGAAAATGCTAAACAAGCTTTAAAAGTTACAGTGAAATACTATAGCTGGTTTTGAAACATACCTGTAACCCCAAAAATATGCAGAGATACCAAGGAGGAACGTCTTCGATAGTGTAAATCATGTCAGTTCTCTGTGCGTCTAAACTGCCACTGCTGTCCAGCGTCTCTGCCAAAGAGCTCTATTTTGATAGGGAGGGCAGAAAAGGGGGGAGGACACAAAGGCCAACAGTAGGTTACTGTTACATATAAATAAACTGAATTTGAACTATCAGGCAATTCCCAGATACTCCAAGGCCAGTATAATACTCCCAAGTAATGTTGATGTGTTACATTTTTAAAGCCTCTGATGACGAGCTCATCTCCAGCTGTAGCTGCTGAACTTCTGAACATACTCACTTCTATAAGCCATTCCCTGCTTATTTATACTAACGCAACAATTGTTCATTTATGGTATAACCAATCTGACAGCCAAAGGTGCCCAAAAAATGGGATTATCACAACAGAACTATTTATTTAAAAACAGAAAAAAAAAAAAAAAAAAAGAAAAAAAAGAAAAAAGGAAGAATCAGGACTAAGTAGAAGAGTCAACAATGGCTATTTTCAAAGCAGAATGGCTATCCTTGCGTAGGAGACCAAGATCACAGGCAAGAAAGTTCCTCATTATAGTAATTACTTCCCAGTTAATTCTTACTCAATTTCAGTCTTGGTTAACCTTTTTTAGCCACAAGATTTATTATTTTTGCTTCCAGCCCACATTCAAGCAGTCAATAAAAATACTAATCATTATAACTGAATACATCCACGGCCAATTTGTATCAGTCAAATGGACTTCCTCCAAACCTACAGGAATTTAAGCAAGACTACGTTCTGGCCTACCATGTGCCCTAATTCGCGGAGAGCTAACAGACAACTGACCACACACATACACGCATCAAAATCCCTGCAGATTTTCCATTACAACAAGTTTCAGCTCAATCATTTCTTCTTTACAACTAAGTGGAATCCTTTCGGTTCAGCCTCTCTGGTTTTGAAATTCCTGAGAACAAAACCACAATGCTCCAAAGCCCAAATACCAACAACAAAAGCAGGAGGAAGTATCAGATTTTATCATTTCAGCTCAACTAACAAAAAATACCTTATATAACTACTGTTCTGACCTAATCCACACTAGAACATAACAAACTCATGTGAAGTAGCCTTACACAAAGACTGGGAACTTTGCCAGACTTGTGACTTTGCCTCAAACGGTCTCTACTTCTTCAAAAATCACAGCACATCCACAGATTATGCTTAGATAATCCCCTTTGGTTTATCATCTGCAAGGTCAGGGAAGCCAAACTGACCCATGGTAATTCCCTCTTACCTCTGATTTCTGTTGGGAAAACACATGTCATTGGGTTAATTCAAATTCAGGGAGTGTAAATGACCACACTGCTATGGAAAGGTTGAGGGCATTACAGTGGAAAAGCAAAATACAGAAACACTAATTTCAGAAAACTGTTTTAAACAACGTTAAGCACCGACCAATCTGCTCACCAGGGTTAGTTTAAACAAGGTACAGGTCCTAAACAGAGGAATAAGGGAAATTGTTCACTGCACAACTCATCTTGCCAATTTGCAGCACCAATGTCATTTTGTCACTGACTGAAAAAAGGAAGACTGCTCTCCTGACCTCATTCTCTAAAAAATGACAAAAAAATCAGGAACTTGAGTTTTAGAGCTTCACCTCACACTGAAGGGAGAGCACTGAGCAGCAGTAAACCTATACACGCCTTGCCTCTAACTGGAACTTAGGAAAAACCGCGTGCATCCTCATGTCAATGCAATTATGTGTAGATCCAAGGCAGGCCACAAAGTGGCTGACCCACAAAGACAGGCGGAAGGAGGAAGACTCAACAGCCAACGTAGTTATGGACAAACAGCAGGACATTTATCATCACCAGAGGCTTCTTCTAAGAACCTGCTCAGGAAAACAAAGATTCACCCAGAGAAGCTCCTGTGATGCTTTCTGTTGTTATGAAGCAGTTTTATTAACCTTTCCCCAGAGATTATACACACACATATATATATTTAAAAAAAAAGTGTATGTATGATTGCCTCACCTCCCCTCAATTTCAATGCAACATACGCTCCACCTGAGAACTTTGCTCACCAGTGATACTGCCTGTTTATTCAACATTTTGACTAAGATGTCATCATACACTTACAGAGACACAGAGGTCATGAAGGAAGAGTAAGAATGGTTACAACATCTGCCCGTGGGGTAGGAACAGAGAGGTAGGAACAGAGAGGTATCAGTAGAGATGAACTGTTTGCTTCATGAGTCATGTCAACATTAGGTTGCTGAAGCTACCCAAACAGTAGCACAGATTTAGGAGAACAAATGATGGATAGTTCCCCACCTGACTGCAACGTGAGAAGATGCATCACCTCACCTACTGCCGGGCACTGAGCAACCTGCATTACTCCTTCCAAGGACGAACAGAAATGGGATTTTCAAAGTTCATGATGTTCCCACGCAGGATACTAGATTCTCTAAAAATCCAGTAAGTGATTTGTGCAGACTGGTGGCTCTGTTTTGGCCCCTGCCTTTTGAAAACCCATCTTTTTTTTGGCCTCTTTTCTAGTTTTTCTAACTTTGCCAGACCAATATCCAGTAGCTACCTAACTGTTCCACTTAGTGCCACACGCTAATTTTTCTTCATAGGACTGACTGATGAGGTTGCATCAGGTTCATTCCCTAACTTTTCTACCTGCTATTATATTATATTTATTATGCTCCCCTCATCTTGGGGCAGCAGAAACCAGAAATGATGACCTGTCTCTACCAGGAAGACCATGGCACATGCAGGAAGTTTATTAGTCCTTTGAGAACTTTTAATTTGTGATTACATTTATGCCTACACTTGGCTGCAAAGAACAAAAAGATTAGCAGGCACCAGGCCTAGGAACAAGTCAACTCGTCTATGGCATGCAGAAAGCTCTCTTTGGGCACAGATCGACAACTGCTAACTGATTTAAGCTCTCCTTTAGAAAGTGAAGTTTATAGGTGTTCCAACAAAAGAATTTCAAACTTGAAGGTATAATTGTCATAGTAATGTCTGTCCTACACAGCAAAGTGGTCAGAAAAAAAAAAACCTGGGATATTCCTCATTCCTTCCAAAAGCCAGACTTACTCTGCTTTGGAAGAGGAAGCTTTCACCTTCATCAAACCTTTAGCAGATAATGGCTAAAGGGAACCAACATCAAAGAGACCAAGACCGAACAATGAGGAATTTGAAAACTAGGGCGAGGTCCAGCTATCCTGCTGATCAGTCACCGGGTAGTCACTGGCCTTTTCAGATCTCGAGCATGTGCCTGCTGGTTTAATATACTGACTGTGTGCTGGTGCTTGCCAAGTATGCCATAGTACGCTGCAGGCAATGAACTGCACCTTTTCAAATGAGATACTGATCAGAGACTAACTCTTTTTTAATTATTTTTAATTGGCCAAAGGTGGGACAACACGAAAATGACAAAAAGCACAGAATACATATAAACAGGGGGCAAAAAAAAAAAAAAAAAAAGAGACAGAGGTAAAGGTGGAGCAAAAATGTGGTGGAGGGGAGCAGGGAAACCAAACCCAGCCCAAAATCCAAAGCAGCAAACACTGACAACAGTGCAAGATGAAGGCTCTGTTATCAGCAAGTACTAGTGGGAAGGACCAAAAAAATGATTAACTGCAGGGAATAAGGCCTTTAGAGAAATACCTTAAATAAAGAGCCGACAACATGTTCAGGTTAATTCCATTAAGCAATAAGCAACATAGTATTGTTTATTTTATAGGGATGCAGCAATACAGTTATTTCTCATCTGGGCTAATAGTTTATTGTTTCAGCTAACAAATATTGCAAGACAACGTAAGCACTGGGCATCCTCCAGCAATTAAGTACACTTCAGTCCTCTTTTTTAAAGGCTTTTTATTCAAGGTCTTTCGTTTCCTTTTTTGGTGAATCGTCTCTCAAGAGGCATGGAAAGCCAAGAACAAACATGCTTCATGCACACGCTTATTTTAAGTGAAAAGCAGAAGGTTTGCCTAGATTACCAGAAATACTATCTTAACCCATGAGGCTGTTAATTGCTACAGCCCCTCCTTTCACTGTTCATTCATCCTAAGCGACAGCAAAGCCGTAACCCAAGCAGACTTGGTTGATTAAAAGCTCATGGTCTCTTTAAGGTGAATTATGATCCAGCATTTACAGTTCTGATCACATGGATCAAGTGGAAGGGAGAAAAACACACGTTTGGTAAAAACATGAAGACATGCTTTAATGTCTAGAGATTGCTAATCTTAGTTGCACAATTTCATCCCAACACCTTTTGCTCAAGGCTTTTATCAGATTGTCTCTTTCCGTGCCGGTTTGAGCATGCTCCAAGAATCAGCCATCACAGACACATATGCATGTCAACGGTTGCCAAAATTTGTCCATTAAAATATCAGCACGGTCAAGATGGTAGTAGAGATGTATCTGAGACATACAGGCAGACTATCTGTAAGAGACAGACTATAGGAAGGCACATCGCAGCATTCATAACATTCTTTTAAAATGTAACACTAAAAGACCTCTCAGAATCACCTGGTTAGGATACATTTTAAAATTCAGAAGTGAATTTTGATGTCCAGGTTAGAAAACCTTAACTACACCCTTTGGTATCATTCTTGCTCCAACAGAAGTTACGGCCCCAAAGAAATGAGAATCACTATGCTCTTGCTTGGAACCAAGAGAGTTTTGTTCTTGTTTCAATTAGGACATTTGAAAAATTTGGTCAAATCGTGGCTTTTCAGAGATAAGGCTTAACCACGAAGCCAATTAGATATAAACATTTCAGAAGAAGGTACTGTTCAGATTTACTGTAATCTTCTTCCTTATTTTAAACAAAAGCTTAGATACACACTGTCTCTTCTTGCAAGGTTACTACTGAACAGGCTTGAGGAATGGAGTTGAGAAAAAAGCTGGAAAAATCACAACAAAACTGGTCTCCTCTGAGGCCTCAACTGGGTCTTTCTGAATAGCTAAGATACAATTATTGTTATCCTAAGGAAAAATTTTCAAAGGTTTCTATGAAACCCCTGAACTTTGTTCACAAAGCTGTCCTAAGTAATAATAAGCAGCCCCTTACTTGAAAGAAGGATTAGAAAAATTGAGTTTATGAGGTTGGAGCTTGGAAGAAATTGGGAAAGAGTGGGAAAGATCCCACTTTTGAGGGTGCTCAACACCACCAGCTTACTTGACTAAACGCAGAAAAAGTTAAGAACTGAAGAACAGAATGGCCTTATCAGGGAAACCATGCAAAAGGCCGAAGGAAATGAAGAAATAAAAAAAATTGTCTATTATGAATTTCAGTGGCAGGTCAAAGTGCATGAACTGCTTCTAACATTTGCTGAGTCATTCCTCGCATTCTGCAACCAAAATGTGTGACCAGAAGAGTCATGAGGACAGAACTCCCCTGAGCCTGATCTGAATCTGCAAGTCAGCATGTTTGATTAGAGAAAGAAACTCTCTCAGCCAAGTAAATTACTGCGGACAAATAATGAACCGAAAAAGCGATAATGAGTTCTCACCTAGAAGGAAACCACTACATACCTTTTCTGCTATGCCATTTTCTGTAGTATAGATGGCCATCAACTCTGTGTCTTCTGTATCCTGATCACCGCTGGATGTTGCTCCACCATTTATCACGACCTTAAAAATGAAAAAGAGAAACACAAGGTCTTAAAAGAAAGATTTTCTCTACAATCATACCTCATGTCACTCAGTTTTCTCCCTTGGCATTTGACATCTGCCTTTGACGTTTTGTCAGAAAACATTACAAGCATGGCAAGCAATCATTTCTGTAACAGCAGGTCTAGGAATATACAGAAACTTGAAAGACATCGCATACAGCTCCTCAAAGCCTGGGCAGTCCCACCTGAGGGTGGGGGGAAACAAGCAGCACTGATTGAAAGAGTTCTTAAGAGGCAGACATGCACAACTGAATGATACAACTGAAAACCTGAGTAAGTAAAAGACAACAAGCAAATGTTTCCTTGCTGTTGCCTGCTACTCTTAGTCAAGCAACTCAGGACATACAGGGGGCTGGTGCATTCTGCAGTAGGACAGTTAATTGTTCTAATCATGAACTGCCTGGGGAATCGCCTGTCCTGCGAACAGCATGGCTTTGGAGCACAGATGCGAAATAACTACAGACAACATAACGGACCGTGTTTATATATAAACAGTAGTAAGTGGCAAAAGAGGTTTTCCTAACTACTTGTGGAAATAAAGGTTTTGTACAACATGGTTAGAACAAAGCATTATTCACTGAGTCACACTGAGCTTGACTATGTAGTACCCGAAGGTGTTACTTACAGGCAGGGTGAAAAAGGTGGGATGTTTAGATTCATCCTCGTATTTGCCTTCTGTTGAGCCTCCCGCCTCCACCGATTTCGAAGTGGTATTCTTACCAATCCCCATCGTTTCCAGAATGTCAAGGACTTGCATACAGCACCCAAGCGGATGCTTCTGGGATGAGAGGCCAAGTACTAAGGACAATTTCTTATTTAAACAGAAGCAGGTCCAGGAATCACAAAAGTGCTCAGTAATTCAGCTGGGACATTAGGGTTGCTTTTTTAAGTATCATTAGCATCAATGGCACCTAGAATTGAAGAGATAAGTTAATTTTTTCTTGATTACCTAAGATATATGTACAAACACACATGCCTCGCAGCCTTGGTTCCTTTTCACATTCATGATTCCCCAACTCTTATTCTTTTTTTGATAATTAGCAGATTACCATTTAAAGACAAAGCTGATGGTATTTTAAATTCTTTCAGGATAGGAATACTTGGACTATCCTCTCATTCTTCCCTTGTGATCTTCAATTATTAGTAACATATTGAAACCTTGGTTTTGTTTCAATTTCACAGTCATTTCCATAGAACTTTTTGGGAACAAAGTGTGCCTGTACTCCAGCTACACAGCAATGTAGAACAGCTTGCTATCGAACATCCATTGCAAACAACACTTGCGCTTCTTCAAAGAGTGTAAATTTGTAGACCTACTCACAAGTTCACCCCTGTATAACTAATTCCTTCCTTCCCTTTAAAACGACTTATTTTAAATAAAAAGCATCCAGAAAACTTAGACTAGACAGTGAAGCACACCTGACTTTGAGTGAGCCTATTTCAGACAGACAGAAGCAGCCCTTTCTGCTGAACACCCTTAGCTGAAATTATCCCAGTTAGGCGATCGACATTCAAAGTAATCTGCCTGATGATGTTGAAGCAACCGCTTCACAATAAAAATGTGCATTTTAATTAGTATCACTAATATTTTGGCACGGGAACAGGAAAGATTGCACAGCTTACTGGCTCTTCTGTTTTCCCCGATGGGTCACTACAGTATAGTTTTTCCACATTTGTTCCTTAAATTAGACCTGCCAGTCCACTGTCATCCACACTTCTGCCATTTCCAAGACTAAGGAACATGAATTAACAGATTTGAACCTAAACATCCCACAAGACAGCACCGAAAATTCTGCAGCAAACCGTTTTGCAACCTGTGGTTACTGAGCTTCAAAAAAGAAAGTGCAGCTGCAAACAGCTGCAGATGAAGCAAGCCAAGCTACAGATGAAAGTACGTGATAGAACCTGAAAAAAGGTCTTTTCAAAACCATATCAAGTGAAATTTTCTGCAAAACCAGGAACACAGTCAAACAGCAAAACCCACTGTACGCTGGCGTTACTTCAAAAGCAAGTTAATGACATTTTCAACTTAATTGCTAGAGGTGGAAACGCAGCTAATGGACATTCAAGAAACACAGTTAGGTATCTATTAGAAAGCAAAACCGAAGGGTTTGGTTTTTTCTTAAGCCTCCTTTCCAAAAGGCTGCTCAGGAAAATGCCAGCAGCTTGAATGTCTACTGTAATTGCAATAATAATGGAACTTGACAAAGACTCTTCTGCTAGGGGCAATTTAGGACTGTTTGAAAAATTACAGAGTACTAATATTTTAGAATCTCTTAATAGCTGTTAATTGCCCATTTGCTACAAAATTCTGGTTACTTCAGGTGAAACAGATAATAATCTTTCAAAGCGATCTAACTTTTCAAGAGAGAAAATATACATACATAAGAAATATTATTTGGGCACTGAGATACCCTTGAAGCACTCCTAAGTGGAACGGAAAGTAGTGCCTTCAAATAAGGGTTTAATTAAGACTTGTTTCTTAAAGTAAATATTAAGATAGCATAATTAATTATTTCTCACTTGAACTTAAGACTAAAGGAGAACTACTCCTTTGAGTACTCACCATCATGCTGTGCTGAAAAAAGGCATTCCCATTTTTACAGTAACCACAGACTTCCCCTTCAAAAGTGCAAATCTCCAGACACGAACAGCAACTTTAAATTAGTTTGTCCGCTTCTGAGTTTGTGCACAGATAACTGGCGATGACTCCTCAAATGCTTATAGGAACGCTCCTCTCAAAGCTGCCTGTGCAGGTCAGAGAGGTGCTGTGACCAGGTTAGAGAGGAGAGGAGGAAGAGACAGATGTTAGTTAAAGGTCTGGGGGGCAGTAGGGGAGTCTGGGGTGGGTTTGGGGTTTTTTTTGAGGGGTTTTGTTTGCTATTACTGTAGAGGCACGAGGGACTTTTTTTAAGCACACAGAAAAAAAAAGAAAAAAAAGGAAAGAATTTGCCTTTTTCTGTCAATGTAGACATATTTTATTCTCCAAGAAAAATCAGTGATGGAGACAGGCGTAGTTTACTCTGGCAGCTTTATCATCTCAGATTGGAAAGGAAAAGGGCAGAATTACACCTCCCTAACAAATGCAGCCATGCCGATAAAACACTAGTCTAAGAGTTACACCAGCAGGAAGCCTGCCATTCAGGAGATCTGGTTTAAGGTATTCCTGCAAGATAAGCTTCTTAGTTAGCATTAACTAGCACCTCCACTGATGCAAAAGAAAAGACCATATAATCCTATTTTACCTTGCACTGCAAAACAGTAAGACTGCTATCTTCTCAAAGAAGATGTGATCATTCCTCAGGAATTGTTATAGAGAACTGCATCAGGAGAGCATGCAAATAAGCTGTGCCTTGTATTAATTCTTGAGAGCTGAAACACAATAGCTAGAACGACAGTGTTTGGATGAGGGTTCCCAGGTGATGATGAACAAGCAACTCCAAATTAACAGGCAAAACCAGCCTCGTCTGTGACTTTTCCTAGAGAGAGGGAGTGTGCGTTTGTGTACACACATATACATGCACACAAACACTACAGGTACGTGTGTCGGGGGGCGGTCCAAGGAAAACGAGAACAAACTTCCAAACCCTTCTTGCTTCTAGTCAGCAATCAGACTTGCACTTACGGCACAGATGATAATCAGAGATTTTCAGAATACTTTTATTCTGCAATCAGAAGTGTCAAATTGAAAGAGAAATCTTTAGGCAGCAGGAGATCAGGTTATCAGAAAGATACATTCTTCTTTATCAGACCTCTTATCCCACCAACTGAGCATACCTAACCAAGATGACTCAGACATTTTACAGCCCTCTGTAACAAATCTAACTGATCAGAAGCTGAAAAGTCATGTAAAAAGAGATAAAACTCATTCAACATCAGCTAAGTACACACAGTACAATGAATTATCTGCCGCATTGGATCAAATGGAAAGGCTTCAAGTGAAACTTCTACCAGGATATTGATTAACATTCTTCTCTTTCTATACCAAATTATCTTCAGTGCTCATACATGATTAACCCAGGAAGGCCAAAAGCTGACATGGGTTTACAATGCATTAGATAAGATTAGTATCCAGACAAATAGCTTACTGCAGGGTGTAGTCCAGGTGCAAGTTCACAAGAGGAAAACCCTCCTAGCTGGGGCAAGGCCACTCTGCATCTTTGACATGCTTGCCTTTTCTCTGACACACAAACCTTTTTCCAGATTTGGTACCATTGGGACAGGACACAAAGCTATGGGAGTGTCTGGTTTGAAACAAGATGGCAGTTCTTACACTTCACATTTCATGACTACTAATACCACATTTTCTATTTTACCAAGGGAGCTCCTATTTTGTTTAAACAAATTACAATGCATTTCAAAGTTCACTGAAAGAAAAAAAGAAAAAAACCCCAACATCAGAGATGGAGATGTACAATGCAAGACTGTAATTAAATGTACTTTTCTTTTTCTTCCTGCAGTTTCTGCCTGCAAGTCATTACTCTGGAACGTCTACCACAAATAAAAACATTCACTGAAGTATACAACAAAGGTTTTCCTACACAGAAATCTGCCCATATGCCAAGACAGGCTGCACAAAAAGCTTCTGTTTCACAAGGTACCAAACTGCATGCAAGTCCATCTAAAAAATAATTTGAAAACTCATCTCTTACTAGATTTTCAAGAGTTAACTTGGGCAGGACAGAAGATACAGATACACATAAAGAGCTTAGTAACATGGAAAGGAAAAATGGACCATGAACCCCATCAAAGGAGTAGGCAACTGTAATATATACAAAATATATACAAAATATGTCTTCTCCCTTGCATGCGTTGTTTTCTTTAAAAGCAGCATCATTTAATATAGTTTTTGGCTGAATCACACTAAAAATGTTCCCTGCTTTTTCGTATTAGTCTGAGAATACTCAGTAGTAACTACAAAAGACAAATTACAAAAAAACCCAAACACCCAAACAGATTTGTTGCGATAGCATTTGTCCCTACAGTGCTATGTTTGAGGGCCTTTAACATTTGAATCCAGAGCTTGGCAAAGCAAAGATTGGGGAAAACAAAAACAATCTGACCTCCGGACTACAACATGCTTGGGGCAATAGGTTGCCGGGGCTCTTCTGTTTGTTTGGGTTTTTTTTTTTTTTTTTTTAAACATCCATTAGAAAAGTCAACAATTTGTCAGGTGCTGCCAGACTGGCAGCACCAGAACTAGGAAGCAATACTGTGTTCAGGATATATTGTCAATAGTATAAATCTCACTACCCCACATTTGCAGTAAGCAGACCGACAGGTCAACCCTTTGGAAGAAGCTCAGTCTGGACCTCAGGTTCCCCCGTGACTGTCATGATGACTTTCAACTCTGAAAAGTACTGTTTTTACAAAGTGTAAGAATGATACAGAGGTTTTTTTCCCAGAAGCTTTAAGAGGGAAGCAGCTCTATATATTTCCTTATTTGCCAAACTCAAAACAAAACCTTTCTAAAACCACGAGGGTCTTTCCAAGTTCCAACTGGATCTCAAATTTCTATCAACTGAGCCAGGCCCACCATACAAAGATGTCAGCCAAAATACTTTAGACTTTCCATATTGATTTGTGCAGCTGCTTTGAGAGGACAGGAGAGAGCTGACCCAGCATAAACCTGAGCAGATAAACATGAGCAATGGGCACAAAGTTTGAACACAACTTAAGCGGCCTGATTTAGTGCTTTGCATGATGGGTCCGCGGCATTTTAGAACTGGTACCAGGTCTCCTAAAACTACAGCCGCAAACAGAAGTTGCTGGACAATCACAAATGTTTTACCCCTCTATAAAGTGGCAGAACTGTCTGCAAAGACAATGGAAATCGGCTACCTTATAGTTCTGGTTTGTTGTATCGCTTTCCCTCAAACACTAAGTTCTGCTGGAGGAGGTCTAAGACACAAATAAATCAGCTGGTGAAAAAGTTAAAAGGAGAATCCTAGCTAGTCTGAAAGGTAAGTGGGTTCCCTCCTATCTCTTAGCATAGCAGAAGTGTCAAACAGAATTAATGAGTTAATCAGTACCAGTGGTCCTCTCCTATCCACCTCAACCATGGAAAATCAGGAACTGACCTACATTTGGTGGCCCTACACTGCTGTGCAAGGGAAATATTCATAAAGGAAGCACAACAGGCGTGGTTATAAAACAAGCTGGCAACTAAACAGCACATTCTTTAGAGCGTACTGATGGAAAAGCTCCCAGGAGCACTAACGTAGGTATGCCACCCGGTAAGCACATGTCGCAACGCCCCGAGGAAGGAGCGATGTCAGATCCAGCCCAGGACCTTTCTGGCTTTTACAGATGGCTGAAGCGCCAAGAGAGCTCAGTCTGCTATGTACACAAAGGAGATTAGAATCAAATTAAGGTGACAGCTTAATTACAATCTTCAATTTATTATTTGTAATTAGCTGTCAGACTCACGTCAATAACAACAACTTTCTCCCGCAAGCAGAGATGACACTCAGCCAGAAGTTGTCCAACCTTACATCAACTGAGGTCAGCTTCACCTAAATTTTAAATAAATTCAAAACACTTGAGGCGAATAACCCAAACTGCAGCAGTACATCTGGAGTTCCACCACCTCAAAAGGCAGTTTCAAGTGTTTGGCACCTCTGAAACTCAAGCACATGATGTGTTTAAATACAAATCAAGGCATCCTCTATGTCTGAGATTATATTTTTGGCAATAGACACGACAGATGTGGACAGGGACTTGGACTCCCTGCATGTCAGGATAGTTTATTGTCAAAATGTACCAAGACTGAGCAGAAGATAAAACTAGTTTGAAAATCCACTTCATTCGCTCATACCCAATACTGCGAGCACTGCAGAGCTGTTTCTGGAAAGGGCACGCTGTAGACTGCAACAAAAGATAAATTCTCAGTTCCTGTAGCGTCAGACAGCTATGACGAATTTAAGCCAGGAACAAACACACCACATTTACTTTGTTTAGTTTAAGAAAGTGCATTTTGGCCAAGGAGCTAACACTACACTAGGGACACATTAAAGAGAAACTGCACACTGCGGGACAGAGCTGCTTACGGTTTGGTTGCCAGCCGAAGTCCACCAAGAGACACGGAGAAGGGGGACAGGCAGACACACGGCTCGGATCGGCACGAGAGTATCCAGGGAGATGCAGATGGCTGCAGAAGGCGGCAGGATGGATGCCAAGAGATCAGGGAAGTTTTGAAAGAACCTCCTTCACCGAAACACTGTACCAAACTGATTAGGGAAACAGGAGTGCTTCTGTGCTTTCAAGACCGGGAATGCAGACAATTAAGGAATTTTGTGGAGGCTCCAATTAGACAAGTTTACTTACAGGGTACAGCTACCCCTGGCCAGACACACAATTCAACACAAAAGCAAGGCGATTCCCAGTTAATTATGGAACAGCAGCTTTCTCCAGACTGCCACTGGCTGCAGTTAAGCCTGTTGCACAAAATTTCTGTACTGATTGCGTGCCACTAAGGTATTAAAAAACAAAGACTCCTCTTCCTGTTACTGGACACACCTTGTTTTCCGTGCATCAGATGGCATCAGATGCACCACAGGCACTGCGGTTTCTATTTCTCACTTTTACAACTCCTGAGTTACGCTATTTTTCATACTAGAAGGACCTTAGGACAAGATTCCCCCTTTCACTCTCCAGCCTGCCTGCCATAGCTGTTCACATCTGCTGTTAAACAGCATAAATACAGTAAGCCCGAGAAACTTGTTTCTGAGAAATTGTTAAAAATGAAACAATACATTATCAAGGGGGTTTTTAAAAAATTAATGACTAAATTACAAGCAATCAAGAGAGTAGTGACTTTGCTACTCAAAGTTGTCCAAAAAGTTGCTTGATGTTTTCCTACAAAGCAAAAAGGTCCTCCCCAGTTCAAAGAATTCATCAATAAGTATCTCATCAGCGAGGCCAATCAAGCCCAACAAGTACTTAACATGATGCAATCAAAGTACCGCCTGCAGACCCGAAACCACAAGTTCAGTTGCTTCACAGTGCTGGCCACGAGTATTACATCTCCAGATTGGTACTCGGATACGGTGCCCGCGAGGTCCTCTACCCCACAAACCGTTCCAGATCCGTAGGTGTGCCCAAAGGGCATTTTTTCAACCTTCCAGGGGATTTTGACCATCTTACATATGTGAAAAAAGCTGCACAGCACCCATGCTTAATCTTCTGTTGCTACATGTAAAAAACATCTTCCCCACTTCAGTCTTAAGCAGAGCTTTTCCTCAGGCTATTTTGAAACTGAGCCTCTTTGGTCCAAAAAGTACTCGTGATTTGTCTTTACCAGGCACCTCTTTGCACCCGGAGTTCCTTCCCATGAAATGAAACTGCACTGAAATGCTACCAGGTCCTTAAATGCTACAGAGAAGCTTTTCCCCCTTCACTCTACAAACTACACCCAACTTAAAAAAGTATACTTCAAATTCCAAATCCAACTTCACAAAAAGACATCATTTCCCTTCACCTAGAGTAGAAGCAGACAAAGTACTGCTATTGTAAATATGACCAAACTTCCTAACATTTAGGTTTTAAAAAACAAGAGCTGATGGGCCCTTTAAGAAGTTTCGGTCCGGAGTTAGTTTCTCACTTCACTTCAAAGTACATCTTCAAAGTGCAAACGTATTCTTTCTGTGTAGGCACTAATGAATTTTTAAGTAGTTGGTATTTTGACTGCCATCCAGAATAGTATGTCTTAACAACTGACCAACAGTATTAGGGCATGTCTACACAAAGACGCACAGGAAAGTTATGCCGAGCTCAAACCTTCCGTTGATTTAAAGCACATTAGCTAAATCTCATTAACTTCCTGTGTGAATGAGCTTGTTGAGGACTTAAATCCAACTGAATGAGATGTTTAACAAAGGATCTCACCGCTTTCAAAAACTGCATGTTTGGTTACTCAAATTATTAAAGAAGAGCTTATTTAGGCTGTGATTCTAAACAAAAATATCCGAAATGAGTATTTTCAGTAAGTACAGGTCAACCTGAAAGTGCGTTTGGTCAAAACCACTACTGGTCAAGCCGTTCCTCACTCATCTTTCACCCCGTTACTCTCTCATTTTATTGTCCCAATAGGCAACAGTTTTGCCAAATTTCTGTGCAGCATGTGCACCACCCTCCACGGGAGATCCCACCAGTGTGTACACAGTGGTCTGCGTTAATGGAGTCCTAACGAAGACCAAGAGAGAAGTATACAGAAGCAGCCATTGGATTACATTTCAAAGAAGTGTAAGCAAAATCTAGGAGATAACAATTTTACAGCTTGACATCAAGCGACTGATATCAAGTGACACCTGCAGTGTTCTCTAGATAGCAATGACGCTCACGGTAAATAAAAATGAAATAGCGTATCACCATTCTTTATAAAAGACATCACTACTTTATAGTCTTGCTGCTCAGTACACCTCCCTCACTGTTTATGGTACACATTAACTTGATTTATACTAGTATACAGTCCTTACAGTCTCCCTGTGGAGCATTAATAACCAAAGAATTCAGATACCTCCACATTATTATGGATGTTAATACACAGTTCATTAAGCTCCTTCATGGCACTCAGAAAGCAACCTGAGCACACACTGGTTCTTTTCTCAGCTTTCTTTGTACTTCTACTTGGCACTCTGATGAAAGCTACTTTTCTTCCAAGACCTTAATCACATTAAAACAAAGGTGAAGTTAGAGACTCGTCTAAGAAAAATTCCATTTATTAAGCAAATCAGGGTAATGTGCCAACTTTTTCAACTCTGAATATGAAGCTCCTTTCCAAAGGCTTAGGCATTCCTACATCTACTTTTGAAACAGATACTCACTCCTTGCTTAAAGAGAACAATTTTAGTCCAGTAAGCAATACAAAACCAGTAACTGATTACACCCTTGAAAAAGTTTATACGGAGTTGATCTATTAGACTTGTCTCGAAATAAGTATTTCCCTTCTATTTACATAACTTAATAAAAGATTTGGAATTCAAGAAACTTTCAAAAACTAACCAAGATGCACCATTCTTAAAATCTCTTTTTTACTACATAAACATCATATAAATTTCTCCATTTTAAAAATTAAAAGGAAGCCAAAGTTTACAGGTAAACAGGCAAGAGGGTAAATACTTTTTGAGTCTCTCTTCACAGTGATAACAATTTTTAAATGAAAAATTAAGTCCTCAAATCTTTAAAATATTGAACCTTGGTTATTAAAAACCTGAGTTTGTCAGGTTTACGTTTTCTTACTTAATGCCCACGCTAAAGCAGTTGCATTTTTGTAATCATCCCCACTAACATCCGAATTCAAAGCAGCTCTTACCTCCAGAAACCGGTACCAACTTCTAGAGACCGTCTCAGCCAATTCCTGCACTGCCTTCCTTCCAGCCTACGCTCAGCGCAACAGTTCGAGTTGCAAGCCGCAGCCTGAAAGGATGCAGACATACCGAAGGAGGATTTTTATAATCTGGTTGGGCTCACTACATTGTATAACTGTACTGTGTCCAATCACAATCTCTGCGCGTTACACAACTGCTGAAATGCAGGAAGACACCACATGGTCACAAACTGTAACTACACGCCTCTGCCATAGTTACGAAAAGTAAGCGAACGGTCTCTCTGAGTAACAGCAGAGTGCGTACAGATCAACCCGAACAAGGAGGTTCAAGTGTTTTACACAACCTGCAACGCTACAGGAAGAAAACCCAGCCGGGGCCCCCCCCAGAATTCAAGTTGCATAAATATTTACATGCCTGACTCCAACAGCTGTAATCAGGATTGAGATTTTCTCCACCAATTTAGCATTTCCATAAGCCTCCGTTGTGCAACTTGCACGGAAATATTTTTATTAGCGATTAGCCACTTTTCAAGAGGTCCCAGATCTCAAAGGTCTGTTCCATAAGACAAGGTTTAGCAATCCACAACTTCACCAAGAACTGGAAACACAATATAACTTGTGCCGGGCTCATTCGCTCTCCTAATGCAAAACGCTGCGTAACAGTGATGTTAAGGCTGCAGAGCAAAGTGAGACAGAAAGGGACGCAGGAATAGAAGCGAGAGACTTGAAACAACAAATTAACGTGCAGTCCTTCCGCATGAATCTCTCCTTCTCTTCCCGACCTACCTCTCTTTCTGCAGGAGGACAGCACTGTCTTAAGGCTGCCCTTACACTTCTAAACATCACTTTATAGTTCGTCGCATCACAGCCTCAGCCTCAAGTTATCGCTTGCCATCAGGTTTGTACACCATCCCCTGACCCCACGTGGGAAGCAATTACCTCTCCAAATAGCTCACGTGCTTGCCCTGTTAATGAGACACTGGCACTTCTACACCCAATACCGTAAGCGATAATTAGGTGACCAGAAAGTAGCACCCAACTAGCAGGCGCTGCCCACATTTATACGCAGCATCTCTGTCACCTGCGTGCAACTGGGAGCCGGCCAAGAGCACAGTGCTGGAGGGCAGAGTGACGAGCTCGCTTTACCTGGAACGCACCTTTTGAACCCAAATTTGCGGCGGCCGGAGACGGGCCGATGGCGCCATCTAGCTCCCCTCGCTTAATGAGCACAGCAGCATTACGCAAGTTTAATAAAAGTTGGTCATACACCCCCGAAACTTGCTTAATTGTCAAGACCTGAAAGCTGCGGATCATCAGTAGATCAGAAATCGGCATGTGCTTGTTCTTGCATCAAAGACCCAGCTACTGAATAGGGCACACTTAATTGAAAGCTGACACTTATTACGTGCAATGCTCTTTATTCATCATTTACTAAGAATGCATGGAAGAAAGCCAATTATCTCCAGTGATTATTTTATGCAATGTGTGCGTATATAAAACCACATTATGCTCCAGCATTTAATCTCCACTGCAAAGAGATGTTGAAAAGTTTCCTCCTCCACTTGCTCCCTTTGCAATTATTAGATTCTTTCCTTTGCTCTTCACTTCTGAATTCCAAATGTTTCACAAACAGAAACATCTTCTAATTTCAATATGGAGAAAGCTTACAGCCCTTAATGCAAGCATATCTTAAGTTTTAAGACCATAAAACATAAACTGCTGTACCACAGGTCCACAGACTGCCCGTAACGTTACTCATCTACAGTACTTTTGAGGAATATGCTGGAAATCACGATTCAAGGCATTTGATGGGCTCACAGGGAGGTACAGGACTAAGCGATCAAGGGCAAGAAAAAAAGATAAGGTTTTCAAAGAAATAAGCCACTTGCTTTTTTACTCCAATGTCCAGATTTTAAGTAGCTGTGTTAAAAAATGCCAGGGACTCAAATGCTGCTTGCCCTGAGTATCAAACTGTAGCCGAGTTAGATGCAAGTAATGTTACTTAAGTATCCAATTAAACAAGACTTGTCTATTTACCTTACAATTAAGACTAATCACTCCAAACTTCATCAGTAGTGAGTGGAGAATTTCATCATTCAAAAGATTTATTTCTGATTACTTAGTATTTACACTCAATAATTTATTTCAAATAAACCACGTACTAAGCTGCAGGCTTCCACTTAAAACCCAGCTGCCGTGATCGACAGTCCAGACAGATCTAATCGCAGGTTGGTTGGTTGTAATTCCTTCCAGTGAACAGGTACTTAATCACTGCCATACTTGTGATGAATGTTAATTCAAGATACAACTCTTGCGACTGCTGTTTCAAGACAGTGGAATATTGCACAGTGCATTTTCAAACTCCACAGTACTGCGAAAGACAGGCGGGAATAAGCAGCTGAGAAGCTCTATGGATTGCTGCACCTTACTGATGCAAGTGAAATCACGGTAGCCAATTTATCTTACTCTTTCAGTGCAGGAAGCATTGTCGTGATGATCCTACATAGCTAGTCATCATTTTTATTAGCTGCTTAATAGCTGAAATTTAAACTGATGGGAACATTTCTCTTGCTTGAGAATGTTCCTTCTAGGAGTTCACTTCTGATTATTACAAGAAAAATCCAATTTTTTGCCTTCTTCTCAGACATACAGTGTTCAGTTTAAGGATGAAACAAATACCTCAGAGTGCCCCAGTCAAATTACAAATGCTTGCTGTTAGACACATGCTGGTAAACTAACTGACAATTTACAGGCAACGTTCTGAGTTCGAATACTTACTCTGAGGCCGTCCTCCCTAGTTTTGCAGCACTCAGTCAGGACAAAATTCTTCTTTGAAGTCACCTATTTCCACTGTACTGAAAACTGTATTTTGTGCATAGGGATGGCACACAATGGTTATCTCATATGATCAAAACTGATAATAATACGACCCAGCGACTGCAAATACCTGGTAACTAAATCCGTCCTTTGAACCTTCATGTATTGCCAGGTAATAACAAGAAAAACACACAACATAAAAAGGCAAGTCTGATGTGCAGGCACCAAAAAAACTGTTAAGAAGAGGTTCTCTGTTCCACAACTTATCAAAAAAAAAAAAAAAAAAAAGCCTGTTCCAGCATAGCAGATGCCTCACAAATATTCAGCTGTGGCAAGGCACCCTCCTCAGAGCAACGCTGTCAGAAAAAGGCACATCTTCTCTGCAAGAACATCCTGTTTCATCAGGAGGGTGAGGTGTAGGATGCCTCATGTGTGACGGCCAAATGAGTCTCCTGACTACATTTTTGTAGCAATCTCCTAATTTAAGTATTCTTCCTACCCAAGTCATAACACATGTGTAATCTTTTACATCAGTAAAGAGATTCAATTTATACAGTAGACTCCCGTGAACATCTTCCAGAATACACTTAACATAATACAGCAAACACCAGAAAATAGCATCACGTATTAGTAGAATAAATAGATCCACTTCCACCTACAACTTGGAACAGCAGAAAGACTATGCCATTAAGTTTGACCATTAAGTTTGATCTTATAGAGACATTTATAAATCCATTGAATTATAAATTCCTTGAAAAAGCACTTACCAGAAGATATGCTTTAATATGAAAACATCTACTGTTCTCTTCCCTAATGCTGTATCAAATACACACAAAGAATTACTGAAATTGCTCTGAAAGCTTACCATTTAATTCAACGAGCAATGCACGGTCCTGGGTACTACTTACATGTACCCCTTGTACGTGACTCAACCCATTAAAACGCACATCCCTCTCACCCCACAGAAAGGATACCTGGAGGCAAGTCCACATTAAGCAAATTCCACTTTTCCACTTAGAGAATGAAATGCTTTATGCCCAACTTCTTGTCGTCTTAAATCCTGAGTTCAGTCACAACTTGTATTACAGTGTTTGAGAACTTTTCCTGCAACTGTGTTTTTTTAAAAATATTTGTAAGAAAAATCTAGGGTCTGAGATGTACATCAAAGCAGACCAATGGTTCTTCTATGTAAAGAATTAATTAGAAGATGGATGTGCCTTTAAAAAGGCCTATGGCTGATTTCTGGGCAAGAAATAATTTTCAAGGGAAAACAACAACAAAATAGTAGCGAAGCCAAAGCCACATACTCCACAGGCACAGATCAAAGCACTTCAAAAATTAATGGAGAAGGAACGTGCCTTTTGTGACCTGCCATTGTATTCACCATGTCCATAAACTAAGTCAGATGCCTACGTCTTTCTTCGACCTCCAGGTATACTTGTCATTAAAGGCAAAAGCTCAAACCATTTTTCTTCTAAGAACCAACAAAAGTAAAACCCGTTTATTAGTCAACATAACACCATGCAACGTTGCTACCCTTAAAGCTTCATTACCTTCACGTATTCCCAGATGCCCGGGGAAACGCTGTCAACTTCAACATATGCTTAGAAGAAAATGGTATACGGCCCAAACTCAAGTATGCAATAACCCAGCCAAGGGAACAACACACAACTGACATACTAAGCCCGAGTATCTAATAAGCCCACACCTAATAAGCTACGAACTGGAGCTCAGTTAGACTTTGCATCTACAACTTCAATCTCTTCATTTCTCAAACATCAGACCACAGAAGCACATCCTAGGGGCACGCACGGCTTCCAGTCACGAGCAAAAACCCATGATCAGCCCAACCGCTCTGACCTATTCGATGCCGCAGATCGCAAAACAGAGGGGATATGCAAATTTATATACTAAGTCTAGACTTGAAACATCTGTTGGTGTTACCTGCTAAAGTTGCAACGTTATAATTCCTGGTATTACTTTGGCATTATTTTGCTGTTACCATTTAGTTAGCACACTCATGCTTTAGCTTTATCTATCTCTATATACACCTTATTTTTGTCATTGCAAATAGTTTCAAAAGTGTGGGCTAAATCTCTGTACAGGAAAAAAAACCAGCAGACTGATCTTGCTACAGGCTGTGCAAAGAACATGGAAAGTTCTATCCTTTAGTTGAAGTTGCTGTTATTTTAATTTTCTAAAGGCAAAACTTGTTTATACAAAAAAACCTTCATACAGTTTTGAACTCAATACACCATTTGCTCAGATGCCTCGAAATCTACCTGCACTAAATAGTGAGCAGCCAGGTTGAAAATGCCAGCAGCAAGACTAAATGTTTTAAAACAGGGGGAAAAGAGCAGAGAGCCACACAGAACAGAAGTTCAGTGATCCTGGTATCTCGTTCACGGTTCAGCAAGCAAACTGCAAATGCAGCTTCACAGCACTGCCCAACTGCTCCAGCAGCCGCAACTCCTCCTCCTCCCACCAATCCCAACCTCCTTCCTCTGAAATGAAAAAAGCCCTTTTAATCTTCAAAGCATGGCCACAAGTCAATCTCAAACTTAGCACACTTTTTAATTTTCTTTTTAATTATCCAGTTGGGAGAGTTATGCCCTCCATGCTCAGTGACCTTTCGCTCCTTCAAGAAATCTTTCCGGGGAATAATCAGCAAATTTATACCACTTACAGAGGAAACGTTTCAAGGCTTCCAAGCCCTGAGGGGGAGAGACAGCATGGTTCTTCGTGTGCTTTTGTGCAGGCAGCCTTTGCTGTGTTACACAGTACTCTCAGTTCTGCAGGCCAAGTATCTTCTGGCTTCAGACTGCTGACTGCTGCGAGCACAACCCCGACACATCTGCTCAAACACCTTCCCAAAAGTTCTCACCGTGCTGGGTTTTAGAGCCCCCGAGTCCTTACATGGAGCCAACCCCCAAAGCAGCAAGAGAATTTCTTTCCGCTGGACCTGGCAAAAGGCAAGGCACAAGCAGATCATCTATTGGTGCCATAGAGCAATAACAGCATCTATTATTAACTATATTAGCAATAATAGATGCTATTATTCCTACCCATACTGTTGACCAACTGTTTTTCCCATGAGTTTTGGTCACTAAGCGTAGCTTGGTTTCCCATAGCCATAGCCACGGGGAAAAATTAAGTCATTATTGCCATTAATGAAGTTCAACCAGCACTACTTACTCTCTGCCCACACACCAAACAACTGTATGCAACCCTGCGCTTCATTCCCACACTTGAAGCCAACCAACTACTAATTTATTAATTTCACAACGAGCCTGGAAGTGTTTATAACGACAGGCTTGTGTTTAACCGAACTTGCCAGTTAACTTCCCGTACTCATGTTTCAGGCAGGCTTAGGTGAAAGTGTTTACACACACAGCAATCACGATCTACTTCCTTATGAACGTGCATCTGTACATCTTGCTCACGGCTTGCGAAGTTAACATGACGCCACTCGTTCAGTCCTCTGACTCCACAGGGACAATCAGTAGAGGCAGGAGGTAACTAGGACCTGTTGAAACCCAGCTGACATCTAACCTGTACGTCATAGAACACGTTACCACGCGGAGATGCACGATGTAATTTAGTCCAATAGCTTTGAAGATTTTTCTCTGTACGTAAGCAGTTAATTAAGAATGCATTAAATTTATATTAATGCATTAAATATCCCTACAAGCAACAAAAGTCTTAAAGAAGGTTAAGTGAATTCTTCTCCAACTGAAGTGACAGAAATGGAACAGTCCACTTAATACCGAACTGATTGCTCAGGAAAAGCACGAAAAATTACAATATTTTGACAGAGTTCACATTACTTGTAATAATATTTATGCCAACTATAGTTTATTGAAGGAAAGCTTTTACTTTTCAGCAAGACATGCCTTTTACAAAAAAGTACTTTGGCAACATTTATTGGAATACTTTTTTGTGATTTTTGCCAGTAAAACAACCTTTTCTTAGCCAATATACTGTGGTTTCAATATTGCACCTTACTGGTTCCTTCATCTTCAGAGCTCTTTTGCAGACGTCTCTATAGCACTACTTAAAAAAAAATTGTGATTATTCTTACTTAATTAGCATCCCTTAAAGTGTGAGAATTCTTTGCTGCTACTATTTGGAGTAATATCATTTAGGCATACATTTTGCCCTCAAACAAAATTTTCCATTTGAATAATTGAGAGGAGAAAAGACCAATACAGATAGAGTCTCCTTTGAAGGTACCCACATGCTGTGCTGTCTCCGTAATAAATCTATTACCTGCCATTCAACAAAACATTATCTGTCACAACAGCCTTCAGAACAAAAACAGTAATTAGACTCGGATCTTAATACACTCAGTGCACTGTTCTGCGGTCTACAATTCAGCGGGTTTAGAAAGCAGGGAACAGCACACCTTAAGCGAGATTAAAAATTGGGCTAATCATAAATCATAAAATCTTTACCAAAACCGAACAGCCAAGGAGGAGAGCTCAGATAATACTTTGGGTTTAGGCTCATTTCTACTAAGAAACTTAACAGAAGGCTAGTGGACAGCTTTGCTTGATTTGATTGTGCCTTATTAGGCATCTTCATGAAAAGCATTAAATGTGTTTGATCCCTTCCAAAGAAGAGGAAGACTCATTAGCGGTGGATGTTTACAAGTACCCAGGGCTCAAGATTACAGGAGTTCCTTCCCTTCTGCAGAAGGGGCTTTTTAAGATCTGTTTTTACGAGAAGGATCACGTATCGCCTCCGAAAGAACTCAGGCTTGCATCCTTTGCTTCTTCTGATATTTGCAAACAAGACAGACGGGCAATGAAAACGCCAGCTCGTTTGAAAGCCTGACTCGTAAGAGCTGACTCAGTTTATAGACCTCAGTACATGACTAGCAATCCAGGAAAACTCAAGCCATAGGGCCAGTCAATGCTAAGGATTATTATTTATACCAAGCCAGATTTTCCATTTTCTATGTTCTGAAATAAATACAGCACAAATTGAGCTGTTCCTATTCAATTTTCAGTTTCTGGATAGAGCAAATAAATAGCTACACTATCTTACTACAACAAAAACACAACACTTGGGTCTTAAAAAAAAGCCACCCCCTCGTCCATATAATTTTTTTGTTTGAGTTTTAAAAGCATCTACTAGTGAGTTGAAATAAACTACAGGTAACCAACAAGTGCCTAACAGTCTGAATAAGCCAGAACAGAGCCCTATAAAATTATATTGATAGTAACTACTATGCTCAGCATAATCTCCCAAAATTCTGCACATGAAATTAAACGGTACGCATGCAAACACATACTTCCAAGACCAGCAAGCAACTGATAACTGTTAATTGTTCCCATATACGAAAGGACACTAACCAGTGTGAGAATATTGTGTCATGTCTTGCAGTCTGATCCTACAGAACAGGGACCCGGAGCTCCAATTTCTTTCTTGTCAGTCTGAATCCCAATTATTCCTTTGGTTTGGCCTTTATACAATGAAATGCTCATCAGGAAACTGTACTCTTTAAGCTTTTATCAAAACCCCCAATCTGTTACAATATGACCAAGCAAATGCTTCTTGTATCGGGAACATCTATCTCAACTTTCAGAAACAATTCATTTTGTAGAAAAAATGAAAAAGGAAAAAAAAAGCTGCTATAACTTGAAGCAGTTGGTGCTTTAGAGTACATTATCTGCAAAAACAAGGATGTGTTTTCTTGGCTCAGGTATCGTAAGGGTCTGAATACAGGATTCTCCACACAAAAGGTAAGTAATAAACAGAGCAAAAAATTGCAGAATTTATGGATTTATTTTCCTGCCATTGGGATTCAAAGGCTCCATGGAAATTCAAACCTTATCACAGCACAGTCCATTAAGCGCTATTAGCTCTGGGACCCTTTCATTTTACTCAGCCCACAAAATAAGGAAGAGGTTGCTAACTATGCAGTGCAGCATTTTATTTCCATTCCAAGCTTCTAAATAAAAAGTGAAAGTCGTGACATGGAGTCACACGCCTATTTTTATGAGATGCTCTATATGACCTTGAATACTGATAAGAACATATTGCCCTTTTTTCTTTAAAAGCACTATGAAACACAAACACTGAGCTATATGCTTAAATACAAGATGGTACAGGTTAAGTGCTAAAAGGAACAAGGCCAGGAAAAAAAGAAACCCTTCAGATCACTACTTCTGTGCTAGAAAAGAAAGAGTGCTCAGTACAGATGTGCTTAACGGTAGACTCCAGCGGTCAAAGATTTCCAGGATTTCCTCCCCATTGCTAACACCAGGTCAACAACGACATCCAGAGCACTGAAAGACTGGGATAAATTCACTAACAGCACATTAACAGCCTCATCATATAAACACAGCAAAGAGCACGCTTTGTAGACCAAGTGTTTAACGTACCTTCCTATTAAAGCTTCCAAACTGCACTTTATTCTCTCAACTTTTGCAATCTTACAAGCTACTAATAACCAGCATACCACTAAAATAGGCCTTATTGCCCTAGGCTACCATTTCACGGCCACACAAAATAGAAGTAAATCCAATTAAGATGTGTTGCTACATTTAGAGCCCAAACTACTCAAAGCATCCACACACAAGGTTAATGCCCAGGAACATAAGTGCACAAAACCCCCCCGAAGTCCCTTTTTACTTACTTTCCTGCTATGCCAGCACTGCTCTCTACCATGCATTCTCAAAATGCTTCAGCCAACTGTTCGAATGACACAAGCACTGCAATAGTTTGATTTAAAAATAAATCCAGACAACAAATTTGGGGGACATGCAGCCATTTGAAATCCGTTTGGTGAGTCACTACATTTCAAAACAGTCAAAAACAAAATAACGGTGAGTCAAACTCTCCTTCACCATTTATACTAATTCGAGCCCATACTTCAAGAAATTTTAATCTAAAGCAAGTGTAAAGAAAACGGGTGATGAATTAAAACAGTCCCTTTTATCACAAACGAGATAACAAGCAAATGCTGGTTAAATCCAAACACTCATAAACAAGTTCAGTTACTGCTTTCATACCACACAGAGCCTTAAAGTTCAAAAATACTCACAGGTGCCAAGCTGCTACTTACAGCTCCTCTAACACAATTACAGCTGGACTAATCTGCTCCCATCTGCTCCTAAAAATACAACCATCAGACAGAGCTTGTTTTCTCAGGCATTTTGCTGACACAAGTACCAAAATAAAACATCACTCACTCAGAGGAGAAAGATTTATCGATCTCCATAATACAGAAGCTAAAATCCAGCTATACCATCATCCTAAGGTGCACGTGACACACTCTTACCAATACACATCAATTTTATTGCATGCTTAGTAATGTAGGGTTTGGGGGAAGAATAAAATATCCTGTCTGTCTGAATGAGGTGAGAAGAAATTCCGGAAATTCCCTTTCATCAGAATAGGACAAGGTTTCTTCTCTCCTGAAGCAGGTTTTTAAATAATAATAATAAATAATAATACCAGACACTTGGATGGTAAGTGCATTCTCCCCCCGCCCTCTATAACCAGCACTTTCATCTTCTGGCCTGAGAACTGAGACACAAGGAGATTTAGATCATTGAATTTCTAATTACAAACCTGTTAAAATACAGCTACCTTAAAGCCCAGCTGTTCCTCAGCAAATAATAAAATGGAGTTGTCAGATAGGAACAAAGAGTAGTTCAATATGTTCCAGCTGCGCAGGATGGAGACAACCAAAACGCGGGCTTTGGGACTCCCTCGCAACAGCCTGGCTGGGACCTCAGCGGCCAATTCCTCCTTCCCAAAACCAGCCCAGAGCTTTCAAACCCCGTATCGGCCCAGCTCTACTCTGGCACTACGGCACAGCCAAGAAAAGAGTCACAGCTCTCTGCAGACCCAAGGTGAATGATGATTCACTATTTACTAGACTGATGATGCCATTCAGTACCAAGAAATAAGTTCATCAAACCTCTGAGACTGCACTGGATGAGAAAACCATGGCAGACACATGGTGCATCGCTAGGCACACTGGATTTCTGATGCCAGACGCATTTTTTTGCTATGTTTGGCAACAGAAATCGCCAAGATTAATGTTCAGCACAAGGAATAGAACTAGAGCAGGCGACTTCTTAACTGGAAGACTAGTTCTCCCTCCTACTTCCTTTCCCCACCAAGTGCCAGTGATATTTCAACACCCCAATTCCCTTTCCCAAGGAGGTAGTTCTACTCCTTTCACGGCCAAACTACCATGGCAAGAAATCCACATTTAGATTCATCTTTAATAGAAGAACATTCAAATAGCAGACATTTCCTTCCCACAACCTGAAAGTGGCCAAATACCATCAGATTTCTTTTTTGCCTTCAAATAAGCATTGTCATAAGACAGCTCGTAACAACTAAAAATATTTAGCCATAAAGAAAACACGCTCCCCAGTGCTGATAGAAGTATTATGTGCAGTACCACGAAGTTAGCACAATGTCTTAATGCCCTTCACCCCTGGGAACGGCTAGAGAACATGGCAGATAGCTTTCATTTAAAATGATTTATTTTATTCCTGCCTTACACTACATCATGATGCATCTCTCTTTACTCATCCCGACTGTCAATATTTTCTTCCTGCAGCTTTTAAGTAAAATAAAACACACTGTAACTGCCATTGGACCATTTCATGACCACTAAGGCTTCATAAATAAGAACACTTGACAGAAATAAATTTTTCCAGCATGAAACCATCATCTTCAATGGAGGAAAAACCGTTCCACGCAGCTATCTGCATTTTCTCTTGTAAGGATAAATGCATAAAGAAGCATTTGAAAGGAAAATAAATCTATTGAGAAATGGCCCCACAGAATCTTTTCAGGCTTGAGTTTTCTTACTATTTTTCTTATGTAGTTCACACAAAGACACTGATGGGAACAGCTACAGCAGAACAAGATCTTCCAAAAATCACCTCGCACAGGACACGGGTTTGCCCTCTGCTATGAACTGGAAGAGCTCACAAGGACACGCCAGTTGACTTCCCCTTGTGCCCACAGGGATCAGAGGAGGTTAACTGCTGCAGCTCAGAACAGGTCATTAGAGCAGCTTCACAGCCGCTTCTGGAGGGATCCATACTGAAGATGGGTAAAGCTTCACCCATTTAGTTTTCAACCATCTCCAATCAACCTAAACAGCACAACAAAGCCACTTCATAGTACAATAAGGAAGTCCATTATATATATTATATAGAGGAATTTGACAGATTTGGCTATACCAGAAAGATAAAAAAAGAAAAGAAAAATATACTGACAGAATCAAAGAAAGAAAACTCAGCTTGCTTTAATTTAAAAAGCTTTTATACTATTAACTGTGTACAAATGTGGTATCTTCTACAGAGTCTTCTAAACAAAATGTGGGGAAAATCCACAGTCGTAAAGTTTTTCTGTTAAGAAAAAAAAAATCATAATCCTCAAACACTACCCTTATCTTAAGCTCTCCCTGAAGAAAACAGTCTCCAAGCAAATAATACCAAAGACACGACTTTTATTTCTCCACTGGAATTCAACTCCCTGTTAGCTTCAACTACAGAAGACAGAAATTCTCATATCGGCAGTCTTTAAAAAAAACCCATACACATACATCACTCAGTACGGCTTTAGGGATGCACACGCAGGTCTACCTGTGGCTCAGGGAGGGTAAGGAGCAGATGAAAATTCTCCAAACAGATCTGGCTTCAATATAAACCCAAGGCTTTTGCGGGCTAACCCAAAAAAGCTCCCTGACCTCACTACTGAGCAGCCATCCATACAGGGGTACCAGCACCACCAAGGGGTCACTGCAAGGCTGGGAGCGCGCAGCCGGTGATGGATGGGGGCTGCTTAAATTGGTGCTGTCACCAAAGGAAGCATTCATCAGCCTGCAGCCCAAATTATCCGACTATTTGAAAAGCTGGTCTTCCCTCAGATTTGTTTCCGTACTGAAGATGCAGAACGACCGAGAGGCCGGTACTCAGAGAACCTTATGCCCACCCAGCTCCTTACATCTACTCTACGTGACAGCCAGGTGCCTTGAGAGAACACTTCACCAAATCTAAGCCTAGCCAAGAGCAGGGCTTACAGACAAGTGACAGATTAGGATGGATTTTAAACCATATAAATGCAGCCTATGAAGGAACAGCAGGAACACAACCCACCCTTGGGAATGGCAGTCCTTACCTCCTTCCCTTATCCCCAGGGCTCTGACAAGACATTTTCAACTGCTATTTACATGTTTACTAAAGCCAAAGGCTTGTTTAAATCCATGGTAAATCTCGGAGCTTGTTTAACCTCATTGCTAGCCCAAGGTTGAATTTCTTCCAGTGCACCTCCATGTTAATACCGCTCTAATTTCAAGCTATCTGGATCACGACTCAAAGCTGGGAGTAAGGTTGTAAGAGCTCGTCGACCACTAATCTAATCGTTCTGCGTGTCTCAAAGATTATTTTCCAGTTTATTAACCTGAGCTACTTGTTGCAATAATCCTTCATCTACAGTGAAATCACTAGGCAGATCTAGGTGTGCAGTGTTAAGTCTAGCTCTGGCAGCATGCAGCACATCAGTAGCTAATGGCTCCAGTATTTGTTGTGCTTCTCTGCTAGGTTTTACAGCCGGCATCAAACTCCAGCTGCCAGTAAAACCACTACCCAAAACAGCTTTTTTTTTTTTTTTCCTTAAGCTTAACCTGGGTAATTTAAAGCTTGCTTAAGTATGGCAACACTGCGCTGCAGCGAGGATACACAGACATATTAAGCTCCCTGTGAAAACGGAGCACTTGGTATTTTTATTTCAGCTGGTCAAGTTCAACAGCAACAGGGAGCCCAGCATTTACCTGGCAGTGAACTCATACCAAGAGAGTCAGCTACGTGGGGCAAAAGATAAAATGGAAAAAATTAACAGGCGAGGTCTTTACCTTATCTTAAATATATCTGGGGATTTTCCTTTCCTGCCAGAATCTTCTACTGGCCATGCCTGAAGCTCTCTTTCGGGGTCAGCCCCTGCCTGCACTTACGTGGCGAGGTTAAGGGACACGCTGCGTGGGACCCCAAACTGCGTTAAGCGTTTGTCTTCCCCGTCTACAAAATGACAATGCCGGCTCCAAAATGAAAGGACAGGAATAAAACTGTACAAGCCTCTGCCCGCATTCCCATCTTTTATGAAAAAAGGCAAAAGGCACTAAGAACAGAAATGCATGATATAGGCAGTTAGTCGTTATCCATTAAGTAAGGACACCTAATCGAAGGCTTTCAAGAAGCTTCATTCGGGTATTTTTCTACACTACCTACATCACTTATTTCTACCCAAAATGTATCTTAAAACAAAAGAAAACCATGCACGATACTGAATGGGGCTTGTAAGTCAAAAGCAGAAGTCAGAAATATTTATTGCCTCCATCTGCACTGGGGGGGGGAAGCCAACCAAAAAAAGGAAAGAAATAAATAAAAAGGGGGAAAAACCCCCAACCCTCAGAGCGCATCACCAGAACGGGATCAGGCAAGAAAGCGAGGCCACCCCTTCAGGACCAGGGGAGAATTAACCTGCATTTCTCCATCCCATCTGCAAGCTTTACGACTCTGCCACCCATTTTGTTTCAGAGTAAAGAAAAAAAAAATTTAAAAATTTATTATCTCAAGGGAACAGAGCAAACACCCTCCCACCCGCCCCGGACACATCCCCGCCGGCGCCTCAGCCTCCCAGGGCAGGTGACCCGGCCGCAGGTGCCCGCCTCAGGCGCCGTCCTCCCGCGGCCGCCCAGGCCCTGCCCCAGGTAGGCGCCCGCGCCCGTCCCCTCCGCCCGGCAACGGGCTGGAGGCGATGCCGAGCCGGAAAACGCCGGCACGGAGAACACGGGAGGGTTTAAAGCAGAAATAGAAAATAAAAGGGAGAGGAGGAGAGGTACGGACGGCGCACAGCCGCGCGGCCAAGGTGAACGGCGGCCGGGCAACATGGTGGAGGCTGCCGGCGAGCCCCGACCCACCTCCCCGGGAGGAGGAAGGGGCGAGCCCCGGGTGCGCTGGGGATGGAGGGCGGCTCTCAGGCGGCGGCGGGGGGCCGGGATGGAGGTGACAGCAGGCGGGAGGCGAGAGCAACGACCGCGGCGGGCTCAGGGGCGAGCGCCGCGGGGGAGGCGCCGGCGAGGCTTCTCCCTCAGGGCGGGCGAGCGGCGGCGCCTTGCCCGCGGGAGGAGGAGGAGGAGGACGGGCTCACCTGCCATAGCGGGCTGAGGGCGGCAATGGCGCTCAGGGCTTCGGCTCCGCTCCGTCGGCAGCGGCGAGTGCGGCGGGGCCGGGGCCGCCCCGGCAGGCAGAGCACGGGGCGGGCCGGACCCCGCTCCGCCCCCGACAAGATGGCGCCCGCCGCGCTCCCACCCTTCTCCCCTGAGGGCCCGGCCGCCATGGCGGCCCCGGCGGGCCCGAAGGCCAGGACGGGCCGAGGGGCGCTCCCGGCCCCGCCGCGGGGCTCGGCCCCCCCCGGGCGCTTCGTCTGGGGGCGTTGGGGGCGTCACTCCCCAGCCCCCGGGAAAATGGCGCTCGCCTGGTGTCAGCACAGGCTGCCCTCAGCCCGGGCCCTTTCTGGGGTTTGCTCTGGGGTTTTCTAGGAAAAAGCCACCTTTTGTAATAGGAGAGGGAGCTTAAGGAGGCAGGGGGGAGAGGAGGGCTAAGGAAGTTGAGGCCCGCAAAAGACAACAGCTCCACCACACACACCTCTCTTCCTAAAAAAAAAAACCCAACGCTTTTCTGAGATGTTCAGAGTTTTCTGGCTAGAGGAAACAGGGCAAATGCGACATGATACCCACCAGTGCGTGGAGTTGGGTGTTTTCAGGCAACCCCAGCCATCTGCCACTTCAATACCCTGTACCAAAGATGGATGCCGCCTCTCTCACATCCATCTCTGCAAAACCTGAAATTCCTAATGGGTTTTGATAACACTAACTCACTTTAATTTGGCTTCTGCCCTTCCCAGTACACGCAGTTCTTGGACATGCAAAGAGCCAGCCAGCTCACGAAACGCTGTGCTGTTCAGTGCTTTTCTGGGAAGCCACCGCCGGTAATTTCTACCTTTTCTCCCCCCAACGAAACCATGCTACAAACATGAGCCTGCTAATTTACAGTAGGTGTCCTTGAGATAATATTGACTGATGCTGAGCTTTCTCCCCCACCCCACCCCTTCGTTATTTGATTAAGGTGCCTCATAGCTGTAAGTCGATAGGAAAGCCTGTGCTCCCTGGACCAGTGACACTAATTGTAATCCATTGCATCATTTTACCCAGACCTGCAATTCTTTGTTGATTTTTCAGGTCTTTGCCTTAATAGTTGCTGTTTGCGCCGAGTTCAGCTACCAGGAATGTTTACCGAGTATTTGTTCGCCAGCTGTCCAACCCCTTCCATCCTGCTGCCCCTACAAAGAGGGTTTCACCAGATCCCATTAAAACCCAGAAGCTTATTTTAAGACCGAAGACCCTATGAGGCCTCTGGACCATTTGCGCTTCTTATCCTCGTGCATCATTTTTCCCCACATTCACTGCAATGCTCTCCTTCTTAAGCTTCTAAAAGGCTTTCAAATGAACCATATGGAGAACTACATAGGACATGGATAAGCCGCAACACACCTCTTCTGCTGCTCTCTCTACATTACAAATATCAATCCCTTAGCATTATTCAATACCTGGCCTTATCCCAAACATATCCATAGAGTTAGTGAACCTTTTAAATGTTAATAGCCTTTGTTTGTTAGGGTAGAGGAGCATGGAGCCATGATCTAAGGGACATTTTAGTAATGCAGGATTGATTGAGACTGCAGCAGTTTTGCTGTTGACAGAAGTTTGTACGGGAAGATGGATCTTATGTATTCAGTGATGCAGTCTCCCTGCGAGGACTTCCTGTGTTCAGAAATCATTGGCAGAGACACAGCTTTTTTTTTTTTTAAGTGTTATAATTTTCTAACCTGCCCTCCCCCAGTGGAAGATGGCAGAGTGAAACACAGGTAATACAGGAAGACATCTGCAAGCAGGAAGTTCAGACACATTCATCAGTCAGATTGAAATTTAACAGATAAAGGGACCTGGGGGTCATAGTAATCCCAAGGACAAGCAGGGGAAAGATGATAAAGGTGGATTTAGCACTCCAAGAATTGAGTTTGACATAGCTAGACCCCCTGGAACCACAGACTCAAACCCAACCAAGCATTTTTCCTGCCTTTGTTCTTAAATAGATAAATTACCTTTGAGGTGGCCTTCCATGCTATAAAGGTTCAGAAAATACCCCAACATCTCACTCGTTCAGGGAGCCAGAGCTCATTTTATGCTGTCCTGCTGTAAAAGTAAAAATAATTTTACTAGGATTATTGGCATGTATAATTTCTTTTATTAAAATGCAGTGAAGAACCATGAGGTATTTATAAAAACATTCAGTCACTTTCTGCGTGAATGATTCACAGGACCATAAAAAAGTTGGAAGAATCAGAGACAGGATGTGCACATGCATGTCCTTTGTAATGGCTATCAAGAGAAACTAGCAGTCATTAATCGTTTAGCATGCAGACCTTTGAGATCCTAAAGGAGACACCTTCCCTTTGTTGTTTTATTCACTACATCTAGTCTAGGAGATTATCTGAGCTCCTCAAAGCTCACTCAGGGATTTACCTGAACTGGCGAGGTGTTGCTGCATCCAGACAATTAGTCACAATAGGAGGCTTATAGCAGTCTTCCTAATTCAACCAGAGTCAAATACCTGTCCATCAAAAACATATAGCCTGAATTCCTCCTGTAATTGCCCTAACTGGCCTAAATTCCTGTAACACTGACTTTCTTCAGCTAAGACTACAGTCCTCGAGTCCCAATTCCTCCCCTCTGTTCTATGTACTAATCAGTCATTATGCTTGCCTTTCATAATGCAGGATAAATATTATAGTATTAATGTAATCACAGTAGTAACAATTGGAGAGTGCATGAGCAAGTAGTGCCTTATGATATTTGCCAGCCTCACTGCAACATCTCCACAACAGCAGGCAAGTAGGGGCTTGATTCTGTGGTGAGGTTATGCCCACATGGAGCCAAGAGTCTCCTTATGGAGACATTGTTGTGGGAGAGTCGAGCCTTTAGCCCGGGCTGTGTGTCCTTCTCCGCAGCCAGAGAACACAATACTATTGCGATAGTCTGAGGTAACCTTTAATGAGTATGTTCCTCAAGCACGCCAGCTTTGTTTTGTTTTGTTTCTTCATGGCTTTGTGCAAATAAAATGGTAAGGACAGGACTACAGAAGGTCAAGGTTTTTGTGAGATGCAGCATGTACATTACTGGCATAAATTTAAATGCTGAAATGTTTTTGGCTGGCATCTCTTCTGTTTACTCAAAATTTCCATTTTAAACCAAAGTGTTGCTTCAACTGGTATGTGAATCACTGATCTGAGTACAGGATCTCCAAAACCAGGAAACCAAAACCATATCAAAACTTCACATCCAGTTATATCCAGTGATGATTGTTTTGGGTCTGGGATCCATAGCTCATTTCCAATTCCCCATCTTGTTTTCTTGGTGTGGTTTTTTTTTTTTAAAATAAAAGAAGGAAATAAGAAGTAGTTTGCCTCACATCAGAGTAACAATATTTTATGTGAGTTGCACAGATGGAGTCCAGGAGTTAAGAACAACCCAGCACACACGTATATAGATAACAAGAATATCTTTTGCTGGATTACACAAAATAAAAGTGAAACCCCTGGTATTTCAACAGCTGCCTAGGAGGTTAAAAGAATCCCCAAGAAGAAAAGGCAAAAAAAAGTTAGCAACTCACCAGCAGTGATGTTTTTGCTTCTTCCTCTGGAATATGGAGTAGTAAGTGTAAGGGGAAGAGAATACTGAACTGGGCAGACCCTGGGTTCCTATTCTCTAAAGGTAAAGAAAGCAAGAGTGAATAACCCTTCTTAAAAAATGCTGTCTACCACCACCTAGTGGAAGACACGACTTCAGGTTCCTTGACCTACATAAATTTATAGTTTATCTTGGGGACAGTCGTGACTTGATTGCTGTTCCCCCCCACAACGTTATATGGAAATAGAGTTAGCAAGAAATTATTTCTTTCTAAGAACCATTTCTAAAACTGAATGACATACTTCCTGGTCTGTCATCTGAGCTAAATACTCAGTTTTCTCATCTGCAAAATGGAGGTAGGAAGACCCAGGAAGAATTTTATGAAGTTTAATTAGTGCAAAGTGCTCTTAATAGCAAATAGGGCTTTTAGTCCAAGGAGCTCAGACTACTTTGGTCCAAGTACTCAAATTACTGAGGCTTCAGTCAGCGATCCAAGAGGCAGATGTACTGCTGTGCTTGCTATATAGAAAGATAAATAGCAGAGGTTGCAAAGTTACAGTTGCCTGAATTCACATAAATCAATAGGTGAGCAGGAGAAAAAAGTCTGTATAGTTGCAGAAGTGTTGGATCCCTGCTGTTTGTATCCAGATGGTTTTACCTCTGGCAGCTTTTGGAGGGAGCAGACCCTCCTTCACCTTTGTATACACAAAATATATTGTAAATGGAGACCAGATTCTGGCAGCCAGCATGGTACAAACAACCCAGAAGAGCTTCCTGTGCTTCTCTCTAGGGCTGCTCAGACCACAGTGGCCACACGGTATTCATCCAAATGGTACCGGCATGGTAAGGGAAGGAAGGGAAGGAAGAGTAATAAAGAACACTTACAGTAATACTAACTCAACTGGACAGCTTGTGATTTGGATGAGAAGCTAATTTTCTTGATGCTGTTATGTCTGGTACCTCAGGGGCTGCACCAAATAGATGAGATTTAACTTGCTGAGTCAGGAGGAAGGCCTGTATTTGGCAGAGCAAGGAGGAGATGGGCTTAGTCATCTCTCAGAATTCATTCCCAGTCCTCTTTTCAAAAGCACAGCCCCCAAAACTAGCCAAGGGAGAGTCCTTACATCTTGGGAAGGGGGGGAGCAGGAGAGGGCCAGGAAAACAGCATGCATTTATCCTCCCTGTTCTCTTTTTCTGCCAGGTCCCAGTTGCCAATACTGATGAACTGCTGGAGCCACATCTGACTGAGATGTTGTGGCAGCGGAAAAGGCACTGCAAAAGCCCGTGGCTGACAGCTCCTGACATTTTTGCTTTGCCAGTGCACATTCACACTGGTGTTTTGCTTGCGGCTACCCATCGGATGAAGCCTGTCACTTGGAGAGATGGTCTCCAAGCACGAGAAGCTGGGTTTTGCCACCTTGCCTCAAGTTCATGCATGGCTGTTGTTCAAAGCTGTTGCAATAAATGACAGCTTCCTTTGGCAGATATGTACAGGCAGGACCAGAGCAACTTATTTCCACTTAATCTACTTCCAAAAGGGTGTGGACATGGTACACAAAATCATTTAAGTCCATTAGAGGAATTTTGTAGCACAGAGTAAAACATGTTTTCTTAAGCCACCTCCACTGGGAGTTCAAATGAAGGTCCTTTACTTTGCAAAGAGCAGGCCACAGCACCCTCGTGGTTGCTTACTCAAAATCTCAGCAGAGAAGTGATAGCAGAGATAACATCTCTTTTAACCTTTCATCGCTTGAATCCACTTGCAAGCAATTCTGAAAGAACATCCACAGTGTGCTTAGAGAGGAAGGATGGTCTGGGATGCAGTCATTACTTTTATCCGCTATCTCCCCATGACTTATTTAATGCCTCATGTGAACACATAGTAACAAAACCACACACAGTGATACCAGGAATGATAGAAAAATGATTGCTGCAGAATCAACCTCCTCTAGCAAGTGGCAAAAGACAAAAGTAAATGAGCATGGTGCCGAGGCACAAGTTAAAGATCAAAATAGGCAGCACCACAACAAGCCCTCTACGAAGCTGCTTCTGGAATTGAACTGTCCAAATCATGCTGGGCAGACACTGGGAATCATCATTCACACACAGCTAGGAAAAGAACTCCCTGAGGCAGGAGGGAGACCTGGGCCCAAACCAAAGCTCAGCGGGCAACTCAAGAGCTGGAAACTGTCTGTGGCAATACTTTTCAGTTCCTTCTTCCCAACAGCTGAACTAACGCTTGTCACAGGAGTGCAAACCAGGCAATTATAGCAAGCATGGATGCCACAGGGCTGCACAGGCTCACTATTTATAGTTCCCTACCGACAGAGCTTTCCCACTGTGCCGCTGCACACAGGTTAAGGTACAGTCCATGGCTCGAAAGGTTCGCAGTCTAAATAAAAATAGAAAAAGGAAGGACTAGCAGCCCCTTTTATGATGAGAGCCAAGACTCAGAGATGAAAGGATAAAAAGGAAGGCCGCAGCAGAGCCTGGAACAATGAACTCCAGCTTCTCCCCTGCAAACTGCTCTTTATTTTGTTAATTCCTCCCCTGCCTGAAGTGCCACCTCTCTGCTACTCAGAATTAGTGCCAAACAGTCCAATACAGCGTCACTGAAGTGTTCTCACAAGCTCTGGCCCATCTTGCCACTGTTAAATTATTTTCCCTACTGCAGGGGTGGGAGAAGGGACATGCGCCTGCCCTCCACTCCCTTCTGAGACCTGGGCCCATGCCCCATTGATGGGGCGGGAAGCATCACACCAGGCCAGCATCCCAGTGCACTGACACTGCTGGAGGGGTGATAAACTCCCAGCAGTGGAGCAGGCTGCCAGCTTCAAGCGTTCAGTGTCTCAGCCAACTGCAGATGCAAGTCAAAGATAGTCTCCTTTGTTTCATGGGGATGATTAAAACATGAGCTGTTTGTAAGTTGAACTTTGAAGTGTCATCTTAGCATTTTGAAATGCGGTCACTCAAAGAGAAACCTTGACAAATATATTTTTTCTTTGTATCTGAAGTTGGAGACCATCCACTGGCCTATTTTTGGCCATACATTTGAACTGGCCATGTTACAATCCTGCCTCTGTTCTTGTGCAATAAAAGGCAGAGAGGATTCGCTTGACCTGCAGTATACAGAGAAATTAAGACATTTATCTGGAAAAGAACCACCCAAAATAGCAGGGAAGAAGTCGTACTGCAACATGAACTGTGAAGAGTTGAGATAAGAAAAATGAATAGTATAGGAGGTGGTAGACTTTTTCTAATGACATATTAATGAAAACAATTGCTAGAAAGTTATATGGTGATACTAATTAGTATTCGTAGGTTTAAGGACCTGATATCTTTCCCTTTTACACTAAATACACTACATGCATGAGAGTAAGAAATAATCCTTGCTGAGGTGAGTTCTTGGCTTTCTTCAAGGGTTCTTTCTAAATCCACCTGACTTTTCCTTTGCTAAACATGGCTTTTAGCTCCAAAACTGACGCTCTTGCATGAGCAAACCCTCCCCTGGCAGCTGGGTTTTGGTCGATTGGTTTGACCACTTGCGTTAAACGTGATGCAACACGGCATGACAAATGCAAGCCAACATCAGGATGAGCGCAATGGAAACACTACATCCTATCTGACAGGTCAGCAGGAGGCAGAGGAATTATTTACCCTGGTAACAGCACATAGAAAAGCCTGGGGGCAGGCAGTAGGATGCATTTGCAAATATCTCATGTTCCCTAAACTTTTTACAGCCCCTCATTAGGCTTTGCAATACCCTAAAGTAGATAGTTATTACTATATTCATTTTCTGTCTTTCCCTTCCTTCAAGAAGCTTTTCAAGCTGGCGAAAGAACCCAGAAGACCTGACTGTGGATGTATTAGCTTCCCACTACTATCACATCAGCGAGACCGTGTGGACCACGCATTTCCCACTGACAAAGAAAGGTTAAAACCTTGCATGACAGGTTAACAGCATGATTTGCAGCAACAGCTTAAATAAATGGTTGCGGGCATGAAAGACTAGCAGGCAGCTAATCCTTTAAAGACTTAAAAGCAGCTACTACTTCAGTCCAAGTAAATATTTCAAAATAAAATTAATTAGTGGTGACTAGTAGGGTTTTTTTTTTTGCTTCGTTTTAACAGCCCAGGCTGAAATGGTGATTCCTCCACAGAACTTAGGCTTTCAGTGCCAAACGTACTATTTCACAGGAGCGGAAAGAGTCCTCTCAAAGATTCATCGCAATTTTGTTCCCTACTGTAATTGCAGCAGAACTGGAAAAGCTCTGTATGAATCTCGTTGGTCTGTGTTCCTGTCAGAGGCAAGCTCCAAGAGCAGCCTTTATGCTGCTCCAGAGATAGAGGACAGCATCACAGCTCAGTATCCAGAAGTACAGCACAGAGGAAGGAAATGTTCACTTCCCGATTCCTGTCATAAGTAAGCTCTGTCCATGCAAGCCACAAAAGAGACCTCCTGTAATTGCCTTACTTCCAATTAAAAGAAGTTTCTTAACACCTTCCTAGACACGGGTGACAGCGCAGAAGGAAAGGCCTCAAGGTAACAAGTACCTAACCAGCACAAACCAAAGTCTGCCTGAGCCTGGAGAAGGAAAACAGTCAGGGAAATAATTTGGAAACAATTTCTAATCCACAGTTAAGCTTCCCCCCACCCCCCAAAGATTTTTTTTTTCTTCCCCCCCCCTTGACCCTTGGCTCTATCTCAGAACAAAGCCAATTCTCTTGGGAGGGAGGAATCTGTCTTGGCCTGCTGAACTGCCTGGACTATTTTTAGTTAAATCCAGCATTCCTCAAAACCTCAAGCTGCTTGTGTATTAAGAAAGGAGAAAGGAAACACTGTGAACGTGCACACCCACATTTCACACAGGGAGCGCAGAACACAACATGCCAGCCACCTTGCAGCATGGACGCAGAGCTCTAGGAAAAGGCAAAGAACATTTCTTTTCACCAGGTAGAGAAAGCAGAAGACAAAGGCAGGATTGCTGACTTCCCCGAGCTGGAAGAGGCAAACCAAAGGTCTCTGCTAGCGGGTGGGAGGCCAGAGGGATCTGAGGGCTGGGCAATTTGCACTTACCCACTAGACTGATGAGCTGCAGCTCCAGAGCACAGCAACGGGGAAAGTGCCAAGTGGAAAGGCAGGATCAGCCAGGGAGTCCCGGAGGTGCTTTGCAGGCAGGGATCTTGCTGGGAAGAACAGGACAAACACCCCAGGGGAAGGGCCGGTAGAACACTTAAGGAGCAGTTTAGAGAGGCAGATGATGTGAGGGATGGTTGTATGAATGGGCTGATGCTTGGGACTTTTAAGGACTAGGCATGAGGGGGAGGAGTATGGCCAGAGGATTGAGAAACTTGTTTAGACCATGGCAGAAGTGGAACATAGCACAAATCTGATTAGGAGGGACAAAACTGTTGTGCCGAGTCACTTCTTCCTGCCCTGCAGGGTTTTTACATTGTCTTTTACGCTAAGCAAAATCCATATTGCCGTAAGAGTAGCAGTACAGCACTGAGCCTACCAGTGGCAAATGTTGCCGAATTTGGCTAATTGCAGTTGACAGAAAGCAAGCAAACCCCGAGCGCAGGGGCTGGTCTCAGTGTTCCTGCGTGACGGGTACCAGAAAAGCACTAGAGATGCTGCTGCAGATTGTGCTGTTCAAACACAGCGTTTGGTTTATGGCTATATTTATAGCACAGGGGTCATAGCCAGCGTGCTCCAAGTGAGTCATCACATTCTGTCTCCCTCATCTCCGCGGATGTTTCACACAACTTTTGCTAAAACATTTTCAGCACTAAGATCAGTAACCTGCTGGCCAGCCCAGCCTCCTTACAGACACCCTGCTCTGCAGACAAGCAACAGAACATCCAGCCAGGCCTCAAGGATGAGGTTATTAAAAGAGTATGAGGAAATACAAAGAACTGCCGAGAAAAGACGAACAAGGAGTTAGAAACTCAGTTTCTTCTTGCTACATCACCACAGGACCAGCGATAGGCCTTGCTCTTCTCCCCATCCCATGAACCTCCATTGGCACAAGCACATAGAGAATCTCGGGGAGAAGGATCAACAGTGGTGCCAAAAAACACACACGGCACAAGCAAAGTTGCTGCCCAGAATACTTACATCCACTTGCCCAGGTTCAGACCACAGTGCTTGCAGCTGCTTCCCTGTAGACGTCTCTTTACAAGGCTTTGTATGGACAGATGCATAGTCATGAGCCTGTAAAAAGCACAACATTGCTGGCTCCACAAGCCTTGAAACTACAAAGAATTGAGAGACCAGGATAGAATGATATGCCCTTCAGGGCTGTGGCTTCACTCCAACTCAAAGCTCACAATCTCCAGGCTGCTGAAACACCTCGCCACTCCCTTCATCACTTTAAGCAACCTACAGAAGCACAATTTCTGCCTCTGAGAATTTTAGAACCATTTGCACAATGCTGTGGATAACGCTGGCTTTTCCTATTGCTCCTTTCCACTGCTGAGTTTATCTCCATCCCTCCTGTTTTTGCCAGGAATCCCTTTCAGGCAGGCATCCTTCTACAGGATCTCCCAAGAGGGAGATTAGCCATGGCCTTGGAGATGCAGCATTGGATGCTATGCTTGCTATAAACCCTCACTGTCATAGAATCATAGAATCATCTAGGTTGGAAAAGACCTTTAAGATCATCCAGTCCAACCATTAACCTACACTACCAAGCCCACTCTAGACTAATCAAGGGTAGACCAGACTAAACCATATCCCGAAGTGCCACATCTACCCGTTTTTTAAACGCCTCCAGGGATGGTGACTCCACCACCTCTCTGGGCAGCCTGTTCCAATGCTTGACCACCCTTTCCGTAAAGAAATTTTTCCTAATTTCCAGTCTAAACCTCCCCTGGCGCAGCTTAAGCCCATTTCCTCTTGTCCTATCGCTAGCTACTTGGGAGAAGAGACCAACACCCACCTCACTACAACCTCCTTTCAGGTAGTTGTAGAGAGCGATAAGGTCTCCCCTCAGCCTCCTCTTTTCCAGGCTAAACAACCCCAGTTCCCTCAGCCGCTCCTCATAAGACTTGTTCTCCAGACCCTTCACCAGCTTCGTTGCCCACCTCTGAACACGCTCCAGCACCTCAATGTCTTTCTTAGCCTGTCCTTAGCCTTACGCAGCGCCTGAGTTGGCAGAGACCATTGTGTTGCTTTTAGCAGCATCTCTGGGTGCGAAGCCACTCCTGGAAGCCCACTGAGGTCCCTTAGCCAGCGCGTGGGCAGCAGGTTGACTCCTTAGCTCTACACTTGAATGTCACCACTTGGTACAAGTCTGCTGCCTGACTTCCCTTCTCAAGGGAAACTGGCTGTGGGAAGCGTTAGAACATGAGTTCCATGTGGCACCTTTGAGCCAGGAGCCACTGGTGGCCATCTCTCTCTCGGCTAGTGGCATTTGCACCACCAGCAGTGGTAAGGAGCCTCCCAGAGAGGAGAGGAACAGGCCCCATTCTGCCCTGGGCAGCACAATACACTATTAAAAATGAGCCATTGCAAATGAGGAGCAGAGAAAGAGCCATTCTGGATTTGGCATCAGTTTCCAGGGCTTGTAGTTAATGTCTGCAGCTACCCAAGACTGTCTCTGCTGCTACCTCATCTGCTCCCCCCAGTTTACTCACTTAGATGTTTCAAACAGCTCGTCTACATAAGGGAAGCTTCCCCTGATGTGAGGATACTTGGAAACTTCAGTTAGCTTTGTTCACTCCAGACAGTCAAAAAATAAAAATCAAGAGATTTACTTAAAATGAGTCTTTGCTTTTATAAGTAATACACTGGGGGGAATTTCTCTGTGACTGCTGGTAGCTCAGGCCAGAGGACTCCAGAATCACATTTCCAAATGACTTTCCAGCAACTTTATGATATTAATTATGCAATTGTATAAATACACCATACAACAGCAGTAGAAGAACATCACTGAGCATGCATGAAATTCAAGCACTCAAACTAGAGAAAAGCCTAAAATCTGGGGGCCTATTCTTTCTCCAGAGCTTCTGTGCATAATAATGCCCCATCAAGCTATATAAATGCCAACTATTTTTTCCTCCAAGACAGCTGCCTTGCCGAGTGCCCAGAATGGATGATGCTCAATAAAGGAAATAGCTATTCAGTATTATCCTCATTCATCAGTGTTCGCCCAGTGCCTTATTTGTCATTCAAGCCCTGCTCTAGAACCAGAAACTTCTTCACAGGCATTTTCCTATGACCCTCACCACTGTAGTGAGTCAGGCAGTGCTCCCCAAACCCACACCACCCACGGTTTTACAGAAGGGGAACTGAGCAGAGCCATTAACCGCAGGGTTTGGCAGCAGCATGTGGCACCCGGGGTCGAGGGAAGCATAGAGCTACACAGTCAGGGAGCTCAGGGAAGGCAGCGAAGGAGCCACACCAGCCATGCAAATCACACACGCAGGTCCACAGCGCAGCAGGAGTGGGATGGAAATTAAAAAGATCCTATTGTAATGTATCAGTACAGAGGCACCGAAACAACAGCACGTGGGCAACAGCCCCATTTTGGGGGAAGCTTCATCCTTATGTCATGTTTTAACAGGTAAAAGAACTGACAGCACCGGTTACACTCAAACCTACACCAGAGCAGCACTGCTGCTACAGTGTGGACCTGGCTCAGAGAAACAAAATGTTTGCAGTAAAGTTTTCCAATCTCTTGAGACAAATGTCAGCTCATGCTATCTTGCAAGACAAAATTGAACCCTGGCTATTAGCCACACTACAGCTAGACAATTAATAGACATTTGAACATCTAGAGACTTACACTCTGGAGGAAAACCATGCTTAGAATGCAATATGTCAACTCAAAGAATGAAGTCCTCTGTATCTACATTTTTCCAGCAGTCAAGATACCTTTTTTTCTTTCCCGGAAGTGCCTCCTTTTTTCCAAATTAGATATAAAACATCCCTGTAGAGAGGAAAATTTCCCTGTAGCCATCCCTCATACAGACAGCCCTGCGAGCAATATGGCAGGGACTGTTCTTATGTATACACTGTGCTGCCTGAGGACTTTGACTTCTGTCAAATATAATCTAAATTCATTAGTTGTCTTTCCTCCCAAAAAGTCAGCATGTTCTTCTCCTGTCCCCTACATTTACTTATACTTCTTAGTCAACCCAGGCCTCCCAACTTTCTGCATCTTATCAGCCCCACTTGAAAACATCTTCTCCCTCCCCTTTTCTTTTTCTATCTAAACTTCCCTTCCACTTCCTCTCCCCTTTCCCAAAAAAACAAACCCACATTCTTATCCCCTAATAGGGGCTGATTCATGGTTTTGCGTCAGCAGCCACTCTCCTGGCCAGACCCAGCTTTAATGGACACATTTCAGCTGCTGCCAAGCGGTACATGACAACATCAGGGAAGCAGGGCTGCCATGGGCCCAGGCACTGGCAGCCTCGGGAACGAGAGGCCGGTGAGGGCCGGCATAACGCAGCAGAGCAGGAGAGAACATGCATAGTTGTTGCCTTCAGAAATGGAAAGGGAGATGCTGAATTCAGTCAGTTATTCCTCAGAGTGCAACACTGGGGCACACGCAAGACAATCAAGTCAAAAAAGGGAAGAGATGTAGGTTAAAAAAAAAGATCTGGGCTCAGGCTTTGGGTTTAATCTAGAACACTGGAGGAGGAAAAAAGGCAATTTTAAGAGTACTTTCAGAGCAAGGCATTCATCCAGCACTGTTCCCATCTAAACATCTTCATGGACCTGCTCTACACCAATACCTGCCCCTCTTCCTTTCAAAAACTTTCAGTCCACACGAGGCACACGTAATGATTCTGGAATATCAGTACCAGCCTGCAAGCTGTATTCAAACAGACACTACTCCTGTTACGTTGCACAAAAAGAACTGGATATTTGGACCCTGAAACAAAGCAATTAGAAGTCTGGGGTCTTTGCACATTTAATAAGGACTGCATGTGAGGTTCAAAAAGCCAATCCTGACCTTCTGAAGAAGCACGTTTTCCTGCCGCACCCAGGGCGCTCTGGATTGCTGCACTACTGAGGGTAGTCCCAGGTCCCCAGCTCTGCCCCAAAGCCAGCCAAGGGTCCTGGAGAGCAGATGGAGCTGTTCCAAAGCTGCTGGCTCAAAGCCTAATGCTGGTTGGAGCGACTACATTAGCAATTGGAAGCAGTAGGCAACAGTGGATTCAGCTAAAGCCTCAATCTGGTTGCCCAGAAGAGTTTTTAGTGCACACAGATCTGTGAACATGAAAAAGACAAGCTTAAGATTTGTACACAGAATATAGTGAAGTTTATTCATATTAAGTACATCTACTTGCATCACTACTTGTCACATACTTGTCCTCCAGGATACTGAGTTCATTCCCACTTTAGGAGACAGGCAGTTTTTACTTGACATAAAATAGAGCTACCAATTTGTCTTCCCTGATAACGTATCACTGAAGCTAGCAATACAAACAGGATTTATTCAGTATAAACTGTAAAGAGATTTTCTTTTTACTGGTCTAGGGAGTTATGCACAAGGACAAAATGATTCCAAATATACATACAGACAGCTGGAATTCAAGTGTCTCCAATACCCACTCTAGGCAAAACCAAGATTGTTGGTATTTAGACACTTGAGTCCTGGTCCAGATTCCAATTCTCCCTGTATCCATTCAGTTTGTTAAAAATAAGCAAAATCCAACAACAGTCCTTTTAAAGGATAAGCAGATTTTGGCAAAATAACAGTGGTGTGGGAAACGGCTTGCTTCTGAAGAATGTGTCTGCTGAGTAAATAAACTTGGCCAGTCTGACCAGAGGAGTTGTGCAGCAAATGCACCAGACGTAAATTATTTCGTGCAAGTGCAGTTTTCCCCCTCTTGTACGCATCTGACTTGTTACTCCAGACAAGCACTGGACAAATAGATTGGAAGCAGTTCTGATGGACAGAGAGAATTTAGCTATGGTGTTTGTCTGCAAAAGTAAACCCAATGATAACCACAAGCGCACTGAAAACTAAAACAAGCTCTATAAAACAGTTAGAAAAACCAAATACCTTCACTGCTGAAACTGGCTCATCTATTTTTGGAAAACTGCTAGAATTGCCTTGCCCCGGAAGAACTTCTTACAAGCAACCAGCTTTATGTAACCAAAAGAGGAAAAAATACAATAAATCACATGTTCTTGCCACCTAATGTTGCAATCCTTTTGGTCAATTCTGTGTTCAAGTCCCCACCCCCCCAACTGAAAAACCCACACCACCTCCAAAGCAGGAACTGGCACCTTGTGATGATATATTTCACCTCCAATCTTACAGGCCCCCTCCAATATCCAGGGTAACTAACAGCTCTTACCGCCAACCTAATTACAACACGATTAAATACATTGTTCAATCATCAAAATCCGGGATATCGTCATAGGAATAGCCCCGGTAGCCTTTGGAAGCATAGTATGCGATGCGCAGGTGGTAGAAGCCTGGGAGAAACACAAGGATCCCAATGATGAGCACAGGGATAGCACGGTCCGTTCCCTGCAGAGGAGAGACATGCAAGTGCAGTAAGAAGAGATCTGTATGAGGGGGGTCTTTCCTTTTTCTTAAGTCCTGCCTCAACTATTCATCCCTAAGGCCTGGCTAGCTGGCAAAAAAATTCATCTTAAATTAGAAATATCTCAGTTTTCTTCAGGCTGAGCTGAAAGTCCTCTCCCTGGCATCTCCTCCTTGGTACAGGAAACCCTCAACTGAACTTCTCCTTCGGATAGGAGGGGTGGCTCCTCCTAACACTAATCAAATTACAGAAGTGCCAGCCACAGGCTGGGTGCCACATGCTTGGCTGAGAGCGAGCTCTCCTATCTGTGCCTGGACTGCTTCTGATGCAGCCAAAGCACTGCTGTTTCCACAGCGATAAGCAGCAGCTGCCAACTGCAGAGCAATTCCATAGGGCACAAGGTAAAAGGAGAAGCGTGCCGTAGAGGAGCACCAAGTCAACTACAAACAGATCCCTTTTCAATGGATCAGAAATACAGAGAGATGAGAAAAGTGGTGCTGTGTCCTACGTAGCCATCTGCTATCTCCTACAAAGTCACCAGATGATCTTCACTAGAAGAATGATGATCCCAGCATGAAGATTTTTCCAGGACAGCAAGCTGGCCGCTGCAGGGATGTAGCATTAAAATGAAACTGTACCCGAGGGAGGACAGAGAGACTCAGCCCACCCTGGCAGATCTCCAATCCAGCTATGAACCTGCTCCAGACTCGCTAACCAAAGACATCAGTGGGCTCTGCTGCCAGAGAAACAGGGCTGTTCGCAGACACCAGCAAGGCAGCGCACGGGATTACTTTCTTGCTTACAGGCTTTTTGCTCCGAATTTTTACACTGAACATGACTGTTCATGGCAGGCTTTGAGGAATGGGCAAGCAATGCAGAACTCTTAACAGAAGTGTAATCAAACCACTTACGCCTTTGCTGATGTATCCTGCCAAGAGGAGGGCTCCTATGATAATGAGGATGGTCCCGATCATGAAGAGCACAACAGCCAGTGCGATTGCCTTGTAGGGGATTTTTGGTGGGCTCTTCTTGAACTGGATGGAAAAAACCCCAAATATTAACCAGCTTAACTCAGCACAGTTCCCCTCCCACCTTGGCAGAGATGCAAATCCCACAGCTAGCAGAGATGACATGGGATAAACTCTTGCAGCAGCTCTGCTGCAGGGCTCTAAGGGCCCTTCTGCAAGGAATCCTGCTCATGGAGACACAGCTTCTGAGCCGGCGTTTATACCTGTTGCTTCCAGATCTGCTCTGATATTCACCTCCCTCCAAAGAAATGCATCTGACCCCATTAAACAAGCAATCTTGTTTCCAGTTAAGCTCTGTGGGCTTGCTGGAGGAGAAGGGCCGAAGTGGCAGCTCACAGCTAGCTTTGTACCTTTCTGAGCTGAGGCTGCTCTGCTGGAGGTGAAGAAAAAGCAGCCTCCCATGCACATATGCACACTACAGCAGCCTTTCCTAGTAGCTCACAGTCAGAGCAGCAGCAGAAAGAGGCTTTCTTCCCCACTTTTTACCTGCAGGTCAATATATCCATCATCAGTGCTGGATAACTTGGAATATTTGACTTTGCTACTGGGAATCCCAGCAGTCAGATTTGTACGTGATGGCATCATTACAAGGAAGCCTGGGCATCAGCTAGAACCTGGAAAACAAAGAGAATGGCAAGAAAAAAAAAATCAGTGCAAACTGGATGATGGAGTCTGAGACATGGATCAAGTTTGAGAGAAACCAGTGTCAAGCCTGTATTAACCAAAAGGCATCTTTGTTCTTTTTCATAAGTCTGTTCAAACAAAACTTTGTATTTAAGCCTAAAATACAAAAGCATGAATATAGCTGCAATAGGGTTTGCCAATATTTGAAAGCAAAGTTCAAACTGAGGTAGAACTTGTGTTTAAAACAAAATAGACCTTCCAGAACAATATACAATGTATAAAACCAGCTCATTTCGCAACAAGATCACACTTCCAGCAGGGAGATGTCTGAGGTCCAGCTATTTCTAAAGAGGGACAGTAGCAAATAAACCCAAACCAGAATTAAACAAAGCAGCTTTTTAACCATCCGGATATTTTGCAATAGATCCATCTTGGAAAAAAAAAAAAGCCAACCAAACCAAAAAACAACCACTAGAAACTAGAATGAAATGGAGCTGTCATTCCCAAAACAGCACGCATCATGACTCAGAGGGAGCATGACAAGGGGATGGAGTGGTTAGTGGGTGAGGTAACCAAAAAACCAGCAAGGAGCTAAAAAGCATAGGTCACTTGTCTGTCCAGCTGCGAGGGAGGCAGCGCTCAGGGTGGAGCTTTATTTAGTTACGCCAGAGCCGTACCCTGCAATTTCACCACGCCATATAGTCAAGCGCTGCAGTTTTGCTGCCAGCAGCGACAGTCACGGGAAGAGGGGCAGAGCTGGCTTTCTTCTGCACCTTGGAGCCCAGCTTCTCAGGAGCTGAAGCCTGGATGCAGCCTGCCAACACGTCCCTGCCCCACTGCAGAGCCACTGAGCAGGGCCCGACAGCTCCAGCCAGCAGGACCCAGGTGTTGGGTATCCGCTCGCCCACAGCCTGGAACCTGCACTGCAGCCCAGGGCCACGATTCCCAGAAGTGAGGCAGAAAATAGGCTTCCCACACTCTTCCAACTTCCAGAGCTTTTTTATTTTCTGAGAAAGTATGGAATAAAGAAAACAAAAGTGCATATCCCAACTGTTCCAACAGGAAGGGACAAAGATGCTTTTGCCATAATACTATTCTACATCTAAGGTAATAGCATCTCCTCAGAAATGTTTAGTCTCTCCACTTGAACTGAAATCCTTTGTCTCCCTCTTGCTGGCACATTCCCCTGCCATCAGGTTTGTTCCTCCTGCAGTAAGTTTGACTTTTATAAGAAAACCCAAACCACAGTTGTACCTTTTAACTTGAACTTCTTGCTTTTTTTGCAGCAAAGCCCAAGCACAGACAAAACATTTCTAGCCCCAATGACAAGGGAAATATCGCCCACCTACAGGGTGGTAACACTCACATCCTCAGCTCCTTACACATCCCTGTTTTTCAGGTCACTACTCCAATACCCCCCAAGGCCTCCCACATGCCCAGGGGTAGATGTGCAGGAGGGGAAGAAACCAAGAGAAATCAGCACATCTGAAACATGTCAGAATTCCTGACTCTGCCCCATTTTACACCAAAGTACCATGGGACTTCTTACTGACTGTCCTGTTATTTACCAGGCTATTCCTAGTGACTTCCTAGGAATTATTTCCAATTTACACTTGCATAAGTTGTCCTGCCCTCCCAATTACCTTGCTTACCAACAAGCAAGAGGCTATTAAGGACAAACACAAAAAACCCACCTCTCTCAGACCTCATGTTTAAGAGGGCCAGGTTCAAGTCCGCTAAGATTCACTCTTTGTGCTCTACATTGGTTCAAGCTCAGAAACAAGCTCTGTGCTGTGCTCTTAAAGAGGCAAATAAATGGTGAATCACGCTTGTAATTCAAGTTTTGATATGATGCGCTACGGTTGTGTTTTAAACAGTCAGAACCCGCACTGCTTGGGGGAAGGCTTCCAGGGTAGAGCGCAGGCTCACGAGGGGAGCTTGGCAGTAAATGCAAACATGGCACTTCAAGCCAAATTCCTGTTTTTCCCCTAAATAAAACCAGTATTTCTCTACCCTCTCTGCCCAGGAGTAAGGAAGGAAGGGGAATGTCATCTCTTGCCCTTTCGGGAGCTCAGATCTCACACCTAACACGATAAACACACCCGACCCCCCTCCTGCAGACACAAAATGGTTTCTCTGCTGCCCAACAGGAAGTTCACAACATGTCTGGGAGCTCCCCCAAAACTACAGGCTGCACACCCTGCCTCACCCACCTTAAAAATTAAGAAAAACACATTAGTAAAAGAGACAGTTACCTACTATTTGCGCAGCTGATCAAACCCATCTCTCCCACATCTTTTCGGCGCTGCCCCGGCCACAGAACAACCCAGGAAGTTTATTCCTGATGACAGCAATTTCCTTCCAGGTTATGGCAGCAGCCGCTCGCTGACTCAGCTCTGCTGGGTTATTTTCAGCCCCGCACTCCGGATCAGCAGCTGGAATTACAGTGCCCCTCGGCAGGCCGGCATGGACCGTGTCCTGGCCACCCAGGCCCACATCATGCAAGACCCACCAGAGCAGATCTGTCATTTCAGGGCTGCATTTGCAGATGGTTTATGAAAGAGCACGTTCACACACATCACTGCCACGCACACTTTAAAATGAAGTTGATTTTCTGAAGGAAAATCTGGACATAATTAAACTGTCAGACACTGCACAGCCCTCCTTTAGGGCTAAGTATGTGACAGACAAGATACAGCCAGAAAATGATCTCTAGCACCTGGAACAATATTAACACATTCAGGTGAAACACAGCTGGGGATCTACTTCCCCCAACTGCTCCAAACAAGGAAACTGCAGGAATTGCCACAGTTCCAGCAAGTTGTTAAAATACTGGATTTAGAGCCTGAAAAGCCTAATCTCCTTAAGTTTCAAAGAATCCCCCCTTTCTTACTTATTTTCTCCTTGGTAAGTCCAAATATGTAAAGATAGAAACTTCAAAGGCTTACTCTAACATGGAGAAACACACAGAGCATTTACTAAGACCCCTTTAAAAAAAAAACAGGGGGGGGGAACATCTTAATTTTGATTATTTGGGTATGGCAATGGCAAAGTAAACTTTCAGCTTTCATAAGGATTTATCCAGAAAGCAGAGAGTGGCCAAATCAAGACACAAGTGCATAGATATGTACATTAAAGGATGTTTCTTACAACATGAGGCTACTCAACTTGGTCATTACAGCTCTAAAAATAAGCAATTAAACCATTTGGTTTATTTTTACCATGTGTTTGAGTAGAATAGCATAAATAATCCCCACTACAGCTGCAGGCTGCACCAAAAAGAATTTGCTTCAATCACCAGCCCAGCTTTACACACATCATTGAAAATCAGAAGCCTTCCGTATTTCAACATCATGAATCTTTGATTCTTTGCTGAAGCATGTATTTACTTGCTGTATGTGTGGGTACCAACAGCACTCCAACCCAAGAAGCATCACATTTGGAGTGAAAAACACCTCCCGGTTATCCAAGGTATCCACCACTAGTGTTCCAGGCACTACTAAGCAATTGCTTAGAAGCTCTAGGGCACCTCAAGATCTTGCTTTTGATCTGTTTTCTTACAGGTACTGAGTTAATCAGCAAGCCAAGACAGTTCAAGGGAATAAATGGGGGATGCTCTGGAGACACAAGACAAAGCTCAATACGGGAGCCAAAAACCACGCAGGGAGCTACCTGCACCCCAGCAGAAGAAAACCAGAGTCTAAACCATCTCTTGCAATGAAGCAGTGCTGCTCCCAATAGGAATCAAGGGCAGGGGCATTAAGAATCCTGTCCCCAGGCTTTGAGCAGGGACCAATTTCTATCACCACTCCTATCATTCTGACACAGCAGAATTTGTTTCTTAACCAGTACTGCCACCTTGTGAAATTCTTCTGCCAAATCAGCTGGGTTCTCCAGCTGTCAAGTTTGCAGGCACCCTGTGCTCAAGCTACTCTTGTATTGCTGACTGGTGGAAGTACACAGCCTCCTAAAGAAATAAGAATACCCACAGCACTAAGGAGCCTGTAAGTACTACTTACCACATAGCACTGATCAAGGCAAATTAATTGCTTTTCAGTGCTTCTTTATTTGTGACAAAGCAGAGTCACCCAGGTTCCAGATGGAGGGTAAGGATTTATGGCTAGCTGGTAGCAATACAGCAAGCAAAGAAAAAAAATACAATACCTGCCTGAAACCGTTTCCAAATCCTATTTTTCACAATCAAACCTTCAGGGTGAACCATGCTGTAAACCTTGTATCTTCATCAGTAAGTATGAACATGATCACAAACATCCTCGATTAGAGGGGCATTGCTGGTGGCGCAGGCGAGCACACACCACACTTGTCACAGACGTGTGTAAGGTGTGGGACAGAGGCACCCGATGAATGCAACACACAGACCTGTGAGGAGCAGCCTAACATTGATAGGCCAGAAGCAGTAGAGGCAAAAGCAGGAAGGGTTCACACAGCTCGCCATCAGACCAAGGAACTTTGTCACTACTACACCGCAGCGTGTGCCTACACACTCTCAGACTTCACCAGAGGCAGTGACAGCTACAGGACAGTCCCTGCCAGAGGCAGCTCTGGCTTCTGCCCAAGCCAATGTGTTTTTAGGAAAAACTGTTTCACAAACCGCCTCTGCTTAAAGGAAACAGCATGATGGACCAATTGGTTATTCAAACTGTAACCACACCCCCTCCATTTCAACACATCTAAACAATCAACACAGCTGTAAACTCCAGCACAAGAAAGCACAAGCTTGCCTATTGCAGTTGCTTTGAAAAAGGAGCTAGGGTACATTAGCATAGTTTGACAAAGCACCAATTCATCCATCCACATTTAAACAGGATAAAAACCATGAAATTACATTCTTTATTTCCATTTTCCAAGTTTCAGTTAGAATACCAGCTTCAAAAATAAATGAAGGTCAAACAAACTCACAGCATAACTGAACAGTAACCCTAGCCAACTACAGCTGCACAGGTGAAACTCTAGGAAACATCATGTTTACTCGAGTTAAATATTGCACCCCTTCTCCAACACAAGTTGAGAGGAGCAAGGTATTTCACCTTAAGACAGCACCTAAGAGATTATTGGAGTACAGAAATAGGAACTTTTGGGTTTTTTCTAGTCTATTTCCAATGACACCAGTATAGCAAAATAGTCAGTTGAAAAGTATTTACAGAGATATCTACACAACATGCCTAACAGTGCTCATCAGATGCTCCGATGCACTGAAATCGCTACCACCACCACTTCCTCCTCAAAGTCAGCTGTCCTCTCCGAAGAGCTGACCAGACCTCCCCCTCAGTCCTACTCCAATTACGAGCCTTCTTGTTGGTCTTCGATCTTTGGAGCCAGGTAGTATTTTAAGTGTCCCATATCAGCAATCTTGTACTCCACAACTGGGAAAAAGAAAAAAAACACATCATATTTGGAAGGCTCTTCAGAAAAGCCATTCAGTCAAGAGTTCTGAATGCAGTTTTAAGATGGCAGCGCTCTAAAAGATGTTTCAAGTATTGCTGCTCCTACTTACCAAGAGGAACATCCGCAGACATGCTGAGTGTTACTGTAGGTGACAGGGGAGTGGCTTTGGTAAAAAAGTTCAAGTACCTCAGAGCAAAGGTCAACTGGACTGGCTCATTCATCTCTATTGTAACCTAGAAAACCAGCAGCCAGGTTAGACTTCAATAAATGCAAGCTACAGCAAGTTCCCTCAAGTCTCTCTCATAATTCAGACACCTCAAGCAAAGGCTGTCAGTGCTACTCCCCGCTCTGTTCTGCTGAGCACTGCTCACAGGCCCCAGGGGTACAGACCTAAGCTGGCAACAATTTGTTGCCTCTCATCTATAAACCAGAGAAATACATGATCCAATGACCCAGCTTTAGCCCCCAACAGGCCAGAGAATTAGTCATATAGTAGAAACCTCAACACTGAAAACACCGCAGTAGCCATGAAGGCTTAACTTACAGCTTCTTCCTCTTTATCCACATTACTGGTCTGTGACAGCTTGATGTTTCCATTTCCCAGCTCTCCGTTAGCTGAAAATTTCACACCATCTTTTGCACAGGAGATGACAACTGCATCACCGATGTGGCTGAGATCTCTACAGATGCGTGCAAATTCAGCAGAAGGCATTTTTACTACACAACTGTATTCTTGTTCCTGCAAAGCAAGCGTCACAATTAAACTTCCACCGAGAAGCTGGGCGTAGTCACTACACTTGAGTTTGTGTAGTCTTTCCAAAGGAAGTTATGTTACAAGCTCAAAATATTAAGTCTGATATGAACATGGGAACACACCCATTTCTAAGAAACAGTGCAGTCAGTCATTCAAGCTGCTACTTACTGGAATTCCAAGCTGCTCCACGTCAAGATCCATTAGCTTCATCTCATAATCAGAAACCTTTTCCTGATCTAAAGAAACAAAGCATAGTTTGACCAAATGCTTCTGAGAAGCTATCAGCCTGAATTTTTGTTCCCCGCCCCCCAATTAAAAACACCTCAATTGTGACAGTAAGATCCACCTTGTTTAATTACTAGAAATCCAGAAGTGACCCAAACAGCTTTTGGTAGGCTGTAAGAGGACAGGAAGCTACCAAGGGCATCTGTGTGTGGCCTAAAGAAGCATTTTTCTCTTACAAAGAAAGCATGGGTCAAGCTGGTTACGCTTATGTCTCCAGCCTGTTCTAAGAGTTTAAGTATCAGCTGACCCCTCCCATTTCTGAAGCATTTCTTCTCACTCCCCTCCATCCCAGCATCTGCTCAGTCTATGAATACTACCTAGAAATATCAGGGTAGCAAATTAGTTCCCAAATACAACACTCACTTGGTGCTTCAAACACCAGAGCCAATGTATCCGCATTGTCTTCTGCTCGGAGAGTTATGATGTCTTCGTTTCCAGCACATTTCAGTATTTTGGACATGCTAGGGGGGAGAACAGGTAGGTCACTCGTAGGGTTACAAGCGGACAGAGCAGGAACACGGGCCCGCTGCCCGGCACAGAGCGCGCAAACGCGACTAGCGGGCAGCACCCAGCACCCTCGGAGGCGGCGGTGCAGGAGGAGCAGCGCTCGGGCCGCTCCCCCCGCCGCAGCCCGCTCCCAGGGCGGCCCAGGGCCATGGCGGGCAGCGCCCGGCCTCCCCTGCTCCCCGCCAGGCTTTCCCGCCACGGCGCGCCGCGCGCTCGGCGCCGGCAGTGACGTCACGGCCAAAAAACGGCGCGAGAGCTGTGAGGAGAATGGGGGAAGGGGCCCAGGAGGGCTCTGAACGGCTCCCACCCGCCCCAGGAGCCGCTCCCCGGGCACGGCGAGGGCCGCCGGCGCCCCCCGGCTCCCCTCACACCCCTCAGGGCCCAGGCCCCAGGCCCTGGCTCTCCTCAGGGCCCCGGCTCCCCTCACACCCCTCAGGGCCCAGGCCCCAGGCCCTGGCTCTCCTCAGGGCCCCGGCTCCCCTCACACCCCTCAGGGCCCAGGCCCCGGCTCCGCAGGCCCCGGCTCCCCTCAGCGCCCCCCCCAGCGCCCGGAGAGGCCCCGCCGCCGGCACCTGGAGAGGTTGACGCCCATGGCGATGTTGCGGTCGCAGCGGTAGGTGTCGAAGCCCTCGGAGCGCAGCGTGAGCTGCACCAGGGAGACGTGCGAGGAGTCCATGCTCTGCAGGCTGATGCCGCCCGAGCCCAGGTCCCAGCAGGCCTCGGTGATGAGGTCCTTGAGGGCCTCCAGCACCCGCTTGAGCACCGAGCCCTGCACCAGCCGCGCCTCGAACATCCCGGCGGCAGTCAGCGAGCGGCAGCACGGACACAAGCAGGCAGCGCCACTGACCGCCGGCTGCCGCGGCCCGCCAAGCGCCGCTTTTATACCCCCTCCGCGCCCCGCCCACCGCCGCGCCGCAGCCAATCCCCAGCGGCCCTTCCCTCCCTCAGCGAAACCCTATCCACGCTCACATGACAGGTGCCCCCCGCGCTCCGGCCAATCCCGGCGCCGCTCCTCCCCTTAATCCTGCCCCCTCGTCCGGCGGGAGCCAATCACCACGCGGGTTACACCCCCGCCCTGGCGCGAGCCCGCGTCCCGCCTCGCCGTGCCGGCGATGGCCGGCGGGGCCTAGCGGGGATGGCGGCCCGCGGAGGCCGCGCTCGCCCCGCGCCCCGGCTGGCTCGGGGGCTCCCTGATCCCTGCGGCCCGTCCTCCGCCTGCACGGCAGCGCCGCGGTGCCGCACGCAGGGCCCGTCCGTAGGGGACGGCTCGGCGCGCTGCTCCTGACAGACGCCAGTTCGTGACAGGAACTCCAGGCCTGAGTGAAAACCAGCGACAACCTCCTCCTCTTTAACACAAATCTGTCACGGTTCTGCCAGCACCCATGAACTTCCCGCGCGCGGGACTTTCCCGATGGCGATGCGAAGCGGCCGCCCTCCCTCCCTCCCTCCCCGCCGGCGGCAGCTACGCACTGACGCCCGCCCATCATGGCGTCGGCGGCCGCACATCCGGGTACACCTGGGCGGAGCCAGGGTGGGACTAGCCCCGCCCCCGCGTCCATCCCGCGCCACCGATTGGGCGGCGGCGGCACGCTGCCCTCGCCCGCCCCCTGGTGGCCGCGGCGGGCGCGGAGCGGCGGCGGCGGCGGCGGCGGAGCGGCGGCGGGCGCCGGGCCGGCAATGAGCGAGCTGCGGCAGCGGCCCGGCCGGGAGCCCGGCGGGGCGCGGGAGCCCGAGGAGAAGGTGGGCTTGCGGGCCGGGGAGCGAAGCGGGGAGATCGGGGAGCGGGGCGGCGGCGTCGCGCGGGAGATCGGCGCGGGGCCTGCGGCGGGCCGGCTGCGCGGCCTGCGGGGGGACCCCACGCCTCCTCTCGGCGGGGCCGCAGCCGCCGCCGCCACCCCCGGCCTGCCCCGCACCGGGCGCCTGCAGCGCCGCCGGGCCCGCCGCTTGCTTGGTTTGCCCCAAAGCCGGCCCCGAACGAGCAAAGCCCGGCCCCGGGGGGTGCCTGCCCGCCGCCGGACAGCCGGGCCCCGACCCCGCCTTCCAGGAGCGCGGAGACCTGGGCGTAAACCGGGGCCACCGGGCGTCTCGAGTGGGGGTCACAGAACCCCGCCGGTTCCCGTAGGGAAGAGCTTGGGATCCCCTCAGTCGCCCCTCAGTGAACATCCTGCCCTGCAGCGGGGTGCGCGTCTCCGGCGACACTTCGGCGAGGCTTCGCGGTTGCGTTGCAGAAGAGCGGTGAAAAGAAAAGCTGGCTCTTCCCGGAACGGCTCTTCGGTTCCAAACCCAAGCGCGGTTGGATGCGCCCAGCTTGGCAGTCGCTCCGTGAGTCGTGTCGTCGCCCTTGTCATCTTTACTCCCGTGCCTCCCCGAAGAGGAAAGGAAAAAGAGGAATAGGCAGTCAAGAAAAACTCCGGAGATAATATTTGCAGGGTCACGGAGAGCAAAAACTGGAGGGAAAAGCGGTTCTTCGCTGCGTTAGTGTTTAATGCGTGTATCTTGGGAGCAACCCCGTACTTTTGCCCTTAGTAGCATCATATTGACGTTTCCTCTGTCAATACGTGAAGTATGCAATTCAGAGAAGTGTGAAATAATCAGGCAAAATATCTTCTGCAATTTAAATGTCACATTTAGTGCTCTTTTGAATGCCAGTTTAACACCTGCTAGGAGCTGCACGGTCAGGTTTGAGGAAGCTTTATTGTTCTGATGTGAGTAGAGAGGGAGGTGGGACAGAAAGAGCTGACAGCGTCGAGGATGGGTTGCCTTGATGTAGATCTGAAGTTTCTGCCTTTTTCGTAGTTTACACGAAGCTGTGTGCCATCCAGATTTACCGACCCCCATCAAGAGAGCAGTAAGATGGCTCCTATTTTGTTGTTGTTGTGCGTAGGGCAAAGCTGTTATCCTCTAGATAGTACGTCGGCCTCAGCTGGAATTTACTGTGCAGCAGAAAATCTTCAGGGACTTTTATATTCCAGAACCTTTGTGGGAGTTGGAAGACGTCCCTCAGCAGCCTGGAAGAGCTAGCACTGCTTAACTGGTATGCAAACAAACGGCCTTGGCCAAGCTGCGATCTTGCTTTAGCTGTTTGTGATGTGCTCCTAAAGAAGGTCAGAGGGCCACTATTTTGAGTGCAATCTTGTTATCTCCAGGCAAGTATGCTTTTTACATATAATGAGCCTTCTGAAGGGCTCCTCTAATAGCACCTTCGAGTCAATGACTTGAAGTGTCCTTACTAGGGGGAGGGAACATGTGTCACTGCTCATCCTAAAGCAGCTCAAATGAATTGCAAGAGGGAAAAAAAAAGAAAACGAAAAGATGTTTCCAAGCAGTGAAGAACAGCTCCTCTGAGGTGCTGAACGCGACGTCTCTTAACAACAGAAAGCAGCTACGGGAGGCAGAGAATTTCCCCAAACTGTTAAAATCAAGCCTGGTAGGAGGTTACCTGGTAACAGGAATCCTGCCGTTAGTAAAACCCTACAGCGTCGTGCTTCTGTGGCAGCAGACCTCAGCGGCAGATTTTTCTTTCCTCCCCTGAGATCAAGCCGTTGTGTTTTCAGTGCTCGGGAAATGCCTGGCAGAACCTGGGAATAACATCAGTATAAAGCCGACGCAGCAAAATTGCTCGTGCGCGTCTTCTTTATCGGTGGTCTTTGCCTGTCCAGCGCATTGCCTGCAGGTATTGCTGTCGAGAGGGGAGATTCCCGTTTCTGCTTTGTCATTCAGTTAGCCTTGCCAAGAAAAATAATTTAGTGCATTGTATTCTACAGAAACCCTTGTGCCTTCTGAAAAGAGCTCTCGGCATGTTAAGAGAAACGAGATAAAATGAGATGTAAACATCAAGGCTGGTTTTAAGATTAGACCCGGAAAGTTGTATTTTGTACTTGTTCCCACTTTGCTGTTTTGCTAATGGAAAGAGAGAGGCTGGTTTCACTTTCTAGTCCTCTAACCCTTGCACAGTGTCGCAGCTTTGATGTTTTCCTCCCCGCTGGCACAGGGCAATGCTTATAGCTGAAACCGTGCTGCTTCAGTTGAGACCGTCGTGCCAGAACATTTGCGAATCGATTTTTGTTAAAACTGTTGTGCAACACACAATCTTCGTCTCAAAGGGAACAAGGCAACATCTGTTTATTCTGATCAGTGAACTCCCACTGATCCCTCCAGTGAAAAAACAGGGAAACTTGCACTGATGTTGTTTGTGCTTGGTACCCATTTTCTTAGCCCGAAGGACTTAGATGCTGCTAACTGTTGCTGTTAATGTGTAGATACCTGAGATTAGATGATTTAAACAAGTTCTACTTCCTTGTTACCTTACAGATGCCATTCTCCCTTGGTTTTTGTAGGCTTGTTCTGTTGCTCTGTAGACTCGTTCATTATCTAAAACCGGAGGTCAGTGCCTTCTCTCCTGTGTTGTGTGCATCCCGTTACATCAGATTTTCTCTTCCAGCTTCCAAAGAGAACAGGAAAAGTGTAAAAGAAAATTGTTTCACGATGCAGGCAGAGCTCCTGAAGGCTTCTGCTGGTTTAACGGGAGTTTAAAATCATTTCTCAGTAGTGGTTTGTACTTCGTGTGTCTCGACAGTGGGGACAGAGGGATTTTTCCTTTTCTGTCCTTCTTTTGCTAGGGCATTGCACGAGTAGTTGTCTGAAATGCAGGGGGAGTCTCGGACATCCCGTGGCCGGGGAGGAGGGCAGGTCTGTTCAGAGGCAGGCGTCTTCGGGCTGCAGATCACACCGCTCCCTCCCTTGTGGCTTTGTTTAGCGGCCCCTTTGTCACTGGCAGGCAGGGTCCTGCTGGAAAATACTGTCCCTTTCAAGAGAGGTGGCAGCTGCAAGAGCAAATGGAAGCCGTCCCGGCGGCTGCTGTGCTGGCAGGCATTTTTGTGCAATGGCCCATGCAGGTGAATTTTTCCACCGTGCAGCATTCGGCACCTCGTTGCACCCACAGCAGCTGGGAATGCTCATTTCTTACGGGAAAAGGGGTGACGGTGATTGCAAGAGCATTGCTTTGCTGATACGAGGCCTTGAAGAGCAGGCGTGAAGTGCGCAAGGGTGAAATGTTTCTGTACTTATGAAGGATTCAGTGATGAGAACTCGTTCTTTCCAGCCTGGTTTTGCAGTGGACTGATGATGTGACTTTTTATCTGGCTACATCTGTACAGGGTGGTACAACAAGTGAAAAACTCTGGCTTCCAAGCCTCGTGATTCTTGTGGTTCCAGGCGTTTTGCAAGACTTCCCTAGTGACCTCAAGTGCTTTGAAGATGCTGAGCTAAGTAGATGCCGGGTGCTTGAATGCTGGTGCTGACCAGTAACTGTCCCTTCGGTCTGCCTGGAAGGGTGAAGGGTAGATGTGAATCGCTGCCTGCTGTGCGCTGGAAAGGATGCAGCAGCTCCGATTTTGGCGTTTGGCTTGGGAGAGGATGCGGGACGTAGAGAAATAACAGTGCAGGCGCTCTGAAGGTTCAGGCAATTTCAAATCCTGTTACTTCCCAGGTCACAGGAGAGCTCCGAGTAGTTGGGAGTTTGTGATAACAAAATGAGGTTCTTGTAGGACCAAAACCAATAAACCACTGCAGTGATGCCTCTCCTCACCTTCATCCATGATTAAGAGAGGCAGAAGTGCAAGTCTACTTTCAGACCCACCCTAAAGGCTTATTTTTTTAATAGCTCTTAATATTATTTTAGGCTTGATACCAAGCATGAGTTTGTTTGGCTTCTGCTGAAGCATGAGCCTCATTTACTCTTGAGAGACGGCAGCAATCTCAGGTCTGACGTGAGAATACATTTCAGCCTTCCTTGCTGTCTGATGCTCAGCTTTATGTGTGCCTGCCAACGGGAGTGCATTGTTATCTGTTACTGTTAATTGTGGCACTGAGAAGTTGGACTGATTGCATTTCTAATGGAGCTCATTATAGCCAGCTGTCAAATTTAATACCTTCGGCAGCTTCTGGCCTGCTGTGGAGCTGATGAAAGAGCTGCAGGCTGCTCATCATTTCCTTTGGATGGTGTTTGACTTGACCGCTACTCCTTTTTCCAAAATGCGCAGGCTGTCCTTTGAACTGCCCGTTTCCTTGCTCATTGGTGGCAATGCCAGAGAAGTTTGATCCCAGGAAGATCTTGTCATTTTAAAGGTTGGATGACTCTGCCTAGGGCTGTGAGGAGAGACTTTCCTTCCCAGTCTGCACGGAGCTGTGAGCAGCACTCGTGCATGATACAGCAAGCACGGAGACTCTCAATGCTCAGGTTAAACCCCCCAAATGCACATTGCTTCTCTATTACTCAGCCCTTTGGGTAATTCAGAGCTGGCTTCTGTTTCCTATCCTTATTTAAGGACTAGATGATTTATTTCTGTCTGGTCTGGAGGGCTACGTTCCCTAAGCTTGTGTCTCTCTTGGCAGTATCTGAAAAGTCGCCGTTACCTCCAGGCAGACGGCTGACCTGTTTTCTGAAGTGTTCTGGCTGGGTCTCGCGGATCTGGGAGCTGCCACTTGCATCCTCTTGCCGCTCCAGCGGTCTGTCCTTGCTCCCGACTGCATCTTGTTATCGTGTACAATAAGGTCAGTGTAGCGCAGGGTGATGGAGGGAGGCCGTAGCTCATCGGCGGCTCCCGACGGATATTCCTGCTGGCTTTGACCCCCCCGTTGCAGGCTGAGGTCAGGGCTCCTGCTCCGCGCTCAGACGAGCTGTTCTGTACGCGAACGGTGTCTCTGCTTGCACTTCCGACGCCGAGTTCCTGCAATGATGCGCTGGGGGTGATTCTTGTGAATGGAGGGATGTTTGGTGCTGAGAAGAGGGAAGTTGTGATGAGACGTTTGCGTTGCTCTTCCCAGCAGGGAGAAAAACCAAGGACCAACTGTGCTGTCCATCAACCGCGTCCCACACATTAGGTGGCAAGAAAACCATTTTATCCTCCTGCCTGCTTTAAATGAGCAGTGATGCGCACCAGGGGTAGACTCCCCTTGGAGATAAAACCCTTAGGAAACCGACTTACGTGAAGATGCAGTATTGCCAAGCAAATCCATGTTTCCGTTCTGAAAGAAAAGAATACTGCCACTTTTCTTTGTATTGGCCAGGACACATCTGCAGGAATTTGGGACAGAAAATTATTACTGTGCCTGTCAATAGCTCTATTGTTTTCCCCCCAAATGTGGTCTGTGTTAGCATGTGTCCCTCCTGGTGATCTGCTTCACTCGAGTTTTCTCTGATTTATGTTTTCTGGGATTATAAAGGACCATGAAGATTCACAGATTTCTCTGTAGAACAAGTCGTGTGATAGTCTGTAGGTTTACGATGATACCTGTGACTTCCGAAAACTACTGATTTGGGTTCATCAGGATTACATCTAAGCATACTGGTCCAAGTCCTGCATGGCTCCTTTCCTTGATTAGTTCAAATAAAGCCAATGCGATTGACTGGTAGAGAAATATGAACAAGATTGTGGTGCCACCTTATAGGCAGCAAATTAAACAGACTGGTAAGATTTTTTTCCAATTAGGTTTTGGAAAAAATATGTGTAACTCCAGAGGAATTGAGGGTCAGAAGCCATCGGCCTTGGCATGATGCAAGGTCTCGTTTTGGAGGACAAAAATAGACTTTTCCCTATACTAACCTTCCGATATGAATAGCGTACCCGTTGCTGCAGAGCTGTTTCTTCTCCCTCTTGTTTCTCACAGCTCATCCAAATAACAACAGATCAAAATGTCTGCGCAGAATCGTGCAAATGCAGCTCCTGTCTGGGGCAGCCTCTTTCAGACACCGATTCCAAGAGGTGCTTAGGAGCTTTGCTTTCTTGTTTCTGCAGGTGTTCGTAGGGACACCAGAGTCTGCCGGTTCGGTAAATGCCACGATAGCAGAGCGATGCCAGTCAGATCCAGGAGAACCCAGCGCTGAAGCCTATCTCCACAACATCTCTGTCGTGTTTCAGAGGGGGAGGCAGGTTCCTTTCCTAGCTGTAGGAAATTCTGGGGGAATGCCAGAACCAGCAACCTATTTTTGCACTCTTTTGTATACAATAGCTTCTCAAAAGGACTTGGACCCTGATGCATCTACCTTCTTGATTTCCTGGAATAAACAGAGCCTGGCGTGGGTGCTGTGTTGGGGGCCGGGCAGAGGATTAGCTTGTGCCGAGTGAGTCACGGGGATGCGTGACTTCGCACGAATCGTAGTTGCTGACACTGAGATCAGGCTCTTGTATCAGACTGTTGTGCTAAATGCAAACCGTGCATACCTCCGATCACATCCCACTGGCGAGCTGAGCTTGCTTGTGTTCAAAACAAAGCAGGCAGCTTCAGGAACATGAGATGGCCATGGGAGTTTTCTTAGTTATTTCAGCCACTACGCAAACATCTGTGCTTTCTGTGATGTTATCTGCTAACGCTCTCCATTTTTAGGCATGCCCTAATTTCTGTGCATGCTTTCAACTGGAATAGGCTTTTTTGGGGATGGGGAAGGGAGTCCCATATAAACGTAAATGAAAACTGACCTTTGTTTTTTTGAGACAACAAATTAGTTACCACTAGATGCCAGCTTGGTGGGATATCTGGATGGAGGGACATGAGAAACTTGAATTTAATTGCCCTGTGGCTAACTACACAGCCCAAGAAGGTCAAGCACGTTCCCCTAGACCAGCACCAGGACACGAGCTACTTTGTGCCCACTTGCAAAAAGCCAGCGCTTTTTTGGGACCTTAGTACAAATCAAGCCTGGACGCGCGTTTGCTTCTTCCTTAATGGTGTTAATGGTCTCCAAACTTGCCTCTCTTGTTTCAGCCTTCTGAGCTTGTAAACCTCTACAAGGGAATAGCCTATAATCAGGGAGTAACGGGACAATTTCTTGCCTCGATGTCGCCGTGGTGGATCTGTCTGAGATGGGTTTGGCTGTGGCACGGCCGCCGGCAGGGACGGGCAGGGGCCGTGTAGCTAAAGCAGTGAAGAAGGGGAGAGGGGAACGGCGCTGACAGTTTTCCCGGACATAGGAAGTAAAACCACTTTTGAAAAACATTGTAAGTGAGGCCTCTGGGTTTGTATCCATTAGACTAATTATGTTGGCCTTGATCCTGCAAATGTACTCAGAGGTGAGAATATTAGAGGCTTTAGTACAGTTGGTTCTAGCTGTCAATTTTATTGCCTGAAAAAGCAACTGTATTTTTCTCTTTAGTGGGGTATTACCATTTTCGGTCACCGCTTTTTGTTAAAAGCTGGCAGGAAGTCTAAATAAAACAGCGCCTTGCTTCAGGAAAGGTACACAAATAATGGGATTTCTTGAACTAATTTAATCTACCGGTATTGAATACTTAACTGTATCTCTGTATTGGGCAGAAAATTTTTGGCAGGGAGATAGCTGACTTGTTTCTATGACAACTGAGATCATGTCATGGATATTTGGGCAAAAAACCCGAGCGCTCACAGCTTCCTGTGCGAGAAGGCCATTTAAAGCGTGAGCACAAATTTCTTACCGCATGCTTGCAGGAGTTAAGTTTTTTAAAGAAAGCTAAGACAACTCATTTCTCTGTGTATCTCTCTTTAGGGTGATAAAATATTTGTTCACAAATGTTGCTTAGATCTACTGATTTCAAAAATACAACAAGCAAGTAGGTATCTGGCTTTTTTCCTCCGTCTGCTCCAGTTCATCAGTCAGGAGAAACAGCCCTCACAGACATCTGTGGGTTTTACTCTTTCTTCTTACTATGACTTGTGTAGAAATGAATGAGTGAGGATAAAATGTACATTGCTATCTTGATTTTATTCCTGCATTACTTATTCCCTTGATTCTTTAAGAAGCGTTCGATATTGAGATGATAAATTGAAGAAGGAGCACTGGGCTTGCCTGCGGCGCTGGCCAGGAAGATTTGCACAAAAAAGAGCCCTTCAATTTAACAACTCCATGTTGGTAACAAAAGGCAGTAAAAGCTACTGCATCTGATTGTGTTTTAATAGACTTAATGCTTACCCTGTAAAAGAAATGGAAAAATAAAGCCAGATTCCAAGGTAACTGGAGGGAAAGTTTGCTTTGCTCTTACTAAGGGGTTTTAGTTGTTTCCCGGCTCTGCATCACGCACGTAGACTTCTACCATCCCAGCACACGTTCGCACTGAGTGCTCTGCCCTGCTTCTGCCTGGGAGGAGAGAGCCAGAGGGAATATCAAGGGCTGAGCTAACAGGAAACATGGGTGGGAGAGGGGTGTGGTAAGAGAATATGGAATAAATACAGCTGGAGACAGCTACGTCCCAGTGCCGGAGTGCCAGGGGAGAGTGGTGGGATGGCTGAAAGGTGACAGGGCTGCGTTTTCATTTGTCTGGGCAGCACCTGGTTCAGTGAGACCCTGGTGCAAGGTGGAAGCTTTTAGGTACCGGTGTCAGTACCGGCGTCGTGCTGTGTTAGTTGCTGCCTCCGAGTGATAGCTGGTTCAGGCATGATCAGATGTATGTGAGGATCAGCCTGTGGCTAAATAGCTTCGATTTTAGGAAGAATGTAAACAACAACCAAAGAAAGGTAGAGAAAAGCTCCGTGGAAGGGTAAAGGAGAGAGTTTGGTCCAGTGCCCGGGAAAGGAGACAATTCATCATTTCTGGGTTAACTTGCTGCAAGTGTGAGTCTCTTCCAGGCTTTTGTTTCAAGGGCAGAAATAGGAGAAAACAGCACAGAAGAGGCATCGGAAACCTGGTGTTTCTTAGGGGAGCAGCAGAACTGGTGACACAATACCATCTATTAGACCCAGCTTCCCTGAAACGCTGTTTGTACCGGCATCGCGGGACGCTCTGTTTGCCCTCTGTGGCTTAACACAGCCCAAACCTGCCCCTCGCAGTCACAAGCTCTTTGCAGAAGCACTGACTCTGTAATGAGCTTAAATTTCCACCGGCGATAGCCCTCGGTGAGCATCACTCGCTGTCGTCTGTGCCGGTTTGCACTCCGTGCTTGCTGCTGCAAGCTGCTTTGCGGAAAGCGTTGCTATCTGATGATTATCCTTCGGGGACGGGGATCTGTCTGGCTCGCTTGGAGGACTAGCGAGATAGAGGCGGAAACGTGCGGGAGGGTGTTACCAAGGCAATGCCACAGCTGGATTAAGTAGCCCAGACAGGGTGCATCACGCTCAGGCTTAAACAAGTTATTTAGCACCCCGCTCAGCTGCTTAAACTGGTGATTTGTAGGCTGATGGTTGCAATTGCATAGAAGGTATAAAAATAGTGTCAATTACTGAGTCTTCTCCATAGCCTATATCTGGCACAATGTCCTATATAATCTCAACACTCCATTTCAGAGAGAGATCTAAGTAGGGAGAAGAGCTGATTCCCGACGCTGCTCAGTTGTTTTCAAAATGAAGACATTAAAATGTATTTTCTGCCCTCACTTTGACTGGCGATTTCTGCCATCAGGGAAAATGTTTTCTTCCACGTCCCATCAGGCTTAAATTGAGCAAGCAAGACACGTGGCAGGAATGAGTCCTACATTTAACGTTGAACCCTAACAACTTCCCTTTATCTTGACAAACCTCTTGATTCCCTTTGTACTCTCTGGAAATAACCTGGCAGTGTTTGTTGGAGCTGTGGGTATTGCGCGTCCGTTGCACAACCTCTCCCACTCCCGCTGCTGAGGATAAGGTGGGGAGCAGCGGGATACGTGCGCCGTTGGACTGATCCAGTGAGGCTTTGCTCCTGCTCTTGGAGCCCAAAACACTTTGCAGCACGAGGTTTGGTTTGGCGTTGCGCTGAAATGGGTGCATCGGGTAATTGGTGATGTGCTTTACGTCAACTTAGCTGCAACGTCGGTGTCGGTGCAAGAAATCATTGGCTGGGCTGTGGCAAAGATCGGGACCACCCGTTCCAGCAGCTGTTAGATTAGCCCAGTTGCAACACCAAATTCCCGTCTCTTGAGCTACGCAGTTGCTTTCATCCTTCATGTTCTTGGCCAGGAGCGGGAGGGAGGAGGGCATCAGCGCTCTTTCCCTTTCTTTTCGTCTCTGAGCACTTTGCGAAACTTCTGATCCTCTGGGCTACAGGCAAGGAATAATTTGCCTGCTTTGCACTTAGCCCTGCAATGTTAGTGCTTTGGGGAATAAAATGCAGGGATGCTGGCTTGGATCTGCTTCCTTGTTTCAATGCTTAGTCCTTTTATTGCGTGGCTGGCAAGCCTGGGACGTGCACGAGATGATGCATTACAAATTCTCCTTAAGGTTTTTGGTTTTATCCTATACAGATGATGGTGGTTGCCCTAAGTATTTAAGCACTTCCTTGCCCATTTGATTTGAATCAGTCACGTTAATTTTCCTTTTTTAGAAATGTGCAACAAGAGAAGCAAAGCCCCCATTTCCTAAACGTAACCTAGAAGACCAGAAGGAGAAACTGAGGTTGGTCAGGCTGGAGCTGAGGCTTTTCTCTGTTATTTATATTGCTCGCAGGGGCATTCTGCAGAGAAGCCTTTTCCTGGAGAAAGCATAGAGAAAGCATTGCAATGGGAAACGCAGACTGTAGCTAAATACACTGCACTGATTTCCAAACCTGCTCAAGAACAGGGCCCCTGACCTGTGCTGTGCTATCGGATGCCATATTCATGGTCTTCCGGCAGTTCTACCATTTCCAGTCTTTTTGCCTGCTGCCATTTGCAGCTGCCTTATGGATTTGGTCTTTTGTGTGTTCCCAGCTGAATGGCACGTAATCTCTCGGAAGTCCGAGGGACAAGTGGATTTTACAGGTCAGTTAAAAAACAGCTGAAGAAAGAGCCAAGTTGCGTTTCTTTGCCGGCTCTCCAAACCCATGTGAGTGCTGGCAGAAGTGTTTGGTTTTGCTTTCCTCCTCCTTCCCAGTCGATGGGAATGGAAAGAAGCGAGCATGGAGCAAGGCGAGGAAGAGGTGATGCAGGGGGCGACTGGTGCGGTGGCCGGTGCTTTGCTCGTGCCCGGAAGAGATCTCCAACAACACCGTCGTATTTTTAGCTGCCCCACCTGACAGTAGCTGTCCTTGTCTGTTTAAGAATCTGGCCTGCAGCCATTGATACATCACAGCTTGGGGAGTAATTATCTTTTCCTGCCTTAAATAAGGGAACTGCTTGAGTCTTACTGCTCCAGTGAACTACAAATACCCCTCGATTTGGTTACACCAAACCAGTCCCAGCGGGTGCTTGTTTTGGTGGGGGTCCCCCCTCTCCGAGCCCGGGGCAGCGCTGCCTGGGAGCCCAAAGGGATGAAGTCGCTTTGTTTGCAGAGCTCCCAGCGTCTGTCAGCTTGGCTCCCTCCTTGCTTTTCCTGCAAACACGCTCTCTTTTCCGGGAGTTTTAAAATAGCCCATGGTCTGAGGCCAAATGCACGGACTCTGCCTTGCCTGATGCGCGAGCGCTCCCCAGGGAGTGGCATTTTCCTTCCTTGCTTCAAGGGCTGAGGAGAAGGATGAAGCTCTGCCGCTGAAATGGGGGGCAAAACGTAGAAGTTTGGATTCGTTCTCTATGCAGGAGCTGCACTGGAGGAAAAACTGCTGCTGGGGAGAGGGCATGGGACTGCCTGGGAGCCAGGCGGTCATTTGTAATCCTTTTTCCACCACCGGCCTGTTGCAGAGCCTTCAGTAACCTCCCGCCTTGCCTGTATTTATTCACCCTCTAAATACAAGACTTTGCTCTGAGCTAAGTGCTGGGGCAGTACAAGGGGCGGGGAAGGCACATGTATTATCTTTCCAGTACACCAGGTTTCTTCTGTGGCCAGAGAGGATGGCTGGGCCTGAGCGATAAGCCATGCTCTTCCTCTTCAGCTATTTGGGGATGGGCTCGGTGTTATTTTTAGTGCCCGCATGTAAAGTCAGCACTTGAAAAGTCTGTCTGGAAGCCTTGAGCCTGTCTACTTGGAGGCCTTTCTTTCTGTCTAATTTGGGCAATGTTGCATACTTGGAGATCTGCCTGGGGATTGGGAGACCTTGTAAAAATTCCTGCTAACAAGCCTGTATCCCTTAAGCACTTGCTGCACTTGGAGATACTTATTAGTCAGCTGCGAGGCGTCTTTAAATGTTCGGAGGGAACAGGACCTTTTCTGTAGCTGCTGGTGAGACTGATAGAGAGTAAACCCCATCGCGTATGTCACCTAAAACACTTGATGTTGTTTCTCATGGGTATAACCCCATGGAATACCCAGAATATTTTCTTCTCCTCTTTCTCTCATTTATGCAGAGGCAGAGCGGTGGTAGGTGTTGCATCCAGTGGGCTGGTCCGAGTTTCTTAAAAGAGGGCCAGCACTGTGTTTAGTAAAGCTCTTTGTCTCTCTTTTACTTGCAGGAGTCAGAGTCTGAGAACAAGCTGGATGGAGAGACAGCATCAGACAGCGAAAGCAAATCTGAATTTGGAGGATCCCTCCCGGTGCCGACATCAGATGACACTCCGGAGGTCCTGAACAGAGCTCTCTCCAACCTGTCCTCAAGGTAGCACTCACTGAGCATCTCTACCCTCTGCTGCCAGGGCCCCTGCATCTCCACCGCAGCTTTCCCAGCCCCGGCGTGGCGGCTGGAAGCTGAGTAAGCAGCTCTCAGAAGCGCTGCGCTCTCCCTCCCTGGTGTGCAAGCAGGAAGGTGCACCTGAGGCCACAGGAAACAGAAGATGACTCTGCTAGCGGGGAGAGCAGGGTGCAGCGCTCAGGGCTGCTTGTGCGTGGGAGAGGAGTGCTGCTGGAGGGCCGCCTCGCTGGGTGCTTGGTCGCTGCAGGTGAAAAGAGGCCTGGGTGGGGCAGAAGACAGTTGCATTTAGCTTTGACAGCAGTTTCAGCAAAGAAAACCAACTGCGATGGTTTTTAACCACTAGTGTGACCGACTTCTGCAGGAATGCATAAGAAAAGCATGCTGATAAGGACAAGATTTAAGAACAAACCAGGAATGCTCTCTAAAGACTGCTTTGGGGGAAAAGCATCTTATTCCTGTCACGGGAAAAAGTGTCTCTCCTGGGTGTGCTGTGAGGATGGGAGAGGCTCAAGGCAGGATCTGTTGGAGAGTAGCGAGGGTGCAACATGCCAGGGCCCATGTCTCCTCTTGAAAAGGAGTGCAGAGAGGGGTAATGGTCCCCATTTTATTTGAACTTATCATGCAGCTTATCCAAGGCGTGGGAAACCTGTAGCAGAACAGGAACAGATGCTCTCCTGTCCTGTGTCAGTGCCCTTGGAGATGCTCTGCACCTGGCTAATGCTTTCTGCATTTGGTGAAGTTCAGAGCGGGGAAGACTGAGCTGAGCTGTAGCTTTGCATCTGCTGCTACCAGGCCTTCATCAGTGGATCAAGGTCTCTCTGCAGCACTGAAAGGGAACTTGGGGTTTCCAGGCTCAGTTTCCTTCCTGTGATGTGCAGAGAGCAGAATTGCTGTCGTGCTTCCTTACTTTGACTTTAACTATCTTTCCTTCTCTATGGCCTAGATGGAAGAATTGGTGGGTAAGAGGCATCCTCACGCTGGCAATGATCACTTTCTTCTTCATCATCATCTACTTGGGACCCATGGTCTTAATGACGATAGTAAGTGCTCCAGAGAGATGTCCTGACGTTCACAGCGATGGGGGGGAGGTTGCTGAGACCATTGCTAGGGTGGGCAGCTCACAGCCTCATATTTTAGAGGTCCTTATTCACCTTGCGGGATTTCCCTCTCCATGGAGGAAACCTGGAAGGAATCGCTGACCACCTGCCCTGGCCATCAGCATTTGGCTGCAATTGAAACTAATGCAAGGGGTTGTTAGAAACCTCCTGCAGAGGAAAGGGGAGGGCAAAACATGGTGTGCTTCCCATGTTGGACTAGGAGGCTCCTGCCAGACTGATAGCGACTGCTTAAGTACCTTTTGCTCTGCCCACGTGTGTTTTTTATCTCCTTGAGGAAAGAGGTGTTTAACCAACATGTATTACAGCTTCCGGATGTCTTTTTGTGCAGGTGATGTGTGTCCAGATCAAATGTTTCCATGAGATTATCACTATTGGCTATAACGTGTACCACTCCTATGACTTGCCGTGGTTCAGGACGCTCAGCTGGTGAGTAAGGGGGCTGCTCCCCTCCCCAGACTTGTGTGCAGCAATAACGCTTCATCTCATTGCAGACAGGCAGCAAGGGGATCATCTGCCTGCCTCCAAACCAGAGACCAGGGGATTGCTGTGCGTTGACCAGTGTCACGTGTTAGCAGCTCTCGTAAAGGAAAAGCCTCCCCAAATCTTGATAGATCAATATCTTGAGCCTGTATTGAGCCCGTATTGATAAACTTTGTCCTGTTGTTAATGAAGTGTGGAGATTTGAATCCCACGATCTGTGCAAGGGACAGCATTGACAGGCATCACCACTTAGAGGTGGACATGGTTGCTTGGGTGGGATGGGAGGTTTTAGGTGATCGTGAAACAGGGCTGAACATTGGGACATAAGGGCTGGGGAGAGGGCATGAGCAATGCTTTCAGGAAGCACAGAGCATGTGCTTTTAGGATGCACAGGCTCGCAGAGGCCTGTTGAGGAGTGCCACCTAAAGGCAGAAATTCCTTGTGCATCGGAAGGCCAAAACCGAACCTGGATGGTGTGATCCATCGCAAAGCGGAACTGAGTGATGCAGCCACTAGTTTAAATGAAGGTGACATTTCTAAACTGGGGGAAATAAAGTTCTGGCTGTCACTTGAAGATAGCCTGTTTGCAGTGTACAGAACAACGTAAAGATCTTAGGGATCAGTCACTTTCTGTGTTTCTCCTGAAGCCTTTTAGGGTTCCTGCTAACGAGCATCTGCATCCTTCACAGGTACTTCCTGCTCTGTGTAAACTACTTTTTCTATGGTGAGACTGTGACAGATTATTTCTTCACCCTGGTTCAGAGAGAGGAGCCCCTGCGAATTCTCAGCAAATACCACCGCTTCATTTCTTTCGCCCTATACTTAACAGGTAGAGACCACATTTTCTGTTGGTTAATCTTGTCTGGGCTGGAGGGAAGAAATCTCCTTGAACTACTCTTGTCCTGGGTATTGTGTCCAATGCAGTATCCATAGCAAGTTATCTCTGCTCTTCAGTGGTGCTGTAGCTTGGCTGCATGGTTAAAGTAGTGGTGGCAAATCTCTTATGTGAGGCTCTGTAGAAGGAAACTCCCTAATGTGTACAGGACAGCCAGGCTTGATTGTTCATCTGTCCAAGTGCTACTTGCAGGCAAAGGTATTTTGTGACTTGCAAAGTAGTGAGTTTTCCCACTCCACATTGCTGCTTTACTCAAATAAAGAACCTAAGGAGCTGTGCAATGTCATGGAAAAAAAGTATTTCTTACTGTTGAAGATACATTCCCACCATTTACTTTCCTTCTGTCTCTCATCAGGTTTCTGCATGTTTGTCTTGAGTCTGGTGAAGAAACATTATCGCCTCCAGTTCTATATGGTAAGGTTAATGCAGGGCCTGGCTGCCCCCAGTTGGAGGCAGAAGAATGAATAGTGTAGGCTGCTTGAAAATGTTGTGTAGAGGAATATGTGTCAGTAGACGCTTCTGTGCTGGTTGTGCATTGTAACGCTGCCTGGGAGAAAAGTTACTGTGAGCAGACTGTATGTTTAGGAAGGCAGCTCTGAGCGAATTTCCCTGCAAACATGTATTCTCTTCTCTCTGCACTTGTGGATCCTATTAAGAAACTTTCTGCAAGCTGAGAGGACTGCACAAGGCTATTTGACTCTCCTACTGAGGGTAGATGGCCACCAGGGTTAATTGGCTATGTCCCCCTTTTCCCAAACATCAGTACGGCATTGCTCATGTTTGACCGTCGACACAGCTAGTTTTGCTTGCCAATATATTCAGCACACAGGGATATGGCTTGGATATCTATCGGTCTTCTGCTCTTCTTATATAGCTCAGAAGGCTGAGCGAGATGTGTGGGATAGGGGTGGGCTAAAGAGCATTTGGTCCAGCAGAAGTCTTCCCAATGAAGGTCACCTCTGGGCTTAAGCTGAAGAACATGCCCATAAATTACTGCGGGTGACTGTTCCCTGCTCTTCATGACTCTTGGTGTTTGTCATGGTGAAGGTGCATGCTAGAAATGCACATCTGCATGAGCCGCTCTCTGTCTGAGAGGTAGCTAACAGCATCTGATTTCTGGCAGCGATGCGTGTGGGCAGGGTCTCTAGGCAGGCTGGACTGCATGCTGTCTTCTCTTCCAGTTTGGATGGACCCATGTGACGTTGCTAATTGTTGTTACCCAGTCGCACCTCATCATTCACAACCTGTTTGAAGGAATGATATGGTGAGTTGCCGTGTGTTCTGAGTTGCTTTGATTTCTGCAGCTTGAAATGAATGATCATGTTTTGAGTTAAAACTGTTCTTTTAAAAAAAAAATGAATGGCCAAGAAGAAGGTGCTTCCTGTGAGGGACCAACCTGTTCAGAATAGAAAAGCAAAAGATTGAGTGATACCTCAGCGACTTAGGACTTGCTTTGTGCTGCTTGAGCAGTATAGAGAGTTGTTGTAAAGAAGCACCTGAAAATTGCTGTGGGGTGCAGGGACCTTTCAGGCAGAGTCAGGCCTGTGTAGATGCTTTCTCTTTATATCCACATCCAGCAAATGGATGGAAAAGTGCTGCTCGGCACTTGATTTGGGGCAATGCTGTCAGCATCATGGTAAAAGCAGCACTGTGAAAGGAAAGAGATTGCAACCTGCCACCTTACTCCAGTTGCTGTGCAGAGGGGAAGCCCTTTTGGTGCCCTTCCCAAAACCAGCAGGGCCAGGAACTGCCTTTGGCCGCTTGAAGATTGCATGTTCCTCTGCGTGCCGCAGCCAGCCCAGAGTGCTTTGGGAGCAGCCTGCTTACAGCTAAAATGCGGCCTCTTTGGGGGGGAAAGGGGGTGACTGTCTAACAGCATGTCACGTGTGGCAAAAGAAAATGTGCTTAAAACAGGCCATTCTGGGTACCCGACCTGCATTTTAGTCCGGAACATGAGTAATCTCCCCCATTTCCCCAGGAGCTTCAAGCGGTTGCTCCTTGTGTTGCATTGGAGGGGGAGATGTTGATGTGATGGCACTGCCAAGCATCGTATGAAGCAACTGCTCATCTAGTTAAGTCTTGGAGTTGTCTGATCTTGGCACTTTCCGGTGGTTTGATTCTTCTCCCATCTAGGTTCATCGTCCCAATTTCCTGTGTGATCTGCAATGACATCATGGCGTACATGTTCGGGTTCTTCTTTGGCCGCACCCCACTCATCAAGGTTCGTAACACTTTGGTGGACAAAACACAGATTTTGGCTTCTTTGGGTCTTAGTCCTGTGTTCCCTCATCTCCAGTTTTGTGGCTTTTTATGTGCCTGAAGCAAGCTTCCAAATTAAACTTGGTGCGTATCCCAATCTTTGAGGCTGTGAAGTGAAATGAACCGTTTCAGACCAAGATGTTAGTGTCGAGTTCTGACCAAATACTTATCTGTTGGTTGTTGGCACCAATTTTTATTTGCTTCAGCAGTTCACGAGCAAAGAAAGGCTGCATAGGTGCGCAGCGGTGTGCGGAGATGTACAGTTTGTAATTCTCCCCCTCTCTCTCTCTCTCTGGCAGCTCTCCCAAAAAAGACCTGGGAGGGTTTTATTGGAGGATTTTTTGCCACCGTTTTGTTTGGACTGCTGGTAAGTAGCAATCATGGTGCTTATTTCATTGGTCTTTTCCCTTCATAGGGTGACAGAGTTTTGTCTAAAAAAATGCAGTCGGGCTTTAAGCTCTCCTAGCTCTTGTCAGAGTTCACATTTTCCTTACTGACCAGGAGCTGAACTGGTCCGTGGCTGTGCTTTGTGCTGTGTGCAGATCTGCAGATGCAAGAATTTTTTAGGCCCTGTTAGACCCTGTGACATACTCATTACAATACTTGTCCTTGAAACTTTCTCCTGCTGCTGTTGGATGAATGCTGTGCACCTTTTCAAGGGGAGTTCAGAGATCTCGAAATATTCTTATTCGTTTTTATGATGATCTCTGTGTCTGGTTGTTTCTGTCCTCTCAGCCAAGTGGTGCAGCCTGTCTCAGCCTGTTCATGCAGGGCTCTGATCACTGCTTGCTGAACAGATGCACTTACTAAATGAAAATTCTTACTCTGCCTTTAGCCAATTACTGCTTCTCAGGAGAGTAATCTTCTTAATGAAGCTGGGAGTGTGGCTCCCTTCTCACTGTGTCTCCTTGAGTGGCCTTTTCCCTTGAGACTGGCTCTGCCACATCGCTCAGGAAAGTACTAATCCTGCTTTCTCTTGCCACATCTCTTTTTCTCTCTCCTTGAAGCTGTCCTACGTAATGTCCGGGTACCGGTGCTTCACCTGTCCAGTGGAGTTCAACAACGACACCAACAGCTTCACAGTGGACTGTGAGCCATCCGAGCTGTTCCAGCTACAGGAGTACAACATCCCCTTGGTGCTGCAGTCCGTGGTGGGCTGGGTAGGACTCTCTCTGTTTATTGGATCTTATTGGGGTAGGAACACCAAGAAAAGAGATCAGGGCTTTATTTTGACGGTCTTCGAAGGAACATGAGAAGGGATGATGGGACACCCAGAAAAAGGGGGATTTAGTGGTGCTCTATGTTGGTTGAAGGCCCAAAGAAAGTGTCCCAAGTCTGGTGGGACATTGACCCACTTGAAAACCAACTGGTCTAAAGCCTCGAGAGTACAGAAACAGGGGCAAGTGGTGGAAAGTGCTATTGTCATTGAAAACCCTTCTCTGACATGTTTTTCTTTCTGCAGAAGACAGTCCGGATGTACCCCTTCCAAATCCACAGCATCGCACTGTCTACTTTCGCCTCCCTCATTGGGCCATTCGGAGGCTTCTTTGCTAGTGGATTTAAGAGGGCCTTCAAAATCAAGGTGAGGATGGTCAAGGTAATTTACATTTTAGAAAGGAAAGACTAAGTAGTTGCTACCACTCTAAACAGTCCCTGTGCTCCAAGGAGTGGCAGGCTGTGAGCTTTGGGAAGGGAGGGAAGGTTTCTTCAGTCACAGATAAAATGCTGGGGTGGGATCTAGGTTTTTTGACTGAATGGGGAGAGACATTAAAATTTCAACTGTGATATTCTAAACCCTGCTTTGGTGCAGAACTTGAGGTAGAGGAAGAAAGACCCAGTCAGGAAATTTTGCAATCTGAGGCTTCCCTTGATGTTTTGCAGGCTGGTTTTATGTGTTCGGTTAAGAAGCCTTGAAAGGCAAGACAGCATTGCAAGAGATAAACATTAGCCTTCCTTGACCTTTTGAGTGACAGATCTTGAGTTAAGCCTTGATGTCCCTCAGGCACTGGTAGTCTTCATAAAGGGAGTAACTTTTAAAACCAGGGAGAGATTAAATGAAATGTCTTCTTAGTCTGACTTTTGCCTTCTGGGAAGAATTAGAGCAAGCATATGAGTGTGGTGCGTAGAGGTACATAAGCAAGTACAGGTAATGGGCATTTGAGACTGCTAAATACAATCCCTTCTGCTTGGCACAGGACTTTGCCAACACAATCCCAGGGCACGGAGGTATCATGGACCGCTTTGACTGTCAGTACCTGATGGCTACCTTTGTTAACGTGTACATCGCAAGTTTTATCAGGTATTTTTTGCTTTGCGGTGAAGTTTGGGGGCCCTGTCAAACTCAAGTGACATACAGGCTTGTAATAAGAGACAGTTGTTAACTAACCCTGTTAGATGAACGTCTAAATATACCAAGACAAAGAAAGAGAGGAAATGGAGGCTTGAAGAAGGGCAGCATCTTTTAGCAGGGTCATGCAGGGCTGGAAGCACAACCCCCGTTGCCCAAGGTCTGTTATTCCAGTCCCTATGAAACTGCTCCATGTCCATCCTGCACCCCTGTGAATCTTGAGCTAGGTTTCCAGAGTTGAACGAGCAGAAAAATCTAATTTTATAGCATAAACAAATATTCTGTAGCCAAGCACAGAATAAAGCCTGTAGGCGCATAGAAGATGTACTGAAGGAGCTGAGGAACTGTCTTTATGTGGCTGCTTTGATTTTTGAGGGGGAGCATCTGCTGATAAGGGAAGATGCACAACTCTCTGGAAACCGATTGGGTTTGGGGTGGGTTTTTTGTTTACAGTGCAGCATCCTGTGCCTTTTGAATCCATTTCCACATCTCAAAGGGAGTTACGCTTCCTGGGTAGGACTGGTGAAGGAATGGGCAACATGGCTCTTACTTTAAGCCTATTATTTTGATGAAATCGCACTTGGGTTCCCAGATCACTGAGACTGAGCAATGTGACTCATTAATAATGATGCTTTTGTGTTTCAGAGGTCCTAACCCAAGCAAACTGATCCAGCAATTCTTAACGTTGCGGCCAGACCAGCAGCTCCACATCTTCAACACGCTAAAAGACCACCTTGTTGACAAGGGTATGTTAGGTAGTTTGGAGGAGGCATAGACAGCCGGGCGATTGGAACGGGACTGCAAACAGACAAGCCTCCTCGAGGAAATTCCTGGCTTGCCTGATTTAAGACAATAACAAGGCCTCATTTCACTGTAACTTTTCTTCCTTTCTTGGTAAATGTTTGCATTTGTGGGTTTTTTTAATAATATATTTATATAGCTTGGGTTCAAATGAGCAAATCTTGGCTTCGTAGCTGAAAAGGAGTTAAGGCTTGGAAGGACTGTTGGGTGAAGTAGGAGGGTACGACTGTCCCCGTGGGCTGTTCTTAACCTTCGATGCATGTGGGCAGAGCTGAACTTTTCCCGTGAGTGTGTTTATGCAGGGAATACACAAAGCGTTGTCCGTACAGCCGCCTCTGCGCCTGGGAGCCAGCAGGGAAGGTGAAGCCGTGCAGCTCCCCGGCCGTTGTGCCAGGCTGCGTTCACGATGGCAACTCTGGGGACCGTGATTTTCTCCAGTGGTAACTGTGAATGCAACGTTAATTTTCCTAGAAAGCCTCGTTTATGCCTGCGTGCAGTCTCCCTGCAGACTGCACGGCGAGCACAAGGCTCCGTTGATTGGAAGAGGATCTTGTTCTAATCCAGCCATGTTTCCTCTGCCCAGCCAGGCACGTGCATCTATTTTCACTTGCTGTTTTTTTGCAGTGCCTCTCACATTCCCCCATATGGCTGATACTTTGGCAAATGAGACTTTTATAACCAATTAAACCAGAAATAGACTGGGGACAAGGAGTCAAGAAACCGGTAGTTGCTTGTGGGAATGTGGGAGGTTCAAATTGCTTCAAAACCGAATCAAGTAAATAGGTTTTAAAGAACATTGAAGTTTCATTGAGTAATTCCTGCCAAGTAAGAACAACCCTTTAAGTAACTTGATTCATTTTTCCCCCATAAATAACCTTTAAGAAACACCGAACCACACTTTCTCATTTCTCCATGGTTGGAAACCCCGCACTGGGATATTTTAACTGATTTGGACAGCAGTTTCCAACTTGGTTTTTTTTCTGAAGTTTGCTGGTTGGGGCTCCAGCACCCCGCTGGTGCTGCCAGCTGGGTCTTCTGTTTTTCTTTCAGGGATCATATCTATCACCTGTTTGTTACTTGAGTTCTAGATGTCGTGCTGCTGAGTTTATCACGGTCTGTGTTGCATTTCAGTCTGGGTTCATTTACCTGCAGGCTTCTGTCCTGCTTTGCTTACTAAATCTTGCCATATATAGTTTGTACTTAATAGTTGCAAGTTATATCTAAGTACCTTCCTTTATTTTGTCATACTTTTTTATTATTTAAAAATGAGAGCCCTAAAGATTGTAAAACTTTTTTTTTTTTTTTGTGATCAGATAGTGAAAAGATCCCCGATTTACACCTTATGCAATGTTCCCAAACACAAGGTGACTCTGATTTTACTTCTTTCCATAGTTTGTGCATGGGAGAGAGAAACTTTACCTTATTTTAACCTGGGGAACAAGTGACAGGGAAAGATAATACAGAAGTACATTGCTGTTTTCAAACAATTGCTGACATAAACCTTATACACAGACTCCCCCCCATACGGAGACATGCACATGCTGCAAGCTAGCTGAGCATCGACGGAAAATAAAACACCTGAAAATACTTCCTAGTTCATAGTCCGTATTCTGATTCTGCCATTGCTTTCATTTACCCTGAGTGAGCGAGAGAGGAGAAAGCGCGTGTAAATACATTAACAGCTACCAACCTCTCTTACCTTTCTATAGGACTCCTGTGCGGTAAGCTCTGCTTCATCTCCCTCAACAGGAACCACAGGGCAGAAGTTTGTGCCCGTTGTACTGCAAATACAGGTAGATCAAAAGCAGATTGCGGAGAAGAAAGGCCTGTTTCCACGAAGCATTTCCAGCATACGATGGAGCCAGTTCAGGATTGCGTTTGGTTAATGCCAGTGGCGTACACAGAGGCTTTCCTGCACAAGTTGTCAGACTGTTGCCTTCCAGCCTGAATTAGGCAGGGATTTATTTTCTGTCTACTTAGAGGATATTGGTCCGAGCCCCTAATTTGCAAATTGGAGGGGAGAATTAAGGTGCCCAGGGAGATGTTTGTCTGCGTTTCATGACAATTTGCCTGAGTTTAGCTAGGCAAAGTGAGGGCACCTGCAAGGAGTACCCAGGCTGGGAGTAGGTGTGGAAGTGACAGGCTTTTGTGTAGTCCTGGAAAAGTAGTTTGCCTTGTGGGCTCAGACAAGCTGGTGCTTTTCTGGATTCTCCCTGCCCGTTGCCAACATCTGCCAAAATCCCTCGTAGTGCACTGTTGGGTCATCAGAAGAAGCTATAGTGTTGATAAATATTACAAAAGTGTACTGCTCTTCCTATTAAGAATTTTTTCATATGGGTCTTTAGTCTCCTGCTCATCTTGCTTTAAACCTTTTGTACCTCTTTAGTTGTAATTAGCGGGGCAAAAACCGAACGCGAAGCTTTTCTGCGTGCTTTTGATTTGAAGTAGCGTTTGGGCCTTTTGCAGGCTGTAGTGCTGGATGTGGACACGGGAGGGCAAAGCAGCTGCGTTTAGTGGCTTCCTGGGGCTGGGAGAGAAGCAGCAGCACGAATGCGTGCGGGTGGCTTTCCTGATGAGCTCGCAGCTGTATTCTTGCTTCCTTCCCAGCGGTGCAGTTAAAGGGTGGCCTTCCAAGCCTGTTTTGGTCCTGAAGGGTAAAGCTACGTGGAAAGGGTTTTAGCATCCTGCACTGAAGTTTAGTAAACTGAATGGGAACAGCACATCCGTTGGAGAAGTGGAGGAGGAAGGGAGGGAGATGGAGGTTGTTAAGATTATTTGCAAGCTGTACAGCTAATCTTACTGAGAAATACTGGTGAGCACCGTAGCATGTCCTCCGTCGGGCTGAGAGCTGTGGCTGGCAGACCCACTTCTACACCGCTGCTATGAACATACGTGATAGTACTACTCAGCAATTAGCGACAGCATGCTGTCTGGGGAGCGCTTGGTGGGTTTTCCCCATCAGCCCAGCCTGTGAGTGGCTTTAGTTTGTGGTAGGTATTTCAGGTTAGACTTAGAAAGTTAGAGGAAATGAAAAGCTGACGTTACCAGCTCTGGCTGTCCCTAAAGGAGTTAACTGTGGTGCCAAGGGACATGTGGCAAGACACGTTGCACCTCTTATCATTGCATTGAGCCTTGCAGGACCTTGGTCATGCTGCAGCTCTCACAAGAATTTAGGTTTGGAGGGGGGCTGACGTAGCTAGCGCTGCTGGAGAGGCCAAGCTGACACCAGGGATGCCTAGGTAAGGCGATGCAGGGATGCTCACGTGAGGTTTTGCCAGCTGCAGAGCTCCAGCTCAACACTGCACAGTAGTTTTTGTTCACAGTGGGCTCCACGACCGGGGAAGTTCCTCCTGCTTGTGCCCAGCAAGAGGGAAATAACTGTGAGAGCGGACCAGCAAGGGGGAAGGTACTGTATCAGCTGGCGCGTGTGCTTGGATCGGAAGAGAAAAGTAGGATTTGGCCAATGTGAAGCTTATGAGGGTGTTACAGCTGCCTGGCAGGGGACAGGCTGGTGTGGACACCACCTCTTCACGAGCAGTCACTGCTTTTCCAGCTGGAGTGGACAGAGAGGGACGTGGGCGTATTTCATGAGCAAAGGGATGGCACGTGGCTAGAAAGCTGCTTTGCGTAGCGTGAGAAGCTGGCTGTCCTGGTGAGGTGACCAAACATTCATGGCTTTTGTTTGCTGGTGGGCGATTTAGCGATACGGGTCGGATGCTGGTTTGATCCCGAGCCTGAGCAGGCACGGCTGGGCTAGGCCTGTGTAGATGAGCACTTGGCATGCTCTGATAGGAATTTGCTTCTCCGAGTCTGGTTGTAGCCCAAATTAGTTTGCGGATGGGATGCACGGCCAGACTGTGCTCAGCGAAACATCAAAACCTGGTTTCTGCATACGGTGTCATGTCGGGTGACGATCAGCAGGTATCACTTAGCTATTCTTCAGGGTGATGGGGTCAGAAGTCTGCTGACACTGATCTGAAGGGGCAGCCGTTGCCTGGGGTGTATGGTACCCTGTGCAGCTCATGAAGCTGGGAATCCCGTAGCATGAGCTAACACTTGGCACCAGGCTGTGAAATGCCGGTATCTTATACTCCAAGGTATGTCTCCTGTTCCCCCGGCCATGGTTGCGGTGGGATCCTGGCATCTCTTCCTTCCTCCGCCTCCTCTGACCAGCTTTGCACAATGTGAGGAGGGCAGAGCTGTGTCGAAAGCACCCGTCCGGCCCGTCCGGCCCCTCCTGGGGACAGGCGTTTGCCACAAAAAGCATCGCTTGAAAGCTCCTGTGGTTCCTGCCCTCTGTAACCGGCCCCGGAGTTGCATTTTGTACTGCTGTAATCTTTGTGTGCCCCTGGTCTCCAGACCTGATGTGTTTCTACCATCTGCTTCTTCCTCTGTGCATCATTCTTTTGATTAATGTTTTAGCTACACATGTAGAGTTGCCTTTCTTTGACCGAATGTCCGAATGTGATATATTGTATATTTTAAAGTATTTACCCTATTTATATACCGTATGTTACTGTTAAATAAATATAAGTTCCATTATCTGTAGTGGAGTTTTATTTGGTGCTGTCGGCAGGTGGGGAGACGCTGAAAACCTCCTTTCCGTGCTCTGTAAAGCAGATCGGTCCGTTGTAAACTCCAATTGCCCCATTCCTTGCCCCATTCCTTGCCCCGTAGCGCTCCTTCCTCGGGGATCCCCCTCAGAGCAGACCTGGCTGTGGCAAAGACGCGCGTGAAGGCCGCGGACGGGCCGAGCACGCAGGCAGGATCGGACCATCCCCGTCCCGCACGAGAGGCACCAACGGCTGCGTTTCCAGGGAGGTTTGTAGCGGGGGCTGCGGCCATCAGATCGTACAGGCCCGTCTTGATCAAAGACGAGGGAAGTGTTGGCACCGCTGCAAATCAGCTCATTGTACCCTAAAGATTTCATTGGCAATGTGAAAAATTGCTGGAATTCCACTTAGCATAAATTACTGCTTCATTTCAGCCATCTCTCCTGACTTGCGTGGGGTTAGAAGAGCAGAATCCTTCTGTTTACCCAGCAAAACATACTATTTTTAGCTCTCGTGTTATTTTGACTGTTTTTGACTTATCAGCTAAGCCAAAGCAACCCATCAGCAGCCCTCTTTTTGCTTCCTGTCACACTGTGGACATTTTCAGACAAATTAATCCTCCGACAAGAACAAAATACAATGCTCTCTCTTTCCCTATAGCAACCTTGCAAAAATTATTCTAAAGCCCCAAGTCACGCACTGCAACACGCTGCCCTCAGAGGAGTCGGCCAGTTAAGCAGAAAGTTGCTGAGCAGCACCATGCAATATTCAGCAGTCCTAGGAAGCAATGAGAGGCCATTAGCGAGAGGTCTTGAAAGATCCCTCAGTGTTAAATCTTTCGGAAAACGGACTACGAAAACCGCCGGCCGGCAGCAGGGCAGCGCAGAGCCCGCGCCTTGCGGTGTCAGACGCATCACTGACGGCCGCTGCGGCTGCCGTACCTGCATCACTGCTCGCATTTCAGCTGTTCCACTGAGGAGCCCTCCTTCATTGGAGAAGGAAGAATCCTTCCTTCAGAATTGGAACAGGCTGCCCAGAGAGGTGGAGTCACCATCCCTGGAAGTGTTCAAAAAACATAGATGTGGCACTTGGGGACATGGTTCAGTCTGGTCTACCCTTGACTGACTTAGAGTAGACTTGGTAGAGTAGGTTAATGGTTGGACTGGATGATCTTAAAGGTCTTTTCCAACCTAAACGATTCTATGATTCTTTCTCCCCATCCTGTGCCAATCTAATTAAATCAAACGTCGAAAACTGCCAATTCCCAGTGGAAATCCTGCTGCTAGCTGTGCTCCAGAAGGACAGTAAGCCACAAATTAAGGCTGTCTCCATGCGAGCAGGTCTCATGCAACCCTCTGTCCAGACACATTTTCCATGAGACCCGGATAGAAGAGGGATGTGAAAACAAAACAACTTTATGGGCTGAGATTTGCCCTTTTCGAGTTCCCCTGGGACATTCGCTTCAGGAACAGGCTGCCCAGCTTGACTGCTAAAAAAAAATTACCCCAATCTTGTGATGCCCTTTCCCAAAGCCGGAGGCAGCCACCAGGTACCTGAGGGGAGCAGGCAGGAGGCAGCCGAAGCAGCGCCTGGGAAGGGCTGCGGCGGGGTGGCAGGGAGGGCTGAGCTGCTCAGCGCAGCCACACAGCATGGGGCTGAACTGCACGATTTGGGGCTAAAATGCTCGCTGCTTCCTTTCTCGAGGAGGGGAAAGTGCTGCATGACATCCTGTTCGCGCAGGCAGGTGGGGAAAGGCAGCTGTTCGCAAGCTGCTGCCGGGCTTTCGTAAAGAAAAAAAAAGGTTGAAGAGAAAAAAAGAATCAAAATGCATGACTCCCTAGAGCTCCTACAGCTCTCTGCAGACACTATGAAGAAAAGGAAAAAACGATGCTAAATTCAGGGCTCATTCAGGGTTTTTTGCTTGGCGTGCAGCAGGAACGGAGTCAATTCAGGCAGTTTGGGTCCGAAGCAGGATATTGGGGTTAATCTAGTTCAGGCTTGGGTACGTGCTGGGCTGCTGCGTTGCGACAGCACCGCTTTCCACGCCGTCATGTTCCCTGGGCTTTCAGCAGTGGAATATGTGAACCGGGGATCGCTGAGCTGGCTCCAGTCGCTGCTCAAAGCAACGGATTCATTTCTCAGCCGCGATTAACCCAAATGAGCCCAGCAGCGTCCCCCCGGCTGTGCTGCAACCAGGCAGTCAGCGCAGGCTCCGGCTCCTTCCTTGAGAGGCACATCCTCAATTTATGCTACGGCACTAAAACAAAAGTCTTTGCAAGCGGCTCGGTGCCAGTGCATCCCAGGCATGACGGCTGGGCTGCAAATCAGAACGGGAACCGGCGGCTGCATCCTCTTTGAGCCGCCTGCGCTCCCCACGTCACTGTTTCTGCTTCCTTCAGGGCAACTTCCCTCTCCGTAGGGCCTGGGCTTTCCCCGTACGGGGGGGAAACGGGGCTGGAGCCCACCGTTAGCCCCTTGGGGCACGCTGCTGCGTCTTGCAGCCGCCCTCGCTGCTTTTTGCTCCACTTGGCTGTTTGTGAATGCAACGACCCTTCCTTGCGTTTATCCTGCGCATCGCGAGCTGCATCTCAGTCTAACTGCATTGCAGTCTGCTTTGCGGACGCACAGCCACTGCTTTTGAGAAAAAACAGCGTTAAATGACATGAACCGGGACACACTCGCTGCTGGAGCAGGGAAAGCGGCTTTGCTTGACCGAGTGGTCCTGGTGGGGTCTGTGTCCATGTGCCCTGGCCCTCACTGCTCTGACACCGACAGCCTGCCCTTCAAGAGCGGCCTCATTTCATCCCCATTTTGCTCGTACCGCTGTTACAAAGTGGGTGTAAACACCTTAAATCGGCTGTGGGGACCATTCAGCAGCTGCAATAAGAAAACGCAAAAGCCACGCATGTTGTCCGGGCCGCGCACACGGATGCATCAGGGCGTTCAGAGACGCCATCCTGCAGCATTTGGCTGTGGCCACCTGAGCTGCAGCCCGCTCCGCTTTGCTGCTGAGCAAAACATTTCCCGAAAGCCCATGCTGGGCCGTGTCCTTCAGCGAGCACTCTTCTAGCGCACCAACACCGCTGCGAAGGACACCCACTTCCTCAAATGCAACGAGCAGCGTGCGGTGAGCAACCCCGGGCAGCCGCATTTTGGTGCAGGCTGGGGCCAGGCTGCTGCGTCTCCACATCAGCCAAAGGAGGAGCAAAAAGGGGAGCAAAAAAGGCAACATCACCTCGGCGTCGTTGGGGAAGCAAGACAAGAGCTTTGCAGGAAAGCGGAGCAGGAAAGTACTTTTATGGGGTTTTTCACAGCTGCTCTCAGAGGAGGGAGGAGGAAGTACGTTGGCAAATCAACCCTTGCCGAGCTGTCGCTCTTCGTGGGGGGGATCGCACCCTGGGTGCAGGATCCCCACGGGACTACCAGAGCTTCGCTTCAGCCCATCTCCTAAGCAAGCCCCCCTTGAAAAAAAAAAAAAAAGCCCCTTCTGATCCAAAATGTCCCTCAAGCTGCCACGGAACTGGGATTTCAACCTGAAAATGGATGCTGCAAAAATAGGTACCGTGACTGCTTCTTTATGCCCTTCTGTTTCTGCTTCAGCCTTTCAGGTGCAAGCTGGGTCTGCCAGCGTGCCTGTGGGCAAGCCCAGCTGCGATTTCGGCTACAGCCCAAACCCAGACTTGCTTCTGGCCTTGGTGGGGGGACCTGGCCCCCAGCTACCGCTTTTGAGACAGCAGATGGTTTGCAAATGGTTTGCAAATGATTTGCAAGAAGTGATTTGCAAACTTGTCACCGAGGGATGCTGCGGGAGCACGGCCGGGGCTGTGGCTCGGGCTGGAGCAGCGGCTGGCTCGGCAGGGTGGGGAACAGGGGGGAGCTGGCAGCGCGGGGCTGCTGCCCACCCAAAATCCAGGTTTGGGGTGGGGTTAAGGCACACGGGCTCGTTCTGCCGGCGGAAGCCTTGTAGGAGTTGAAGTGCAGGTCAAGAGGCGGACAGAGCAGCGCAATCTGGAGGAAGCAATCTACACTTGCTCAGGTTTCTTCGCCCACCCCAGTGTGACTGGTTTCCTCTCACCAGTGCCACAGAGCCCTCTGACGCCCATGCCGGGCTCTGTCCCACGGGACAGCTCCACGGTGTCATTTCCTGGCTTATCTCCTGCCCCTGCCCCGGCTTTGCACGGCCCTCCTCCGCCACGGGATCCATCTCCAGCATGGAAACCCCTTGAGAACGCCTTTGGGAAGGAGTGAGGGCTCCCTACGGCGGGCTTTGCAGCCAAAATATCATGGCAGAGCCAATGCCTACTTTGGGGTCAAGAAACCCCAAAGTTCTTGGGGTCAAGAATCCCCAAAGGGGATTTGGGGGCACGGATGCTGCAGCTGGGGGGGATGCACAAGCCCAGCCCTGTGCACGCACCGAGGCCAAGGCCCTCCGTGGCCCTAGCACTGGCGCCGAAACACAGGCAAGGCACACATCAGCAACTTGATTTCTCCCTGCAGCAGAGAGATTTGACCAAGCCAGTCTCTACGGTGCTGAGCTCTTCCTCCCTGCACCTTGCATCAGCTTGCGAGGTCGTTCTGGCTGGATTTTCTTGCAAATGCAATTTGGACTTCTATCTGAAGCTGTGTTCACCGGGGTGGCCAAACCATTTGCTCCACACAAGGCCCCAAAGGAAGCACCGCTGGTACCCGGCGGCGGCCGTGGCTGGGCTCGGTGATGCACAGCAATGCACAGGATGAGACCCTGGGTGGTCCAGAAGCTTGCAGGCAGACAGAGGAAGCAGTGCCATCTCTTGCACTCCTCAGTTTGCAGGCGTGTGGTGGAAAAAATCTTCACATAGTTATCATAGAAGCATCCTAGATTTCTGCATTGCCCATCCTTAGGATAATTAATATTTTTTTGCACAGCGGCTGTGGAGCAGCGGGTAAATTCAATCGCTAGCTCAGGAAAAGAGGCCAGGGGACACTGAGCCTGCTGGCTGCTGGGAAGCAGACCGGGTAGAGATGGGACACAGGCTTGAGCCTGTGTTGTTGCCAGGAATTGCTTTTTTTCAAGAAAATCTGCTTGTGATGAAATTCTGGGAGCTTTTTGCAGCTCGCAGCTCCCGCGAGCCCATGCGATGAGGGCTGTGTGCGCAGAGACCTGAGCGTTGGGGCACAGATGGGTACCTCGACTCTTCTCATGCTCTGGCGTTTCTGGCTGCAGGGACCAGCCGCTGCCATCTTCAGGGGTGCAGCAGGGATGTGACTTGCTTGTGGAAAATATCTGCAAATTGGTCACCACCGCCCTTGCTGGCTCCTCCCAGCTTCAGGACACTTCCCCCTGCTTGTCCCCAGCCGTCAGGGCACAAGCAGCTTTTGTAAGCCCCAGGACAGTGTGCTGGCTCCTGCGTACTTCCTCCATGCAAAGCTATTTATCTCAATGAAGGAGAAAGTTGCATTTTCAATTTTCATTGCAAAACCTATCGTGACACTTTTGCTTTTAGTGTTTTCTTATTGCAAGTACGCAACATCCCTCCTGTGGCGCAGGAGCAAAGGGGATGGCAGGGAGGGCTCTTGCCCAAGCCCAGGATTTTGGGCGGGAGCCAGTGTCGATGTGGACACCATGGTGGCACCCAATGCAATTTCTCTTGCAAGTCACATTTTGGCAGGGCTCCTCTTTTTGGGGAGCAGGCAGCAGGACACAGGCACCCCGCTACGGCTGGTCCCCGGGGCTGGAGGAAGAGTGAGTGAGGATGTTTTGGAGGAAATATTCAACTTCAGAGGCGGTTACCGCAGGAAACGCTTTGGCGGGCACCACATTTGCTCTTAGCGGCTCTTTCCTGCCCTGTGAGAGTGGCAAGGAGGAGCAGGGTCAAGTGCGGCAAGTGTTGGTGAGGGGAGGAGATGATTGCAAGTGCTGGACCACCGTGGTGAGAGCCAGGGAAAAAGGTTCGCCCCAGCCCCACGTACAATTTTCAGCTGGCCATCTCACATGAGCGGGGCATCGCACTGGCCACAAAAGGTAGAAATGTGGAAAAGTGGTAAGCGAGGGAGCCGCAGCCTTTGTAGTTCTGGTTTTGAGAATGCAGAGAACTTTACGCTGGGCAAAAATAGCTTCACTGTCTGCAAAGGCAAGCTCCCCACAGCTCCCTCCCCATGCCTCCGCGCGAGCCTTGCGGTGGGGCAGTGGTTGGCGAGTGTTCACATCATGGGTAAGAAGGATCCTGCAAACTGTTATTTTGGCCTTAAATGAGCGCAAAGTACAGGGAGAGCTGTCTTGTGCAGAGGGAAAATAGATCTGCGTGTTCATACTGGTACACATGTATGTGCATGAACACGGCTAAGCCATGGGTAAGCACAGGCTTGTACCTTGAGTCTGGCGTTGCAGAAGGGCTGATGCTAAAGAAAGGGGTCCCAAGTGTACCCCTCTGAATGCACATTCCTTATGCACCTGGGAAAGGCTGCAAAGAGGGAGAGAATAAACCTGATTTCCAGCAAGGACCGGGCAATTTAAGCTCCAGGCTGAGAGCAGGAGGAGCCCCCGGGTAGCAGTGTCTGCCGGGTCGCTTCACTTCCATGGTGCGGAGCCCTGATGCAGCCGTGATAGGCTTAGAGGGAGATTAGTATCTCCCATAAAAAGTAGTAAAACATTGCATTTTTCATAAAAGACACGATTTCTCCTTCCAAGACTTGTGCCACTTGAGTATCAGCGCTGCTGGGCTGAGCTGAGCTCTTTGGGGAAGGTGAACACGGGGCTGATGGATGGAGATGCATCCGTGATTTCCACCCCTTTGGGTGTGAGTGCGGACCCTGCGAGCTGCACTGCAACAACTTTGCTTCAGCTTAAGCCCTGGTGGTCATCGGTGCTTGGTACGGAGACCTCGCTCTGCAAACGTTAGTGCTAATTAAACAGAGAAAATATCGGCATCTCTGTTTCATCGAGGGGGAGATGAGGTCCTGTGATCGGATAGGAGAACACACAGCAAAATCTGGTAAGGCATCAGAGTGCTGGCTCGTGGGAGTGCTGCCTTCTGCAGAACGGGGCTAGTCTGCAGCCAGCTCCCCCAGGATCTGCTCTTTGGCAATGGGCAGCACGCTTTCTGCAGAGCAAAGCTTTTGTGGGAGGCACGCGGCACCCTGCACCCAGCAGCCTCCATGCTCCCAGCAGCTGCTCCGCCTCTGCGGATCATTCCCCAAAAATCCTTGCCCCCGAGGAGTCAGCGGCAGCCGCAAGATGTGAAGGAACACGATTTAGGGAGAGGAGCGATGCTGCTCGTGAGCAGTTTGCTGAGAATCATATTAATATTTATGAGGTTTGAGTAATGCAGACGTTTTGGCAAAGAGCAAAGAAGCTGCCAGGAACTTGAGGTGCGATTTGGAAACCCCATTTTGGTTTTTGCATCAGGGTAATCCCCGGTAGCAGCCTGTTTCAGGGGAGCTGGCTGGCAAACCCCTTTCGAAGGCCCTTGCTTACAACCACATCTTCTGCAGGGGGCATCCCGCGTCAGCACGCATTGAGACACAAGCAGCATCCTCAGTGCGTTTCGAAGGCTGATTTTTGGATTCACAATCCTTTTTGATTCTTGGAAAGGGATTTGCAATCCTGTACAGGTTTGTAGTGGAGAAGTGAGCTCGGAGTGCCCTACCCAAGCCTGGCTCCAAAGGATGAAGGCAAAACGCAGCAGGGTTTCTCGCCCCGGGGGATTTCAGAAGGGGAAGCTAGGTAGACTCTTGAACTGCAGCACCCGTGACCTCTGAAGCAACTGCTAACTGCTTGGCACTGAGTGCAGAATGTTTTGTAGGCTCATGCTGCCCGTGGCTGGCTGTGCAGTGGCAGCTCCTGCTCAGGTCTGAGATGCTCCCGGTCCCAAACATCACAAGGCAGTGGCAGGTGATTTTTAATTTTCTCCTTTTTTAAGCTTGTCCTTTGCGCTCAGGTCCACGCCAGGATTCATCGACACTCCTATCTAATGCAGCTTTTGCAGCTCTCTGCTCTGCTGACCAGCTCGGGGGAAAAGCGAGCACCCGGGGGCAGAGATACGGGGCCACCCCAAGGCATTGCACAACGCCTCCCTCACGGCCCTGCCTCAGCCCGAACGCCCTCTACCAGCAAACGCAGCGGGGCTGAGGGGCCCGAATCCTGCACCACCCTCAACTGCAGGACCCAGCCAGGTGCTATCAGCTCCGTTTTAGCAGGGGAGACGCCAGACCTCAGGAAATCGCCACGTGCAGAGACCAGTGAAGCTGAGTTCCCCTGGAGTCATATAATTATTTTTGCCCTGCGACCATAAATGCTAACTCTACCCAGCTGGGTTGCGCACTGGGGTCCTCCAGTGTGCAGTCCAGAGGCAAAAATCAAAGCGTCCCTTCTGGAAACGACCCCTCCCAAGGCATTTACTATCACAGAAGCATTCAGAGATGCCACAGGGCCATGCTGCCGGTCCCTGGCACAGCTCGGAGGCACCCGTGGTACTCGTCTACACGATGCAAACAGGAGACGGGACACTCTCTGCCCAGCCGGTAAATCCGCACTGGCACTTTTTTCCCCCCTTGGAGACTTTCCAGTCTCATTGTGTGAGAACTGCTCCATCGGAAACATCAGGCAACGCTCTCCCGGAGCAAACCTGTAATTTCCAAACAGTTTTTTTCCTGGGTCATTCTGCTATCGCTGCTGCAGGCTGTTTGGGGTGGGTATAAAAAATCCACACACTCCCATTAAAAGAAAAAGCTAATGATTTTCTTCTCACTTGCAAGACAATTACTCCCACGCAGGAAAAAGGAAGCACACACTGACAGATACTGCAGCCACTTCCTTTAAAAACTCTAGCCAGTTTGCTGAGCACAGGCAGAGGGGCAGAGAGCCGCTCTCGCTGTCGTAGCTTAAATAGGTCCTGGGGACGTGGGTCTGCTGGCAGCTCGTCCCTGCGCATCCCCGCCAGCCCGTTCCTCTCTTTCCTTGGCAGCCCGCTCCAAGAGCGTGATGACCGGCGAGCCAGCGGGCGCCCGGCCGGCCTCCCCCAACCCGCTAGAGCGGCCCCTGAAGATCGGCTGGCTGAAAAAGCAGCGCTCCATCGTCAAGAACTGGCAGCAGCGGTACTTCGTGCTCAAGGGCCAGCAGCTTTACTACTACAAGGACGAGGACGATGTCAAACCGCAGGTAGGACGCGTCCGCCGGGCTTTGCCGGTCCTCAGTCTCCCCCTTCTTGCAACTTTGCTCATCGGGAAATGGCCTGGGATGGGTTTGGAGTAGGGTACTAAAGAGGTTTTCTGCCTTTGGGCAGTAACAGAGATGAGATACCCTGATCAGGATCATCTATGCACTTAAATTCTTGAAGTGCCTGCAAGCTCTGCTGGGGGCTTGGTCCCTCTGTGCCCAAACAACGGGGAGCTGGAAAAAAACCCAGTTACCAACTAGAAAGTTGCTATCATTCTCCGAAACAACAGAAACAGGCGGGGGAGAAAAAGTTTGGTACACCACCAATTTTGTGATGGCAGGTGGAGCAATGGGTGCACAAAATGAAGGGAGCTTTGAGAGAGGTTTCAGCCGTGCACTTGGTGGGAAAGGCGTCCGGCAGGATGCCTTTAGGAAAAAACAAGCAGGACTTTCAGCACAGCCTGGGTGTGAGGATCTGCCCAAGACAGACCTCACGGCAGGGCTGTGGGCTGGACAGATGACAGCGAGGGGCAGCTGCGTCCTTAGGACCTCTTGCCACAGGAGAGGGCAGCTGGAGGCATAAGGAAAGGAAATCTCTCTCCAGCCTCCGGGTTCGTATCCCATCCTGGCCCAGCCCCATCCTTTGCAGAAGGCTCGGCGGTGCAGCTGCAGTTTGCATTATTCGGCTGCCACCCTGGTCCACCCTGCGCAGCCAGAGGAAACCTGCCCCGCTGCCTCTTCCTCTGAGGGAAAAGGCTGGAACTCTGCTGAACGTTCTGGTGCATGTCAGCTCTGATGCTTTTTGAGATCCCCAGGAGAGCACAACGTGCACCCAACCCTTTGCACAAAACAGGAGTGTGATCGCCCACTTGGGCATGATTTAAATGTCCGCACCAGCGCCCGACGCCCGCAGCCCTCTGGCAGCATCATCCCATCTTCAGCGCCTCTGGGCTGTAACAAGCCCTCCGTCTCACCCGTATAAACCATTTCTTAGGGTATGCATTGTACTACGATTGCCAGGAAGAAATCAGGTTGTTTTCCCAATTTATATGGATAACTTCTTAGTTTTTCAACCATTTTCTCCATACCATAACTTGCTTTTTGAATATCTACCATCTTTTGCTTGTTTCGAGAAATTTCAGGGAAAGGTCCTCCCCATTGCCGGCAAAGCCATTCTCTGTACAAATTGTTGCGTGGTAGCAAAACTAATCTGAAGGTAGAAAACGCTCGTAAGGGGAGGGCGATGAGTAGATCCTCGGGGTGACGGCACAGGGCTGAGCCCGGCGGGATGCAGGTCCTATTTCTGGCTTTGCCCCGTTTCAGGGGTGACCGGGAAGAGCAGTCTCCCTGGCTGTAAATGGGATGTAGAAACAGAAAGTCCTGTAAAAAGCTTATTGCTACTCATTGTGCTTTTGGCAGCTCCCGCTGTGACCCCGATGCACCATCCCGGGTCATTTTAAACCTCTCTGGTCCCATCCACGATTCTGACGGATACAGCTGCGATGCGACTTTGGGAGCGCTGAGGGCCCTCGCTGCTTGCAGGAGCCCGATGGCTCTCAGGAGGCTGAAGTCGCTGAGAAACTCCATTTCTGTGGCGCAGCCTCATTTCCTGCCCCAGGAGGCCTCCGGTGCTGACTCACTCGCCCGCTCGGCCCCCACGTGCCTCGGCCGCTCCCCACCCGAACCCTCCCGCGGGGACCAGGCTGCCCTGTTTGCCACCACAGGCGGGGAAAGGAAGGTCCAAAGGAAACAGCTGTTTTCCACTTGGCCTTTTTACTTCTCCTCCCTTTTTCTTCTTTCTCTCTACTCCTCTCCCGCAAACTTTGGGTTTGGGATGTAAGTGATGCTGTGTTAAAGGAACAGTTTTCCTGCTCTGGTGCAGCAGGAACAGGATGCTCCAGTGTTTTGCCAAGTCCCTTCTCCTTTGTACTTTCTTCTTCCGCTCCCAGTAGGGGTTAAAAAAAGCACGAGACGGGAGGAAAAAAAGGAAAGAGTAAAACAACCAGTTTTCTTATTCCGCGAATCATTTAATCAGCAAAACTGGCATTTAAGATACATCCCTTACTGTTTGAAAAGTCATTTTTAGCATATATATGAGGCCACCAGGTCCTGCAATCCCTCTGAAAGGACTTGGATCCTCAGTGCTGACACACGGTAGCGCCAGCCTCGCAGAGACGGGACACGGGTATTTGCAGCTCCTGCTCTGCTTTGTCCTAGGGTTGCCTGTCTCTCCAGGGAAGCACCATCAAGGAGGTGGCCAGCAGCCCAGAGGAAGGAGGGAAATTTATCTTCGAAATCATCCCAGGTGAGGATGCTTCACTCCTCTTCGTTGCACGCTTTTGGGCTGGACTGTTCACCCCAAATCATTTGGGCAAGTCTTTTCGCCAGTCCTTTTGCTCCCACTTCTTTTCAAGGTCCCCACAGCGCTGTGTTACACATGAAAACTAATGTCTTGCTTTGCAATATTCACACGTCGGGGCTGGAGGAGGGCCCTGCGTCAGTGCACACGTCCCATGCTGAGAAGCCTCGCCAAGCTGCAACGTTAAGCAGTTTCTGTTCCTTTCTTGCAGACCTTCAGCAAGGGTGGAATGTAAGAGCACTGCTTCATTTCACAGCCAAATAGACATTAATGGAGAAATTTGGAGCCAAAAGCATTTAGCAAAGAAAACAACAAGAATGTGTCTTTTCTCCTCCAATCCTCTCTATAAATGATGCATAAATGGTTTTTTTGCAGGGGTCTCTGGAGACCAGAACCGGACAGGGCAGGACACCTACGTGCTCATGGCTAATTCCCAGTCTGAGATGGAGGAATGGGTTAAATCCATCCGACGAGTGCTGGGGTCAGCATCAGGAGGTAATGGGGAGCAGGGACAGCTCTTGGAGAGGCGATTTCCTACCACCTCCTCATGCTCCACAGTACTTTTGTGCAAGGATTTCAAAGCTGGGCTCATAAATCCTTGAAACTGGAAAACGGAGCTGTAATGTGACCGCAACTTGTAATGCCTTAAAAATCTACTCCTAGACTGGACCCTGCGGTGTTGGGTCTGCTGCAAACACGGGCAGCGTTAAGGAAATGGCAGCCAAGCACGAATGAAGATTTCTGGGCTGATTTCAACCTCTTTTGCAAACTTCTTCATTGACTTATTGACCCCAGAAAACGTTCTTGAAAACAACTCATATTCAGGGACAAAGCATTGAAAAATCTTGCCTTTCACCTGCCAATTTCCTTGCTTTGCTTTTCTTCCAGCTTTTCTTGCTCAGCCCAGCCCTTCTGCCCCCATTTTCTCTGCAGAGTCTGCCTTGGCCATGCAATCACCCTCTCCACACTCAGGCAAGGCTTGCGGTGACAGGATCCTTGCTTCCAGCCCCCTCAGGCATGCATTTATGCCGTTACAAAATTGTGGTCAGGGAAGTATAAAACATGAATCGATCAGAAAGAAGCACACCATAAGTTTGCCACCACAGGCAAAGCCCGCAAAGGAAGCAGCAAAGGTCACTCCAGCCACTTTTCCTGTAAGGATGAACTATCCAGACTTTTCCTATAAGGATGAACTCCTATAAGCAAGATCCACCAATGAAACAGGGCTGGGAGTCTTTTTAGCTCTCTTCCAAAAGAGCACTAACCTGGATGGTCACCCTGAGCCTCTCCACCCTCTCTCTGCGCCTTGCCCTGACTATTTATATAATTTTTTTATAGGGTCCATGCCCTTCAGCTGTATAAGGCAAGCACGATGGAGCTCTGGTCTCCCATAGCTCCTGTGTTAACACAGATCACAGCAGTTCGGAGGCAAGCAGGTGCTGCCAGTTTGAGCTCTTTCACTGTGACCCTGCCATAAGTACAGATAAGCTTCACCCGAATGATGACACAGCTGCTTTTTGTCTCCAGCCCTGGTGTCTTCTGCCTCTGAGCTGACACGTGCTGTGCCCTGGGGTAGGCAGCATTACTCATCTGAAATCAGGGTTGCATGAGCCAGAAATTTTCAGGGCATTGCCCCACCTGGCTCTAATATTTAATAACAACTCTGCATCTGATCCTTGGTTAAACTTAGGAGGCTGCCAGTTTCTTCCAGCTAGATAAAGTAACCTTATATGATAGAAAATGTAAATTTATAGTAGTACAGAGAGCCCCGAGGATAGCAGAGGAGTCAGATACTATGGAGCTGCAGTTTATGTCAGTGCACAGGTTAACAGACCCGAAACTTCACGCTTTAGGGTTTTGGCTTCAATGCAAGCTGAGGCAACATGTGCTTTTAAAGCAACCCACTGCACAGTGGAGGTTTTGGCAAGAGCCCACATGGAAGCAGCCCTGTATGACCCAGCTACTTGGGAGCTTCCTGTACACCAAAAAGCAGAGCAGCTGCAAAAGCGTGAAGCAACAGCAAAAGCATCTCCAAAGTCTCGGAGGGGCTTTGCAGGTCTGCCTGCCACCCTACAATGACAGCCACCCGCCGGGTGGGCTGGCATGGGCATCGCATTGGCCCTGGGGACCTATCCCCACATTAACAAATCTGCCAGCTTACAGTAAATAAGCAATCCATTATCAGCTACCAAAGCGGGGGTGGGGGAGGGAAGCTATTTGCCTTTACTGTGCACAATGACAAGTTTATATTCATTATTTAAAAGTGTAAGCAAGTCATAAATGAAAAATCCCCATGATCAGGCAGGTGCTGACAAGCCTCGTGGTTCCAGATGAGAGTGTTTACTTGCATTTTCCTGGTCTGGAAGATACACGGGAATTATTTCAGCTTTCAGAGCACGAGGTGAACACATTGCAGGCACTGCCAGGGCAAAAATATGGTAGAGGACCACAGGACCCTTTGCCATGAATATCCCAGAGAGAGTTCAAGTTGGAATTTGTCTGCTCTTACCATGCCCCAGGCTCCAAGGAGGAAGAGCTGGGATGCAGGCTGCTGCCTTCCCACCCTCAAGCTCTTCTTTTGCTGCGAGTTCAGGAGGAAAAAGCCATTGCTCCGAAGGAAAGGTACCACCCGCTGCAAAATCCTGCTCTTCTTTGCACAGGGGAGTTTCTGGAGGGTGAGAGGGGAGGGGAAGAAAAGCAACAAAATCAGTAAGACTTCCAGGCCCGAATCTCTGCAAGACTGCTTTTCTTATTTCTTGGTGGCCTCCTGTGCTTTCTGTATCCTTCAGGTTTGCGTAAGGAGCTTGCCTTCTCTTCCCTGTGCCTCACATCAGCCTTTTTGCTGTTCCTGTCTCCCTCTGTATCAGCACCCTGCTCCAAGGCAGGCAAGCAGCATGGCAAAAAACAAGGCTCACTGCTTGGTTTTAATAATTTTGACAACTGTTAATTATTCGGAGGAGGAATAAGGTTTCATTTTGCTATTATTTCTTTGGAAGAAGTTCTGCTTTCTCCCAGTTTGCAGACTTCGTGTAGCTCCCATGCTATCAGAAAAGCAGGTACTGCCATTACATTTGCACGATGCACTTTAGCAGGTAGAGCACCTTTAGCAAAGTTTTTGGGCCCCTCTAACCTCTGTGTCCTTTCCCTAGCGGTGTTTGGCCAGCGCTTGGCAGAGACCATGGCCTATGAGCAGCGGTTTGGGCAGCACCAGGTCCCCATCCTGGTGCAGAAGTGTGCCGAGTTCATCCGGGAGCACGGCATGAGCGAGGAGGGCATCTTCCGCCTCCCCGGCCAGGACAACCTGGTGAAACAGCTCAGGGACGCGTTCGATGCTGGGGAGAGGCCATCATTTGACCGGTAACGCTGGATTCCCCCTCTCCTACTCAACTAGGTCTCATACACCCCAAAATCTGGGGAAAAGCAGCCCCAGAGAGCCCAGTAGTGCCCTGCAGGAAACTTGGACCCTCCAGAAGGGCTTGGCGAGGAGAGAGAATTCAGCAGAAACCCCAAATGGAGGCAAAAGCAGAATCAGAGGGTGCTGAAATGAGATTCATGGAAATAAAGGAAAGCATTTAGGAAAATCCTGGCCCCACGCAGTGATTTGCAGGAGCAGCCAAGGAAGGAGGCAGACGAAAGAGCCTACGTAGCCTAACAGCTAAGGGGAGAGGTTTAGAGAAAGGAGAGCAAGTAGAGGATCATAAATAAGCTCAGAGAGCACCCTGATGCACACAGTAGAAGTTACTTCTTTACCTGCCAGGCAATAGCTGTGATATTTTCTTCCTGTTGCTTTTCCCTACACCACTGTATAGAGATAGGAGAGAGCTTTTGGCTGCTGCAAGGCTCCATCCTCCTGACACCCTTCCTCCGCAGGGCCAGGAGGGAATGGCAAACTCCCTAAAGCTGGGAGAGCTGCCTGTAGGTCTCAGAGAGGCTTTGGAGAGAGACATTTGCTACTGCTATCCCTGCCATGCCCCATGCAAAATTAGAGAAAAAAGGTAAACCCCTGGTGCATCTCTTTATAAAGCCCTCCCTTGATAGCTCGCAGACCAGCTGCCCCTGCAGGTGCCTCGTTATCTCTAACGAGGTTTCCCACCTGTCCCCAGCCCCAAGTCAGGGTTTGACCCCTTGCTTTTGGTCCCACTTGCATACAGCATTGCCCAGCCTCCCCTGCTCGCTCGTGCAGGCTGCTCTGGGGCTTTACCTGATGCTTTGCACTGGTGAAAGCAACGACCACTGTGCTGGGATAAAGGAGACGTGGGTTCTGCCTTCCCAGGCACCTGAAGGGAGGCTTTTTGGTTTAATTCCTGCCCTGCCCTGTCCCCCATAATGGAGACAAGGAGTGCCCAGGCTGCTGCGTGTGTATGAAGGTGCTTGATACTGGCTGTGGTGATGCCCCATCTACGCAGACCAGCTCTGAGAGCCGCTGGCAAAATCTGGGCTGCTTGTGGGAGGGGAGCACCCAAAACCAGGAGCTTCCCTGGACTCCTGTGCAAAATAGTTTGCCTAAGCGCAGTGCAGGGGCCTCGTCTCTGTATTTGCAGGCCTGTCCCTAACTGCAAAACTTTTCCTATTTTTACCTAGCCTTCTGCAGCTTTGTTAGGAAAAACTACAGCACTTTTACCTAAATAACCCCTGTGCTGTGCCAGGAAGAGCCGCGGCTGCTCTGGAAGCGTAACCATCCTGGCTGGTGGTTTTGCAGCTGAATATTTCTGGCTTTGTGGGTGCCAGAGTCCTGCTGAGAGCTTTCCTGTTGTAACCTGTATGGGGGTCATAGGAAGGTGAAGCCTTTTTTTTGTTTCCCCAGAGCTGTGTTTTGCAGCGGGCATGGTGAGGGAGTCTGGCCCTTTTCCCAGCACCCTGCGATGTTAACCCTGTGCTGCAGGCTTTGGTATGAGCATTGCTGCGGTGATCTCAGGGTGACTGCAACCCCCGTGCACTTCAATCAAAACATTTTCTTAGTGATGAGGAAGGCAAATAATGGGGTTTTGAGTGACCTGAATGCTGCAAGATGCTGGCTCGACCTTCAGTGCCATCTTCGCAGCCTGTTTGGGTTTGCACAGGCACACTTGTGCGCACAAGCACGGCAGGACTGAGTGGGGAGTGTTAGAAAGCTGCTGTTGCAGCCCAGGCATCCAGGATGCCTAATAGTGTGTATTTATAGGCCCTACAAAAACACAGCTCTGAAAAAATTCCCCTATGGCTATGTGTGCTTGTTAAAAATAATAGTATTTTAAAAACCCCAACCAATCCTAAAAATAAATGACCTGGAGGATTTTTGCTAGAAGTTTATAACAGTTTAGCGACTTCAAGGTAGGTCAAATTAGAGGCTTACGATCTTGACAGTGTCCTTTTGACATAATGTAAACTATATGGTATGCAAAGCTGCAAACATCTGTCCCGGCTGAACATCTTCAGTAATTGCTGTTAATTTTAAAAACCCCAGGCAAGCTTCGCCAGCTCCGCACAGAGTGGGGAGTGCCTGCCAAACATGTGAACGCCAGGCAGTATTTGTGTGCAAACCCTCATGAGTCAAACGTAGGCTGGGAAGGCTCAGCCCGGGTATGAACGCTGGGGACCTGCCAGCCCCACGGTGGGGAAAATCTCCACCAAGCATTTATTTTCCTGCCAGCTGGGGCTGTTCCTTGGCTTGGGGTGCCGTATGGATTCCCCCCAGCTTGTTTTGGCCTCCCTATTTATCTCTCTGTCTCCCGCATCTATACGCAGAGCTTAAATACAGCCTCATGCTCCTGGAGCAGGGTTGGGTTTGCGCACCAGCTGGGTGCGAGTTTCACGTGAGCGGCTCTTTGCACATTGCAGGGATACGGATGTGCACACCGTGGCCTCTCTGTTCAAACTCTACCTGCGGGAGCTCCCCGAGCCAGTTGTACCCTGGATGCAGTATGAGGATTTCCTGCTGTGCGGTCAGGCGTTGGATGTGGATGAGAGAAAGGTAGAGATGCATTCATTTCTCTCCTTCTGGTCTATAAAATTAGCTGTGTTTCAGTGCCAGGGCTTTGTGAGTTGGAGGTGTCAGGTGCATATACAGCTGTGCATTATAAGCTGTGTAATTACTGACCTTTGAAATCTGGGGAAAAAAAAAAAAAAAGGGAAAAAAAAATAAAAAGGTAAAATCTCCCAAAGCCAGCGGGGTTTCCCAACTTGACAATATGGGTTTATCCATTTTAAAGCTTAAATTTCTGGAGCAGATCTAAGAGCTGCTCAGCACCTCTTTTCGTTGAGCCCTTGCAGCAAACAGCGAGTGTGAAAACCAAGAGAGCAAGGAAACACAACCTCCTGCAGCCTCCATCAGCCCGAGCTGAGAGCGGAGCTGGCGGAGGGCTCTGGGTGAGACCAAGGAAAGAAGTGGGGATTTGGGAGAGGGAGAATAGATGGGAACTGTCTTTTCTTAACTATATATCTGAGTGGAAAAGAAGCCCCCGCCACTGCAAAAAAGCCACTCACAGATGCTGTTCTTATACACAAAAAAATAAGGCGGATATCCTCGGTAGCATGAGCTGTGGGAACTGCAGTGCTCAGCCCTATATTTCAAGGGCAAATGTTTCTTGTAGGTTGTTTCACTTCAGGGTCTTTGGGGTTAAAAATGTCCGATAGGTTTATACACAAGAAACACAAGGTTAGGCATGATCAGCCCTTTCCAAAGAGCTCACCGCACACATGCTGGGCTGGAGGGGACCCTGCTCCTTCCTTTGCTGCTGTGGCAGCAGCAGTGCCGGGCAATGGGCTGCCTCTTCTTGCTGAGCACCGTGCAAAAACTTATCCATGTCTATGCCTGGTCTGCTGGAGAAATGTAATTTCCAAGGCGAGCAAATGCCAAGAGGTCATGTGCCATACAGGGATGGATGGATTGACCAAGAGCCACTCTTGAGCCCACATACATCTGTGAATCTTGATAGAGCTATTTCTTAACTTGCATTTAGGGCCATCAGGAACTCCTGAAGCAACTGTCCCTCCTTCCCAGAGACAACTACAACCTCCTCAGCTATATCTGCAGGTCAGTCCTCTGCACAAGGTATAAACAGCTCAGATTTGGTGCTGGTGAATAGAAATATCATCCCAAAGGCTGAGGCTGACTCCTCTGGAGAGAGCCCTCTTAAGCTGTGTTTCTGTTCTCAAGGCACCAGATCCTGACTTTTGTAAAGGGAGAATTTCAGCCATGGGGGTAAACACCTTGATGATGTCTGAGTATAAATGCCTACCCTAAAACTCGCCTACAAATCCCTGAGAACTAAAATCAAATGTAGTTTTTCTAGACAAAGCCTTGTGCAACACACTGTTGGGTGTCACCCAGCCTGCGTGATTTTTCTGTGGTTATTAAATATTAGATGGGGGTTTTCCCTTTCTTTTTGATCTTTTTTTGGGCGAGCAGTTCATCACATGGTGGTTTTTTTACTGACATGGGCTCCTCAGTACAAGAAGGACATCGAGGTGCTGGAGCATGTCCAGAGAAGGGCCCAACCTAAATGATTCTATGATTCTAAGACCCAGCTTGAGTTTGCAGTTATAAAGCAACTATATGTTTCTGTCCTTGGGACTTAGAGGAAGAGCTGGATGGATTAATCAGGATTTTATACCAGTGGGTGTGTAAGGCTTTTTGCAGTCTGACTTGAAATATTTGCCCTTGGATTATGGCAGGTTTCTACATGAAATACAGCTGAACTCTAGCGTCAACAAGATGAGTGTGGATAACCTGGCAACAGTGATTGGAGTGAACCTCATCAGACCCAAGATTGAGGATCCTGCAATTATCATGAGAGGTAAAAGGGACTCCTGGAATAATTGGCATAGGAACACCTGATATGCTGAAATAGTCAGTTGCATCTGCAATCTTGAAATTAAAAATTTTCTATGGTAGACTCACGAATATAAGCCAGACACGTGCCTGGGCACAGTAAGTACAGCAGGGTAAAGCCATGTGTTAGTTAGGCTATAAAGTGTTAATGGTGGCAAAAACCTCTCAGGAGTCGCACTGTGTGTTCCCTCCATAGATTTCAAACTATTCAGGAATTTGGTGAAGTCATCTTTCTTTTGCTTAGAGCAGGAAGGTATGAAATTCTTCTTCAAGAAACAAAGGAAACTCAAAGAAATTACTGTTTAGCTGAGCCAAACTGTAATCCAGTGGGCAAGGACAGATGCAGCAGAACGAATAGAAGAAATATTCTAAGGCCAAAGACTGCTCTGCTCTACATCAATGCAAATGGTCCAGATATTCATACGCCTGTTCATATAACTGATACTTGTAGTTTGCTTGTCAAGCCAAAGAAGCATAATTTGTGGCTTGGGGCAGCTGAGCAGACTCCTGTCTCGGTTGCTCCATGGTCCACTACTGCTGTTCTGGAGTGACATCCCTCTTGGTTTTATGATCGTGCTCCTTGTCTTCACCTGCATTACTGTGTGCATCTCCATTTTGGACACCAGAAAGACCAACCAGAAAACACAAGTGTGGGTGGAAGAAAGCCCATTGCATCGGGTTTGCCGCTGACAGATCTCTAATTTCTTCCAGGCACACCACAGATCCAGAAAGTGATGACTGTGATGATAAGTGACCATGCAGACCTCTTTCCCCCATCCAAGGATGTGCCGCCCTCCCCACCTGCCCAAAACAATGACAAGAAGGCCCCCATCCCACGCAGCTCTGTGGGCTGGGACGCTGCAGAGGACCCTGCAGTGCCCAGGAGGGAGAGCTTGATCCAAAGGCAAATGGTAAGGCTAGATCCTCAGAGAAAGAATAAAACATAAATTGAATAAATGTGTGATTAATTATTATGGGATCTAACAGGTCAGTGAGCCACTAAGAGTGCTTGCTATTAACAGCATAAAGAGCTGTAACTGTCATCCCTGGAACATCTACATCAGGAAAATGACGTAGATAAATTTTCCACTTTCCTGTGGAAAATCTACTATTCTGGGAAAAATGAAAACTCCTAAAGTTTTTTAGCTGAAAGGCAGAATAGATGGAACCTTTTCAGTTCATGCTAGTGAAGTGAACATTGAGGATTAATGGCTTTTCTCAGAAAGAAAGAATCTCTGCAAAAAGTTGTTTTTAATGGAAAACACGGTGCAACCCAAAATAATTTTTTTATGGAAAACTTGTGGCCATTCCTATTAGCATGTTAAAATGTGCCTTTTGTAAATATTGCAGTCACAGCAGTCACTGCAACCTGTCTCTGCTCACAAGGCAGGATGAGGCTGTCCTAATGCCTGGGTCTGTTTTACAGAGAGATGACCTGAATTCCAGCAGTGCCCCCGGACCAGCTGCGAGCTCAAGTGCACCCAGAGAAGATAATGCGCCCAAAGATACACTGGGAATGTGGAAAATGCAGTCAAGGAAAAGAACTCAGACTTTACCGAACAGGAAGTCTTTCCTGACGGCTGCTTCTCCAGGGGAGAAAGGCAGCAATGACAAAAATGACATATTTGCCAGTGACTTTTGGAAAAGCTCCCCTGAGAGCAGCATGCGCTCTGTGGTCGCTGACGGACATAAGAGAACGTTGTCTCATGATCTTTTTAGGCTGCTCGACCGTCACCGGGCTTCGACCTACGATAACGTTCCTACCTCCCAGGCAGAAAGTGGGGAAGGCAGCAGCTCCAGCCCCAGCCCTGTGAGCAGCGACAAGGATAAGGAATTTCTACCCTGCCCCAGTCCCAGCCATCAGCCAAAGGAAATAGCCAGTCCCATCAGCAGCCCTGCCGAGGTCTCCGAGCCTGATCAGGAGAGCAGGGAGTCCCTGCAAAACATAATCGTGAAGCTGAAACAAGTAATGGAGGTACAGAAAAATGACTACGAGGAACAAATTAAAAGGTAACACGCTGCATGGTGCTGCTTTCTGGAGAGTATGAAGTCTTCAGCTCATGTTATTAGAACACTAGTATTGCACAGATTTATTTACCAGTAATACTATACAGTATATAACAGTAATGACTAATGATAAAATATAGTATTATAGTAGGCTATCTAAAAGTCAGCGCTCATGTACATGTGTTGCTAATGTTATATTACTACAATGTTAATACTCCATAGTTCTTATTACATCATTACATTGTATGGCACTAGAAAGTTTCTGCAATAAGTTCACTGTCGTAATTCTTGTCATTTCTACAATTTGTACCATTATATTATCCAGAATTCTGATGTAGCATTATTACCTTATTAGTTGTAACCATCAGTGTTACTATAGCTTCACATATTGTTATCATATTATTATATATCATGTGTATTGATTTATTGCATCGTATTATGTGGGCATTGAGGGTCAGGGGATCAGGACAGAACCTTTGGCTTATTTTATTGCTTAATGACACAGAGGGCAGAGTCCTTAAGAGCCAAACGATGACTTCCTGGCACTCTCCTGATTCAATCCTTTCACGCTCCGTTTCTCTTTGCAGTCTCGAGAAGGAAAACTATGATGTCTGGGCCAAAGTGGTGAGGCTGAATCAGGACATTGAGAGGGAGAAGAAGAAGTCGGAGGAACTGGAGCTGAAGTTGATGAACGTGGAGCGCTCACGGGAGGACATGGAGAAGAAAAACAAGATGCTTGAGGAGGAGATAAAAAACTTAGCTAAATCCACAAGCAAAATCGATGCCAAAACCAACTAGAAGACACCCAGCTGTGCACAGACATCAAATGCAGCTGCCTGAATCCACAGGAATTGCCAAGCAGGTTCAGAGCCAGGGACTTGTATCGTCCGGTGTTCTGCTACTGACCACGGGCTGGTTCGGAGGAAGGAGCCCAGAAGTTAGAGGCTGGTTTATGCTCTGAAACAGGAAATTTCAAAAGTATTCTTTAGCTTTTTTGATGTGTTTTTTTTTTCAACTCCTCTTTCAGCTGCTCAAGTTACCTGTAGAACAGGCCAATACTTCTTGCTGCTCAATCAGAATATCTTGCACTCAGGAGATCAGGTTAAGGACACATTATGCCTTTACAAAAATAAACCAGCAAGCATCCCTCCTGCCAGCCGGCTGGCTCCTTGCTGGAGACACCCACAGGGCTTCTGAGTGGAACAAAAAGTCCATAAATCCTGGAGCTGGGGAGACAGAAAAACCCCGAGGTCTGGGGTGGCGCAGCCTGTCACGCAGTGTGCCTGGACAGTGGGCTGCAAATGCTGTCAGCACCACGGCTGAGATGTTCACATGAACACATACAGTCAATTATTGCTCTCATAGAGGACGAGAAGCCCAGACAGCCCATCGGGTCTGCTGAGAAAAGGTCTCAAACAGCATCATTGTGCCAGACTCATCTATATCAAGGCTCAAAATAGTATATACTCGGAGGTATAAAATCACAATATCATAAAAACCTCTTTAGTTAAGTGGCTGTTCAGTTATTTTAAATCACTGTTCCTTATAGCCATGTGTATATAAATCCAGCACAGCTGCTGATGAGGCTTTGGAGAGCACTTTCATGCATCCATACACGGAGCTCTTTGTGCAGAGGGACTCCATCAGCAACTTTACCCGGTACAGAAAATGGAGCTTCTGCATTTTTCTTGGTGGACATTTTTCAAAGAATAACAGATCTGGACTTACTTACCAGCTCCGCTTTTGTTTTTCATAATTTCATCAGCGTAGAACAGGATTTCCTTAGCCACCCTGGTGGAAACCTGGGTTTGCACCCCAACCACGATGCTGGGTCTCTCCCTGTCACTTGCTGCCATCAGCATAAAGACTAACTGGACCCGAAAGTCTCATGGTGCCAGGGTGGCTATTTTTGTAGACTTGTCTGCTTGTTTTCCCACTGCCTGCCAGCAAGTCCCCCTTCCAGCAGTACCACAATGCTGCTAAAGCTTTTGGTGTAGGAAAGAAAATAACAGGAGTCCGCAAGAAAACGTTTCACTCCTCATTTATGTTAAGAAGGGAACAACACCGCACAGCCTCAGCCCAGCCTACAGCCTTCATGGGAACAGAAAAGGGAAAACCACAGAGATCTGCAGGAGTTTTCAAGCAAGATGTCTAGGACCAAACGCGCGCCTCTGTGCCAAGCATGGTGAAGTTAATGCAACAACGCTGGATTACTGCTACTGAGGACTTGGCTTTGGTGGTTCAGCTCAAGGCAGGCTGCAGACCTGCTTGGCAGAGCCTGCAAAGAAAAATGAACTGGTGAGGGAAAGGGACACAGAGGAAACTATGTGAAAAAAGGGGAGATGGGAGCAGGAGAATGTTATCAGGGAATAAAAGTCAATATTGGGTATAAAGCATTTGCTGCTGTCAGCCTTGCTGGGGGGGGACTTGTCTAGCCCTAAAACTGAGCCCAGACTCCGTAGCCTCGAACTTCAGTTCAGTTTGGTGTATTGAATCCAACTTTGCTCAGCTGTGGCTATAAAGTACAGGTAAAGGAAAGGTTTATGGAAGTTGAGCTGCATTTAAGAATCCGACCCATAAATAACTCATTCGACCTATACCCAATATTGACTTTTATTCTCCGATAACATTTTCCAGGTGGTTTTCCTTTCCATAGGATCCCCAGAGACTACACAGCTCCCCACTGTCCTGCTCGCAAGCCTTCACACCAAGGGATTAAGTTTTTCTGGAGGCCTGCATGGGGTTACTGCATAGGGCTACTGCAAAATCACAGTGCCTTCCAGAGGACCCACAGCCAAGGTCCTCTGCTCTTGCAATGATCAAATCTGATTAGAATGTTTCAAATCTGAAGCTTGGTAATTTGAAATCTCAATGAGGATCACAGTCCCCCTTTGCATTGGACCAGCAGGCCTGGACCTGCTGGCGCAGAGCTCCACAGCCTTGCAGAGGGATGGGCATCACAGAGAAGAGCCCCAAGGAGGACAGTGTGGCTTCCACCAGGCTTAGCCATCTTCAAAGATGAGCTATCCAAACTCACCTTCCCCATCGCCTGCAGGTCCCACACGCTACAGCATCCTGAGATGACACATTTCTTGTCTCCTGAAGCCTCTTTCAAGCTTCACTAACACCACTGGTGCTGCAAGTCAAAGTTGCCACCATGCACCTATGGGACTCACATCTTCCTGATGCTCAAATCAACAGGTTTCCAAAGCGCCTGCGAGATGCATTTTGCCTGCCGTCATTTCAGAGCAACTGTTCGCATTCACGATTCTTTTCTGTCATTTCAGATGACCTTGACAGAGCTGCTTCAGTGTTTATTTAATTTTTCACCTTTACAAGGAACTCACTACTAACCTGGGCATGAGGTTCAGGAGTCATTTAGGGAGAAACTTCTCCATTGGGTCTAGGAGAAACGTCATGAACATCTGGGCTGGAAATGCCACACGCTCCTTTCTGCAAAGATCAAAAGTGTGAAGAGGCAAGTAATTCCTTCACAGCCCGCTGTAGACTGTAGTGACGTGAAAAGGCTTGGCTGAGGCTCAGAAGTCTCTGTGATTAGGACAAGTGCACGTTATTTTAGTATAAACTGTGCATTCCTCCACTTCCGCTGCAGATAGGCAAAAAAACCTCTATCAAAGCATGACTGTTTCTGAAGATCAGAGTAACTTCTCTGAAGACACTGTGCCCATTAAAATTTGGAGTGTTTATAGTGGTCATATTTAAAAGATAGACTTTCCAACAGAGGTCAGGTAGGCTGGAAATTCCTAAGGGCATGCGGGGAGTGAACAGCCTCAGGGAGCGACATGGGCATCTTATGAGTTGGTATTGCTGTTTGGTGCTGTAAGATAAGGAGGATTTTCCTTTTTTAAAAATTGAGCTTTTTCCAGAGACAGCGAAGCATGGATCTGCCCATGCCAGACCTGTGGAAACTTTGCATCCTTTTCAGCCCCGAGGGTATATCCTCTTGACTCAGCCACGCAAAGCCCAAGAGCCACACCTGAATGCTGGCAATGCCCAAATCCTATTCTGGATTTAACCCACTTTCAGATCTTCTGTTGGAGACACCAGAACATAAGATCCCTGAAAACCAACTGATGCATGACCTACATTTCCTTCCTCCCTCTCTTTTTGCAGCCAAGCCGTGAAGCTTTTTGGGGAAGGAGTAACAGAGAAAGTCTCCCCTGTTCCTGAAGCAGGGGTTGCTCTTCCTCTGTGCTGCAAGGGGCACTAAAAACTCATGGAGGGTTGTTTGGTGGCTGCTTTTCAGCTCAGCAGGCTTTAAGCATTGATTCTGGATATCCTATAAAGTGTGAAACTACTACTATCATATAAAAGTACAACAGGACTAAAGAATAAACAGAATAAAGAATAAACCTTGTAGAAAGATCCTTTTCAACCCTGTCCTGGGCACTGTAGGCTTGTAAACTGCCAAAAAGGCCATTTTTCACCCCCCCTTAACCCCCATACTGCACAGCCAGAGGACACAAGAGCATCCCCTTCAAGGTGATGGGAGAGTGTGTAAGGTAATCCACAAAACACATTGAGGATTTTCCTCTGCCTTCAAATGTGACATGGCTTTCCAAATTAGGGCAATTAAAACCACAGATCTGAATGCATCTAAAACCGTCAAACCATGCATTATGGGGTGAAAATATGACATCTTTTAGGATATAATTTTAGTCCTGCTCTCACTGTCTAGCATTCTTTGCAGTAGAGAAAAAAATCTGTTTTGCTGTTCTTAGGTATTTACTGCATTCATTTAGGAATTCACTTCATTGTATCCCGGCGTTTGGTAGGCACGAGAGGCAAGAAAGTAAAATTATCCTTCCCACATTATTCTCTTTAGATCCTGAGCCAGTCATGCTTATGCTGACTTATCCCCTCATATTTTATCAAAGTTGCATTTTTGGCATGATAGTAACTTTCCTTTTTTAGCTTGGCTACTGCATAAAAAAGCCAGTTGTTGTGGGAGGCGAGGTGGACGTGCAGGAAAAGTGTCCAGCCATTATTTAGGACGGCTCATACAAAGGAAAGAAAAGCAGTGAGAACATGTTGTTCCCCCCAGGAACGACAGAGTAATGCAGCCCGTCCTTCCTTTACATGGGACCTGAAAGATACCCTCAAAACAGGCTGCTTTTAAGAAGAAAAGACTGCCAAACTGAGACTTCTTGTATGAATAATTGTTCACCAAGGTGGGCAGAAAAAAAAGTCCACAGACTTTCAGCCAGACCCTCCCTGGAAGCAGTCCCACTGTCCCACTTTCGCTGTGTTTTCCTGCCACCTTGCTGCAGCACAGGGATGCTACGAAGCCAGACCGTCAAACTGGCCTGGAAGAAAAATAACCTGGCAAAAAAGGAGCATCCTGATAAAGCGAGGGCCAACAGGGGGGCAGGAGGAAGCAGACAGGGTAGCAGGGACAGGAGTTGTCTGAATAAGCACTCCTTTGGAGAAAATGCTCATCTATTCTAGCAGAAAAAGCCTGCAAGTTTAGGAATTCTGAGTTATTCAAGCAGATAAATGCCCTGAGCGCTTGCATGGTGAATACTGCACAGAGGCTCCAGCTAGGACAGCTTCTTCCTTGGAAGATTCACATTGCCAACAGCTCACCGCATGCATGGTCTCCACCAAGAATAGTTTACCCTTCTAGCTGTTTTCCTTTACAAGATTTTTTTGTCAGTAGGTAATTCCCATAAACAGAAGTGCTCAGCAGTTAAGTGGGAGCTTGGTTTCTTAAGAAATCGGCTTATAACTTCAGCCAAATACAGCAACCAGGTAAGTGATATGAATTTGGGTGCAATTTTCCTAACTGGAAGGCTGTGGGGTGGAGCAGAGAGACCTCAGTGGTGCTGCCACTACAAGACTCCAGGGTGTGCTCAACCTTTAGCAAACGTCAGAGAATTTACCAAGCTGAAAAATCCAACAAGCAGAGAGCTCAGCGGGAAAGAAACATCCTGTTTACCCCTTGAGTCCATCATGTAAGGAAGCTTCACAAAAAGCCATGCACTTTTCATGCATAACCCTGTCCGAAAGGTCTCCCTGTACTCCCATGCCCAGCCAACCCCGGTGAGCCCTGCGCGGCAGAGGGCAACGACGCTCCCAGCGCCGTCAGCGGCCACTGGTGTGGCTTGTGAAAATTTGCTTTATCACACGTAAAACACAATGTGGTATTTCAGCCCTCTTAACACAATGTACCGATAACAGGAACTGGCAACAGGGGAGTGTTCCTTTAATCTCATCAGCTGGCCAAAATATTGTTTGCTGCGTCCAGGGAGCTATTTCCAAACAAGTGCATTTTAAAACCAGCCAGCGAGGAAGGGGCCAGGCTTTGACCTCTTATTAAAGAAGTGAGGATAAGCATCAGCTTGGCATCTGCTTTCTGAGCATGTGAGAGGTAAATTTTTCTTTTCCCCAGCAGCACTGCCTTCTTTCTTTCCTCAGCTCCCCGGTAAGGGCCAGCGCAGGCTGCCATCCAGCCCGAGAGGCTCCCCTTGTGCTCTGCGGGCTCTGGATGAGGTCCACACTCGATCCCTAGGGCCAGTGCAGGTTTTGAGTCTTTTCAGTGACACCTTTACCCTGTGTGTCCCTTCCTGGGGCTCAGAGAATGGATTTTCTAATGCTGCCAAGTGTTCCCTTTGCATGCACCCACCTTTCTGATGCCGCTAAAAATCCAGTGCTCATTTTAAGCGCTGAACTCTATGGAAATGCCAATCCAAAAGGAGTCAGGAGGTCGGCCAAGCACCCCAAGGACAGTTGTTCCCAACACAACAGCTACAGGCAGCGCCGAGGAGTGAAAGGTCAAATGTCCACTGAAAACTGGAGCGTTTTCACACCCTGGGAAGGGATGTTTCCCCTCGGGGAGTGTGAATATCCTGCTTGCTTGCTACCTCCATCCTATTCAGTGTAAAGAAGGCTGTATAAAGAAGTCTGAAATGGGGATAAATCACATTTACACTTTGCAGAAGACCTGGGATACAGGTTTAGAAATGCATTAGCTCCATGAGACTGCATCTTTCCCCTAGCTGGCAGTGGAAGGGCATTGGCTTAGGGTCAAGGATAGCACAAGAAGTTATGGAAAAGTAACAGCGGATTACATTGCTGTCATCCACTCTGACCCGCTTCTGCTCACTCAAATATAAAGCCTCACTGATAATAGCAAACAGGATGGCTTTTAAAAATAAAATTGTAGGAGAGTCTTTCTTCCATTTTGTAAGGCTGCTCAAAAATCACATGCAGGAACTCCAGCCAGGGCAAAGCACCCTGGCATCCCATCACAATGTGGAGATGGAGCTTTAATGTGGCTTTTTAGGACGCTGGTGTAGGGCTCGGCTGGTTAGACTGCTTTTGCTTGACCTGCCCCATGTCTTAGCTCCCCATCCTCTTTTAGCTTCAATACCAGCAAGCCCATTGCCCGCGAACGTGAGCCTGTACCAGTGCAAGCCTTGCAGTGCCTTGGCCAGTTAAGGCAAACGAGTTTGCAGCGGAGTGCTCAGCACTCACCACTCAAGCCAAACTAATCAGGTTTTCTGTCCTGATGAAAGTCAAGCCATTGAGATCACGGATTTTTGCTCTCCAAAACTCAACACAAAAGTAACGAAGCCTTTGAAAATGTTTGCAGAGCACATATGAAGCAGAGCCAGACAAAGACTTGGGAGTCCTGAATCCCAATCGACACTATAATATTTGCGATAATAACTAGATCGCTGGGGTTGCCAGATAACCCTTCCTTTTAACTTTAGGCTAGAGGCTTTAGGCCAGAAGTATTGACAACATCGGTGTCAGTGGTGAAGACACCGGTTTCTTCCCTGAGAAGAATGACACAAGAATGAGAGAATGATGCAAAAGTGGGATGTTTATTGATAGAAGAACAGCCAAGAGTGGATATAGAGCTGCAATTCCTTTATTCACAGAGGTACCATTGTTTCCCAGTGGCTACCCATTCCCCCGAAAGCTGCTGCGTTCCCGTGTGTGTGCCAACCACAGCGTGCAGCAGGCTCCGGCTTAGCCAGCAGCTCTATCTTAAAAGTTACTCCTTTCTCTTGCAGTAAGTGCAGGGGTTAATGCAACTCTGGGGAGCTCCCTGAGGCCCTTGTCTAAATTGTTTGCCTGTCCTGGAGCTCATTAGCGTTGCATGCAGTGCCCTGAACAGTGTCACGGAGGAACGCGTGTGGCAGCCCCCATCAGGAAGGACGCATGCCCCACGAAGCGTGGCCTGCTCCCTCTGCCATTAGCTCACTGCTCAGGGCACGTTGCTTATCTCTAATGCACTAATTAGGGTGGACAGAGGAAGCACAAGACGTGCAATCAATATTATTGGGCCAAATTTGCAGCTGGTGTAAGTTGTCGATTGGCAGAGTGCAAAAGAATGAGAAACAATGTGAGCTACAGAAATCCCCAGGGGAAAGGAGGGAGTTCAGCAAGGAAAGCAACTGGTTGAGTTCATCCCTGCTTTCCCTGCAAGAATGACTTCAAAATTGGTGCAAAGCTCTAAGTGAAATCTTGGATAGCAGGTTGTATTTGCATGATGTCACGCTATTTTGTGTCTATCTCAGCAGCAACCAATGTAAGCCAAAATCAAATCACTGAAACTGTTTCAACACTTGCATCAGCCCATTAGTCTCCTAACTTGTGGGTCTCAGTTTCCCGTGGATCCCCACTCTCATTTTAACCCATGGGGAAATTTAGGTTGGGATTTCATAGCGCAGATCTGGTGAAGGGCAAGCACAGTAAGCAATAACTGGTGAACAGTTATGCCAGCTACCAGTACTTGTAGAAGTGGCAAAAGGGCTATTTTTCCTACAATAAGGTATTTGCTCTGCTTACAGTTCAGCTGGCTTATGTTTCAGGCTGTAGGCTTCTCTGTACCAGTATCTTGAGGCAGGCATCTAAAATCTGGTAATGATAAAAGCAAATAGAGCACATTCAGTATTGTAGGATAATGGGGTTTGCTTTCCCACTCTCCCAAAGCTTTGCATTTCAACTTTGCCTGATTAGCGAGCAGTGACAGCTCAGGGAATGGATTCCACCCAATCTCACAACAACTGATCTAAAATGCTCTAATCTCTGGAAAGATAAGTAGTTGCTACAGCAAAGCCAACATAAACCGGAGAGCTACGGAAGGTTGGACTGTTGTTTAGCTGCTGTTGCTAGTTAGCTACCGTACTTGATTTCAGAGACCACCCCGTATTTAAACCTTCTCACTTAACTCGACACATACCTTTTCAACACCATCTGAAGCTCACATCCTGGATAGCCTCAACTGCACGGAGCTGAAGGACATTGTTTGGGGAGCTCTAGCGCTTCAGTGAGCATCCCCTCATCCCAAAGTTGCTGCAGATACGACAGGCAGCAGCTTCTGCAAAATAGTTATGCTAATATTGAATTAATGGTACCACAGCTGCCCATTTAAAATAAAATACAGTGTATTGTCTTTGTTGGCCATATCTTGGGCCATCACAGAAAATTTAATATTGGGAGCTAGGAAAAAAACCCAACCCCTTTTCAGGAAGCATTGCTCTATGTCACAGAAATCCATTCCTCTCATATTATTTCCTTTGTTGCAGCCATGTTGATTGCTTTTATCCCCTATATTTCCTTTGTTTACATAAAAAATGCAATCAAAGGTCCTGCTAAGCCCTTGAAATGCTGAGCAGGAGGTTGATCAATTTGCATTGTGAACAGAATCACATGGGGCACGTATCCAACAGCATAAACCAAGAAAGCAAACTTCCTATTTCCAACGTAAGCTCATTTGCCCTGAGCTGGACATATTGCAGTATATATGTTAGCAACACTCTTCTATATTTTCTGGCATTATCCGCTCTAAAAAGTAACTCAGTTTGCTGGAATAATGCAGCCATATCCTAATGAGTTTTGCCAGCAGTGCTGTGTGGTGAGATGGCGCTGGAAGCAGAAATTTTCACAGCTAATTGATAGCTCAGATTCTGCTCTTACTGACATCTGAAGTGACTTGAGAGGCCGGAGAGTAAATTGGCATTTATTAGCATGCATCTGAAAGCAAATGTGCTCAGTTGCTGCAGGAGATGTTACCAAGACCTCAGCAGGGAGAGCTGGATCCCCTTCCACTATTCATCTTCTTGACAAGGGTATCAAAAGGTGGACTTTTCCCTCCACTTTTGTCTGGGAAAAGAAGCAGTAATTCTAGCGGCTGCTCCTTCTGCTGCTTTCAACAGCCCTGCATTTCCCCAGCAAGCTGCTCCTCTGCGAGAGGGGCAGACGCTACGTGCCTCGAGTCCCGCTCCTCAGGGAACGGCTTGCAGAGACGTGGCCTGACAAAAAAGCCTATCTTGCCTGTGTGAAAGCGGATGGAGAGCGACAGAGGGAGGAAGGAGAGCAAGGGCGCGACGAAGGTGTGAAGGAGAGCGAGACAGGATGCCTAGCAAGCAGATTCGTTCCCGAAAGGTGCCCAGGGTTATTTGAAAGACTGCCCCTGTAGTGGGATGTGCAAATGAGACGATAACTCTGATAAACCTGCCTGCCCTTTTGCAATTATTGGCTTTATGGTTTATAGAAAGAGAGTTTGGTTTTTTTTTTTTTAATGGATGTCTCTTTTTTCCGTGGGCTTGTAGTACAGAACTTAGGGTTTTTTTCTTACCGAGAAGATGATTTTAAAGAAGCTCATTTGCACAGCAGTAGGCTTGACAGTCTGTTTTCATTAGGAAATGTCCAGGGGTGCTAGGCCATAAACTCAGGTCCTCTGGGTTACAGCTGCGCCAGCTAAACGTGTGACCCGACCTGGCTGCTCTTCACTGCCAGCTAAACTGGCTTAATAACAGGTTGTCACCAAGCTGCCTTATTTTGTCTGGAGGACGTTGAGGGTAGACACGCTTGGGGTGGCTTTCATCTGTTCTCATTTAGGCACCTAAACTCTAGAAATTCAAGTGCATATGTGTTGTCCCTTTACTCACAGGCAAGAGAAAGGGGTATCACCCCGCACTGCCTCTCCTTATCCGGTGTCAGTGCCAGAGACAGCTTGGGTGACTTCTATGCCATGTCAAGGCTTAGCCTCAAACGTGTCCCTTTTCACGCCCAGGGAAATCGCACCCTGTTACCCTGTGCGGGTCCGTACAGGAGGAAAACCACCTTATTTCTCCCTTGGACTTCGAAGCAAGAGCCTAGAGTAATGAGCATGGGGCATATTTTGTGGCTAGTTTCTGCTTTCTGCGACATAGGCACTTCCCTGACCGCTCTTCACTCCCGATGTTGCCTGTGCTAGAAATACACAGCTCTGGCCAAAATGCCAGCACTAATATTCAACAATAATACACTGCATATAATAAACCTCTTCTTCCAAGGGGTGCTGATAAGAATTTCCATTTTTAGTCGAGGGCAAATGAACCATTCAGCCTTTATTTGTTGCTGTTGCAATTGAAGAAGGAGCAGAAGCTAATTTTTTAACTTTTCCTGTAAATAGCGCATTAATGAAGACAGATGGGTCAGCAGTATAAACAAAAACTCTATCTCAAGCTAGTTTTGTTCTGGCTTTGTTTCCCAATATAGTAAGCAAACCTCCACCACCCCAGTTCCCATCTTATTAACAGTGTTTGCACTCCAAATGTTGAACTGGGTTATAAGGAAGTTTAAATTAACACTGGGCTGTAGTTTTTCAAATGCTTGAAGAAGATGTTCAAGTGCCAGGAAATCTTCCTCCTTTTTTTTCTTTCCTAAAAAAATTATAGATTTTGCTGGTGTTTGACTCAATGTGTTTCACAGAAAATATTTAACTGAACCTCTCCCATTGTGCTGTAGGTAAGCCAGGCACCAATCTGCCCGTGGCTGTTAAAAAACACAGGATCCTTTGGTATTTCTAGACTGCTGGAGGTTCTGGTTTGCTTTGCTCTCTGAGCAGTATATGAAGGGCACAGTAGCTGGAGCGTGGGAGAAGAGGATGGGCATAGGTTTTGGCTGGTGGTTGCTTTGGGAGATGCTTTTTCCTAAGTGACCTCAGTTTTGGGGAGGCTGATCCTCATGTGTTTAGCTCCAGAGTTGCTGCTTACCTGGCAGGGCCCACTGGCTTTAGAAAGAGGTTATGTGTCCACAATAATCAGGAATATTTTTTTTCCCCAAAGACTGACATTTGGGCACCGCCAAATGGGAGCAGCACCAGCCAGCACCAGGCTGCTGTCATCCAGCAAACAGGCACTGCTAGGGAGAGGGGGTGCCCTGCTTTCCTGCCAGAACAGCGTGGGGCTCTGCCCCTCCTGCCCAGGCTCCACAGACCGCCCCAAACAGAGCAAGGGGGCTGGCAGGGCTGGGGCAGCGGTGGCAGGAAAAGCCATGCTGAGCTGTCAAGCTTTAACGCTTAAAAAGCCAGGAATCTGTACCTTCAACCAGCTACGCAGGGCGCTGCAGAGTGAGCCTGGACTCTGGGGATCACACCCGAGAAAGGGATAATGCAAGAAAGCTTTGGGGAGAAATCTATTTGAGGAATTTTAGTCCATGTGCAGAGAGCTAAGAGAGATGGGTCATTTAAAGGAACCTCAAACTTCCAAGTGCTTCGTGAAATCTGGCATTGGTGCTGAGTGTTTGCACAGGAGACACAGCTGTCATGATTTCTTCAAAAGCCAAGAAACGAGTAAGATGTCTTGAAGGTCAAGCTTTTCTGGAGGCATCGTGTATGTTGATTTAAGAGCAGCAATCCAAGACCAAAGCTCTTCCCTCAACTCCCTCACTGATATGTTATCCAGGCTCTTCCTCTCTTTGTATCATGTGTTTCTGCTCCCACCCCTTTGCCTGTCCTGTCTATTTAGACCGCAATCACTGCCTGGTATTTTATACAGCATCCACCAAAAAACGGGCTTCACATCTGGTTACGCTTTCTTATACATATTCAGTTAGATGAAGGCAAAATATCCAACTGATATTGATGATTTCAGTGAGACAGGGCTGCTGCCTCCTTTAGTTGCATGCAAGAATTCAGAGATGGATGGATGGATGGGTAGATATTTGCATACTGAAGCCATAAAATTGGTTCGTGCTTTTAAGTCAAGCATCTGCTAGCATGTTGATACAAAATACATCAGAAATGAAAGCAAAATCAATGCACACTACTATTTAATGTGAAAAATAAATTCTTTTAGAAACAGAAAAAGTCAAAGTAGTAATGTGGATGGATGGATGGATGGAAGGAAGGAAGGAAGGAAGGAGTAAAGAAACAAAGAAAATGAAAACATGCAGTGGAATATTTTTTCAGGGACTTGCTGCTGACATTACCAGCACTTAGAGCTTGGTAGCACTGGCTCTTGTCATGTACTCACCATATTATTTGTGAGTGTTGTATCTATATGGACAGGTGTATTTAAAGCCAAGCACTTCTAAATTTGCAGAAACAACCTTAATTTGCTACTTAGGGAAAGCTCTTTATGAAACAGCTGCCCCCATTTTTTTTTTTTGGTGCTGTTTTGCCTTATCTCTGCCATCTAACTGCATGAACACCCAGCAAATGTCTTTGCATAATTATATTCAAAGGTAAGGTAAAAGCTATGTAAGGTTTTGCTCATAAAACAGGCATGCAATTCTAACAGACACACATTAATAAATGAAAAACCATTCTCAATAGTTCTAACGTCAGGTTATAAACAGCATAGGTGCAGCTGAAGGATTCAAGAGATGCTCAGTTTTCTCCCAAAATAGCACAATAGGATACATCTCTCGCGTTATGGTTTTTCACCGCAAACTCTGGCTAAAATCCTCTTCAATCAGCAATACAGTCCTTGTTTCTTTATAAAGAAAAGTTATTAATATCAAAAGACTGGCTGGCCCTAATTCTAAAAAGCTATCATTAATATTTTTACTGATCTTGTAAAAATTCACACATGCAGATTTACTAGCTGATAAAATTACAGGCCTACCCATGTTTGTATTGTACTGTAATACACTGTATACTATCTGCTCTACTACAACAAACCTCTGGCAATAAGAGAGCGCGAAAGCAGCCACTCTGCTTTGCTACATGGTATAGTGATTATGGGCGATTACAGTGGATACTTATTATTTTTAAGGCACAGGTCCTCCTACATGCTGTTCAGAAATGTTGGTTCTGTTTAGTAAAGGACAGTGGTGCCAAAAGCACGCTGGTCAGATCACTGCCACGGGAACAGTCGCAGAAAAGAGATGATAAAAGCAAATGTCGGATTATCTCCCTAATGCTGGATTATCACTCCTAACAAGGTGAATGGTTTGTCTTGGCAAATGGCTTCATAAGAATTGTGGATAGTTTTGAAAGGATCTGTGCGGTCACACTTCAACCGTTGGCTGCTACAGTTCATGTCAGCAGAGCAGAATATCACACCTCTTACGAATTCTTTTAACGTGCCATTAACCACAGACTAAGATTGCAGTGTAGCTCAGGGGAAAGGTCCGTGAGCGGCGTCAGTCACTCGCAGGGTGAGATCCGTAGCAGGCATAAAGCAATATAGCCCCACGGCATAGCCCACTATCTGGAAACATGCGCCACGAATGGAGACAGCATAACTCTACAATAAGCTACACGGCTGAGCACTTAAAGCAACGATACCCCTGCAAGAGTAGTTATACACTGGACAAGACCATACGTGCTCCAGAATGCTATTTAAATCGCCACAGTGAGTGAACAGTTCCATAAGCAAGGGAGGTAACTGTGGTGTGTGGTATTTACAACTATCGAGGAGAGAAAAAAAATCAGCAACCCCAATCTGCGTGCAGCACAACTCAACAGAGAGATTCCATGTAAAACAGGATCGGTACAAGGTTTTATCCAAGTGGGATTACACACAAGCACAAAAATAAAACATTCTGTATTCTACATTATATTACAAAGGCAGGCAGTCAATAAATAGGTCAATAAATTATGGGAAGCACAGAAGAGTATGTGTGAAAATAGGTGAAACTGGTTTTAGTTGGTGCATGATAAAGTCTTTTGTGTTCATTCCCATGAAGTGTTAGAGTGATTCTTTCAAAGACCCTTATCATTTGCAGGGAAGATAACTTTCCCTTAAAAGTGTAAAACAGATGCAGGGACAGTACAGTAGGCTCTGGTACAGGCTAAAAGAGTTAACGTCACTTACACTTTCCCAAGAATCTGACAAATTTGCAGCTTAGTATAAATAAAGTGACAGGTCTATTGTTTCTCAGCTCCGACACCTTCTTATCACCACGATTTGTTGCAGAAGAGTGGCGGAAACATGGCATGTGACTCCATCATATATAGTTTAAGTGGGGGGGCAAGATCTTTATGAATTGACAACTTCAGCACATACATAAAGGAAAGATCCTCTCTATCTAGCTGGCACGAAGGGGTTTCCTTTTCTGTCTAGCTCTATGCAGACTAAATGCAATACTACTTGGCCATTTGAATTGGATTACGTAGCTGTATTGTATGTGATTTACTGGACTGGGGAGGGGGACTAGTTTCTTAGCTGGTATAAACCGGTACAATTTCAAGGATTCAGGAAATTTACTGAGCTTATTTCTGCCACCTAAAGCTCTGGCCCTTGAGAGACAACACATGGCTAACGCAACAAAGCCAGCGTTGCTTTACACAGGGTGCTTTTGTCATGAACATGCACAGGGGGAATTTCTTGCCACTGCACGTCAGAGCATTGCACAAGCCTGGCATTGCTCCTGGGCCCACTGCTTTACTAACAAAGATGGGAAAGGGAGTGATTCCCTTCCGCTCCGGATGCCAAATCATCCCTGCCAGTTACCTTTAACGGAGACAGGGGAAGATTAAAGAAAGGATTAAGAAAAAAGGAAAAAAGTGTAACACCTTGTGGTGCCTCAGTGATTTAGGAGCTTGACAATTATTGGGACTTAAGATCTACAGAGAAAAATTAAAAAAAAAAAATCTGAGCATGTAAAGATCTTTATAAAGATTTTACACAAAACTAAACAATCTAGGTGTGTATTGCCCATAGTTCACCTATCTTTACTAGCTCTGGAAATCCCTACAGATGCCAATCAACATTCATAAAGTAAAAAAATATGCCTTTATTTCTGTGAATTTGAATGTGCCCCTTTGGCACAAAGAGCCCTCCCAAACAATCCAGTGATCTGCTCTACGCCCCGATAGGAAGAGAGACTCAGTCATAATTTGGACAGCAAAGAACAGCAAGAAGCAAGCAATGGAACAAAATATACATTCCCTACGGTCGTACGACTTGCCCATTCCCCGTAACAGGAAACATACAATTATCTGTACATGCCTCATTAAATAACCTTATTAAATAGGAAATCTGAAATGTACAAATTTACAGACTGACTCATTAAATACTTCCCCTGTGCACCCCCCTGCGCATGCGTTCCCTGCTACTATCTGCAGCCACACTCTGATACCACCATGCCTTCGTATTTGAACTTGTAGGTGACCACCCCTGCATCTAAGTAGAGAATAGAGATGGGATCGAGTTTGGTGGGCACGCAGCAGGCCTTGGAGGCTTTCTGGGGATTCTTCAGGTGAACCAAAGTCTGGACAATGGCATGTTTTGTCGGTGTGACGTGCTCTGTTAAGGGGTAGGCGCACACTCCATGGCACTCGTAAGCTTCATATCCTGCTGGGGCAATGATCCAGGAATCCCAGCCAATCTCCTTGAAATCTATGTAGAGTGGAGTCTTTTTACAGTAGTTGCCTTTTGCATTCCTCCGGATTCGGGCAGTAGAGTCGTAAATGATGTTGGAGCGCATCTGGAGCAGTGCCTCCTCACCAGGCTGGCCATGGAAATTGCCAACTTCCAGGTTCTCCAAGTCCAGGAGCTGCTCGTGGTCTATCATTTCGTTCAGCTCTTGCTTCTCCTCTTTTTTGTCATTGCTTTGGTCATCAGAGAACACAATCAACAGGGGGACATGCTTAGCCTCAGAGTTGATGTCGATATCGAGCTTCCCCTCTCCGTTCTGCTCCTCCCCTTCCCTGCTCTCTATATGAACTTCCAGCCGGTGGGTGGTCAGCCCTGCCCTTCGCCAACGCCTGATGGCTTCGGTGACCTCGAAGCTCTCCCACTCGCTGCTTGTGCCATAGATCTGCCTGGATGCCAGTGCCACTGTCTTTCTCTCTTCTCCGACCCCCATATGGTCATTTTCCAGCACTTCAAAAATGGTGACCTTCCGGTCAAGCCCATCATAGAGCATTTGGTCCCGCTCCACCAAGGTGTAGAGCCTCAGCTCTGCCATGGTGATTTCTTCATGGTGAGGGATGGAAACATTGAATAGAAGAGGGTATTTCCGAATTCCTGTAACACCAATAGGGTGGGAAGCCAAGTCTGGAAATGACAAAGATCAAATATTTTAGAAGGGTCAATACATCCAGAAACACATGCACTGAAGTTCATCTGACATGTTTTGCATTGCTTGGTTTCAGTCAAACAGTTCCAGGAGAGTGTTTTTTCATTATTTTCCAAACCCATACTTGGAAAAAAGGCCAACTTTATTTTAGATGACTAAGGATGCTAAAGACCATAAACCTGGATTTATAGATTCTCCTTCTATCCCCATATCTTCCAGGGACTTCCTTGTCACCTGGAAGGATTACATATTAAAAATGTGTTGCCTCATACTGAACTACAAATCACTTCTAGGTTGCTGCACAGCAGCTATTTAATAAACAAGGAAGAACACTGATCAGTGTAGGATAGGGATGGAAGAAGGATATGGTACTGGAGTGAACATGGGATGGGTGACATGTAACCTGCATATGCAAGAACAGCAGGCTGTATCTGTGCCTGCTTAGCGTTTCTGTACTAGCAAGTATTCCCTCCTGCTGAAACATCCCTCAGAAACTGAAGGGGCCAAGCACTAAGGGAGGAAAAGTTGCTTCAGAAGATGTAAAGGCTCCTGGTTAGGAAGAGCAGGTGGTGAACATCCAGTGTGAACCACCAGTCAAGAGAAATCCTGCCACAGACTCAGTGGGCTTCAAGTGAGCAAACAGCTGTACTCAGCCAGGCACTTTTGGCAGCTTTCGTTAATAAGTACATAATATCTGCTTGTCAGTCAGGCTGGCTGTCCTATCTGCATTGTTTGTTTATACATAGGCAATATGCATTTCTTCACACGATGCAGGAATCTTAGCTAATGATTCTGTATTTATTGCTGAATTACCGTGCTGGCTACTTGTAACTCAGAAGAGACAGATTAGGACACAAAGACTATGGGTAACATTTCTGCAAAGGCAAACTACTTGCGACCTATTACTATCTTCATCTCTGACTTCTCCAATTTTGATAAGTTTGTAGAAAAATGACACTGATAAAGCTGCAAATATTGGCCATGCTCCATCAGTGCACTTAAGCATGTGACTTGTCCTACTTAATTTCAGTGTTGAGGTTTTGAGGCACCTGCCTTTTTCTCTTTTCTTCCATGTTGCACTTTCATCTGTTCATAAATAAAAAAAATGAGGGGTGATTCTGCTTGCATTTCCCCACCTGTCAATTGATAAAGGCAGAAGCTGAATATGCTCTGCACAGCGGCAGGGTACGAGCAAACCATGAGCTGAAAGACAATGCTATTCAAGCTTAGCTATAATCTCCATACTAGAAGCAACCTTTGGGATTTCCTAGACCTTGATATGCTGAAGCAAGTCTGCAGTGATTACACAGAATGACAGGGTGGAGAAATGCCACCTGACCATGCAGAAGAGGAGCACAAGTAATTCACCAGGAGGTAGGGGAAGGCCACGCCATATGTAAGAAGACGGGTGAGCACTAGCAGGGCATGAGAAGTGTTGATTTCCAAGTCAGGATGTGAGTCTGCTCTTTTGCTAGAAAGTCCACAGGGTGAAATATCTCCTACTGTTACCAGTACACCCTTAGGAGAGTCAGGAAGGGAGATCTAGAATTCGTAGCAAAAGAAAAGTTTCCCTTAAGGCCTTTATTCAAATTTTAAGAACTGATTACAGTCCCACTTACAATGGAGACGTTATGGTCCATGGGTCAAAACAGAGCTACTTCCAGCCATGCAGCACGTTATACTTCTACAACATTCTTATAACAAATTTAATAAAGGATTTAATGGATAATAATGAAACTACCATTACTGCCAATTTTCTCTAGGCAGGTGAACAAAAAAATTCCATGGTATGATCTCTTTCTGCTGTCCTGATCATTGCAAGTAATTAATTCCTCATCAAAAGAGCTTGTTAGCATGAAATGGATGGTTCTTAGTTACACAGACTTTCAAGACACGACAAACATTAATCTCATAGTCCCTCTAACTGCATGCGTTTACGAAGCTGTCTTAACATCAGCAGTCTCACTTTCTCATCTTGCTGTTTCGGATTGGAAGAGGAGAGAGAAATACTGAAATGACAGAAAGTTAAGCCAAGTTTACTCCATCAGGTGCACAACTTCTGCAGTGATGAAATAGGCATCAACGTCATGGTTACAGAAAGGCACGGAACTGCAAACTGCTACACGTATTACTGGCAAAGGTCAGTCTGTACCGTTTGCAATGATGCAAACCTGAAAGAATTTTGGTTTTGCTAGTGGAATGATTTCACATTTATGTCACTAAACCATACTATATTTTATTCTTTAGCATACTGTACTTGGCAATTTTTATCCCGTTAATTTTTTCTGAATAGCACAAAATGAGAAAAGAACAACACGCATTCCTGCATATGTCTGCATTTATGCTGATGAGCAGTGACAGGCATGGCTGTTCAGAGGAGTAACTGTTCACCAGTGGGTGTAACTGGTTTGCCACCAACCCTTCAATAAATTTCTCCATGCTGGAGAAAAGTATACATAAAGATTTAAATGACAATATAGCACCTCTTCAAACCAGAAACACATTGCTGGTAAAGAGTGCACCGGCCTGGCGGAAGGACAGAGCAGAACAGAGCTTTTGGATTCTCTTCTTGCATCTTACTGCGTTGCAAAACGAAAATGACTTGCACATAGCCTCTCCTTATAGTTCATCATTTCGAAATAGTAAATCTTAGAAAAAAGCAATGATGACTTCTATACTTCATTAATTAGACTAACAAAGGATGAGAGAAGCCCCACGGCAGTTTGAATAGTTGCACGTACCCCTGAGTATTTAAAATGAATCAAAGCCCTTGTATTTGCCAAGTGGAGTAATCGGTATTTGGAAACGATGAGCTGAAAACAGTTCTTAACATAAAACCTGTATTGGTACAAATAGGTATTGACAAACTGTTGAACGTTAGCACTGAAACATTATCTTGTCCTTGTTGAACTGAGAGGAAATGCTGAAGCAGAAACATATAGGGAAACTACCTATGGCCACAATTAGGCTTCTTCAGCTTTTTGTTTGCTTTGTTTTTTTAAATAGGAAATATTCTAGTCCTCCAAAGCAGAACCTAAGGGTTATCCAAAACTCTGCTTCACATATTTCTATGTATTTGCTGGACTATGCTCAGATGCCAAAGGAAGAAAACGTTACAAATCCCACGAGGATCAATAGCAAGAGGATATTAACAGAAAGCTGTATTTGGTTAAGCTCATAATAGGCAAATATTGCACCTTTGAACAGTGTGTAAAAACATTCCTTGCCTTATTTTCAAATATTACTTAAAGTATCCATTTGAAAAAACAATCAGGCAATTGCAAATAATGTGCATCATTATGGGGATAATGAAAATGATGCACCTTAAATTATATTTGGTGCTACCCAAACATTAAAGAAACATCTTCCCCCAAAATCTTACAGTCTTGAAAGCAAAGGATGAGGATCTATCTCACAAGAAGTGGGATCTGGGTAACCCTGGTACATGGAGCATTAGCTGCCTATTTCCAACGTCATCCTCACTTAAAGGCCTATTTTTCCCTAGTGTGCTTTATGCTCCATGCCTGGTAAATACATTTCACACTGACTATAAAGATGCTCATTTCTATTTACTTCTCCTGGAGATGCACATATCTTACCTTCATTTTTAAAGCTCCTAATAATATTTGCGGATGGCATAGATGTCCTATCAGTGGCAAACCTGTTGTACAGCTCTAGCATGTACTCTGGCGGATCCACCTTGGCCGTTTCATGCAGGGGAATGTCAGAGAGGTTCAACGTCTTCAAAAACTCATTTTTCATATTCTGAAGCAGCGTGTTGAAATCAACGCCATCTTGCTCGGAGAGAATCTCGTCGAAAAGAGGCACATCTTCCTCCAAGGAAGAGTGCTCCAAGCTCAGGATAGGACTGCAAGCGGCTAGGTGAACCAAGAGACAGAGAAGAGCCCACAGCTGGAAGACTACGGAATCCATGACTTTGCTCGAGCCTCCAACCGCACTCAACAAGCTCTAGCTCTCGTGTGGGCTAAGTGGCGGTTTTATCCCCTGGGTTGTACGCGGCTTGTGTCACAGAGAGATGACAAGTTTGGAAGCTCTTGTCTTGAAACTTGTGATCCGTCCTGTCTGTCTCCCCTTCCCCCTCCCCAAAACCAGGTCTCAGTAATTGGATATGGCTTGCTCTCTTCTATGGTCGCCTTGCCTCTCTTATCTCGTGTAGTGTAAGCTGTTCACCAGATTTGTTGCTATCTCGCAATCCCCTTTCCCTTAATGAGCGTTTTGTAAACATTCTGCGCTAGGACACTCGGAGATAGGACAAGTTTCTCCTCAGAGAGGAACTGCCCTTTCTTTCTGCCTCCTGGTAGCTGACTTCCTTTGCCATGCGTGAACAAATTTCATCCACACAGATTTCAAGCTAACACGTAAATTCTACAGAGCCTCTATCCAAACCTAACGGTTTTGCACCAAGGGCAAAGAATAGCTCCCTTAAGGTAACAACTCTGCCCTTTTCAAAACTATTTTAGAGCTAAGTCTTTACATCACACTTACAAAATAACTTCTTTGGAAAAAGGTCCATCATTCTGTGCTTGTACAGCGCACAGCACGGGAGAAGAGCTCTACGTACCACCACAATACTGAAGTCACAAGGCCCTGAATGCAGAGGAACAGATGAGCTCAAGATGAGAGAGGAGAATTTCTCACATTGCAACTATAAAGCCGTGCTTCGCAAGGGCTCTGCTGGAAAGAGTGCTTTGAAGACAGATCGAATGCAAGCCAGAGAGCGTGGACTGTAAAGCTGAGCCTCGATTTTTCTTTTTTGTGCAGGCACCATGCACCTGCATTGACACCACACAGTTTGTGATAAAGGAATTTTTTTTTTTCTCCAGTGCTTATTGTCACTATATAAACCACTCTTTCCCAATCTGAATATTAATACTAGTTGAATGCTAGCACTCAGTGCTGCGTGCCAGAGACAGAGAGGACTGGAATATATGCAAATGGTTCAGAAAATCTTTCCTTCCTTCTTTATCTTACATGTGTGACTTGGCAGGTTACAGTTATTCTTGATTTAGTTACAGCACTACCAAAGGCTGGCTAAGAATTATTGAAAACGCACAAAGGGCAAGAGACTGCTTCACCTTCACATCAATTCAAATAGCTCAGAGGCACAACATTTCCAATATGGAAATGACTTGGCCAAAAAGATGCGCTAAAATTATTTAGTGGCCCTTTGTGCAAATTTCAACAGAATGCGAGCATTGTGCATGCAAAAATTGGTTTAGTACTTATATAACATTGTCCACTCAAATCTCCTTGATCTTCAGAGATTTGTTTCAAAGTGCCTTTGTTTTGGCAACAGGGCCAGAGCTCAGCTCCTATGCCGAGTGGTTCAGCACGCAAGATAAAGCGGCATTTCTTCTCACGCTGCAGAGTTTCTCCTTGCAAGCACGAAGAACTTGACCCAAAGACTAAACCACCACTGATCTGCTGAGTTTTCCGGACTCATCCATTGATTTGCTAGCCTATCTCTGCAACTTTCTTCTTTCTCCAATAGCCCAAATCTATCACTGGCACAAATGGCCACAACTCCAGCTAACTTAATTAGAACCATAGTCAAGCCGTGCCTGTTTTAAATTCATCCTCTATTTTTTTTCATAAATATCAGTATTTTGTGAAAATCATGTGCAGTATTGATGTCATGGAGCCAGAGCTTAGCATGGTCTTTTAACCTCATTTTATTCAACTTTTCTTCTTCTTCTAAAGATGGGGAACTTGACGATAAAAGCTAAGTACATTATCAAGGTCCCTGTTATTGCTACACTACATTAGAAGTAACTATTTGAGCTTAGGAAGATTAATTTAGATCTCATTGTGGAGTTCATGGTTATCTCTGCAAGTTTATCTATAAATTCCCCACAGCCTTGTCAAAGGCTCATCTCTGAATATCGTGGCTTTCCAGAACTAAACACAGAAAATTTTGGGGAATTTTGGAGCTGAGTTCAGGTCACTTCTTTTAATTAACTTTAAAAGAAAAGCACAATCTTCTTTTAATTGGTGATTCATCACCTGACTATGCTGAACTAAGGTCCTTACTGCCATGGGAAGTGAGATTAACATTAAAAACCATGAGAAGAAACTTAGCCTTAACTTTCTCATGCAGCACAATACTGGCTACTGTAAAGGAAAATCTTCAGAATGGCTTGTCACAGCCAGCTGTGCAAGTCTACTGATTTGTCATGAGACCATCAATACCTAGAGAAGTGGTTTCATTTTTTTATGTTTAAATATTAATTTCAGAAATGTACTGATTTCATACATATAAATGCACATATTGTTACATGAAGGAGATAAGCACATTGTAGAGCTACTGCTTGCTTGACGGCAGCAGGTGCTGAACCTTCTCAGCACTTCACAGCGTATAGCCTTATCCTCAGTCCTTGCTCATATTGGGTTTTCCTTCTCAGACAAGTACAAATAATGGCTCGACTGCACAGGCAACAGCACGCAGATACACCTTGCAGAGCTTGTAAGCACCAGGACCTCTGGTATTACATGGGTTTTCTATGAGATTTAGAGCTGAAGATTTTGAATTTAAAAAGATTTCTTCAGCATTTTTATGGCTCCGAGGTTTTTGGCTGAGTCTCCTCTCTTGCTACTGACACACTGGCTATTTTGAAGACTGCACCTGGCCCTTCATCAGACATTGAGTGAAATTCTTTCTGTTACTCTATTAATCCATATTAACAATTCTAGAACCAGAGGAGCTCTTCTAGGTTCACTCCACTTTACTATGAATTAAAACTTAGTCTGCTGTGCAACTCTGGTTCACTGGGTGACAAAACTGAACAGCGTTCCTTTAGCTGCTCCAGCAGTGACATAAGCAGCACTGATGCTGCCTTGGAGCAGAGGCTGGGCTAGTGACCCCTCTAAGCCCTGCTAAGTCCAGACATATTTTCTATGAATCTGTAATTTCACACCCTGCAGATATAAGTATGTAAAATGAAAAGTAGTGTGCACACAGTGATCTGACATAAATTTACTAACCCACAAATATGTCATCTTGATTCAGTGGCTCATTAGGAACACCATTACTGCTCAGAAATTCCAACGGCCTTTGCATTTCCGCTCTCATTTTGATAACTCTTTGAACAATAGCATACTGAAGGGCAACGCAGCCTGCTGTGTTATATACAAACCAGCTTTTGCTGAGTTTCTAAACTTACTCAATTTAGACCCTGCTGGGGATTTGCCAGATGAGGAATACCCACAGAGTACATCTGATATAAAGCAGCTTCCTGTTTCCTTAGGTTGCAGGCTGATGAATTTAACACATGCTTTTTTTCTTTTTCTGAATTAAATTGTTTAACAGAAGGGCTTTATTTCATGTCATTGAAATGAAGAGGTTTGGCCTTTTTTTCACATGCACTGCAATTTATACGCACAGTAAGTAACCTGGAAAGGTAATTGCCCTCAGAAAAAAATCTATGCTAAATAGATTAACTGAGGTAGCTGGAGAGGGAACATTAATAAGCATCACCGTTCAATTATTATTAAATCTGTAGCATAAACAGTGACCCCATTTCATTAATGGTGCGTCAAGCAGGCAGAGTTATAGAAAGGTCTCTTGGCCCTCACTCCTAGGAAGTTTGCATTCATTTCCCCAGTGAATTTGCAGTTGTACAGGGAAAATGTAGCTAATGAAAACCTAGGCCTCTGCACTGAACCTGGCAGCGTGAGGGAAGAACATTCAGCTTGTATACAGCCCTGTTTATTGTTTCACCCTTCCTGTCAGAGCTGGCTTCTGGCGGAGGTGGCACGATAGGTTGGACACTCTCCGTTCTTATGCCCATGGTAAGAACTGAAGGGGAAAATCAGCCCAGGGAGCAAAGGGAGGCCTTTCCTACTCACAGCGCTAAGCAGATCGGGCGTGACGCGAGTGCAGTTGGCACCGCGGCAGCCAAGGCTATGCAGCAGCTCCTGGGAACAGCCCAGTTGTCGAAAGGGTCAGTCCTGAAGATTGTGGGGCTCCAAAATAGACTCTAATCTCAGACACCCCACAATTTCCTCCAAGCCGATGCCTCCACGGCTTCTTCTGTCAAGAGGCAGCAGAAGAGCACGGGTTTGAGCAGGAATGTGTGAAGCAAGCTCAGCGCTGAAAGGCTAGAAAGTGAAGCGGGACTTTACGAAGTGTCAAGGTCGACGATATACAAGATCGAAAGGGTGTGATGCTCCTCTGGGTAAGAGGAAGTGGGGAAAAAGAATGTGAAGTGTTTTTTAAGCATCCTCACCCTTCCTTAGCCTGTTTTTTGGAACAGAGGGACACCTGCTTTCACTAACACACTCAGAGCAGATTAGGATATGGAACCTTTCCCAGGAGAAAGTGATTAACGTTTGCTTATGTGTCCTGGGCTTTCTGGACATGAACAGTTCCTCAGTGAATAAAAAAAAAGTTTGTTGGTTAGTTATAATGTCACATATAATTTCTCCATGTGTAAACTCAGGTGAATTTTGGTTCAGTAGTCCATACCTTAATGATTTTAATTAAGATTTTAAAATTAGATTTTTATTAAATATTAGGCTTTTTTTTTAAACTTGAAAAAATGTTTCCTTTTTTCTACTCTCCCCCCCCCCCCCCCCTCTTTTCTCTGATTGTTTTTAATGGATTCTATTGAAAGAGTCTCTCAGAAAACACCATCAAGCAAACCCAAAGAGATTAAGGTTTCAGTAGAGGAAAACAGAATTGTTCTTGGTTTAAGAACAACTTGCTTGGTACAGAAGCATTACTGAAAAGCAGACATTCCTTAGAGTTCCTCTTTTGGGGGGGAGGGGAGGGAGGAGGAATATTTGAAGAGAGATTTGATGAAAAAATATTCAGAAATTTTTTCAAAAAAATTTTGCCTGTCCTGCTTCATATATGAATATAAATATCACAGGTAAAACTGTGGCTGGAATGTGGAGATAAGAGCATTTCATTTCAGATTTCACAAGGGAAGGACTCCCATCCACTACAGGCTTTTGGGGACATTTCTTATAGATCTTAAAACCTCAATTCCAAATCCCCATATTTAGGGCAGGTAAGATAGGAAATGTAACAAGCATCCAATATTTCCAGTATCCTGTGATCTCAAAGAGCTTTACATTTTTCATTTAAGTTTTATGCTTATTTGTCAGCGGCACAGTTAGACACTTGCTTGTGCAATAGATAACAAATCCAGTCCCCCAAGCACGTACGCTGTAAAGAGACACACAGGGTAACAAAGGAAAGCATTCCTGTTTCATAGAAGAAAATTTATCAAACAACTTGCCCAAGGTAGCAGAGGCGATAGCAGAGCCAGCAATCGTGCCTCAATTTCCAGAGCTCAAAATGCAACGTCCTGCTTCACCACAAGAAAATATCCTATCCCCTCCTGCTCCTGCAAAGGATTTGCATTATAGTACAAGGGAACTTGTGTTTCTGTGCTAAAACCTTAGAGGAAAAAAAAAAAGTCAAGCCTGACAGTCTTTTCTATACAACACAGAGAGCCACCATTCTCAGCCACATGACTTCTTTTGCCCACAAGTAACAGAGTGTTAATAAAGAAGAAAAAGGTGTGTTTTAATGGAAGAACAGCAGTGCTTTTGGTGACCTTAATCAGCCCTCAAAACCACTCAGATCAGTCTGAAGAAAACCCACACATTTTTCCACTGCACAGTGTGAGAAGGTGTAAGACATCTATCACAGGACTTGGATCAAATCTCAATGTTCAGACTCAATCAACAGCAAGATATCTTGTTGAGAAATTTTTAAAATTCATACTGGGCAAACATGAAATCCTTTTCAAAAGCTGTGTAAACACAGGGATTTCAGTTCAAGGCTGCTCTCTAATCAGGGCGCCACAGGCGATTATGCCATTTCAGGGAAGTAGGGGAGTGATGCGCTCTAGCAACCATCACAGCATGTGATTTGAAGTTTTCCAAAATACAGGGATGAAATTATTAAGAAAATGCCCCACAACAGTCTCTGTCAGGAGATAGCTGTGGCATGAGGTAACTGCTGGATGTGATACGGGAGATAAAGAAGAGTGTGACACTGACAGTGTGATGAGCTTGCAATGGAATAACTAAAATTAGTTTCCATTCCTGCATCTGCCTAAGTCCTTATTCCTGTATGCCTCGGTTCATGGCTGCTCTGCATTTCCTTTCCATAAATGGGCTGTTCCCAGCAGCTCTGTATTCTGATTTCAGATGTCACTGGAAAATGAAAAAATAGTATTTAGTGAAAGAGTGTGGAGAGAGAAGTGTAGCAATGCATTACAACCAGCATGACTCACAAAAGCAAAACAGGGAGAAGGAAAGTGCAGCCACAAAGGCAGGGAACTACCTAAACTGTATAACACAACCTCCTCCTGACCCAGAGACAACACTGAAATGCGCATCAATAGCTTTATATGGGAAGCCAGCGGCACCTCTTCTTCATCAGCTATTTCCAGGCAAGTGGAAAGGATGGGGGACATACTAACGAGCAGGGCACCCAAACTACCTGCACTACTACTGTCAGTTCCCTTTCCTCTCTCCTTTTTTCCTGCTGAGGTGGCAAGAGCTCCAGGCTCTAGAAGGGAGTCCATCAGCGTGCACTTGTGCTAGTGCAACCTGGTCTCAGCTGCCGATCATTGGCCATGCGGCAGTTCGGATAAATAACGATAAGCAGAGATTTTTCAAGACAGCGCAAAGCCCGAGCAACTGAAACAGAAAGAAAGGAGCTGGAAATAGCTGGACATTGCCTTCCCGTCAGTGTCCTGTCAGTCATGTGCAGCACATTCACTGCAAACTCACAGCCTCATTGTTACTGTGAGTCCCAGCTCCCTCTGTGCTCATTCCCCAAGCAGTTATTGGGAAGAGCTACCATTTTCTAGTGCGATTGGGTTGGCTTTGTATTTAATCGGGAAATTTCTAGCACACACTCAAGTACCTAGCTCAGTCCTGCAGTCAGAGAATGATACACAGGAAATTCTTAGATCCTTACACGAGAAAGGCGAATCACGCCCTTGCTTTTGCATCTGCTTCTGTATATTCTACAGCATTTAACCTTTTTTCCTTGCTATGCCTCAAAATGAACTAACACAGGCAATCAAAATACTTACATTTAGCACAAGTACTTCCAGGAGCAGTAAGCTAAATATTTGCTTATATCATTCATGGGATGGGAGATGTCTCAAGAAATCTACTGATTTGTCTCCACTCCCATTATATTGGTATATGCCTCCATGCAGATGGAGGCCCTAACTAATATTAAAAGATCATTTAAAATTTAGTACCCTTAAAGGTCAAACAATTTATTAATTCAGTCTGACAATTCAAACCTGGTGAGACACAGTCAAAAATAAATCAATTACTATTTGAGACCTTCACACAGAAAGCGATTGTACTGCAGTGCTCGTGAACAGCAGAGTAGGCACGCTGTTTAATACCAGGAGTTTTGACCCTGCAGGCTTCTTATCATACTTGCTTCACAGAACAGTTTAACAGAAAAAGGTCAAGTTTTAATTTTACATTTTTGAAATTCCTTCTCTCATCATCTAGTTATTTGATGGAGCTTTAATATTCATGTGGGTATTAAAACTGCAGGCAACTCTGAGCAGCTTCAGTGACACTGACAAAACCAAGACTCCTGAACAAAACTTTACAGAAATCTCCAAAATTGTTCCTCTTTCTTTGTCAGCTACGTCCAAGTGGGCTGTTTGAGGAATACCATTCTTTTCCTTAATGAGAACTCCATTTAAACACTCCCACAGCCCTAGAAGAACAAAGTTCTTGGGAACAATTACTAAATGTATTTTGTCCTTGGTTTCTAGAACTATGGATTCTTAATCTTGAACAATGGGTTGGAAGAAAACAGGTTCTGTTCACCAGAAATTATTTTGTTGACAATTTTGATTAATAGTTTGAAATTACATAATTGACTTGAGTATTAAGCAGAGACAGAATATTTTCTGGCAGCATTAGTCAACGTCTCAGTGCAAGACGGTAATTACAAAGCCAACAGCTTGTAATCATATCAACAAAACATGAGAAAAAGTTAGACAAGCATGTCTAATATTTGCTCTGTTTATTAGATGTTAGGGTTGGGATCAAAATGGGAAAGCAAGTTGTACTAACAGTAGAAGAGATTGATTCAGTAAAAAATACTGTTTAAGTACAGCCTTAAAAATTCAAATATTAAAATGTATTACATTTCAGTTTCTGTAACTTCATGACTGGAATTATACTGGATAAATTAGGGTTGGCACCAGCCTCTCTCATTTATGTTTGTCACGCAACTGAATATCAAGTTTTGTCTTTTCTATCTTTTAAGGGAAACTGTGTAGAAATTCTCATTAATTTTGGCTTCGATTGCAGCAAAAATTCCAAATATGGTCTGGTCCTCTTACTCTGGCTTCTACAACCTTATTGTTCAGGATGTTCAGAATACTTATGTATTGGTTAGCATTACCAAGGAATTTGACCAAATGCTGTTAATAGGTCACTTCGCAAGGCAACTGCTGAATTCTCCTCACCTGAAAAAGTCTTACACATATCCAAGACCAACAAACTGAAGGATTAATTGCTCTCCAAATTTAATGAGCACATAAAAAAATGTGACTTTATATTGGCAGCTTTAAAAAAAAAAAAATCACAATGAGTAGGGAAAATGAGAGTCCACAGGTAACAGCTCTATGAAAATCTCTTTACAGCTGGGAAACTTACCTCATTGATACACAGATTGTTTTCTGATTAGCTGTCACATCAGTTTGAGACCATTTGAGTCGTAGCATACACATACAGAGACTACTCTCTCCCAGGTACTATTTATACTGTATTAACACTTGTGAGGCCCAGGATCATGACAATACATTTTAATTGGAAAATTTTTAATCAATCTCACACTTTTTAGACTCTAGTGCTGTTACCTCTATCATTCTTGTTGTGTTGTGGTTATCTCCTTCACAGCTGTTTAACACCTGTAAGCTATGCATAAACACTCCCCTATCTGAAGGATCCCACCCCTCTGGTAGTTCCTCACTTTTAATTAGCAGGACCCCCATATTTAGGATTGTAGCTTGGGGGAGTCTGTAACATGCTTTAAATCATGCTGCACATCTCCCAGTTTTTCTCAGAGCAGCTTGGCAGATAGGAGTGTCTTGTGAAGCGCGGATGGCAGCTTATCTCATCGAGAGCATGGAACAAGCCCCTCGCAGTCCCTGGTGTTAAAGGGCTCGACTTATCTGGTATGAGTGGCACAGTGCCCTGGCTCAGCTCTCAGTATATTGCACCCAGGGACATTGCTTAATGTGCTGCTGTCAAACACCTCCCAGTGTGCTCAGGGCAAATTTCTGAATCAGGGAGCTTCTTTAGGTGAAAACAGCCTCTGCTTCCTATCACAGGGGATAGAAAAGGTTCTGGCTACCACTGTTGACTCAAGCTGTAACATCCTTATGTTTCAATTTAAATGTATTTTTAAATGCTTATCAATCCTTATATGACCATCTGTACAATGGTACCAGCAGGAGAAAGGGGAAACTCCCTAGGAGCTGGCATCGTGACTATCACAGTATGTATGGGAAGGGTGGATGCACTGTGTCCTACCTGGGAACTGCTGGGCAGGATTTACAGCCTGCAATCAGGTAAAGGCCTTGGCTACCTTTATAGTCTGGGCTGCCCTGGAAGCTACCTGAATTACAAGATCCTCCTCAGAAAAACTCATTGTACTGCTTTACCCCTCTACCCTCCTTTAAATCCCCACATCAGCTCTCATCCTAGTACCAGCAATTACAAAGTGATTTTTTTAAGGATGCTTCCTCCACTCTAAGCGTATCCACAAAAGGGTCTACTTTATGCTACATCCACTTTTCTGTCCAACAAGAAGTGGCTGAAGCAACTTGAGGACCCCATTCAATAGGTCTGAATCACTTTCCTCTCTTTATACACATCCCCAGAAAGTTAAATAAAGTGGGAACTGCCAAGTCACATAAGTCTGGCTGCCTCTTACTGAGCTGAGAGCGAGCAAAGAAAAGAACTTGCAGAATAAGAAGAGAGATGCTAAAATCAGCAGAGGATGTGGCCATGACGAGTGCTAAGAACAGCAGGACCTGCCTGCAAGGAACAGACCCCTGGCTACAAAACTCCAGCCAGGCTGCCAGCCCCCTTTCTCCCCTGGTCCCCCCCGCAAAAAAAAACCCAAACCAAACAACAAGCCAAGAGCATGTAATTCCTCTGTGGGTTATTCACATCTGAGGGAGAAACCTGGCTAAGCAGGATTGGGCAGGGGCAGAGACAGATGAGGCTGGTTAGGTTTCACTTGGTAGCAACAGGGTTGTGATGAGAGGGAAATAAGAAGAATGCAGGAGTGTTGGGGCTTCCAGCCTTACCTGTGCTCATGGTCATTGCATGATTGGCATTTGTCAGATTTATCTTTCATCCGTTGCTGCATCCCTTTTCTGAAAGAGAAAAGATTTCACTCATTCATATTAGATCTTGTGAGTCTTTGCTACTTATGTTTTGAGAACACTTTGAAATCTTTGGTTAATAAACCTTGTGCAAACTCAATGCCTCATTAGATAATTGGATATATATACACATATATTAAAGACAAAAAATTACAAATATTAAGGGACCAGAAATGAGTTCAGTTAGTCACCAAATGGGGCATAATTACCTGTGAAAACAAATATCCCACTGGTTTGGAAATCTGAAAGAATTCTAATCCTCTGCATCCTGATTCAGCTTTTACTTCCTGGGGAACAGGTCTCAGGTTGACAGGGTTTTGGTTTGGTTTTGGTTTTTTTTTTTGAGTTATGGTTTGCTCCTAATCAGTGTTTTTACTAGCCTAATGACAGCAAGATCTCACTTAACAACCCTGGATTCAGACTGAAATAAGAAAAATGTAACTGTTGAGGTTCCTGTAACAATTTGCCATCTAGCGGTCAATCAAAATCACACTCAGTTCTTAGCTCAAGCAGAAAGCAAATGTGTGCCACCAGGATTGGATTATATACCTTGGAAAATCTGGTATGGCTCACTGGCCAAGACATTTACTTATTTTAAACAAGTAACCATGCAAAACCCAGCTCACCCCCTCACTGGACAATAATTTAAAAACTGAGTATTTAAGATTAGGCATCTTGATTCCAACTGAGCACGTGCTTTCCCTTTCCTGGGATGCGTCCTCTTTTCTTGCACATGGATCTTGCCATGTTGTGCAGTGCTTGACCACAGCAATTTGCTCCTGAGTGGTTAGCGGTTATAGAGACACACTAAGAGGCAAGTTCTTGTCTTCTAAAATTAAGAGATAATTTTTTTCCTCACGACTATGCATTGTTAGTACAAAAAGGGTGGGAAGACCTAGCAAATGAGGACACTCATTTACATCTTTGGCTTGCCAGCCCAGACGCACAATTTTTGTTTCAAATAGTGGGCTTGATTCTCCAGTCTGACTTCATTTTTCCCCGCTACTGGAAATTCTGTCCTATAAGGGAAAATTTGCTAAAGTTAATAGCTGTCCCTTTTCATTACTGGATACAAAATGGAAAACTTGTTTTCACATATCAGACAAGATATATGAAAATCTGCCATTCTTCCTAACTTAAACAGTCTCTTTCATTTAAATGGTACTGCTCAGCAGGGTAAGAGTTTCAGAGTTAATCTCTGATTTTAAAATGATCACAACTGGCAAAGGTGTCATACCTTCACCTTGGTAAATAGTCTTGTACACTGGGAAATTTGGGGAGGTTCTCAGTGGAATGGGCTCATCAGTTAAAAAGATCTTGGGTTAATGTGCAGCACAGGTGACTAGATAAATTGGTGCCCTTGGCAGTGAGCGACCACAGAGCCTTCCTGCCCACTGATACGTACAAGGATCAAGAAAGGTTAATTGCAGCAGAGTTGGAGATGTGACTGGAATGCGTGCTAATTCTGCCCTCCCAAATGCTCAACATGTTTTAGCTGCCTGTCAGTGTGCATCCAATGATACCATTGCTTGGATTCCAGGCATGCCTTTAAACACCTTTCAGGCTTTTTAAAAAAGCTGGGAGCAAGTAATCAGCATTATTCTGATATCCCAGCCTAGGATAAATATTGTTTTAACTTACAAAAGCTGCCAAAGCACATACACACAGATACTCGCTCAGGCACACCCAGACACACTCCCAATGTGCTCTCTTCCACATAAAGGATTTCCCCACTTTTATAGAACAAGCCTAGCTGAGAAGCTACCTAAACTTCCAAAACACACATATTACTTTAATGGAGAGAAGCTCTTGGAAAGATCAGGTAACTTTCAAGATAATAAGGGTCACATCCTGATACTCTCTTCCCCTCTAGACTCTGTCTACCAATATGTCTTTAGGATCTAAGCTTGTGCACTGGCTCCTTTCTTCATTTTTGTGATAAATCTGGGCTCCAGTCCTGGTAGGGTCACCACAGCCCTGCCCCTCTCCTGATGCATATATACCAGTTGCCTGTGCTGTTTTCAAGGTGTTGATCTTACGCTTAAGGCTAATAAGTCTCATAGACAACCCACTGTGCACATTAACCATAGGCAGTTGTTATTATGATAAGCACTCTGCTTTGTTGACTGTGAACATAACTCTCTGCCATTGTTTCTGAGAACAGCTGCTGGCTGCTCGCCACTTAAGAAGCATCTGCAATCCTCTGTGGGTCCCTCCCGTGGAAATCAGTAGGAATTTTCCATCCATTCCAGTGGGAAATCTCATGGATCACAATGTAAAAAGATCCTTACCAACAGACGACCCATAAAGCTACTGATACCTAACAAGCTCTCTGACAGCAGATGCTTCAAATTATACAGAATGCATGTCTAAGTCATAAAGGAAAGCTATATATTTCCTTCAGATCGTGAACATTCAGTCCAGACCCCTTGCTGACAGGCTGTGGATTTAAAGATTTAAAACATTTGCAGACTACAGTTATTTAAGGCAACAGAGAGACCATATCTTCAGGGACACTTTACCTGTTGTTGCTGCTTTTTACTTCCTTGGTCTTTCCCTGTAGTCCAGTAATAACATCCATCACCTTGCAAGACAAGAAAAGTAGATTAACTATAGTTTAAGACATGTATGTAAAACACATGGCAAACCATATATATGCAGCACAATCAGCAAAGAAGGAAATAGCACTGGCCAACTGTAGTATCAAATAGATAGAATATCAAAATCCTTGCTCCTTTTCTCTGCTTTTGTTCAGAGCTGGGTGTACATTCCTGTTTGTCCTGTACTTATCAGAATAAGCTTCTTTTGCTCTGCAGCCATTTCTAGCATGATCTTTGAAATCAGTGATATGTTGGTGATACCAACAGTACTAGGCTCAAGGTCTGTAAATTCAGAGCTGTAACATGCCCATCATGGTCATATGAAAACAGACATCCTCTGAAAAAACAGGGGGAAGGAGAAGGTGGCCATATGGGTCATATGGCATATGATTTTTCCTGTGCTTCCTTTTCTTTGTTGCGAGTTGCACCCCAAAAGGTACAGCACCATCACAACAGACTTGCCTCCAGGGTGCTCCATCCAGAACAGTTTCCTCTAAGCTATGCACCCTGGCATTGGAGGTGCTGCAGGAGTAGAAGGATAGCTGAAGCATTATTTATCTGACAATAAACACAGCAGTCAAAATGCTAATATACTGCTAACAGGTCTAAGAGATACAATGAGATTGTGAACAAAAAGAAAAGCTAGAAACAATTTTCTTCCATATTTGAGTACATGAAGGGCAGAAACACTACCTCCCTAGCTCAAACAAAATTAAGTGGCACATAATAAGGTATTGAGGCTTGTTTCAGAGTTCTTTGTAGAAGTATTTGATCTAGTATCAAGTGCAAATCTAATGAGCTTGTAACACTGCCTTCAAAATTAGTAGGTAGTAAATACTAAAAGCTTGTTGGTAAGCTTTTAGATGCATATGCAATACTTGCTAAACAAAAATATGTAAGACCTCAAATACGCTTATAATTTAAATGAAATTCAGTCAAACCAGAGAAAGGGATTTTAAGCCATCAGTGAAGACTGAAGAGCTGGTTTGAGTTCCTGCTTTGATCATGGGCAATTTCCATGATAGCAGTCAAACCATACAGAGTAGACTGTGCTTCAGTTTCCCATTGATAGTATCAAGGCAGCAATGCACCCCTTATTTTATCCATTCAGAATAGTCCTCATGATCTGTAAGCAGCTATGCGAGAGGAGAAAACAGGACTCTTCGCATGAGTAATGCATGCTTTTTATCCCTGAGTCAATGGAAGAGTTTAGCCCTGCATCTTTCATAACCATGCATAACCACTCTGCTGTTTTATTCAGATCTCACTCATGTCTCGGAACACTGTTCCCTTAATAAATGAAAGTAGTACACAGAAGGTTGCTTTAAAGTAATTCCAATTAAACTAGTAGCAACAGGATGAGAGTCTCAATGGACCATTATTATACTGCACGCACAGTAAAGGTTCAGATTCATCTATACTGCAATTAGACAGAAAACCAGATTGCATTGACTAATTATTTTAAGTAACTTTGCATTAAATAGTAAATCTTAGAATAGTAAGACTCAACTTTGTTCATACATCTAGTCTGCCTCTCTAGAAGCTCTACCAGTTTGTTCCTTTGGGATCTACTTCAATGTCTGGTCTTCAGACTTTCACTGGATAGTTGATGTCAGGTCAGCATCCCTAAAGAAATAATCCAAAGATCTATAAAGCCTGAGATAATGAAGGCATTTGTTTTCTAGACTTTTAAGAGCTTGGCTGACTCGGGGCAGGCCGGGGCCCCTTGTCATGACTTCCATGCCCTCTAACAGAGGAATACACAGGGAAAGGGTTGAAACATGACAGTTGTCACTTGGAAACTAGATTAGGGCTTCTGAGTTTTGAAGGTCTTGAAACAACAGCCTCTCTGGGTACTACAACTAAAGCAGCTTTGAAAGACACAACCCACACGAGTACTCTCGCCAAGCACTGCTCTCAAAGCATGCTTGAAGGTGTTTCACATCCCCTGCACATCAGCCAAGAACATCACAACTACAACTCCTAGTTTTGCTTCCCATCAGTGAGCTCCACTTCAAATACAGCTTAACAGGCTATCCCGTATCTTGCAGACACACACAAGTATTCCTGGATTTAATTACCTAAGTTTGCCTCTCCAGAAACATTCTTTGGATCACCAAGAACCTGCAGCTTGTTGTGAATACAATTAATCTAAAAGAACAGTTTCACCATATGATAAAATGCTCTTTTAATAAACAGCAAATGGTTTGACCAGGAGCCTGATTTGAAAACAAAACAGCAGACTAGGAGCCAGCTTTCTGGACTCCAAAGGAATGCCTTGCCCTCTGGCAGTCATTCAAGGCTCCAATAAACAGTAAATATTTAGTGTTATATACACTCCTTCCAAGCACTGATGGAAAGGATGCATGAATTCAACCACTCACTCAGATCTACCAGAAGAGCAGGCAGGCAGCACCAATGCTGCCTCATCTTGTATTTTAATCAGCTCCTGACACAAACTGCTCTCCAGCATATGCAGGGCACTCGGCAAGTGGTCACAGCTCTTTTTCTACACTGGCATTGTATGAAAGGATGATTTTATTCTGGGTTACAAATCTATTAGGACCGGAACAGTCTCCTCTATTTGGGTTTGAAAAACGCCTGGAACAAAAAGCTCCGACCCATTGCACCTATTCAAATTGCTACAAATTTGCACTGGGCTTGCAGAATTCCAGCTTCTTTGCAAGTGTTGATAATATAGATCTGCTCCCTCCTGTTAGCTATCCATTCATCTGCTTTCTCCCTCTCCCCCTCCAGCAAACATACATGAGGAGAGTCAGCACCTGAAGAGGCTGTGTGCTGATGCCAAAGGGAAGCTCTCCACTGGAAAAAACACTATTCTGTTACGGTTTCTTCATTGTCATGAAGCATATACCAATGCCTAGGTCACGTTGCAGCCTGAGCATAGGAATGCACCAAAGGGAAACGTTTCTTTTCTGTAGGAAAACTAGCAAGGTCCACTTTATTTCCGTTCTGCTTTTGGATGAAGAAAAAGAAAGACAAAGCATTTTAATTACTGCATTATCTTTATTTGTATATGACAGATTTGTTGCACTCAAAGCTTTGGATAGGCAAGTTGAGTCTAAGACCAAGTTTTGTTCCAGGTGGAGAACATGGTTACCATCACAAAAGCATGCAAAGAAACAAGCCGTTTCCATGCAGCAGAATTGTCAAGATCCAGCCTAATTGGCTTTTTCACAGATTTTCATGACAAGAACACTTGGAATTCCTGCAGTGTCACAGCCATTAACATTCTGTGGTGCTAAAAGAAACAAGAAAATGAAGATATTATCAGTGACAAGATCCCTGCATCCAGCAAGGGAAAGTCTGTTAAATCCACAAGTTTCAAAACCCCAATTATGGTCCTACTGGAGGCTCCTGTTGGTCTCAATGGATACTATGTAAAACTTTATGGTGTAACTCAAAGGGAGAAAATGTCTGTATGGCTTTAAATCACCTTTGTGCTCCTGCGTTCCCACAACCTGCATACAGCGGGTAGCATGCTGGCATACAGCAGATGCCTTGTGGGACCATTGTATCATCGGGGCGTAAGTTGGGTACAGCTGCTACACAGTGGCTTCCTCTGACACCAAGCAAACCACTTTGGAACAGCTGTTTAGATGCCTAACAATGAAAGCCAGTACTTTACCAGATTTTCCAAAGCATGCCAGAGCCTTACCCTTTCAATCCTGCTAGGTAGTTTACTCCTCCTTTCTAAAACAGGGTAGTATGTCCTGCCTCAAAGGTACCACGTAGACTTAGGTTTAAAAGATAGAAAGGTGCTTAGGCATTGTAACAGAAGCATAACATTCTGATCTTGCAACTTACATTGAATCTTTACAGGGTGGTAGAGAGGCAGACCTGCACAGAGATGTTCGATCTCTTTACCATAGAGAATCCAGTCTTTGATATCCCCCCAAACGGAATGGCCAGATTGAAACTCTACCCACACCTTACTTGGAGAGTATATTGTCTTCATAGTCTAAAAAGAAAATGTTAAACATCATCAGTAATGTAGCTTTGGTTTCAGTCTACTGGGATACCCTTTGAGAAAATCCCAAAAATCTCAAGTTGCCTTCCTTTGACTCCCACAAAGGCTTAGCTAAAGAAGCTACATGCTTTTTAAGAAAACAAACATTTTCAATCCATTCAGAAACAAAGTTCACTAGATACTAGTTCTGTCAAAATAGCAAAATTGAGCTGTATTACTATCATAGTAAGTTATGTTAATTGGCAGTAAGTTTTGCTGTAAATACGCTACTGTCAGGCTGTCATAAAACAGGCCCAGACTCAAGTTCATCTCCAGGCAATACTTCCAGTCACCTTCATGAAACCTTTGCCTGAATAAGAAAGTCAAAGCAAATCGATTTCTAAATTCTTTTCTGCAAAGTTATTTCAAGTTACATGAGGCTCAAAATATCAGCATGGCAATAAAAGAAACAGAAAAGCCTGCCTGAACTCATACCGCGATCACCCCAAAATAGTCAAATTACACTACTTCTGAGGACATGGGACCTTACAGCACTAGTCACATTGACAGCCCACTGTAAAACCACAGGGTGGGCCATGATTGCTCATTATCTTAAAATAATGTTCTGTATGATATTCCCTTGAAGTTCCATGTTGTCAGATGTGCTTTATCATTGCTAACACAGTAAAAGACATTCCTAAGAACAGATGTTCTTAAAGGCAGAATGGAGAGCTCCCATCACACCACACAACTCTTACACAGTAGCCTTTTTTGTATACAGTACAGGTTTCACTAAAGTCACCTTTCTCTCAAAAGCCAGGCGTCCAATTTCTTGCAGCTCTGGGATGTAGTCCTTATTTATCTTCAGGATAAAGCAGGCATTTCGTGAAAATAACCTTGTTGCAATATACCCCTGTGATTAAAAAATTATAGTTAATTAATTAAAAATGGCTACCACTAATATAGTTGGTTCTCTCTACTCTTTAGGACAATCTAGAAGAAACACAAAGTAGCTATGCAGGCTGCTATTGCGGAATGACTCTGCATTTACATTATCACCTTTGGGGAGCGGAAGCACACACTAACGTCTGTCCATAAGTCTTCAAGTATCTTTTCCGACAGACTTCTGCTGCACTTGCTATACATGAGTGATGGCAGCACATTCTCAGCTCTGACCTCATTGAGGTCAGTGACATACTTCTCACCTTCATGAACTGCCACCACAGGTTTCATTACAACTCTTTTAAACTGCACCATCATACAGGTGAAACAAAGAGGTGACCTAAGAGGAAAGGTGATGGGAGTCTTCAAAGAAACAGTGTTTCAGGACAACTTATGGCGAGAATTCACTAAAATAATTTCTGAGTTTAAAAACTTCCTCAGAGATTAAGTCTAGGCAGATTATTAGATTTACTTACATGTGAGTAGTCAAAAATGGTATCGGAGGAGTACATGCCAGCATTGACATGGACTTCAGCAATGTTTTTCTCATTGTGGATAGTCATAGTTCCAGTGACGTAGTCATTTTCAGGTTCTTGCAGGACAAAAGTCTTTGGTAAAAAAAAAAAACCACAAAATCATTGTTCATCATCTGGCTTGCATCTTTTAAAGATGCAATATAAACAAATGCTTTCTCTCAAGTAAACAAGCATGATTGCTTTATGTAAATACTAAATCTCTTAACAACCCTCTAGCAGTCTCAGGAGGCCCTTGAGGTGGAGATTAATCATGCTAGAGTGCATAAGGGTGAGAAAGGAGGGGACAGACCCTCACTGCAGGCTAAGGAAAAACAACACAGGGCATACCAGTCATTACGTGTGACCACAGGGACTGGCAGGAGACTGCAACCGTCTCCAAATTTTAGCCTGAGCTAAGGGGATCTATGGCCCCACAAATTTCTTGCTACTATGCACCTACACAGAACTGCCTCTGGCTTATATGATTGCTACCTCTGGCAAATGCTATTTTTCTCTGCACTTGGCAATAAGCATCATCTTAGTTTCTCCTGTGCTTTTCTTCCTATTATATTCGCCCCCTGCCCAGGGATCCAATACATTTTAAGTGAGTACATGCACTAGAAGGCTTATCAGTCTACTTACATCCAATGCAGAAGCCTGCGTCCAAAAGACTCCCAACAAAACAAGAACTGCAGCCTGTAAAAGGAATAAGCATTCTTACTCAACAGAAACACCAGGCAGTGCCATAAAAAAAAAACAGTTCCTGAACTGAGGGAGGCAGCTGTAGCATCAGTTTGAAAAATTACCCACTTAACACATGTATTAGTTGAAAACAATTACAATTCTTCATCATAAAATTCTTGCTATTAGGCTCTTTTGCAGGTAACTGAAAAAAACAAAATAACTTAGCCATTACATTCTGTGTTTTTCGGAAGTCCCTCCCTGATGCCATGTTACTTCTTGATTTGCTTCTACAACTGTAATTATTAAATCATAACTAAATCCCCCTTCTGAATTGTAATCCAAGTTCTACACTCTTTGCTCAAGTGATGCTTCCACTGACTCCAAGGGGATTACCGTACACCCAAGAAATGCAAGTTTCCCACTGAACAACCCAAAGAAACAATACACAGATCATATTAGTCCCAGTACTATCCCACTTTCTTGAGCATCATCTTCTCTATCCTTTTGTTTTTAAAAATGAGGAAATTTTTATAATACAAGTTCAACAAAAATGGATATACTCACAAATCCGTTCATTTTTCTTTCAGATAGAACAAGAGGCTGCATGAAGTAAGAATGCAAGAAAATCCCAGAGACCTTCAACTTTTATATCTTGCTAGAGGTGTGGGAAACACTCAACAAACTTTTCTTCATGACTCAAACAAATCCATATCTACATGCCGTACCATGTTAAGCCTCGTATCTGAATTTTGGGTTGGCACAGATAACCTGACCCTGATATGTTATCAGCATTCAGTAGGTCAGCTTTTGTAAAATGAATCAGTCTACAAATGGCTATTATTTACTGATTTAAACTTTAGAGGAGTTCCCACTTTTGCTGGTTCCACTTTTTTTAAATATTTAACAGGATATTGTCCAGAATTAAATGGCATCAGAAATAACTCTGCTATTCACTCATCCAAACTGTATTTTGTCTTCTGAAATATAATCCCTAACAGCCTGATGGTCTGCAGACAAATCCTGGAAAGAAATACCTGTGTCACGGTGGCTTACATGCCAGCCACTGAACAGACCGATTCTTCAGCCATTTCTTCCATCTAATATATGCATGAACTCTTAACAAGAAGCACTGCTCATTTTTGATCAGTTACCATGACATATATAACACATGCATTTAAATTAGTGACAAGTTCGGAATAACAACTGTGCTTCACAAGGCAGTCTGGGGAACTCCTAGCCTCCACAGCGTACAAAGGAGTGCCGTGAAACTTCAGAGGATGTGTGGGTCACACAAGGTGACAAAACAACAGGAGCAGGATGGGGGTTCCTCCTTTAAAGCTACCACTGTATTCTGTATTTTATGCAAACATCAGTGACCACATGATATTGCCATCAGAAGCATTCTCTATGACTACGACCTCACCTGGACTCCTCCTAATCTGTGACTCCGCATCAGCCAGTGCTGGAACCTTGACAAATCACACTCTACTTTCTAGCAGAAAGTCATAATTGAGGCCTATGCCCTTCTAATAAAACAAGAACTCCACCTAATAGCCAACACATTTCTGTAATCTCAGTCATCAGAAAAAAGGTGAAAGAGATTGAATGGAAATCTCTCTTGGCAAACAGGCCTCAGTGGAAAAAAAAAAAAAGGGAATTGCATGTTTCTACTTATCTCCACAGAAAATGTTATCCGAACTGTAACAATGCTGTGCTAGGCAATATATCAGAATACATATAAACAGATACCAAATTGTGACAAACACAATTAGATTAGACTAATTAGATTAAATTAATGTTACACTCTTGAAAGCTGGCTCTGTCCCTTCTTCTCAAAAGATTTGTTTCTAAGACTACAGATATGTCAAATACTCAGAGTAGATTTCAGCAGTCAAATCAGACTTTCATAGCAGAAATCTAACAGGTTCAGACACCAAAGCTAAAACAAAAAGCTTTAGTAAGTTTTAAATGCTTCTAAACTGAAGCTTAAATTAACTTTCCATTAGTCATTATGTCTTCATATAGTAATTTCTTTTGAAAAACACCCAAGAAGCATGAACTTCCGCTTTCTTAAGCGTCGATATGCTTAGGCACAGGTAAGAGCAGAGCAACGTGTGAAATCAGTTATAGTGAAGGAAAATTGCAACAATAGCCATGATCTCATGATTTTCACCTTGCATTGGACTGGCTGAATGCTGCTGATCCAATCAGACAAGGTCAAAAATTAAAGATTAATTTCTAAAAAGCATTTGACTAATTAACATTATTGCAAGAGAAAATACTCCTAGTTGTCTCAAGCAAAGCATAGATATGCTTCCAATAGGAAAGCCTTGCTCTTTGGAGACTTTCCCCCCATAGTTAATCACACATCTCCCAATAATACACCTGAAATTAGCATGCATGCACTCAGTGGCAAGACTACCCATGACTACGCCAGAGTCCTCTAAGTGCCCTTCTGTATTAAGTAACTGAAGTGAAGAGCTGCCTAAGGGCTGTAACCCGCTCTAATTTCACTTTCGCCAGTCCTCAGGCAGAGCGAGGTTTAGCTTAGGAAGCCGTGACTCAGAACCCCCTGGTGAACATGAAATTTCAGAATGATGCCCACATTCTCAAAGTAGTCTTCTTGCTTTCCAGACTTTTAACCTATGTTAAGACTCTCAAACCTTCCCACAAATAAAATCACTTTTTCCTCAACTTTTACACTTGCAGTCAAATTGGTCATATCAGGGACACCAGCAGAAAATTAAATTTGAGTAATGTTCAGAACAAGTCATATGTTGTTACAACACAGCAGCTTTTATTGTCACAGGAAACTCAATTTCTCTGTTACTTTCGTAAGGCCAAATATTTTCAAATACATTCTAATTTACCCTGACAAAACATGATTAAGCAACAGAATTACTCTTAATCTACATAAGTAAAATTGCCAGAAGAATTTGACCCATTATTTGGCACTGTCATCCACTAAAAATCACTTAAACAAAGGAACCTTCAATGTCAAATGAAAAGAATAATTGTACAGTTTCAGTTCAAGCCTGATTACCAAACAGGAATTTTAACACATAAGGGAGATTGATTGAATCAAAGTTAAGGTGAAATCATACTATCATAATAAACTCTCCTAGTGACGCAGTTTTTTTTCCCCCAGGTACTTTTCACAAATATTTGCTTTATCAGGGAGCAAGCAGGTAGTGGGAGAAAAGTAAGGAATGAACCAACACCTCAAAAAATCAACAAAATTCTGTATGCTTCCATTTACATTTGGTTAGGCATCCCACGCACTAGATAAAGACAGGGTGACATAGTCTAGAAAAATCTGTGTGGCACAAGGACAGGTCAAGCAGAACTAATCACATTTGGTAGTTAAAAAATAAATCAAGGACAAATCCAAAATAATTTCAGCAGTTTTATTCTTGCTAGACAGTAAGGCATAAAAAAGCCACGTGAAAATTTCACTGTGCACAAAATGAAACACTAATTTGAGAATAGGGTTAAAACTGCAATGGCTCTTAGCCTTGGAAGTTTGCTGCACAGTGGTACAAGAATTTAGAATGGAAACAGAATGCCTTGAGCAGAGCTTTAAAAATGAGACTGAGACAAGCTTGTACTGGAAAAAGAACAGGGTCTTATACAGCAAAAGCACTCCTCCCTGCCCTTTTTCCTGGCTTCTACTACTGTAATTAGTTTTGTAAGCTATTCTTAATGCCAAATGCTCTAGCTGTGTGTGTTTGCCATACAACCTACTCGAGTAATCAGAAGTTGATGGCAGATTTGGAGATTCAGGCTTCCAAGTGTGACACATTACTGTAATGGCCAAATTGGCTACGGTTGTTGGAAGAAATGGACAAAACTGCTTTCCAATTCATTGCTAACACCACCACATGGATTAGCATTACACAGTTCAGTTTCTCAATACCTTTCTTGATAACTAGACGATTAATTAAGTTTCCAGAGACTGTGGGAGGATTTCGTGACATACAAAATAAGACTTCTATGTGTATTTTGGATCTTGGAGGCTAAGGACATACCTGTCTCCATCTGGCATCCACAAATGAGTCCGATTAGAAGAACTGTAAATCTTTTCCCTTGGTAATTCATTACTTTCATTCACCACATTTTACCCCTCATGCAAATTGCAAACTGGGTGCAAAATAGATGAAAACAGAACTCTGCTCACAGTGCTGGCAGACCGCTACACCTCCCCTGCACGCACGTAGCCCGAGCAAGGCATCAATTAGCAGCGGAATGACAGAGCCCTGACTGGTGTAAGTGAGAACTGGGCCTCACCTTCTCAACTGAAGCAAGATTCCCTGGCTTTGCCAATAACAGCTGCAACAATGATCCTCAGCAACTGATGACAGTGGAGAACTTAGTTCAGAGACATTAGTTTATAATGACACTGAGTCCCCATCATGCCACTCTGGCAACAAAAAGGAAATGTCAGTGCACAAATCCATACTGAACTAAGGAAAGTGCACGATTTGTACACAGAGGGACTGATAGAGCTGCTATTCAATAAGAAGCACTTTTGGAGTATGTAAATGAGCACCTCTGAAAGTGTTTCTTCTGTAACAGGCACAGCTAAGAAACAAATCCAAATTATTTGATGTGCTCTCTCTCTCTCTCTCTCTCTCTCAGTTTATTAAGCAGCAACAGACAATATTCCTGGGCAAAGAGACTCAGACATTTGTACAGGCCAATTAAAAAAACTAAACATTTTGCAAAGTTTTTTGCAACAAACAAGGCAAATAAGCTCTTATGCCATGGCTCTGTACGTAATTATCAAATTCAGAGAAATATTAAAATCTACATTCTAAATAATAGTTGACATAGAATGCCCATTGTTACTGCTCCTCCCTTACTCATTTTTTGTTATCTCCAGTTTATGGTCCCTTTTAGAATTAGCCCTTAGTCCATAATCAGGTGCTACTTTCACAAAGAGGGTCTGTGAAGATAGAAGCCATGCCTGAAGACTGGAAAGCAGAGCCTAACTGAACAAGCTCAGAAAGGAAGGTTAACAAAAGAACTCAGTAATTTCTATGATTTAGAACCAACCTCATGATTTCCAGGGACTGACTTACCATCTTTTAAATCAATGGAGGTGGTAATCTTGCTATGTTAAAAATGTTATCAGCTATGGGTAAAATATCAGGCCGAGTCCTTTGCCATGTAGGCACAAAGTGTCACTACAAGTTTGTTAGGCATTTATTCTCCGGTTCTGATCTTTATTTTATTTAAAAGTTACTATAAAATACATTGAACTTACCGTGACAAGTTTCCTTTCATCTCCCTTTATGTAATGAATTCAGCCAGGCTGGTACCAAAGCCTCCTCTTAGCAGAGCACTTCCCCAGGAAAACTATCACGATTCTGTGAACATAGGGCAGGTGTCAATAAGGTAAACCCATTTTAAGATTTAACTTTGGGATATTACGGTATAAAAAGTAAGAGTACACATCAATTACCAGCAGATCTTGCTTCACCTACCATCAAAACAAAGTTCACTGTAAGTGTATGTATCACTTTCTCATAAAAGTGTTCAAGCTGAACAGTTTCACAATTATTTTGAGTCTTTCTTGGCACCTAGCAAACCATTACTGGCTTATGTAGGTATTACAGAGTAAAACTGCAAAATCGGTCAGGACTGCATGGGTGAAGTTTCACTTTTGGCAGTCACTCCACATGCCTACTCAAACAGGAAAGAGAGGAGTGCTCTGTTACAAGGGTGAGATGCACATGTGAAATGTTGAGAGGGCAGTATTTTCTCATTCACAACTCAGATGCAGGTCAACAGTCTCAGCAAGTTATATAAAGTTATGGCACAGCTGTCAGAGCATAGCAGAACCACCATGGAAGACTCCAAGTGCATGACTGTGAAGCAGGGGTATTTACAGCAGCCTGAAATTGTTGCAGGATAAATTCCAAAATGTTAGCACTAAATACTCTGAGTCACACTTGGATCTTTCTCACAAAAATCCCCCTTTGAAGTAGATGAAATTTGTGACTGATTCAATATTAGAGGGATTGTCTCCAAGCAAATAATTGTTCACAATAATTATAACAATTTACCATCATAACAATATTAAATCTCTCAAAAATATATCAGCAGTAGTTTTGACAAATCTGAGCAACAACAAGCATGAGTCACTGAAACTATATTATTTTATAAAGGGGTAACAAAGCATTTAACATTACATTTTTCTGAACAAAAATGCTTGTGCCTACCCTTACACTATAAGCCCTGTATTCAGAGGCATGAGATCTACTATGAGGATGCTCAAGTCCCACTTCTGCTGTGTTCCATGTACGGAGCCATGCTGTGCACCCATGTTCCAACTCTTCACAATAGGTGCCCATGGATGTTGCATGGGTCTGCTCCAGGTCTGAAGTCAAAAGCTCAGTGTGAAAAGCTCACTCTTTCAAACAAAATATTTCAGACCACTTTTTCCAAGGAGTTTACTGAACTGGATGTATTTTAAAACCCACTGTGTTTAAATTACCTTCTTACCTGTGCAAAGTATACTGCTGAGATTAAGAGTAGTTTATATGAATTAATGGTCTGATATAAGCTCATTAACAAAAAATTCTGCATATTTAAAAACTCTTCAGCTAGACCCCACTTCAGAAAATCACTGAGTATGTACACAAAGTTAAATGGGAAGTCAAAATTATTTTAAGACCACAAATAACTTGATGCAAGGTAAGCAGTCACAATGTTAAAGTGTTGTCAATTTCAAATGTTATTTCAGGTTGTGATTGCTTCTCTTCCTGGAGTTTTCCTGGCTCCAGCTCTTGCAAAGAGGGTAAACGTAGAGCTACATGCAATTACACACTGCTGCCTGTCCTGGTTTCAGCTGGGATACAGTTAATTTTCTTCCCAGTAGCTGGTATAGTGCTGCATTTTTTAATTTAGTATGAGAATAATGCTGATAACGCACTGATGGTTTAGTTGTTGCTAAGCAGTGCTTGCACTAGTCAAGGACTTTTCAGCCTCTCGTGCTCTGGCAGCGAGAAGCTGGGAGGGGGCACAGCCAGGCCAGCTGCCCCAAACTGGCCAAAGGGCTATTCCATACCATAAGACATCATGCTCTATATAAGCTGCAGGGAGTTGGCCGGGGGGCAACCACTGCGCAGGAACTGGCTGGGCATCAGTCAGCAGGCAGTCAGCAACTGCATTATGCATCACTTGTTGTGTATATTCTTTTATCATTATTATTTTCCCTTCCTTTTCTGTCCTATTACACTGTCTTTATCTCAACCCATGAATTTTATTTTTTTTTTTTCCCCTGATTCTCTCCCCCATCCCACTGGGAGAGCAAGGGAAGGAAGTGAGCAAACAGCTGTGTGGTATTTAGCTGCCTGCCAGGTTAAACCACAACACTGCCAAAAGAACTAGTGGTCTTTAGCTTCTGAAAAATACATTTCTGAAAATAAAGCTGTATTTTAAAGTGTGATACTTAGCAAGAAACTGCATTTTTTTTTAATTCCAAATATTTCAGTGCTTGGTACATCAAAAGAAAAAGACAGTTGCTAGATATGAAATGAACAGTCTGTCAGAGATTAGCATAAACACTGTGAAAATAAGTACGTGGAGAGAAACAAATATTAGCATGAAGGACCTGACCACACAATACAGTGAAATACTGTAAATAACCCTCTGCCTGCAAGTTCCTGCTGGGGAAAGAACAAGGAATTATTTTACTTTTCCTAGAAATTTTTCCTCACAAGTTTGACTCTGACCATCCACTTTAGTGTTTAACTTTGAGAAATTCTCCATTGTTTAAATGAAACAATGTCTTCTTTTCCACCTGGTCTCATAGGCATGGAGGGCAGCAAATAGAGCAGTAATGTTAAAGCTTGTCTGTCTTCATAAGGTGGCTGTATCAGGCAGACGAAAACCAGGGCTAGATAAAGCCTGAACGTAAGGTTTGACACAACAGCACTAACAGCTTCGGGACCTAGTTCTCACCAACTTCCACCCAGAGAGAATCGCTTCATTACCTCAAGAAACAGACTCCAAAGCTCGCACCCATATGGAAAATGCATGCAAGCTCTGTGCAGAGGAATTCCCTCTTACCCTGCTTACCCAGCCGCTGGTGAGTACACTAGTAACACTGTTTTGTATGCCCAAATGAAGATTAACAAGATTACAACTAAGGATGAAAAAGATCTAAGTGAAGATGAGCAAGTTAATTATTGAAATCCTGTGGTTTTCTATGGCTTTTTCTAAATCAGTGAATGCATACATAAGGGGAAAAAAAAAAAGCAGGTCTGTCACTCTTCTGCATACAGCTTGGAGACCAGGCTTTTTCAGGAAAGGTTTTGGGCTCTAGCTGTTGACACAAGTCTGAATTTTTTAGACAACTTCATGCATATGCAATACCTAGCTACCACAGGTCCTGCCACAGCAAGATTTTGAGATTCAAAACCCAATTTGCAGCTTAGATTTGTCAAAAAAGATGGCATGAACAGTTGCTTGTAGCATAAGCTTAGAAAGACGCAGCTCAATTTTTAAATGGCATTTCCTGGTACATTTCCAACACAATGTTGGAAGAATTTCAGCTACATTTTTCTCTTATTTTCTCAGTCCAAATCTAATCAGTTTTGCCTTTTCTTTCAGGATCAAACTTCTTAAAGCAAGATGTTTCACATTTGAAAGTTAAGATTAATGAACTGCCTATTACTGTGATTAATTATTCCTGACAAAGTTTTGAGGAAAAAAATTCATAGAACTGTGTACCCATGAACAGGATTTTTCTCCTTGATAATCTTCTCTTGATTACATTTTCAATCATTTAACTGTTCTTCTGCTCTGTGTGGAGGCTATTGTGTCTCAGTAAGTCATGAACCAGCATTGGTCTGCGCTGTTTTTGCTAATCCTTCAAAAAAGTGGAAGCAATTCCAAACACAAGTTGCTAAACTAGCGTTCTTGCAAAATCCCAATTTCGGTATTCAAACCCCATCCTGTACAACTTCCCAGTGAGTTTTCACATGCTGCCTTAAGCAATTATTCATCACTACTAAAAGCAAACGGTGCTACACCTACCGCATAACTGTAAGATAATATGGTCTGAAGTCCAGATTTATAGAAATAAGCATATCCGAGTTATTTTTATTTTAGCTTCTTATTAAGATGCTAAGTATTACAATGTTTTATTTTAAAAATAAGCATTGCAGTGCAATATGGCCAATAGACAGATGCACTATCACTCTGATTAACCCAGAAATGGAGCTGCAAGTTATAGAATCAGTAAGTGCATTCACTGCATTTTGGAGTTGAATACAGCTATTACTTAACAATGTTTGATAAATGCTTAACACAGGAAGCAAAAAAAGCATACCCTAACCAATTAAAAGCACAGTTGGAAATTGGACAGAATCAAAACTATAGTTAGGCCAAAACTAAGGCAAAATGGCTGGACTAGTTTCTTCATCTACACCCATCACTTCAGTAACTCTGTCTGGAAAATACCAGATCCTCACCTTCCCTCCTTGCTCAGAGGTCCTTTTGTTGGAGTTTGAAAGGAGTTACCCGAAGAGACACTTTACCCAGTCAGGAACAGTCAAGGTTTACTCTAAATACACGATGCAGCAGCTTGTTCTGTTTAGGAAAGTGTGGTTTTGGGTCTTGAATAGTTAACTGATACTAAAACCAAAGCAAAATTGCACCCAAAAATATTTTAGCACCTCCAAAGAAAATCAGCCATATGGTTGCAGTAGTCAAAGTTCCTGTCCAGCTTCCCTGGGAGTTTCTGGAGACAATCTCCTCTCCTCACCCAATTTTACACCGCATTTTCCCTGAGATTAAACAGGCACAGCCCTCTTCACTTACCCCATCACGTCACTGGGAAATGTCTTTCTGGGGGCCTCTGAGCCCTTGAAGGCTATGGGCCAGACTCGGTAATACACAGATGACGATTTACAGCCCCTCGGGCAGCAGGGATCTGACCCACGCAGGGCCCACAGCACAGCACAGCACGCAGCCCTGCGAGGAGGCCGGCCGGCCGCCGTGCAGGGAAACGCAGCCGCCGTGCAGGGAAACGCAGCCGCCGTGCAGGGAAACGCGGCCGCCGTGCAGGGAAACGCAGCCGCCGTGCAGGGAAACGCAGCCGCCGTGCAGGGAAACGCGGCCAGGCTCAAAGCAGAGCCCACAGTGCCCTTGGCAGGGAATACCAGGACATGGATGCTTCTGGCAAGGGATGACACCGGCTCCAACACCATCTCATTTAAGGCCAAAATTTCAACTAGAGGGCACAAAAACATTTGCAACAAGGCCCAGCTTCTTGCAAAACTACTTTAACTTAGAATAGGCTCATAGAATCGTTTAGGTTGGAAAAGCCCTTTAAGACCATCCAGTCCAACCATTAACCTGACACTACCAAGTCCATCACTAAACAAATTAAGGGCAGAGTAATAATTAATGTCATGTTTCCTGGCTTGGTGGCTGGATTATTTTTTAATGGAAGGAAAACTAGATTAGAATCATTAAGGTTGGGAAGGAGCTCTAAGATCATCAGCCCAACCATCAACCCAACACCCCCATGCCCACTGAACCATGTCCCCAAGTGCCACATCTACACATTTATTGAACCCCTCCAGGGCTGGGGACTCCCCCACCTCTCTGGGCAGCCTGCTCCAGTGCTCACTCACTCTTTCTGTGAAGAAATTTTTCCCCAATATCCAGTCTAACCCTCCCCTGACACAACTTGAGGCCATTTCCTCTCATCCTAAGCTTCGTGCACGGATTCTGTGATTCCCATTTTTACTACAGTATTACACATTGTGATTCTTAATACATCTCCAAGCTTTTATTCCATGAAAAGCTTATATTAACCGTGTGTCCTACAGTAACAATTAAAACTTTACTGAAGAGAGGGAACTACTACTGAATGAATGAAGCAAAGTATTTGCTTCTTCCAGACCGTAGGAATTTAATTGCAGTATTACATTCTGGCAGGTTTCTTACTCTAATTGGGATGTCATTACATTTCACAATGTTCATTATTCAAATTTAAATTAAGGTTTAAACCGATTGGGAAGAGAACAAGGCTCAAAAAGAGATTGCTAAGCAGACACACGACAGCAAAGACTAGTGAACCTGAAGAGACATCAATACTGTGACTCTCAAAATGCTCATGTAAGTAAATAAATACATAGATATTCTTAACAGCACAGAAAATTGGAGTTGCTTACCTTGCAAGAAAATATCTTCCTCAACAAGGATGAGGCCTCAGCTTTATCACTAAACACAATTTCCATGACCTACAATCACTTCAGTAACTCAGGCTGCCTGGAAAATACCAGATTTTCACCCTCCCTAATTTAATTAAAATTCCAATTTAAATTTTGAGGGCTGCCCATCAGCATGCCACAACAGCATTACTAAGTCACAGGATTTCATCCTAAATCCTACTGCTCTGTTTTTTTCTCTCATCCCACAGCAGGCAGAATATGAAGATTCAACTGCATGTAAACATTTAGAAACACCTGAAAAGCTGTACTGACAGGAAAAAGTTCAAAAGTGTGACTTCAGTATAATTAAAAAGCCATAATGTAATCTAATAAATGTATTTGAATACCCTCATGTATTTTAAGACAAATTCAGGATGCTGAACCTGATTTGCAAGGGAAAATTTCAAACACAAAAATAGATATTCCCACTTGAGACACCACCAGCAGGCAGAACAACAGTCTTTCGGGAAAAAATACTTCAGCAACTGTAAATTACTACAGCCGGAAGGCCGTAAAGGCGCGGGGGCGGCTCCTGCCCAGCCCCCAGAGCACGGCGGCCGCGGGCCTCAGCCGCCTCAGCAGGCTTTCCCGCGCTTTTTCCCGGCCGTTGCGCTGCAGCAGCGCCCCAGAGCCCCACCGCCGCGGCCGCCTCAGGGCGCTCTTCTCCCGCCCTCCGCCTCCCTTCTCCCGCACCTCAGCCAAAGCCAGCTCCTTTCCTCCTTCAGCAAACGGTTAGTTCCTGTCGGGCTGCGTAGGGAGTTTTCTTCACGTTTCAATTCGCGGTTTTGGGTTTTTTTTCTCTCCTCAGCGGAGGCACAAGCGGGCGACGGTGAGTGCGGTTTGCCCTCAGGGCCCCCACACAGACCTGCGCTTTTTCCACACAAATCCATAGAAGCACTGCTGCTTGTAAAGAACCAAGAATATATCCACCATTTGGCATAACAGTATGTATCAGAAATGCCCCTTTGGACTTTCAGACTCGACTCAGTGAAACTGAGGCCAAATTTAATATTGCACTTGCAGGACTAGTTAGAAGTGATTTTTATATATTAAAAAACTTTTTTAATAATGTGCTGGATTCCAGGTGAAAAGGAATTCTGGAATCTTTCCAGTGATTCCCTGCCACAGACTCAGGTTGCACACAAAATTAAACTGAACAACTTGATACAAAACCCAAGTATTCAAAAACCTCCCTGAATGATCACCTCTTTCAGTAAGGAGTTACATCACCACAGAAAATAAGCTGAGGCAAGGTGGAAAAAAAAATTATTGTTGCCACTTAAAATAACAAAAGAGACAGCCACAGACTTGCACATATTTCTGCTTGAACTGCCTATTTATTGTAAAACAATTTTCAGTGGCAGCATTGTATTTGGGCCATATATCTTGGTGGGCCCTATGGTGCAGTCCCATGCATGTTACATGGTGACATTCAGTACATTTTGGAAGGTAAAGGCTCTTATTTTGTCTACTGTAAAGCTTTTTGGTTTTTTTAAACCTAGGCTCTCTCTGGTCTTAAGTGTGATGTGAATTTTCAAAAGTAATTAGTACATGTTAGAAAGTTACTATAAAACATGTAATTTTCCACTGCAAATGGTTTCTTATCTGGTAATGATCAGACTCTGGCAGGTCAAAATTTGCAGAAATACAATCCCCATATTTATGAAGTAGTTACAACAGGAAATAATTTTCAGTTACATGCAGACAGGGATACAAATTACAAAATTTTATTTCAACACTTAACCATGCCACCTAATTCTGAAAACACACACAAAGTGGGCAGTTCACATCATTCATTCTACCTGCACTAGCATCAGCTCTGCAGTCAAGATTAAATTGACTGCGAGCATGCATGCTTTTTTTTTCCTTATAAAAAAACAACTTAGATTCAAAACCATTGCCTTTATCTGTCAGAAGTGCCTATGTCTGTCTGTAGCAAAAAGGCATTCTCTGGGGAAATTTTTCTCCTCCAGAGTGAAAAACTCAGACCCTATTAACCTAATCAGATGAGGTAAAGATTTTTTTTTTTTTTTAAAGGTTTAACTATACATTATTCAACCTACAAGATGCCTAATCCATGTCCATTTTTGTAATTTTTTGCAAAACTGGAGCAATGGACTAACAGATCAATCAGTTTCTTGTAATGCCTAAGCAGAAGAAATGTAAATTCTTTCTCTTCATTCTTGTAAAATACCTGTATATGACTGCAAAGGTCTCAGAAGCAACTTCAGACTCAGCTCTTAAAAAAGCAACCTACTGTCTTTAGTTTGCATTATTCTAGGGTAAAGCAAGGATGACTCTTGTAATTCCAGTATGAAAGCAAAAAGGGATCCAAGGAGTACACTTAAACACCGTATTAGGAAAAAGGCACTAGGATTCTAGGAGAGACACTTGTGACCAGATTTGTCAGCCAGACCTGCAGTTACCCTTTTGGTTTTGATTTTCGTTTCAGATTGTGACTACCATCCTTCTTGAACTCTTGCTGACTCTAGCCCTTGCTGACTACCCGAGTATAGTGACCAAATTATGCATACATTGCTGCTGTTCCTATTTTCCCTGCTCCTTGAGTTTTCCTTGCTTCTTTACCAGTCCCTTTGGAGGAAAGGGATCTAAAACTTCTTTCACTCATAAAACCCTAAAACCACCAGCTGACAGTTGTAAGATACAGAAATTATTCACTGAATCTATTAAAAGAATTCTCACAGCTACTCCAGGATGCCAGAAAGGCTTAGCTCCTTGTCATTTTGAAAATACTGTGGTCACTAAAGGCAATCCCTGTGGGACAGCATTTCTTCTATTATAGCAGTGATTTTCTAAAGCTTTGGGGAGAAAACCAGCTTGGAAGCCTAAAAGTGTTGTTTAATTTTGTTTTCTAGTTTCAGAATACAGAACTAAGCAAGCAAATCACCATTGCTGGAGGCTACCAAACTCCGGCCGTCAAGAGGGAAAGGTGCGTGGCAATATCGAGGAAAAGAGCACCCATGGGTCACAGAAAACCGTTTGGAACTATGGTATGGTGAGTGGCAAGGAGCATGCTTTTTCAGAAAATGGACAAGGAGGCTAGCTCCTATAAAGCTGACCAAAATACAGGACTTGTTTCTTTGGTCTTAACATTTTGAATCCAAGTTTTGGGGTAAAAACCTATCAGCATTACTTTAATACAGACTTTATTCTAGCCTTAATTATTGAAAAACTGAATTGCTAGTTGTCAATAACTTTGTTTTACAGGGCCTTATTACAAGCAAAGTGCTGCCAGAGAGCTTGCTTCATTTCCATAATGAACAGAAAGGAAATGCCTAGCTTTGATGCACTTCCCAGACTGGCTGAAGACAGCAGGGTAAGGTTAAAAAGTAGTTACTTGTGAAGTTGTACAGTAATGGAAAGTAAACTGTCAGAGACATTGTTATTTTCAAAAGCTTTTAAACCAACAGTTACTTTAAAAGCCATTTCGATCACACCATTGATTATGAAGTTGTATCACTTTCAGTGACATTTTACATGAACATAATTTGAAACCTTTGAAAGGTTAGAATACCCCGTCTCAGATGTTTGCAGTGGAAGGTTTTCATGGTTTTTTTTTGATGTTGTAGATCACTTAGATTGTGTTCTAAAAGATTATTTAGATTGACTGCTTTTTTTAATACTGTTTTTATGTTTAGAGATTTTAGATTTTTGGCATGGTACTCTTCATAATCTCACATTCTTTGCAGGCTAAAAAAAACCCCTTTTTTTTGGCAGCTCTAGTTGAGGAAGAACAAATAATCCAGTAATGAGGAAAAGTTTAAATCAGATTTCAAGCTTTCAAAACTTTTTGAAATGAACTAGGCACCATATTAGCATGAGTTCAGCCCACAGAATTAGTACAGACATTTTAAAAATTATCTCAGCATTCAGCATACTAACCTTTTGTAGACACTGGCTTCTCTTGAAGTCCGAGAACTGAGTCCTTATAAAAATCCTGGCTTTAAAGGGCAAGAAGGCATGATGAAGAAGAAAAAGGGGAGAGTTTTATAAGTACAGGCTTGAGCAAAGTCATTCACCTCTAGCTATAGCCTCAGGCTTGCTTCTGCTAAGGTGCATCCCTGTGCCCCGTGAAGCTTATCTAAACTCCTTGCTTACCAGCAAGAAGGAAGCATATTGGAGTGGGCTTTCAGGAAAGCTTTGATAAAATTCCACCATAATTTTGAAAGCCTATGCCAATCCCAGTCATCCCTGCTAAGTGTGTCTTTATTCTGGAGTTCATCAAGCTGTTTCTTAACTGTGCTTTTTCTTTCTTGAGAGGATGAGATTTTCACAAGTGGCAGGATTGTGTTTCTGAACACTAACTGGCTTGGGAATTTGCCATGGGGATGGTTTTTCAAAAGAAAAAGAGTAGGTGCCTCGTTCCTCTCCCCCCCTACACCCCCCTCCCCAGCTACATTTTCTCTGAGGAACTTTAGGTTTGCATGTTGCTAAGAAACAGCTTATATTAGGAAACCGTCAACGGCATTAATTATTTTCAGATAGCAATATCTAAAAATAGTTCTGAGTCATTTCAATAAGAAATTGCATTTTTCATTTCAGAACATTGCTTTGCAGATGCCATTGTTCAGACCTCCATTTTCCTTTAGGCCATAAGAGCATCTCTCTATTCAGCCTTTCCTCCATATTAATTGTATGAGCCAGAACAGGAGTCCTGTGGCTGTAGCTGAGTAATGAGATACAAACCAGCAGGAAGCCTAGGTCATAATAGAAGATACAGCCATCCAGACACTTTGTCCAGATGACAAAGCACTCAAGGAGGAAAATAAATTTGAAATTATTTTGAAACAAAGCACTCCAGAGCAGTTTAGAAAGCCCTGTCCCACTAAAACACTCAAAGAGGTCATAAACGCTACTTGCGAATAATTCTAGTGTAAATGTATCTGCCAAGTGTTGCTACTGCCCTCTGTGGTTCCCATTTTAGAAGACTCGATGAACAGACTTCTCTTTCCATGGTTCCGGGTTGCAACCTGAGTACCTCTAAGGTGAGAGGTTAGTAAGTGACTGAGGAAATACTTTTGTAGGAGGTCTGTGTTAAAATACTGACTGCACTACTGTTTTCCTGTTCAGCTGTTTAACTGAGTTTCCAGTTCTCTTTGGCCTCCCTGCACCTTGATTCCCTTCGAAAAATCTACCACAGGAGTTGTCTTCAATGCTTGCTAATGGTCCCATAGTCACACGGTGGATTAAAACACTGTACTAAATACAGTTTTGAGTAATACACTAAGCACTGAGTCATCGTTCCAGAAATAGGAATACGCATAGCATTAAATGGATCAAGGCACTGATCTCGCTGAATGATGTTATTTGATGTTTAGAACCTGAAAGGTCAAGGACAGCTGACAAAGGAGATCACATTCATCATCAAGAAACCTGTCTGCAACCTCAAGTCTTAGGGACCAGACATCTTCACTATGTGCGGAGGACTCACAACCTGCGTGGCTTATGAAGTTCACAGTGAGTGCAAGCAAATAAATTATGTATAACCAGGCATTTTTTTTCCTCGGGGAATAATACACAAATGCTGCTGTTGCAACTAGAGATGGACACAAATCAAGAACCTCAGGAGTTGCAGAAAGGGTTCAGTATCTCTGCAGATCAGGATTGGAACAGTGTTGAGTCACAACCTCCGTAAGTGATCTAAACCAAACCCTTACGATTCCTTTTAGTAGGGTTGAAGGTGGCTTAAATTTTGACCCAGAATTTTGCAGATTGACCTCATCTGTAATGCCAAGGTAAAGAAGGGCAGGGCTAAGAAGCACTACCCTTCAGTTCAGAGATTGCAGGTAGGTTTACTGAGGAGCCCCACCAAACACTTAAGTTACACAATACTAAGCCAAGTTGCTTCATTCCCTGTAGGTTTTCCAGAGGTGGCATGATCACATCACCTAGGAGTTTAATGACCTACACTTCACAGGATTCTCCAGTAGTGTCAGAGCCTGACAGAGCCTATTAACTAGCACAACTGTATAATGCACAGTAATATATACTAACAGCATAGAGTGTAATGGTGCCTCTCTATACTGGAAAAACAAAAGAATATTAAATATCACGTCTTTGTGATCATTCATTTCTGAGTTAAAGATCCAGTTGTTTTTGGTGACTACAAAAGAATCTTTCACTCTGTCATGGTTTAACCCCAGCTGGCAACTAAGCCCCACACAGCCACTCGCTCACTCCCCTCTGGTGGGGTGGGGGAGAGAATCAGAAGAGTGAGAAGACTCATGGGTTGAGATAAAGACAGTTTAATAAGTAAAGCAAAAGCTGCACACACAAGCAAAGCAAAGCAAGGGATTCATTCACTACTTCCCATCGGCAGGCAGGTGTTCAGCCACCTCCAGGAAAGCAGGGCTTCTTCCCTGGCATCTCCTCTTTCGAGAATTTTGTTCTTGATGATTCAGATGCTAACAGATCAACTGGTGACCATATCTTTCAATTAAAGACCTTTGGCATGGATTAACTGTGGCTAGTTTCTTATTACTCTACACTTTATCATCTATGAACACATCCAGAAAAATATTTTGATTGCATCTCTTCTGCCCCTTTTGAGCCCTTCAAATGCTCTTTCAAATGCCTGCTCTTAACATAGGGCACACCCATAGAGGTGGGCAAGCGGCAGAGCATGTACATTACAAATAAGGCATACAGAGTTAAGACCTTCCTTTCTCTTCTCAGGGAAAGATGCCTCACACTAAAAATCTTGATTCATGTGGCATGAAGGGTAGAAAGAAAGAAGGATGCAACAAATGTGGCTTTTTTTAGGGTAAGAGGAAGATAATTTGTAGGACTTACAGAGTTGTTCTGTTCCTAAAATAGAGTCCTCCACTTTTTCCAGGGCATAGCAAGGACTAGCTAGAGGCACCACATGAAACGCTCAGGTGTTTGAAGCTTTGCTTCAAAGCTGCATGCACAATATAAACACAATTATTGATCCACATAAGACAGTGCAAGATTCCCAGCTGTCTCCTCCCAAATGCCCCTAACTCAGCAAAAAAAGCAGGCTTAGTTTTCCTTCCTTGATGCTGCAATGGCACTGTAAAAGGAGATGAAAGATTTTATTCCGTTTATGCTGCTAGGGACATGTAGAAAAGAGTCTTTGTGCTTTCCCGATAGCTAGTCCCAGATTCTCTGCATGTCCAGTCTTCCAGTAATATAAATTTGACATGAATCAAGCTAGGAATACAGTAATGTTTCTGCTGAATTAGTGAGGGCATTTGACAAAGTGTTTATGTCAGATGTGTTAGCTCTAGGCTACAGACAAACAAATCCCTATCTACTTTGACCCAGCATGAAGCTTGCTGTTACAAAGTTAACCTTTTTTTTTTTTTTTTTTTTAAAGAGTAGGGAGTGGAAGGATATATTTATCTTGGACTGTCACCTAACAACAATTTTCCCCTCCCCAATCCTGCTGTGAACACCTTGCCCAAAATTTCTTACATGGTCAAGCCACTGTCATAGAGAAGAATCGAAACTTTAGAGAGTAAGAAACCAATCCCAAGCATTTGAAAGTAAAGAAGTTGAGAGGAATTAAAATATGATTAAAAAATAGTAGGGCCATTAAACACTAAAGCTTCCATAAGGCAAGATCCCTATTGCTCAGAACTTTGAAATCAAGATTGAGAATTTCCTCTGTTCTAACAGAAGTGACAGGATGCCCTGGGTCATCCAGGTGACTACAAGTCTGTATTTAAGAATACCAGCCATGCAGTGTCCCTCGGTTTCTGTTACCCTCTCACTGATCCCCAGAGGCATTATTCTGTGGCAGTTTAAAAGGACAGAGAGTTCGCTTAGGCACATCTCAGGCGAAAGCATCTGGATTAGCGCACATCAGTCCTAGCAGAGGGGAGAGGGAGACAGTAGTTTCTTGCTGCTAATCTCCTTCCTTTTTGGTATTATACAAAGTTCTTTTAATTCCTTCACACACCATCAGTTCTTGTTTTGCTCAGGCTAAATATGACAGAAAGAGGCAAGAATCACAGTTTAGGAGGATTTTCACTTATATTTAGTTATTATACGTATATCCTAACAAAATCTTTCAGCTCTTGTCATGCCCTACTTTGCTGTCTTATTGGCATTTCTCTGTTTAACTCCCTTTCGAGTAGGGACTGGAAAGAAACTTTTTCATAGTAGTACATGCATTTTAGTGCCAAACATGAGTGAAAGAAAAGGAAACTTCAGCCACCTAACAGACCAAAGAAACTTCTCAGCAGCAGCAGAAATACACCTGTGATGCTTGCTGCAAAACTGGAGTACAAGCGATCTGAAGAAACACAGTTAAGGCCTCAGATAAACCTGATGCTTCAACAGAAACTTTATGGCTTGTTATCGAGTGGAGCTGTTATATGTCTTGTTACCCAGCCCAGAGCCTGCGCCTGCCAGCACACCCCCACAGCATATGTACATATTTGCTTCACACTGCTGGAACGAGAGTTCTGAGGAACAAATACAGCAAATACTGCAAGTCTCCCAGCCCATACCATCCTCCAGCACTGCAGAAAATTACTGTAGTCCAGCAGGTGACATTCAACAGCAGAGAGCAGTCCATGGCAGATGTCCAAAGCAATCTCCCAGGCTCTGATATGCAATGATTTGGGATTTTTAACAGCCACAGTTGTACCCTGCATATGCTTTTCTGCATTTTGTCCTCTAAAGTCTAAAACGTGCTAATAAGTGCAGTAATAAAGACAGGCAATATTCGGTCAAATGAGATCTGTAAACATGCTTATGAGAAGAATAATTTGACAGCATAGCACAGGCTGAAGAGGGAAGAGTTTTCTAACTATCACTCCAGTCCAAACTCCAGTTTGGAGCACATGTCTGTATAATTAACCTCTTCCAAAGAAAGTCTTCAAGGAGGAGCAGGTCAGTTAAGATACAATGCCTTGCCTCATAGATAAGTGGTCACATTCTCTATGCTTACAGCACTTTGAAAAGGGTGAGTCAGACACTGCAAATCCAGCAGTGTGGTAGGATTTATTTTTAAATCCCGTAGGATTATGTGAAATGTAGTCAGTAACTCGGAATCTTTCATTCCGTGCAGCTCTGCTCCCTCCTGCTGGGCATGTGTGCTTATCTTTTTGCCTTAGAACCAGTGGAAACCAAACTGCAGAAGATCCTAATAGTAATTTATAGTAATTCAAACAAACTGTGCTTCATCAGTGCTGTCTGCATATTCACTTGCTCAAAATTAAATGCATGTTTCTAGATTATCATTGTTACCTTAGACTTAATAGTTTCAGGATTCATGCACCTTAATGTCTCCAAGGGGTTAATTACTGCTGTCTAAATATCTGATCAAGTTGAACAGACTCCTAAGGAGAATACTGAGTTTGCATTCCTGAGTCACAGGGGACTGAATCCAGACACCTGTGCTGCGGTTTGGCCTTGGGCATTAGAACATTCAGACACTTAAACTCAGGTTCTTAGAAGAGTGCTTTCATTTAAGAAGAGAGCTCAAGCTGAGCCACCCAATTTTCAGAAAAGCTGAAAGCCAGAAGCCCCTAATGATTTCCTCAAAGTTTACTCCAAACTCAGGATCAGCGGGAACCAGGCTGATCATCTTTGCCTAAACTCAGCTACCGAGAAAGATACCACTAATGATAGACACCCCTTTGAGTAGACCAGACTGAATTTTGCCCAGCTATAAGTAAAAAACCCAAACACTTGCAGAGGTGCTGCAAGGATGCTCTAGCCCTGGCAAATTGCTTGGAAGTGGTTAAAGTAAAGGCAAACAAAAGCAATATACATGCAACACTGAGCAGAGGAGGGAAGGCTGTCGAGAAGTGCATAGCTCTACTACACAACCCTATTTCCTACAGCACTAACCAAAGGGGACAACAGCTCAACTGACTGCACCCCCTGCTCCTAGGCAGGTTTAGGCAGAAATTAAAAACAAGACTTGGAAATCAACTGCATGGCCTTTTTAGATTATGGCAGAATTATTCCCTATATTCCCATATTTTCTCCTATTTTATTTAATACATTACAAGCAATATATTTTCATCTGTATACTCAGCCTAATACAGGCTAATACAGGAAGAGGTTACATACATATGCAGAGTCAGCAGCCCTTGCTAAAAAATAGCGGAACAAACTCTAATCACCAGAAAAATAATGCGATACAGCCTTACATGTTGCAACAGAGGCAAATAAAATCAAAGCAGGGCAAAGTCAGGTAAGAGCAAGGGACGAGTTACTGATCCCTTGAAAAATCAGAGCAACCCAGAGAAGAAAAAAGCCCTTCTTGGCCACTGGGTGTCAGCCTGGAGTTACGTGGGGCAACCGACATGTAAAGGCACACAACTCCTGCCCGAGAAGCCTGTCGGCCTACACCACGTAAGACAGTGTAGCTCTGCTGATTGTAGCAGGGCTGTGCTGAATTACACCGTCTGAAAATACGGCCAGTGAACTTCAGGACATGTCTACACTGAAGACAGGGAAGTAGTTCCTGTATCATGATGATACATTTGCAATAATACTACTGGTCAGCGTAGGCAATTCATTACATCTCAGTTATCCACGCAGACTGCTGTGACAGCTTTCTGAAGTGCCATGAAAACTAGGAAATGCGAGTTTGAGATCTTGACAGAAGCCATTATCCACCACACCAGTCAGCCATTGTGAGCCAGAAGGAACTGCTCCCAAAGACACCCAAGGCAGCGCTCGCAAAGCCCACACGACGCTGTCGTGCTGTGTCTCACCGAGCAGCAGCAGCACTGTTACCGCAAGCTGACAGAACCGGCTTCTTCCAAGCTGTGAGTTTCAGAAAAGGTCCCGTAGATACATACAAGGGAGTAGATGATAAAACAAAAAAACTGCTGATGCCACTTCTCCTGTCATTTATAGATGCAAATTCTATTCACACACCAAGGGCATCAGTTGGAGCTTAATTAACCATTGAACTGCTGTATGCAATTAAAACACCTTACTTCTTGTCTCTTTCACACAAAGAATGCAACACAGTCAGTCTCTCCAAGAACTGTTAGGTCTTTCACACAAAGCTATAGTCTTCATAATATTTTTGTTTCTAACATTTTTAGCGAGGGAGGGACAGACAGAAATTCCAGCATCCCCTCCCGTGTCTCACATGAGCTGCCTATTATGGAACTGCTTTTCTCAGAGTGTTGATGCTGCTATTAGCAGATCATAAACAAAGACACACTCTTAAGATAGGCATATGAAGAGGACTAGCCCTGAGGAAAGCATGGTGTTTCACTTTGTCAGCAGCTCCCTCTTTCTCAGAGTGCTCTAAGCTTCATCTGATGCCTCATTCCTTGGCTTTTCCCCAAACTTTCCCAGGCCGCCTGTCAGCCTGAACCCACAGCTACACAGAGAATCTGATCTCCATTCCCCCTCCTTTCCCTCTGCCAGCTTCAGGCCCAAGTTATTTTCCTGAGGTGCAGGGTTGGGTTTGTTTGTTTTTTTTTTTTTTTTAAAAGCCTTACATATTTGTTCATCTCGGAGCCAGTCAGAAACAAGAAATTATCAGTCTGCTTTTAATCTTTAGGCAGAGACAGGTCATAAGCTAGTGACAACAAGATACTTTACCTGACTGTAGCAGGAGCCCTAGCTGTACTTCAGATCAGAAGCTGGCCCTCCAAGTTTTCTCAACAACAGCACACCTATCCCTAGAGATGAAGCTTTTCTTTTACCCTTCTCATTTTCACATCCTCTATTCAGCTCATTATCTTTTAAAAAACAAAAAAAAGAATCCATGAACTAGTCTCATCCCCTTCCTTAGGGTAGTACAATGTTCACATACATACACAAGACTCTCTATACATAACCCCATAATTTGTGCAATTTGAGTTTCATAACAATAAACAGACTTGTTCCAGAGCATTCATGTGAAACTTTAAAATCCTCAAATGCTACCTGCTTACGTAGCACACCCATGCTGGCTAAAGGAGCTACAGCTTTGCAGTTTAGTATCTGCCAGCAGTCTCACCTCACAGGATTTAAGCGACCAGATCACTCAGATATGCAAACCAAGTGGGTGGCAGCTCCGCCTCTTTTTCACAACTCTCCAGAAGGAGCACCTGCCCTCACATTTTGCCTGCCCAGGGCTGGTGCAGGTGCTACCCCTCAGCTTGGGCAGCACCACGGCTATCTCAGCAAAAGGCTCTTACGCATGTTTCGGACACTGTGCCTTGTTTCTGTTTGTTGTAGAAGGCCTGATACCCTGACATAGGTCTTTTGTCTGTGCAGTAACAAGCAGCGTTACTACTCTCCTTTCAGACTAAGAGATAAATCGAAAGTCTCACACCCACACTCCCAGCTCCCCTTGAGTTTAGGTATGGAAACCCAAAATATCCATCTACAAAACACCTGATTCTGCTCCTGTCTAGCCCTAGAGAAGCTTTCACTTCCAAGGGATCTCCACTTCATTCAGGTCTGATCAGGATTTGGCAGCATGGATGTACCATTTGCCCATGTCCTTGTATTATCCCCATTAGGCAATGGAGCTGAGCATAGCCAGGTGTGGGAGGGATAACACTCCCAAAGTTTTAATCATCAATGCAGCAAGGTGCATGACTAATCCGTAATCCTGATGTTTCCAATTCTGTCAAAAGTCTGTTATACTGTTTGTCCTTTTCCCTTGAAACCTATCCTGCTGCTTTTCCTGGTCTTTCCTCAGATTGTTTGCTTTTGCTAAGAGGTTTTAAAGACAAATTCAACTCCTTAAGCAATGAAGAACAGCTTGAAAGCCTGACTCAAGTGCACTTGCATCCCTTGTCAGAAACCTGGCCTGGTCCCCCCATGCTTGATGCCACACCTGAAGCTGCTCTGCTAACAAGCAGTTAGTGCTGGGAGAACAGGTGTGTGGCTGTAGCCGGAGAGGATTTGAGGGGGAAGGCTGGCAGCCCCTGCTCCTTGGATCTCTAGTTTAGCTTTTGCTGGTATAGGGGCTGTTCTGACTGGGGAATGCTCTTGCTTTTGAGCTGTTCTGTCCAGGTTTTAATGCTTGTAGTGCTGTTTACAGAAGGAGATAGAAAGTGTAAGTGTAGTTGAAGTTACGTTTTCCAGCAAGTTTTTTTGGAAGAGGGAAGGTTTAGGTTCTAGTGGCTGAGATGAGTTTGCTAAGGGTGGTAAGAGGGGGAAGCCTGTTTCATAGGTACAGACATTGCTTGATACTTCTCAAGACTAGGAAAATATGAAACCTGGTGTAGCTTGTCACTTTAAGTTTTGTGAAGCTACTCTGGGTTTTTAAAGGTCTTTAAACTCAGGTGTTGCCTATGTGGGAAACAGAGATGTTTCTCCACAGTGCTCTGTGACTGCTGTAAGCAAATCACTTCTATGTTCGTACCTAAAGCTGCTGTGGTCTGTGTTTAGTGTGCTTGGTGCATGAATGGTATGTCTAAAACCAGAGACTCCAGTCAGCTTGAGTTTTCCCCACAAGGTGGCATTCTCTGAGCTTTTTTTGCAAAGGAAAAATAAAACTTACCATCCTTAATAATAACAATAATAATTAAGGGGGAGGGGGGGAGGAATCTGAAACCCTCCCTGTATTTTCTGAAGTCCGTGACAAAGCAAGATTTGTTAGGAGGCTGCTCCTTCTCCTGCAAAACAATGGTGCTGCTTTCAGAGAGCTGCAAGTGAGACTGAGGGTCAAGTCCCTTTAAAAAAAAAAAGTGAAATACAGTATTGTGCATCTTGAAATCTGAAACCAAGAAACAGAAGTGCAAGGGAAACAAGGGGGAAAGTCTTGCAATTCCTGAGGACAGCTGTTGCAAGTGGAGTTCTAAGGAATAAAATATATATACATACGCATTTAAAGGTCATTGGATGGCTTTTGTGGAGAAACCTGTGAAATAAAGGAGCCTTGGAAGAAGAGATTTCTTTTTCTCCTCCTCTCTGGATATAATGGCCATTGCAATGCAGAGCATCTTGAGATTTGGCTTCAAATGGCTCTTCCTAGCAACTTTTATGCTAGCCTGTGATGGACAAGGTGGAAAAAGAGAGAACGGTGGTCCTGCCTGTTATGGAGGATTTGATTTGTATTTCATTCTAGACAAGTAAGTCAGTTCTACTGTGTTCTTTTTCAGATAAATTTTTCTCTCGGCATGAACTGGAATGGCATATATTGATACTGGGGAGGTTTTCTTTGGATTTTGGTTTGGTAGAAGTTGCTGTGTTCCTGAGGGACCTGCGGAACTCCTTACTACTCTGGCTTTGTTTTTGTTGTGGTAACTTCTTTGGTGGGTCTAGTATACAATCCCATTTTGCTCTGTAAATCAAACTGTTATAAATTTTGCTGTGGCTGATATAGGAACTTTATTGTGTACTTGACCAGGTAGTTTCTTAAAAGAGTGGTTAGGAGAAGGGCAGCACCCTGGTCACCTCTGATTTCCCTATGAACTGTGAAGGTTGAGGCACTCATGAAAGCAGGAGTTGGAGAGTTGTTATTATTGCAGGCATTAATTCTGTAGCTGAAAACGTGGAGGCAATGCTTGCTTGCCTGGAGGTCTGCTTCTGTACCGCTTGCTCCTTAGCTCTGAACGTTCTAAAGCAGCAATTTGCAGGTAAAGATGGGGCTCTGAGAGGTGGCTACTCCCTTTGAAAGGGTCTGATTTTGGCCCTTGTGATGGAAAACAGCTAGAGTGCCTTATTTAAAGAGAGCTTTATTTTCCCTACGCTGAGTCACATTTTCTTTGTTTCCTGTTAATCAAATGCATATTTTGACTGTTTAACTGTTTATACTGAAGATAACTTCCTACCTCACTTTTTTTATCACCAATTGTGATAGTGTCATCTTCTTGGCACTGGTAAGTTTGCCTCCTTACAGGCCTTCAGATTGTAGATGGAGCAATGTGAAATAGGTGTGTGCTGAGCTTTGGAAAGCTTCATATTGGAGCAATAAAACAATTTACAAAAAAAGTATATAAAAAAAAGTACTAGCTAAAATGATTCTCCTAATTTTCTTGATTAAGAATAGTTATTTTGAACCAAAGGTTTGGAAATACTGGAGAATATGCATGCCAGAGCCATGGTACTGACATTATTAACCATAAATCTCAGAGACAGGAAAGTATTTGCAAGTTGCCAAAAGTGCTCGCAGATGAAGGTTCCTGACTGATCCTCCTGAGTGTTTTGCAGTGGCCCCTACATTCCATTAGTATAAATTACTTGGAATTACATAACACTTTATTACAAAATACTGGGTAAAATGTAAGACTGAGACACTGGATATTTTAGTTGTCCTAATGCTCTGGGAGAAAGATTTTTTTTTTTAACTTTGTTCAGTGGAAAGATCTACCTGTCTAATACATTTTGTTGCTTTGGCTGTTCAGTTATTAGTTGAAATGCTTTTATTGCTACATGTGGAAAAAAAAAAACCAACCAGAGCATGAACTGTACTGCAGACAGCTTTTGCAAACTGCATTTCCCTGAAAGTTGAAGCAGAATTGAAGGTTTTCTCAAATCTGATGGCTGTGTTGCATTATACCTCGGAGCTAATGTAATTTTAACATCCACTTCAAGTTCTGTGCTGTCCTCTTACTTAAAAGTCATGACTTTCTAGGCTTGCTTGAGGGATTATGAATTTGGATGGTAATATGAAGCTTGGCACAAACTTTAAAGTAGGCAGGCTTACCTCAGTGTTTGTATCAAGGTATCCAACAAAAAAATCTGGCTTTGACAGTTGCAGGATTCCTATTTCTGGGATTTTTCTGGTGCAGAAATGAAGAGGGTGTGATGTAAAATTGTCCTTGGTCTCTAGCAGAATTTGGAGGACAATTACAGTGTTTAAGTTACCAGTGTGTACAATGTGCCATGGACCTGATTGTTTAGCCTTTGAGGAGGCTGATGAGGGACTGTGGTGGAGTAGGTTATCCCATATCCTTTAGCTTTAAAAAAACTTTCTTTTATTCCTCAGATGCTAAGCTGAAGTTCTAAAAAAAACTTGAGTCTTATTTACGCTGGGTTTTCTACCTTCTGATTGTCTAGAGAATGTTTTCAAAAAAGGTGCTGAAGTCCTGAATGCGGAGAGAGGTGATGCTTATGGAGGCCTTCAGGCAAATTATGAAATGATAATAATAGGCTTGCTGCTCTTCTTTGAAATAGCTCTAAAGATGTTTTAAAGTTATTAAAAGTCATAAAGGACAGTGAAGCAGAAGAGACGTAGATTCTGAACCATGAAATGTTAAGTTCAGTGGTGGAAGGAAGCCACTCAAATATTAAGCAACTTACTTTCTGGGATCAAAGGAGTAATAAAAAAAGAATAAACACAGCCCTGGAAGTCACCAGTGCTAGAGCCCTCTACTGACCCTATTGCCTCAGTGCCTGGTTGGATGTAGTGACTGCTTAACTCCATTTAGCACCCTCTATGTGTGCTGCTCGTAGGACGTGTTCCAGCTGCTGCGCTATACGCAGTCCTCGTCACAGCGTGGACTCTTGCAGCATACTTCCAGCCACAAGAAGCCCTTCAAAGAGAACACGTAACCCACTCAGGAAAGGGCGTGTGTTATAGGCTGCTCTCACGAAGTGATGCTCTGGCTCCCTGCAATGTTCTCCTTAGGAGACCCCTGCAAACTTGCTGTGTGAACTGTGGAAGGGAAACCAGGTTTTCTGTGGCTATCTGCAGACAGCTGGAGACATGACTCCCTGCAGATGGTGTGCTCAGAGGACCTGGAGCAAATCTCCCATTTCTCATGGTCATGAAGGAGAAGAAAATCCAGTATTCGGCCATTCAGAAATAATCCTGTTATGCTACTCCTTGATGCACATGTCACAAAAGCTTGAGTGATGCTGGATATGCTTGCTAGGTTACAATAGCATCCTTAATCTCTGTGCATGCACTTGCATGTCTTTTATCACTTTGAAGAGTTCTCACACAGCTTAGGTAGCAATAGAGGAGGCCTCTCATGCTGTGACCACTGGACCTCAGGCTAGCAGAGATATGTTCCAAAAGTGATGCAAAGACACCCCAGAGGACTGCGGTTTGAGTTGGGCAAACTCTTTACCAAGTAAAACTGAAGTTGTCCTGCTGTTGTTGGTGCAGTGCTCCAACTTTGGAGGAAACTAAGGTTTGCCAGCTCTCTTGAGAATCGCTGCTTGACATGCAGCAAACTTAAAATGACAAAAATAGCGTTACACACACAAACACCTAGCTTGAAATTCTGAGCTGCTGAAGGAATTGTATTAACATGAATTAAGACCGGATTAATCCATTTCTCTTGTGCTTTGATTGCAAAGAAAAAAAAAAAGGTGGAGAGGGCTACAACTCAAGCTGTATGCTATTTAGAGTGCAGTTGTAAGCTATTTGCTATTGGGGTGATATGCAGGATCTAGAAATGCAGGGTGCTGAGCGTCTCAAAGTGGAGGTCATACCAAGATGAGCCCAGTGTTGTAGAAGGCAAGGCCCGCTTCTCTTGGGAGAAGTGTTGAGAGAGCTGGTCCTAGGTGGCATGTCCTTTTGTGTTACTGTGGTGCTGAGGGGTTTCATGGGTTGAGGCTCCTGTAGACTGAATGGCATATGGCAGAAGATGGTGCCAAAGAATTTACAGCCTGGATGCAAGCTAAGATATAGGGCCTTCATTAAGAAGGGAAAATGAGGAAGCAGTGAGATGTTGATAAACATAGAGCAAACGTGTTTTTGCTGATGTTGTCCAGTCATTCTAAAAATATCATCCATGTGACTAATTAATGAAGACTACGACCCACCCCTAACTGACATGGTATCTAGTGCTGTAGCATGTAAACATCTCACGCACAGTTGGAACACTAGGTAGAGGCAGCTCCCAAGATTAATTTATTTGCAGGTAGGGAGGAAGGAATGACGAGTAAGTCATCTCAGTACTCTTTTGCTGTATCCTCTGTGTGTCAAAGGTGTTATTTCCTATGCTCTTGCCTGTTGTGTGCAAATAGCAGGCATGTGCAGAAAACATGCAACGACCTGCACATGTGTGAAAGAAAACTTGGCTCTAAAAGATCCTTGGCAAAATGAAGCAAGTAATCCAAGCTGTTTCCTGTGATCCCTTCGTTATTCAGCCAGACAGCTGATCTATTTTTAACCAGTTGTATTGAAGTGAAACTCCTACTGTAGACAGGCTAGTAGTTGTTTCTTCGAATCTAGCTTTAGTAGCTGTAGTTACTGTGACTTAAGCGGGACTAAGTCCAGATTTACACTCAGAGTGTAGAAGAGCGTAGGGGCAGCAGTGGGATGGAAAGCAGACAGACACTGCATCACCAGGCAGGGAGACTGACCTATGTGACCCACTTCTGGTAGTAGTGACTCTAGCCCTGGGAAACGTGAGCCTGCCAAGAGAGCTAACCACAGGGACCCTTGCAGAGCTCAATAATATTCTAGCTGCTCTTATCTGAAGAAATACAAGCCTTTAGTAGGTAATGGTAAAATTGAGTGTCTGCGGAAATAGATTCAAAATTGTCTCTGATCTTCATTGACCTCGTCAGTGATCCCTTGATTGTTTTTCTGGAGTCGCAGGCCTGAATCCAGAGCAATGTATGCATTTTGTTTGGATGGCAGGGGGTGGCAAGTATATGGAGGCATAGTTTTTCTTTGTTTTAGCATGAGGGTTAAGGATGCTAGCAAGGTAGTGTGGAGGAATTTGCACACTCTTGTGTCTTTTTGCTTGCTGCCTGAAGGAATGCAATTCACTCCTAAGCCTGCTGTAGGCATGCAATTGCAATGCGTTAAGTTAGTATGTGAAATCCTTGCCCATCGAGACCTGTGTACATGTTTTTAGCCAGTGGTGAATCTAAGGTTAGCTATTCCTTGGTAAAAGGGACGGGTGGGAGCTGCCTTACATCCAGCATTAAGTGTGTGCCTGCAGCACTCTGCACTTTATCAGCTGCTTGATGTAAATTCAGTCCATGGTTACTTGCTTATTAGTTGTTTTTTTACGTATCCCCTGCCAACCAGGAAGAGAAGAATGTTCTTGGACTGTGTTTGGGCTTAGAGGCCTACCCTGCTCTGAACCGGACCTCTATAAACCCTGTAATCGCAAACATTTGACAGTATCTCTGGTGAGCTTGTGTAAGGCTTGTGTGAAGTGTGACACAAGATAGTGGTGTTTCCTCAAAGAATTGCATCACCTCTCTAACATCTTTGTGTTATGTAGTGTTTTCAAAATTGCTCCTGAAGTATTTGGAAAGACAAAGGATGCTTTTTGGCTCATTTGTGTTATTTTTAAAGAGCTCAGTAAAAAGATGCTGCAAAACTTCTTGGGTCAATGCCACCTCTAGCAGCTATGAGACTTCTTGAAGTTGGTCCAAAACTGTGAAAGTTTAAGGAGAATTTGGATCAACACCAGTCTCTGCGTCAGGTGTCTTTATGTACTTCTGTCAGCTGCAGTGCACGTAACTGGTGTGAAGTCTTTGTATAAGAGTTTGTGGGCTTGATTCTGTTTTCTTCTAGTTTGTGAACTAAATAAAGCCACAGGTATTCTGAGAAGGTGCAGTGACTGAGATGGAAATAGAGTCTCAAAAGTACAAGAAAGTCAAATGGTAAGGAGGTTTGAGTTGCTGCAGCTTTGGGTTATGGTGCATCTTGTCACAGTGAGTAGGAGAAAAGCAGCTGCTGGAGGGCAGGGTTTAGCCAGAGTGTGGTTCTCCGTGTCTGGAACCACTGAATGACTGATTCCATCGCCCTTGGACTTAGTTTAGATGTACAAAATTCCAGCACAGTTGACCACAGAATGTATCATTCTCTTGTTAAAGGCATAATGGTTTACTTAGTCTTAATTTCCATTTATTGGGCTTTTCTCCAGCAAGAGAATTTGGCATCCTCAGGATGAGCCTTTTCTTAAATTACAAGTTGCAAATTGCCTCAACCATTCAGCTTGCAAAGCGCTGGCTCGCTGATTATCTTGTTTCTCTTTGGGAATATGAAGAGGTAACGATCTTAAATTTGGCTTTTATTGTCTTACAGTTAGGCTTTAGAAATACTTGTCCTATTAAAAATTCTTGGCCTGCCTTATGAGAGGCTTTACAAGTGACAAGTGTCTTTTACTGCAGGGCTTCCGCGTAACACAGCTGAAAGCTGTGGAGGTGAACACTGTAAGCTAATGCTGGTTTTGTAAACCTTCTATTGACTGCAGAAAGGTTAGTTTTATCCATTTTGTCCATTTTATGCCAAGTGAAGACTGTAAGAAGTCTGAAGTGTGTTTCAGAACATGTATTTCATGTATTAGAGGAGTACTTTTTTTCTAAATGCAGACCTGGGCATTTATAGCCACTGACACCTGGGCTTGACTAGATGGAGAAATTAACTGCAAGTAGACTGCAAGGTGTCTAACTACAGATGGAAAACTTGCTGTGCTAGAAGGAGCAATGTGTGGTCAGCAAAAGTGTGAGCCTTCGCTTTGGGACCCTTTTATAGCTTGCTCTGATAGACATGAAGAATGAGTGGATTGTAGACTATTCCAATTGCCCCACTTCAGTGCCTTTGGAACTGAAAGCAGAAACTGTCCTCCTTTTGTGGGATAGAGTGGGTTTGTTTTTATGATTGCAGCAATGGTAAGAAGTTTCCTTAAAATAGACATTTAATATTCTACTGTTCTTGAACTTCAGGTTGTTCCTCTTCTGTGTTCCTTTATTAAGATGCGTGGGAAGGTTTCATGGAAAAAGAGCTGTAACTTCAGATGCTTGGAGTTTTGTTCCACAGGGCATAAAGATGGGAGTGTTGGTGGGAGAACAGAGCGAGGATGATGAAGGGGAGGAGGTACAGCAGAAGCTGAAGCCATACCTGTGTGAAGAATTAAAAAGCACTGCTTACCTGATAAAACTGCTCAAACAATTTAAGACTGGAAGAACAACAGTTGCGAAGGCAAACGCTTCAACAGGATGTGCTATTGACTGGCACATCATTGAATTGAGCTATTGGGTTTTAACCTTTCTTCTGGCAAATGCTGTGTTCAAAAAATGCATGACTTCTCAGAGCCATGGAAAATGACAGGAGTTTTAGATGGCGACCTACATACCTTATGTGCTCTATGGCTGGATCTCATTCCCAGCTGCCTTGCTGCAATAGTCATTTGAAGTGATGATCGACTTCTATTCAGCGGCTTTTAATGAAGGGGAAGAAATAACTGTAGTTCTAAAGGCTAATGCAGCTTCTAGGGCAGTGTCCTGTTGTAAGTGGGGGCTAGGCTAGAGCTTCTGTGCTGGCAGAGGCTGAGAGCTAAGTTTTCCCTCAACATGAGTGTAGTATAGTTGTTTTATCTGATGGCTAGGAGAAGGTTGGTTGGGGTATACTTGTGAAAGGGTCCTAACTTCATGTGTTTGCTGTTCAGAAGACATGTGAAACTTTAATGTGGTGCACTTTTGTTGAGAGGTGGATATACGGTCTAAAGCAGCATACATTTCACTGAAGCCTTCTTCGGCGTAATTGTTTTATGGTTAACAAAGCCTTGGCTCCATGTGTCTTCTGGAGACTGATGTAGCCATTGCTATAAAGTCAATGTTTCTTCTATGCCTCACCATATAAAGACAATATATACTTATTTTCCAGGCCAGTTCTCGGAAATGATTTGGACTGTTTGGCATTGATGGGACTGGAGTGCCTGTCATATTCAAGGTCTCAGAGTTACTCCATACATCTGAGAGGAATTTGCACCTGGGGTTGAGCTTTGTGTGTCTCTGTTCTATCGGTTTGCAGTTTGGATGCAGCAGCAGCAAAGTTTCTCATTTGAGAGCAAGTCCTGATGTACCTGGCCCTTCATCTGTTATAAGACACCAACTTTCCCAGTGTCTGTGTGGTTTCATTAGTTTATCAAGACCCTTGCTATTGGTGTTTCTTTGGTCCTCTCTGATACACATTTGCATTAATGAGTTCAAGTCCTGGTCTGATGAAAGGAAAGAGAGCCAAGAAGTAATCCAGCACTGTTAGCATCATGTTATGATCACGTCTCCTCTGCAGTCTGTCCTTTACAATCATGGACAAAACAGGGGTGCCTGTAAGGTTATCTTTAAAGAGGTGCATTTGGTGTCAGGTCCTTTGTGCAACAAGAGCCAGAGTGTTCACTCTTTTTCCAGATGGACCATGTGCTCTTGTACCTGTGCAGGGGTCCTCATTGCATTGCATCTAATGTTGCCTGTGGACACATTGGGGTCATATAGAGAAAGAATGGCTTAAGGTATTGTGGAGCAAGTGGGTAAGGCCAAGGTTTTTATTGAATGGCTGTAAATGAAAACCAGGTGTGGGGAGAATAGGGAAGGAAATTTCTATGACCTGCACAATGTGGTTTGCATGCTTGCTGTGCTGCTAGGAAGTGAAGTAATGCTATCTGCAGCCAGTCTGGGGTTGGTGGTACCAGGTGTGCAGTACCTGGGTGAATCTATTCATGGCTAATCAGTTGCATTCTCGGACCTAAGGTAGGAGAGGTCAGATGCCTCATCTTTCTGTGAAGTGAAAAAAAATCTTCTCGAATGTTCATCTTTTCCTCCTCAGGCTGTGGATCAATGAATGTTCAATTAAGCTGGAATGGTTATTTCCCCTATAAATATTTTTGATTGTAGTCAATGCATTAAATAAGTGATGACACATTTTCCAACTCTAGGAAGGAATTTTTTCCAATATCAATATTCCAGTGTTCCTAGAAGTGTTTATGCTAGATGGGGCATTTAGTGCTGAAAGATTCTGATTAACCTAATTTTTTCCTGGTTCTTACAACATAAAGAAGAATAATCCAATCCCATTACAGTCCATGGTTTATTTTCCTGAGGAGCAAAATTAGTTTGTTTTGCCTTTAACTGAGGTGTGAAAGAATTAGCCAGAACAGTTGAGATGTGGACCCAAGGTGTTTTACTTTTCATAGTCTCTAGCACAGTGGAAATGCTAGAGAAGTTTAATAATCTGTTCCTCCAACTGCATCTTATTCTCAATACACTTGAGCTAAAAGCTGTGCATAATGGTATGGCAAGTGAGTTGGTGGAATTAATCTAAAATGCTCTGCAGAGAGACAGATCTTCACTCACACAGGGTTTACTTACTGAAGGCTGCGCTAAAGGTCTAGCGTAACTGCCATATGTTATTGCCAAGTGTAGCCTCAAACACTTGCATGGAGTGTAAATTATTCTTGCTTTTCAAAGTTAAGTAGGAAATGTCACTTACAGTTTAATATCTCTTCAAAGGAAGAATATGGACAGTGAGTGTTAAATAAGCTAAAAACGAATAACTAGGTGAGCAATGTGTAACAAAACATTAGACTGGGAGAACTGCAATAGCAGCAATTAAACTAATATTTCCTGTAATAATTGTTTCCCTAGATCAGGAAGTGTCCTGCACCATTGGAATGAAATATATCATTTTGTGGAACATTTGGCCCGCAAGTTCATAAGGTAAGAAGTGCTGCTTTGGAGATAAGCGAATGAAGAGGTGTACGTGTGCCAGCAGCTAGGAGATGTGCTCTCAGTCGCAGTCAAGTAGCATGTGCTGCTTTCCACCTGGGGACCTGGTGGAGAGTTCATTTGTAATGCTTTTCTCAGATCATCCCATTGACTGCTTTTCCCCAAATTTCTGTCGTGCAGGAAACGGGAATTGATAAGCTAATCGTTCCCTTTTTTCCTGCCTGACTTGCATGGATCAGATCGTATTTTTGTGGGGAAAGAATCCTCTTGTTTCTGAGATGGCTGGCTACTGCCTGAGGTACAGGAGTTTGGGTCTGCAAGGAGAGGCCTGAGGCACTGAATGCCTTGAGGCTGGATGAAAAATCCCCCAGGCCAGTGGGTGGAATGTGGTATGATAAACATAATTAGCCTTCCTTTGTCTCCATGGTGATACCAGGATGCACTTAAGCCTTTCTTGCTTTAGCAATCCTAAGGTCACGATGCAAGTACTATTTACATCTTTTAGAAGGATTCCTCATGGTTTGCCTTGACTAGGAAGGCCCTAACACCTTTTGCTGCTCAGTCCTGTCTTTCATCCTGTTGAGTTATAATCTAGATAGCAATCAGAGCATCCTGTGTGTTTGGTGTTATGCATACAGTAAGCTCTGGACGACTAAAATAATTTACTTATTTTTGCTCTCCTCCAGCCCTCAGCTGAGGATGTCCTTCATCGTTTTTTCAACTAGAGGGACAATTCTAATGAGGTTAACTGAAGACAGGTAAGAAGAGGTTTGAAGGTGCACAGCAGCTCTTGTGTCCTTGTAGCTTCCTTCACCTTCCTTGCTCAATGATTTCCAATCCACTGTGAGCAGTGTTGTGATGCCTTTGTGCTTCTCAACTTAATTGTTTGAATCACCTGCCCATTTTCACATGACACTCATTCTGCTAGAATGCATTAAGGCCTCTTAAGGCAGAGGTTGCCACCTTAATTTTAACTTCTAAGTGTCTTTGTCAGCAATTAGGGTTTTAACTCAAACTGCTTTCATTGAGGAGTCTGCCTTCCACAGATTTGCAGGCTTTTGTCAGAGAACAAGAACCTTATTGCCTTTGAAACATCCTTAGGGAGTTTCTTCTGCAAACGAATGGGTGAAACTCCCTTCCCATAAAAATAAACTTGAAAGCCATAGGTGACACCCCTACTCTTGTGGTAGAGGTGAACATGATTTCTTTGGAGGTCTGAAGGTATGTTATAGGCAAACAGTGTTTAGGATGGATTGCAAGGGTGTATATTTTTTGGCAATGACAGTTTGATCACCATGTTTCTGGAGCATGTTCCTGTCATCCCCTTGTAGATCCCCAAGTTAATCCCAGTAAAATCTATGGGATGGAATTTTTTTTTTACTGTAACTTTGAGCAGAGCTGGATGAGGTCCTTTAATTGCTCTTGCTTCCTCTCTTAACTTCATTGCCACGTGGAGCAAAAATATATGTAACACATGTGAAGACTGTATAAGTCAGCATGTGTTTTACATATTGGATGTCTATGAAGTTGCATACCAGAGCAGCTACTATAGAGGAATGAATAGGAAACTGGCCGCTTTCCTAAAGAGCAGTCCACATACATACCAGCCTTGAAAAGTGTCATTAAACCCAGCCAGCCTAAGCATCTCTTGCCACTTACTGCTACAATAAGTATAAAGAGAATTAACCCTATCTAACTTGGTGCCAGAGGAAAACCTGTTTCCTGCCTCTTTCCATTTCCCACCCTGTGAGCACACCCCATTGCAAAGATCTCTAGTCTGTTAAGGCTCTAAGTGATGAGACTTAAGTCTTGTTTCCCATGTGGAAATGTATTTTGTATTTATCCAGCTGTCCTAGAAATGTAGGCTGGGAACAGGATATTGATATGGTATTAGTCTAAAAGGCAGCTGACTGGAGAACTGCTGGTTTTTATTGGAGGACTGACAAACAAGGTGGGGGCTTCATGCTGGTCCTTTAGTTAACACTGGCCTTTCTTAATAAGGAGGTAGTGGCAAAGCCTTTTCTACCTTGCCCGTGCCTCCATGTGGTGTATCAGCATCTGGATGTGAAGATTCAGGGTGCTCAGCATCCCTTTTGGATAAACTCTGTGTGTCTAATGGCACTGGATTGACATATTTTAAAGACCTTTGCTGTCTATTTTAAAATTTCAGTGTTCGCATTTGAGAAATGGTTCTGATTACAGGAAATGATCTTGATTTTATATTCAGCTTTGGCTTGGTATGTGCATGGGTAGCTGAATGGAGGAAATCCCCGCTCCTAGCCCAGCTATGATATACAGTTCAGTGTTTAACTAGTTTTGGATATCGCAGGTACAGAATGAGTTCTTGAATGTTTGATACTTCAACCTATTACAAAAGCAGATGCTCTTTTCTCCCTGTGGGAGTTACTGCTTTGTAGACTGGCTAATGTCAATGCACTGCTGCAGTCAGCCTCACAAATGTGAGTAGAGTATGTGATGATCACACAAACTGGATTTCCTGAAGTAGTTAAAATATGCAGGGACAAAACTGACTTCTGGCATTTGGTCTTGCAATGTCAGCATGGTCCTGCCTGCAGTGACTGAATCTGTTTCCCATGAAGATGGTACAGTTTGCTCAGAGATACACCCCACGCACTGCAGAGTTTTATCTTGGTATTAAAGACTTCTGGCCTGTACTTGGCTTCCAGAGTTTGGTGTCTGCAACTCAGTGGAACAACAAATGGGTGCCCACACCATTTAGCCTGCAGTTGATCTGTCACCATGCCTGGGATTTCTAAAAAATTAAAACAGATACCCTGAATCATAATGAGCTATTGGGAAAGGCTTTAATCTTCAAGTCAGTTTGAACAGGAACTGAAGGTGTAATGTCCAAATAAACTGGAGTTGCCAGGATGGTTTAAGATTGTGTCATTTTTTGTGGCTGTTTGATTACATTTATATAGTCAAGTCAACAAGCATAAGTGAGGAAAGTGAGCCAGCTGCTCTGCTTCTGAGTCAGAATTTTGACCAGGGTTACACAGGGAATATTTATTTAGAAAGAACTGTAGGTATATTGACTTAGGAGATGCTGCTGTTGTGGTGCTTTCCCCAGGCTGTGGGAATGCTGGGAGCACATCTGCTCTATTTTCTACATCCTTAGAAAGGTATCTACCCAGACATTACCTTAGGCTATAGAGACATTGGGTTAGCTCTTTTCCCCTCTCTGTATCTGGTTTTGCCATGCATGTCTTCACCTGGATATCAGCTCCTGATAAATTTGATCTTGGATCTAACAATGCATCTGCATTCATTTCAGGGAACAGATACGCCAGGGACTAGAAGAGCTGCAGAAAGTCCTTCCGGGAGGCGACACATACATGCATGAAGGATTTGAAAGGGTAACTATGTGCATGCTCTAGTACCTCTAAACTGTCTGAGTGCTCCTCAGGAAATGTTAAACAGTTATTGTTAATAATTCTGTGGTAGGTAAGTGGGGCTATTTTGCTTTTATGCAATAGGTACACTGTATGTGTTCAGTGTTGGAGCTGGTGCAAGTGGGCTGCAAACCCTACTACTTACCTTTCTTTTTGCCTTCAGCTTTTGTGGGGGGAGCTGTCTTTTCACCTTAGAACGAGGCAGAAGGCTTTGGTGTTGCAACCTTAAATGGAACAATGTTTGTGAAGGGTAGAATACTGCCTAGAGTCCCGCATGGGTGTATAGTAGGCTTGTTAGAATTGGGTGGGGGCTGAGGCCATGGCTCTAACCTGTTCTCACTGGTGGACAAATAATGCTGCACAGAAGTTATTGCCTGCTCTGCTCTTCTTTTGTGTATTTTACAAGCTCAAGACTTTCTCTAAACCTGAAGTCCTGAACCCTCTCCCACTTCTGTACTACATGTGCATTTTGGAGGATTATGGAAGTGTCTGCCTATTGAAAACGCATGTGAACACACAAGAAAAATTTAGGTGACCTGACAGAGATGCTGGCTCTTAACTAGGAGGCCAAAACCAAATCCCAGGGTTTGGTGACTTCAGAAACTTTGCTGAAGAAGTCAAAAAACCCCCAAATTTAAATTCAGAACAGAAATGAAATTCATAAGCCAAATATGTTCAGAGTGGCTTACTTTTTAATTTTGAATTGATGCACACTGAAGTGTTTGCCCTTCTACCTTGCAGAATGTGCTTGTGCATGGATCAAGTGGGAGAGAAGTGCAAGAATATCTCTCTGAAGTTGGTTTGTTTGCAGAGCAGTTGATCTGGAGGTGCTGAGGAATATTTATCAATGGACCTAGGGCGTTTCTCAAGGAGGAAAGTGAATGTGATTTTCTGATAGCAGAACAGTGGGAGACTACATTATTGATGGCCAGTGGCCTTAGAGTTGGTTTGACTGAGTTATGCTTTAGATAAGACCTTGAAGTAGCGCAATGAAAACCATAGGCAAGAAACTTGTTCTATGAAGCAGATATTGCTGAAAAGCAGAGGTTATGTGCAGACTACAAACATGACATCCTCACTGCCATCTTCTCTTTCTTTCTGGTGCATGTCTAGGGGCCCACAAAGTATTATTATTCATTTATTGCTAATAATCTTCTGATTTAATTTCAGGCAAGTGAACAGATTTACTATGAAAATGTTCACGGTGAGAGACTTTCTTGATCCATTGAATGTTTTTCTCTTTCTTTTTGACTGATAACTTTAATAGATTTGAAATGCAGCTTCACTGTGGGAAAGGTGGGGGGTGGCTCCTATTCTTAGAGGAATGCGATGCCATTCAGGGTAGCTGTTCCTGAAAAGGAAAAAGAAGAGATGGAGCTTTAAGGATCCAGAGCTGGAATGAATGCGTTTCAGGCCAAAAGTGAGAAGCCAGGCTGACTGAAGGTGCCTGCTCTTACCAAAACTGTCTGGTACCTTATCTTGTTCTTTTTGCTTGAGGGCTCAGGTAACCATTTCTTCTTCCTTCTGAAACATGTGGAGATGCTGTTAGGTAAAAGTTTTTTCTAATAAGCAATTAGTAAATCCAGTAGTAAGTGCAGACAATTGTAAAAATGTTTGTCCTTTCCTTCCTTGTAATTAATGTAAAAACTTTCTGCACTGCAAAGCCTGAAGCAGAAATATGAACAATGCTTCTTGGAAACCAAAAGATAGGTGAGCAGATGGTTGAGTACAAAGCCAGTCCTAATGGTTTTGCAGGGCCACTCATGAATAAAATGAAGTAGTGACTAAGTCCACACAGCTTTGGGACTCATCTGTAAAATATGACTGAAGCAGAATGGAATAGATAGCTAGAACAATTTGATTTGGGATTGATAATGCTTTTACATGCTGGTATACATATTACATGTAAACAGGTTGCCACCATGTGCAAGAAGCAGTGGACAACTGGGTCCTCAAGTCTGAATGTTGGCCTGTGTATTTTGTCTTTATTAGTTCTGTGTGTTTGTCCTTGCTCCGCTAAAGTGTTTATACCACCTGCAATAGGGCCTAAGGCTCCTGCAGTAGTCAGTGGAGGGAGAAAGGCATCTCTGGAAGTCATCTGGGCTCTTAAGTTTTACAAGAAGTGCTCACTTCTCCATTTCCCACCAAAAGAGCCTAGGCACGTCTGCAACATGAATGACCCTGCATGTTGCTTATTGTTTGTCAAGCACTTGACTTTCTCGTTGCATCATTACCACATTATTTAAAATTGAGGATTCCTAAGTGGCACCAAGAAATTTAGGTATTATCAGATCTCTGTTCTGCAGTAATTGCAGAAGTTGCTTGTTTGGGTTTTTGTCTCTTCAGCAACAGCTTGTTAAAGGCACAGCTACTTGTAATGGCAGGAGAATGCTCTAGATGTTTGAAAACATTTGAAGGTTGACAATTTATGCACCTTGTCATACTAAGCCTTTATCTTTCCATAACAGTGTTTGTGCAAGATGTACCTACGAAGCTCCTTCGTATCTGTAGCAAGTCTATTGTCAGAAATAAGAACTAATTCTATTTGGCCACTCCTGAAAACTAATACAAACTTGTAAAACCCAAGCTATAATCAATACAAGGGGAAGACTGCAAGGTTTAACTATGTTGCTGAAATATGTTGCATAGGAAGGTTGAAGATTTTTAGGCCATTTTCTTACTGTATGTGTTTAAATCCCAACTGAGCTTTTTATCACAAGCTGAAAAAAATCTCTGGATTTCTTGAATTGACAGCATTAATAAAATTAGGAAATAACTAGGAACACTTTGGGTTTTTGATGGCTGCAGTCTAATCTACTAGGCTGAAATATTGAAATAGTTATGAGGGGCTGTCAATTAAAAAACATTGGTACATCAAAGGAGCATGGTATAAAACTGGCATTGAAGGCAGGTGCCTGAGTGTAAAAAGTGTGCGGAAATTCATGTCTTCTGAAAACTGGTTGGCTGAAGGGAGGTAAGGACATGGGCTTAATGTCCACTGTTTCCTTTAAGTGTGCTAACAGGTCGCTAGCAGGATCTTTTCTAGGCTAGTTCAACAAATACTACTCAAAAACAAGGGACTAAAGAATTTTGTGTATTTAGGTTACAGAACTGCAAGTGTCATCATTGCATTGACAGATGGAGAACTCCACGAAGACCTATTTTTCTACTCTGAGAGGGAGGTAAGCGTCTTACACATTTTTAGCCAGGGAGACAGTGAAATGTCTGGGCTTGCTGCTTCGAAGGCAAAAGACAGGGAAAACCGTTTTCCGTCGTGACAAAACTTCACTTTGGTGCTCTTTAGACATGAATGTTGAGGATAAACATTAACAGCAGCAATGCTTCTGACTCATCAAAACTAAGACTCTTCATGGGAAAGGAGGGGGGTTTAAACTTCCAGTTAAAAAAAAAAAAAAACTGGAGGAAATAATAGTTCACAGCTGCAAAGTTTCAGTATTTACTGGATTGTTTTGGGAAATACCTGAATCTTCTCACTTTGACTTTTCTTCTTTTACAAAAAGTAAAGACTGCAGAAAGAGGATGACTGTTGTTCCTATCATCTTCTGTCACATCAGAAAGCTTTTCAGATGATCAAATCCAAAATTTCCACAAGTGTTTCCAAGATTCAAGCATGTATTCCCAACACCTTCATTAAATCAGTGTATTATGCAAAATGTTAGATAAACAGTAGGTTGAGCACTTGAAAGCTTTGCTGTATAATGTTCCTACTGATGTCCTTTTGTTAGTCATCTCTGAGGAGATGAACCAATTTTCACTTGTCAGTCAGGCAAATTAAGATGACCTAAACTTGGAAGATGGTATTGTTACGTGAGTTTGCTGTGGACAGGATTTTTCCTTTCAATCTGTCCAAAGTGCAGCTTCAAATCCAATAATAATGAAAAGAATGGCTTTGTAGAATAAAACCAATATTGCTACAGCACAAACAAGTGTCATGAATCTAGAGTTCCCCTCCTTACTGTTCATCTCCTTTTTCTTCCCTTCTGAAATCAAAAATCCGCAAGAAAAACAAATTTGTTTTTAGAGGTGAACGAACAAGTTGAGAGGTCAGAAGTGCTATGTTTGGTTTGGTTTGGGGAGGAACAGTTAGTGAGCTAGCAGAACGGAGATCCTGACCTCAGCTCTTACACTACGAGTTGCTTCAGTTGTTCAGGCTTAAGTTTCTTGGTGTAAAACTGCAACGATGCTTTTCTTGTAAAGCACTTTGCTATCTGACAATCTGAACTACTACAGTCTTCTGATAGAATCTGACCTGCTACCATCTTTTCTGGGAATGGATTTTCAGTCAGGTGTTCCTGTTCTAATGAAATATGATTAAATGACTTCATACTTACGCAGACAAGAGCATTCAGAGCAGTTGCTTTTTGAATAGTAAATGCAACTTCATCTGCGTGTCAATGAAATAGCCTGGAAAAATCAAACCTGTGGATGTTCTCCCTTTATTACTTCGAGATGCTGTGTAAATAATGGGAGGGATACAGTTTTGTAGCAGATGGAATGAAATGTCTCTTCACTTATGGATATCATGAGTCCAGGCACAGATGTCTGAAATAGAAAATACCAAAACATTTTAGGTTACTGTTATACGGGGATATGTCCTAAATGATGAAAAGAAAATGGATTTAGTCTGTCTCATATTTGTTGGACAGACAAATGTTAGGAAGTTGGAGAAGCTAGGAAGGTGAACTTATTAGGTATAAAAAAAGCTACCAAATACCTTGGATTTTGCTTTACTAAACAAATAGCAGATTTGTACTCTAGTAACAGAGAAAGCCTGTTTCTGCAGAATGAGGTAGGAAGGTTTTAAAGCTCTTTTGACAAGCCCCCCCATTGCTCATTTTACAGAGAAAGGCTAAATTTATGATTAAGACCTTTCAGAAACCTGCAGCGCATCGCATTTGCATCCATGTCATCCTACCTTTCCTTGTTCCAGGCTAATCGGTCGCGTGACCTGGGAGCAACAGTATATTGTGTCGGTGTGAAAGACTTCAATGAGACCCAGGTAAATGAGGCACTCGTGTTTACTGGGGGTCCTTGGCAAAGGTGCATGTTGAACACAGGCACAAGCTCCTGATTCACTTTCTCAAGTGGTCATCGTCTTCTGTTGACCGTTGGACAGTCCGAAATATCTTGGCCTGGATGTTGGGTTTAAGCCCCTTTCTGTCTTAATCTCCGTATGTGGAGAACTGTCCCTCTGTCTGCATGCCACAATGACTCTTGCTAATGGCGGAGAAAAGCAGAGGAAAAGACACATGAAGAACAGCAGATGAGTCTGGCTTAAGCTGTAGGCAGAAGGAGGTTGTGGGGACTTTTTTTTTTTTTTGAGCTGTTGCCATCTAACACTTCAGTTTCGGTCCAGCTTTTCTTTCATGGGAAAACTATGCTGTAAAAAGCAAACAGCTTCATTAGTGACACTGTTATTTTACAGTGTTTTGCCATTTGGTAGTCTGACTTCTAAATTTATCATAACAATGTTAGTATGTCCATGAATTACATTTCACAGCAAGTGTAACTGTTGCCATTATATTTTTCTAACATGAGCGAAACACTTGTACAGCCCCGAAGTGAGGTGCTGAAATGCTTATTGAATACAGCTTTTTCAGGTTTTGAGCTTTCTAACAAAGCTTCAAACACCAATTCAAAAAGGAGTCAAAACAAACTTGGTTTAGAACAATCTCCTTTGAATCAAAAACAGAGACTAGTGTAACCCAGAGTAAGTCATAGAAAAAGCAAAGAGGAAAGAAAAATGGCAAAGACACTAGATCTAAAATAGCAGACCTCAGACAGCTGCCACTTGAAGTCATTTAGATGCTGAAGAAATTAACTGGAATTAGATGACTGTGTCTGAAGTCCCAGAATGCGCTAGGAGGAGGACTGTAGGGAATGAGGTGAGGAAACTGTAAACATCCTGGTTTACAGAAGCTGCTGTATCTTGGCCAACAAGCAGTAAGCAGCTTTACTACCCTTCTTGGAGCAGGCAGAGAAAAGTTGCCAGGGGTATTTCTCTGGATGCAAACCAGGAGGTTGGCAGTTTAGTGTTTTGCTTGAGAAGTGGGAGTTCTGAGTGACATGAGCTGGAAAGGTGGAGCCAGTGGGGTTTAGAGAAGAATGTGTGGCTGGTCTGCTGCCTCCAGTTTGCAGTGCTACAGGAAACGCCAAAGAGGGCTGCTGGCTTGATGTTACCTCTGCCATGGGAGAGAATTACTATAACAAACGTTGGCCTTGCAGCAGTAAAACTTGATTCTGCTCCAGCAGATGCATGGAGAGCTCATTACTTCTGAATTGGGCTTAAATTTTTGCCTTAACCCTTAGCATGCTATTGACAAGTGAACCCCCATGTAGCTCTTTACAGGTGATGTCCTGGTTCCCCTTATCTTACCACTCCCTCATGACTGGCCCTATTCCTTGTCATGTAGGCTTCCAAATGCTCTTCTGCTCCCTTCTTCCCCTCCACTCAGAAAATATCTCCTGTTAGCTCCCTGCTTTCTTCTTCTTGGCTTTCTAATGGTTAAGCCTAGAACAAATAGTCAAATCTCTGTCCTGACAGGAAAGGCAAATCAGGCCTGTATCTCCAGATGGGGTATAATTTGCATTAGTCTTCTCTATATGTGAAAATACTGAATCATTTTGATGAGTTTCCTGGTTTATATGATGTATGTGCTGAAGTGTTTTGCTCCATTAGTGGCCTGTCATGTTGATACTGTGGCCTAATTTGGTTGGGGATTTCCTGTGCTGGGTGATTTACAGTCATGTGGGAGACAGTTTTTTGCAATAAAGATCATCAGGCTCTGGGCATTGGGGAAAGCCGTGTTCTGTCTTGTCTTCAAAGTTAAGGGAAGCCTTTTCTGGTTCCCAGTATAGAGCTTTCTAAAATCAATCAGGCTAAAGAGATAAACTTTTCAATGCTTGACAAACTAGAATGCACTAGCAATCCATACAGGGGACTTGGAGTATTTGGGTTTTTTACTTGCAAATGGATGAGTCTGGAGAAGCCTTAATTTGCTGCCTGCTGGCTAATTTATCTCATTCTTTGCATTTCTGTTTTATTTGCTTTTACCGCTCTGTCAGCTGGCTAGAATTGCCGACAGCAAAGATCATGTCTTTCCAGTGAATGATGGTTTTGAAGCTCTTCAGGGGATCATAGACTCTGTAAGTATTTTTAATTGTGTGTTTGCATGTTAGTTTGTGTTAGCTTGCACAGTTGAATGTTTAGTTTTCCTGTGTTCACAAGGACCTGCTGACTGCTGATAAATCACTTAAACATTTGGTGCAAAGAAACTGACCTTTGTTTGTACTAATATTGCTACCTCAAGGTAGAGTTTATCAACATGTCACAATACAGGAAGGTTTGAGCCCAAATATTATCTTTGTATGTCTCCCTGCTTGATGGGAAGTAACTGACAGAATGGACTAGGCATTTGGTGACAGTTTATAAAATGGCTGCCACAGACTGGGACACCAGAGATGTGTTAGGGCATGTTCCGTATGAAGGATTAGGGCACTCTGTGATCTCTGTCCTTCTGCTTGATTAGCATCCTTTCCGCCCTCATGGATGTGCGGCACTGCTCACCTGTTTAGAATGGGGGAAGGGATCCTGCTATGTATGCCAAAATCCCCAAAACTTGGCTTTCTACATTTGGCCTCCTACCAAACAGTCTATTTTTCCACCACCCCAGACCTAGGTTTCCTGACTCAGATTGATCAATTCCGGACGTTTGCTCTAGGGGTTGGGTGCAGCATGGAAGAGCTGGCCCATTCTGGAGTGGCTGGGATAAGAGCTAGCAGTTCAGCTGGCAGAGGGAGGGGCATAGATCGATTCCTTTCCCATGGCTTGCCTACAGTCATGCAAACGGCTCCAGTCTTTACTGGCAAATAAGGATGCCTCATGAGGCATTCCTATTTCTAGCTCTAAAACTTTGAGCAGCCTAATACTGTGTCACCTAGGACCAGCGCTTCCCTTGACTGAGCAGAAAAGGCAATATATAAGAGGATGTGTGTGCCACTGTCATTGTAAGTGTAAAACGTAAGTGTAAAATTCACTAGGAAACAGTATGTTTTCAGGTAGCTTTCAGTATTTTTCTGTTCCTTTTGCTCAGTCATATCCCGTAACTACTTAGATTGCTTCCCATGGCTACAAAGGAGGGTGGGAAATCCTTCTAAAGACATGTGTTTTGTTCATTCTGGTATAGGCTTTTGAGTTGATAAAACACAGACGAAATATACAGCGAAGCTAGGGGGGCTAGGTTCACCAGGGGGGTCTCAGATTTCTGTGTTTACAGTGGTTACACACTATTCTGACCATGTGGTACCAAGCAAAACTGTTCCCTCAGTGCAGCCTCAATTTTCGCTAGTGCTCTTGTGTGTAGATGGAATACAATCCCTTGCTTACTGGTTTTCCTGGCACTGTCCAAGTGTGGGGCTACTGCCTCAATTCTCTTGGACAATCAGGTGTTGCTTGTCATTTAAGAAAGCAACAAAACAATAAAACCCCCTAGTTTGCTTCCCAGCCCTGCATTCCCTTTGCAGCTGTTTTTAATGAATTCCAGCAGCAGTTCTGACTCCCTTTCCAGTTATACTGAACGGAATGGGAAGACTTCAGCCTCAGGACCCTAGTCAAGAACTGCTTCAGCTGACTGGTGCAAGATTGACCAGCCCTGGAAAGGAGGGTCACAAGGAAGCGTAATTAGTACAGTAATGAATCTGTGACCTCATCACTTGCATTTGAGTGGACTGATTGCAGTGGGTTGGGTAGAAAGGAGGTGTGTAAAAGGAATGGCAAGAAGGACATTAATCACTCTGTAGAATAACAAAGAATCTGTAGATTCCTGTTCTAGCTGGAAAATAAGCTCCCTCATTCCTTCTTTTCTTGTCCTTGCAAGGCGCCTCTGTCTGCAAAGAAACAAAGCATTTGTGTTCACAGGAAAGCATTTTAATGTTGAAACAGCCGTGAGATTTGGAAGCTTTTTTTGATTCCTGTCTAAGAGTTGGTACAGCAATGATGCTCAGACATGTGTAGAGGGGATTGGTTAGGCTATTAGCTGCTGGTTGATGTAACAGGGAAGGAAAGATAAAATGATGAGCCTGGGAGAGATTAGTGTTTGAAATCGCTCTAGAGATGTGAAGCCCTGGATTTGTTCTGGTCTGCAGTGATTTGGTGTGAACTGCCCTGCTGAGGCGGCCTGACTCTTCCCTCCTCCCCTTGTCCTGAGGAGCAGATCTTTTTCAACCCTCAGTGTGTGCAGAGGCGGTGGACTTAAAAGTCCCTCTGGAATGAGGAAGAGGGTAGGAGCTGGGAGTGGTGGAGCTTGAGGCTGGCCTCTGCTGGGCCTCTACATCTGCTGAGCAAAGATGTTCAGGGTGGTGGGGCTGCAAGTGTTTCAGTACACCTGCCCTCCCTTTTCTGTGGGAGCCAGCAAGTTTTAAGTTAGCAGCTGCAGGGAGATCTGCTCGGTACTTTCAGAGGAGGACTGTCTCCCACTAAGCACCGCCAAGCTATTCAGGCTGTGCCCTGGAGGCTGTGCTTAAATGAGCTGAAAATACAGTCCCATGCTGAAGTCGTGCTTAAAAACGTGATTCTTAAAGTGGGAGCTGAAGGTATTCAGTGCACTGTAGGTCTTGGTCCTTTCTCTCCTGTGAGTTCCACTGTGACCTCTTTTTATTAAGCAAACCAATTGCTTTTTCTCCCTTGTTGTGAAAAAGCCACTGCTAAAACTTCAGCTTCCCTCATGTTTAATGGGGATTTTGAGTTTGTTAGGAGGGAAGAATGTGGTACAGAAACAGGCATCTGATTGCTATCAGCTGGGAAACCAATGGAAGGAACTGAAGTAATTTATTAAATTTTTCTTTGCTGTGAAAAATTTCTGCAGATCATAACCTGTCAATTTAAAGCAAATAGAGCAAGTCTTGGAAGGAAAACCTGAAACTCAACTTCATCTGCTGCTCAGTATGTCTTTGGTAGGAGTGCTGGAGGCAAGGGAACACGAAGCAACATGAAAGTCAGGATGGGATCCTGTCACTGCTTTGCTCTGAGCCTTCAACAGAAACTGACTGAAAGAGCAGTCGCTTGCAACAAGAATACTCCCTGATCCTTGCCATGTGTTAAACAGTGGCACTAGCTCCCAGCTTAGCTCAAATAGAGCTGTAATCGCGGGTCCGTTAGAAAGGATTCTCTGAGTGAGCTGCAGGAGGCCTCATTAAGCAGTTGTGATGTGTAAGAAATGAAGTAGTATGAACTAGTGTGTGGGGCTGTCTCCTATTCATCCTTTTAAGTTTAATTTCCTATGTATTCCTTTTGGATCATCTTGCAATGGCGTCCACCTACCCTCAGTATTTTTCAGGTCTTGCCTCAGCTCTTAGAATTGATATGGCAGTTCAAGGTACTCCTTCAGCTCAAGAAATTTTGGAAATGTACTCTGAATACTTCTGTTACACAAGCTGCAGTGCTGGGTATGTGTGGCGTGGTAACTTTTGTGAGAACTTGGATGTGAGTGTCTCATAGACAAAATATGAGAAATGTGGCGATGCTTTTATGTACTCATCCTGAGCTAGTTCAAACTTTACGTGCAAATAGATAAACTGTATATTCCCTGGTGCAGGGAGAGGGACTGAGACTCCATGAATGGGGGAGAGAGATGAAAGTTACTTCTTTTGCAAGACACGTCCTGTACGTGCAAAATCTGTAATGTACACAAAAAAGTCAACTGTCTGCCTTACTGCTAACATGTAGCCTGAGCTTTGCGTGCACACTGCCCAGGGTCAGCAAGCTGGGCTCTTTAAACTTCTGCAGTCAGTAAGGAAGAGTGGGATCTCCAGAGGGCAATTCAGAGCAGGAGCTTTACATAGATATTCTGAATCTGTCTTTTGTCAGAGCCAGGCTTTCTGCATAGGCCAAAGAGAAAGTCAACAACTAAAGCCTCTTGGCTTGGGTAGCTAGCTTATCCACCTAAACCAGAGGATGTGAACCCCCAGTCTCAACTATATAGTGTTTCTCGTTACTTTTAGTGGTATATAATCACGCTTTCTACTTGTTTCTTCCCCCCAAATGCATCTTTAAAAAGGACTTATTTTACTTAGCTCATGCAGGTATTATTGGACAGGAAACACTTTGTAAGTAAATCACTGTTTTGTAATTGGCAACAGACTGACTTAGTAATTCAACAGAGCTTGATAATGAGTACCTAGCCTCAGACTGTGGGTCATTCGCCCTAGCACTGATTAGGCCTTCTATTAAACTTCAGCATCCTGGTTGCTAATTAGAATTCCCAAATTCGGTGAAAAAAAATTAATAAGAAATATGCAGCTGCTGTGGTGAAGTGATCTGTCTGCCTGCTTGTGGACCAGAATACCAAATGAAAGCTTCCAGCAGCTGCAGAATTTCACTCCCCTTCTTGCCTTTGTTCCTAAAACGGCCCAGGTGACCTGCAGGGCCTCTCCTGGCTCTTGGTCTTTAATGCGTTGCCTGGCAGAAGGCTAATTAGTCACAGGTAGTGCTAAATTCAGTTCTGTCCTGATAGAGATAACTGACAAATAAAGCCACGCTTTATGCATGTGTTGCAAGGATGTGTTGCATTTTTTATTTGGCATGTCAACAAATATTAACAAGAGATCCTCCCAGGAGCCTGTGTGAAGCTGAAGCGTAATTGGAGCCCCATAGAGTACAACAGGAGACTGATTTGGGAATCTGAGCTTGGTCATTAAGTGTGTGCTGCTAAAGACAATGGGATGCTTCCTCACCAAGAGCGAGCACGTGCTTCAAATACTTTCCTGCATGGATGCCAAGGCAAGCTGCCTTGAGGCCTGCAGTTAGTTACCAAGTAAACCAGAACTGTGGTAGTTCTCCCTATGAAAATGAGGATGTGGAGTCAGTTCTCCCATGTATGCTGTTGGAGCCGCTCATAGGCACTCAGCTGGGAGATTGCATCACCACTCTTGCATGTTATTTTGCTTTCCTGGGGAGCCAGCCCGCAGCGAATGAAGTGCACCTACAGCCCACACAAGGCTGTGCGGGCCTCGGGAAATAAGAGAACAGAAGATTTGAGGAAATCTATGATGAATATGCTGAAGTCTTTTTTGAATGTATTTTTATAACGAGGAAGAGACGTAAAGGAATTCTTTTGCAATAGTTACTGCTGCCTGATTTTCACCTTAGGGTGGGTGGGTGCTTGGAGCATTGGAAACATTATTATTCTAAATCAAAATAAATATTGCACTTGGCACTGTAAAAAGCCATTAAGGCCAGCTTTTTATAGCCACGTAAATGGATTGGACTGGACTGGGAGCTCTGCATCATCTAATTGAGACACCTGCTATTCCACCCCCCATCTGAGTTGGCTGACAGCATGAATGTTTGCAAATGACTGAATAGAAGTCATGAATTTCAGACTTAATCATGTGAGGTTTTACTTGATTTTTTTTTTTTAAATGAAAGTGTTGATTGTATTTTTCATGCATTTGTTCTCCAACTCATTTGCCCGCTTCTCTTTCACTTCATTGCTGAAAGGCAATGAGGAGAAGAAATATAAATTCAAACTTCTGGGGATGCTGAGGGTGAGGGGAAGAGAATCTAAGGGGTGATTTGGAAAAATGTGAAAACAATCTCTTTTTAAAGGAGACATTTTTCAGTGGAGAGGAAGAATACTTGGAAAAACTTCAACTCTTAGTTGTGCTTATTAGCCCTGGCAGTCACTTTGGGAGAAAAATGCTGTATCTTCAGAGAAGTAGAACCTGGAATGAGTAAGGGGTGGGTAGTAGAGGACTGACAGGAGATGATGGATGGATAGCTGCAGATGGATACTTTGGAAAAGTGTTCTTACAGTCCTCTTTATTTTTTGTGTATTTTCCTTATTCTGCCTTTCAAATTCTTCTAGTGCTTTTTCGGTTCAGTTCTCAACTGTTGACTTTCTCTTTTTTTCCACTTGACAGTTCCTGTATAACCTTGTTCCTGCAAATCTTCTTTCTCCTCACTTGTCAGGCTGCCAGCAGCTCAGACGGTCCTGGTTCCTTCAGTCCCTTGGTACTCTTTCACTCTCTATCAGCCCTGCTCCTAAGTAACTCAAACTTTTTAAAAAAGTTTTAAAAAAAGAAATCATTGCTCATATCTGTACCTTTTGCAATTAGGTATTTGAGGCAGAGCGCCATGATTTTTGAGAAAAAACAGATTGTCTTTTTCATACAGAATTTATTGTATTGGTTGCTGTTCTTTCCTTACAGATGTTTCAATTTAAAGTTGGGAAAATAATTTTCATGTTGGATTTGAGTCATGATGCTTGGCTGACATTTACTTGCCTCTTGGAGCTGACCTAAATTTTGATCAGTATTACCTCGTCTGGGGGCTGCTCAGCCCAGCGCTCAACACCCACAGCTCTCAGTCGCTGCTGCCATTCTCACAGGGGCTTACGGACACTGTCACAAGTTTGCTGACTGTGTGCAGTGAAGAATTTGAGTTGGTCTTCAGAGCAGGGGAAGGGCTGCTGCATGCAAATAACAGCTTGCGCAATTTTAGCACCGTATGGCACAGTATCCAACTCTAGCATGCTCCTCGTGCCTTGCAAGCAGTCTGCCAAGCCTGATGCTGAAGTATTTGTGTAAATCACTGTCTACACATAAAGTGGTTAAAGGCAGCGCTAACTCTTATGAAGACATACTGCTTAATTTAAGTTTGGTTCAAGTAAAAGCAATCGTCCGTACATCTCGATTTGAAATCACAGTGCAACTTTGAGGATGCACTCAGGCATGCTCTCATAGATCGGATTACAAACTTAAGAAGTTTGAACCCCTGTACTGAGACTTGAGAAGTGGCTGTATAGATATTCCTAGGATGTTTTAATGCAAAGGTAAACAGCCTAGCTTAAACTCGTGACGTTTGATTTGGAGTTTTGGGCTCCAGAATAATTTTGGGGAGGGAGGTGTGGCTGCAAAGGCAGAGCAATGACATTGCCTTGCTAACCCTTCAGAGTGCACCTTAGTTGTTACATATTGTAGTCTGCACAATAACTTGTACCACGGACAAAGGCAAGCTTGTGCTGACATGCTGGAGAGCATCGGCACACCTTGCCTTCCTCCATAGCAATAGCTTGCTGTGGAAGAGCAATGCCACCGGTGTGGCTGGTTTAAAGTGAAACGCTAAGATGGCGTAATTGTGACATGAACGCAAAGCGCAATGTTAAGCATTTGCGTGAGAACGAAGTGCACTCTCTCTGTCACGCTTTCAGATTTGTGTTTCTATAGAAACAAGTCTGAGATACTTCATGACATTTTTTTCTGTCTTTCAGATTTTGAAGAAATCCTGTATAGAAATTCTGGCAGCAGAGCCTTCCAGTATATGTGCAGGGGGTAAGTATAAATTGAGCCTCTAGTTGTTCACATTGCCTCAAATACATCTTCCTGTCCATCTCTATTTGCTGCAGAGTGCAAAAGGAACTAATTAACTGGAGCAAAATCTTTTGATTTTTTGGTGAATTTTTTTTTTTATCTTACAGTAGCTTGCACATTTCCCATTCACATTTCTACCAAATGATGTCAAATGGGATTTTCTTACAGAATAGGCTTGAATTTGACAGTTTTGCCTAACTGTTTTTGAGTCAGGCTGGTCTGTTTTACTCAGACCGTGCCAAACTTGAAGTAGATATGCTGCAAATTACAAACCAAATCAGAAAATAAGACTTTGATTAAGTTTAGAGTCTTGCAAATCCATCATCTCAGACGATTGTTGAGGGAAGTGCTTCTTAAGAAACTAGCAAGAAAGTCTAATGAGCACACTTTGATCTAAAGGCTTCTAATATTTTTTGAACATTTGTTAGGCGTTTAGGGTTGATACGGTGACCGAGAGGACTAGAATTTAACCATCATTCAGCTGACTTGTGTGAATCGTACTGCCCCTTCTTTGTGTGCTTGTTCTAATACGATTGTGCTAAGTATACTGTGGCTTTTAAGTCCTGGCAAGTGTTTCTGCATGCAGCAGAACCCAGCCTTTTTCGTAGAAAGCTTGAGAACCATTTTAGCCTCTTCCATCTGCTTCTTGTGAATTCTTCACATTTTATGAAGTGTATCCTAACTGTTGAATGTGTAGCAACTCATTAAGTAGAGAGGTTGGGAGCAGAGCTGAGGTTTGTAAAGAAGGATGAGTCCCTGACAAGTTCTGCATCTTCTTTTTTATCGAATCAGTAGTCCAGATAAGAAAGCCAATTGTCATTACTTCTTTGTTTTCACTTCCAAAGCAGCTGCTTTAATCATCCTTCCTGTATCTCCTGTTCCTGGAGCAACTGCCTGTATACCTAAACATGTATAGGTAGTCATATTTTCCTAGCAGATGCAAGACACCAGGCTAAATGCCCAATAAGTACCAGGCATCAGTTTTGCATTCCACGCATGCCACTACAGTAGCTCTGTTATTTGAAGCCAGGATGGCATAATTGACATGAATTCTAGTACTTACTCATCTATTTCTCATTTTGGCTGGCCATTTAAATAGATCCTTTGTTAAAAAAGGCTCCAAAACAGGGCTCTGTCTACCTGAGCATGGTAGATGATTGTTGTCATGACAGTCTCTGATATAGTGCAGCGATGTTCCATAAATCCTTGGGAAAGGAAAATAAATTGTATGAACATTCAGACCCACTTAACACGCTTACAGATTTTTTTTTTTAAATATAGTTACATACTTGTATAAGTGATAAACAGTGATGCTTATGTAATGTCATAAGCCAGAAGGTGACTTATAACCACCATTTATAACCATCTTTAACGCTTCCTAATATGCTTGTCAGTTGCTTGTACATCTTACTGCTCCCATTCATTGTGTCTTGATGAGAATGCAGGGGTAATGTACAGCTGTATCCGGCAGAGAGGAAATGTAGATGGGTTTTATAAGACCATTCACAGTGGAATTTGGCCAGTGCTTCACAAGAGGAGCAATGTTAACCTTGAAAAATGCCAACAGTTATTTATATGCTCAGTTCAAGGCCTCATCTCCAAGTTTGGGCAAATATTCCGTTGCTCTCGAACTGCAGCTGATTTAATCACTATAGGACTTTGAGACTATTGGAAGTGCTGTTGAATATGATATGAATATGTTGTGGGTGTTGGTCTCTTCTCCCAAGTAGCTAGGGATAGGACGAGAGGAAATGGGCTCAAGCTGCGCCAGGGGAGGTTTAGACTGGAAATTAGGAAAAATTTCTTTACGGAAAGGGTAGTCAAGCATTGGAACAGGCTGCCCAGAGAGGTGGTGGAGTCACCATCCCTGGAAGTGTTCAAAAAACGGGTAGATGTGGCACTTCGGGATATGGTTTAGTCTGGTCTACCCTTGATTGGTTTAGTGTGGATTTGGTAGTGTAGGTTAATGGTTGGACTGGATGGTCTTAAAGGTCTTTTCCAACCTAGACGATTCTATGATTCTACGAAAGTTATGTGCGTTAGTGTCTTTTTAAAAAAAAGATTTTGTAGGTGTAGCTCTGATACCTTGTGTTTTCTTGTTTCTGTGCGTGTCCTTGAGGAGTGGTGCTGGGTTTTGGGGTTTTTTTTGGGGGGGGGAAGGTGAGAACATGAGGTCTCCGTGTTACCTGAGGCCGCTCTTGCACTGCAGACTGGTCCCAGACACTTGAGTAATGAATTTCAGCAGCAACACATCATTCTGAAATGCTAGTTTCTTGATGATTTGGTTTTGCATCAGTACAGACATGCAGGGTGCATACTGTATCTGTTCATTGCAGTCCCAAGCAAAGACAGGATCCCCGTGGTTAATCTGACATCATTGATATGCTGTTCTTTGACTATACTTGAACTCTCATTCCCCAGCAGTTGAGACTTCTGTGATTTCTCTTAAGTATTCATCAGCCCCCGCACTCCAGAACAGAGCTCTTCTCCCCCGTTCTTCCCAAATGCTCTTGGACAACACATAATGGGCCTGCGAGGCGGCTTCCCTGGCTAGATGTGGTGGGATGATTTGCAACTTGGCTGTAAACGAGTGGGACCTGGAAGAGAGCCCAGATTCCAGAGCAAATCTGCTTTTTTTGACAAGTACAGTGTGTGAGTCCTTAAGGGAGATGAAAGAAGATGGGGACTGTAAAGTGCAAGGTGAAAACTTTGAATGTGCAAAAACTAGGTTCCTTGTTGCTCCTGGGAATTTTAAAACCAGGGTGGTGTTTCTGATGCACTGTGATTACTCCTGCATTGTCTTGGACGGTGAAACATTTCGTGTTCAAACCACATTCACCATTGAAACATCAGTGGGGATTACACGAGTGCCTCTCCTAGATAGTAACAGGAATTGTGGGGGCTGTTTCCTTCGCCATGGGGATCTGCAGAGTTTGAGTTCCTATGTCTACTGCCAGAACTTTTCTGGGACTGTGGCCCCGTTTCAAAATCTGAAAGTCTGAAAATGGTGCTTTCCTTGCAAGGCAGTCTTAATCCTGGTGGCTGCAGGAAGTCTGTAACGCTTTCCCAGTACTAGGTTCAAGTAGTTGGAATAACAAGGGACGGTAGAGAGCGGTCTGAAAGACTTGTGAGGATATGATCTCATTGCTCAGCCCTGCTTGTTCCAAAAAGGACCGCTCAGTTCAGCACTCAGGTGTTGGTGACTGCCCTTGATGCTTTCTGCTTGCACTGCAGCTTGCGGTGATGTTGTAGGGCTGATCTGGAAGAATAGTCTACCCTTGATTGGTTTAGTGTGGACTTGGAGTGTAGGTTAATGGTTGGACTGGATGATCTTAAAGGACTTTTCCAACCTAAACGATTCTATGATGCTAATAGCAAAGAGGTGGACTTGGAGAAATGCCCGCAGACTCTGACGTCGTAGCCTTTGTCCAGAGACTCGAAAGCTGGTCGCTTGATGAAATCCCCTGTCATTGTATGGAAATGAGTCCAGCCAGGGACGCGTGGTCATCGTACATGCTAGTAGGCCAGGATGTGACAAAACTCATGGCAACTGATACAATTTTTTGCAGTTACCTAAGAAAGTAGCACTTGAACTTCTCCAAGTTATCTGTCACTGGAAGATTTTTTTTCTTTCCATGGAAAGATACTTTTGCTTTTCTTCACCCAAAACTTTTTGCTATTTAAAATGGCCACCTGGGGAGGGGAAAGCTCAGTGTCTCTGAAGCTTAATGTTTCACTGCAGGTCAGCTAAAATGTTTCTGTTGTGTATTATTTCCTGTTTCTAAAATCTCAAGTTGAAATTGGGTAGGGAGAGAATGGAAGTTCAGTTTTTAACAATTTTTAAGTTTAAAAATTGTTAAACTGCAAATTTTAGCCCAAGAGATCTCAAGTGAAAACTTTGGACGTATGTGCCTTGTCTAAATGACCATTCTTTGCCTCGCTATGTATCAATAATCTACTGTCTCTTTTGCTACAGAGTCGTTTCAGGTTGTCGTGAGGGGAAATGGATTTCGACATGCCCGTAATGTTGACAGAGTGCTCTGCAGTTTCAGGATCAATGACACGGTTACTCTCAGTAAGCTGTTTTGATTTTTTTTTTCCCCCCTCTTTCCTTTTCTCCCAACATTGCACTGGCAGGCATTTGCTTGCAAAACATTTTGGATCTTTCAATATGTTGACTGTGAAGGTAATAATTATGGGATGAGGAGCTATTAAATTTGCAGAATGCAGAAGAGATTTTTTTTTTTTAGAGGAAAATTGCTGGTGGTATTGTATGCTGCAACTCTGGCAGCAAGTATGTGAACGGATAAGCTTGAGCAGTGGAGGGGGCAAAATATAGAAGACAAGAAACTTGCCTGTAAAGAGTATCTATATGTGTCTTGCTGGGTTAAGTATGTAGTGAGCCTTATGTATATTTTGTGGTACTTAGCAGGCCTGGTCATGCAGCTTAAATAAACACTATCGTTGGAAGCTGTATTGGAGCAGGGGCTAAAGCATTGCTGTGCTTCTGTGGATGCAGCTTGGAAAGATGTTTCCTCTACAGAGTTCACCAAGCAGAAGAACCAAAGTAATAGAAGCAAATTAGACCCTGAGTGTCTGGTCTTTTTGTGAAGTGTACTGAGAGCCATTTAGCTGGAAGAACTAATGATCCTGTTGTTCTCATCTGTCATGCCTGCAAACCCACATAGGAAACCAGAAAGCATAATTCGTAGCTAATACCACCACTGACAGTAGCATTCATCGTTTCTAACATGGAATCTGTTCAGAAGCTGCCTGATTGTTTTGGAGGTGGTCCTGACCCTTTTGCGTATAAAATAAATGCATGAATTAGTCTATTATGAATTAGACATGTGATAGTCTAATGGCTCAATGTTGGACATGCTCGTGCTTTGAGCATCTGTGTAATTTGTTGTTCGGAGCAGGGGATTGGTTTGCTAAGGCTGTTTGCCCTGTGAGGAATGCCACTCAGCATTCAGGACAGGTATGTTTATTGGACAAGTGAGTGTATGTAACTTGTCCTGCATGGCTTTTGTACTGTTATGCTGGCCCCCTCCGTAGTAGGCAGGTTCTGGAGTTGCCAACTCTTGTGTCACTAAGCAGAAAGCTTGGCTGGCTGTGGTTCATGTTTGCTTAATTCAGATATGGTGAGCATTGAGGACATGAAGAGCAGAAGCTGGAGGGCTAAGTGTCCACGGAGGAGCAGATGGCACTGGAGGGGGGAATAGGGAAGGAGAGGGATCTGAGTAGAAGCACTGGGGTGGTGCAGGGGATGTGGTGAATTAACTGTTCTGAAGGCATCTCCATGCAGCCCGGAGATAAGTGCTGGAGATGTGCAAAGCAGTGAGAGGTGGCTTTGAAAAAAGAACAGCAGAGGCAGCCACAGATGCGTGCTTTTCCTTTTAAGCTCCATAAAATTGGACCCAAACCTGACATGTGGCCAGAACTCCTTAAATCTGGATCATGGCTGCATTTAGGTGTTGAACCATGTTTGGGTTCTCCCCAGAGTTCAGATCCAAAGTTTTGTTTGCATCATATGTATTATAAAGTCTCCTGCAGTTCTTCAACAAAAATGAAATTGATGTTCAAATATTTACAAGTTTTCTTTTCATCAAAAGTCTGAAGCCATGTGGTGCAAACCCAAAAGCTTTTGGGTTTGGTTGCTGGAAGCTGACAGTTTGTAGCATTCTTAGTTTGCATGTCTGCTGTCTTTTATTTTCAATTAGAACGTGAATATCGCATATCAAACATATAATTTGGGTGAAAACTTCCACTTTGTGGAGGAGCTACTTTTAGTTCAGGAGAAAAGTTAGTGGAGGATTTTTCAAGCAGTTGTATTTTATGCTAAGAAATGCATGGACGTGTATAACGGAAGTTAGAGGAGTTAAAGACCACCACTCAGCATGACAGAAGCCCTGAAAGCTGCAAGATTTAGGAGTGGCCATGTCACCCTGCTGTAGCTTGGCCTGGCCTTGTTTTAAGTCCTGAACATCCCTCAGACCAGGATGCCTTTGAGAGATTTGTGCTGTTGATGATCTCTAAGGCAAGACCGACTGGGTCAATGTGTGCAGCATTTCAGTTTTAGGACCACCAGGGGCCAGATTTGCAACCTGTGTGGGAAGGGATAAGAGCTAGGTTTGGGCCTTTCTTGGTGGAAGGACATCATTATTCTTGTTTCCCCAAATTGCTTTCCATTTCTTCTATAAATTGCTCTTAAGAGCTGCAGCACAAAGGTCTTTGAGCATGAGTTCAGAAGGCCTGAAAAACTTGGATTGTGGGCTTCATTTGAACTTTTTATTAGGAGCTTTAAAATAGATTTGTATCTTGAAGAGAAAAAGCTGTATATGAAATGAGTAAACTCTACTACCCCTGGTTTACAGACAGGGGAACTGAAGCTGCAGTACTGAAGGTAGCTGCTCCAGTGAGCTAATGGCAGACAAGCATGCAGGTGTCCCGACACCCAGCCTGCTACCCTTCCTGCTGGTTTATGGGGCCTCTTTAGAAGCTAGAGATTTGGTACCAGTCTTCTTTCTCGATTGCCTGTTCTTCATTCATTTCTGCCTCCGTATCCATCCAACAGTTGCCCTTCCTATGGCCCCCTTTGCATTGTGAGTCCAGGACAGGACTGAGCCTGAATGGAAGGTAAAAGTAGCTACCGTTGCTGCCAGCTTTGTGAGGTAGGGAAGTGATATTAGTGCCAGCCTTCTTTTCTCTCTTACGTAAAGTCTTTTCAGCACTTGATTTGCTGTTCCACTTTTTCCTCCAGAGAAGCCTACTTGTTCACTACTTGCCAGTAGCTTGAAAGTTACCTCTGTTACCTGAGGCTATGCTAGCTGTGGCCGGCCGTTGCATCCCAATTGCTTCTCAGCTCAGCTTCCCAGAGCTGGCTGGCTCTGGAGCAAGGCATTCATTCCTGGAAACATCCTAAAGTCTTCACAGAGCTAAGAATGTCATCCATCAGCTTTCCACTATTCAGTGTGTCCTGTCTATGGAGACAGAAAAACATCCAGTGTTGCCAATGGGAGGAACTGTTTGCGACGGTTACCTCACTCCCAAACACTGTGACCTGGTGGAGTGAGGAGGAAGACTCCTTCCTCTTTTTGTGTGCTGACTGCTTGTCTAGCTGAGTAATTTATGGTGTCTGTCATTATAATTTTGTAGTACCTTTCAGGAACGATCAGCTTATAGTGCAACTGATGGGCTTTTTTTGTTTGAAGGTGTCTTCCTGTGTCCACAAAATGACTGTGGAAAATGAGGAAAAGGGCCAAATATGTTCCCCGCCTTCTGACCTGATGTGTTCGTTGTGTCCTGAATTGATGCACAGGTGAAAAGTGAGCTCATTCTCCTTGGCACTGCACCAAGCCTTCTCAGTTCATTTTGCACAGCACTGGATTGTTTGATGCAGTGACCTGGAAGCAAGAGGGTACAAACTCAGTTTCTGAGTTCAAACCATTCCCTGTTTGAGGGAACTCAACAGTTGCTCATCAACATTCTCAAACCCAAGTCTCTCCTGGTTGGAACTAGCACAGCTCTGTTAAGTTTAAGTTGCTCTGTGTGAGAATATCTCAGTGTTTCACTTTGCGGGAGCCTGCAGCTCCAGCCTGCGTTCTCAGTGTGCCTTTGTGGCACTTAGCTGCAAACAGCTTAATGTAAGAGTTAACCAAATGAGGATTTTATGGAAACCTTATGGAGACTGGGTAGCTCAGCTGGTTTTGTTTGCTTGAAACCTCTCAGCCTCTGATTGTATCACAGAGGGAGGTATTTTTAAAGACAACACTAAGCCAACAATTCCTGAAACCTTAAATTATCCCGGATAAGATGTAGACCAGCACAGCTAGGACTTGCTGAGGTTAAGGGCATGAGCTAATAGATTTTTATTGGGATTATTGGCAGAGAAACGTGGCAGGTGAAGAGAGCATCAGCTCATAATGTTCATAGCTATGGAGTAAAAAAAAAAAGGAACATCTGTAGAAACCATGAAGAATATTTGGCTGAGCAGCACTGTAATCAGATGCATGTTCAACAGCAGGGTGTTTTCTGCCAGCAGCAGGACCTAGGAGAATTGGTTTCAGACTGCACAGAGTTAAAAGCAATTATACAGTGCAGTGACTTATGACTGCTTTGTGGTGCTAAAATGTCTTTGTCTGCCCAGACTGTGCAGGATCCAGCAAAGATAGTTCTGGGCATAGAGGAGAGCTCTGTCCTAGGCAATTTAAAACTGAATAGAGAGATGAAAGATTGGTAAGGAAACAGCATGCACCACAGCAGAGGTGGGGCTAGATCTTTTGCATTCTAATGAATGCTCTGGATGCTTGGCCAAAACTGATCCTTTGCACAAACTAGCCTGATTTTTTTTTTTTTCAGCACCAAGTACCAGAAGCAAGGGAAAATGAGGCAGAGACAGTGGGAGCAGGACTTTGCCAGGTATCAGTGGAGAGTGAGCTGTATAGGGAACTGTATCCCAAAACTGCCCAAGAAATGCCTTCTGAAAATTGTCTTCTGTTTTTAAAGCCTAGCAGGTTGCTCCATTTTCCCCATCTTTCCTTTTTCCTGGCAGCATAGTACTTTTCTTGTGATATCTTCTTTACTTTCTCACAGCCTGGTTGGTCACTCTTGGCACAGGAACGTTTTGCTTTGCAGTTCCACTCTCTAGTCTCCAATTTCCCCACTTGATCATGTCACTTTAACCCTCCACTGAATCTTTTTCTTTTGTTTTCTTATAGTAGCTTTTCCCTCTTTCTACTGTGGAACCACAGAATGTGCATCACTGTACAAACTCCATTAGGTGTTTTTGGGAGTGTGACCTTTATGAAGGACACAACGTATACCTCTAATTTTTCCTGGGCAAAAACATACACCAAGGTGAGCTCGGCATCCTATTTTGAAGGGTGGCCCAAGTCATTGCTTGACAAAGAATATGAAAGCAGGAGAAACAGTCACGCTTCCCTCAGATGCTCTCCTATTCTCCAACAAATTGCAGTGTAGGAACTTTTAAAACAGGATTCCTGTGTGTTTACCTAAAGTACACTTCTCTGCAGCTGTCCAGGCCAAGTGTGGACAACAAGCACAGAGCAGTCAGGAAACTTGGGCTGAGTGAGGAGAATCTCTGTGCAATGTGGAGTGCTTTACCAAGCTCATTTCTTTATACTGTGTGCTGCTGGGGGACCAAGATGGCCTCTCACGGTGACATTAGTACATATACGCCATGAGCGTGATGGAGCTTATGGTGAACAGCTCTGAGGTTGGAGGGGAGCTGTTGCAGTGCTGGACCAAGACTCCTGCCTGGGAGCGACCCTGTTGTACTGCAGCATGTGCTGCTCTCCTGAGCTGCCAGTTGTGAGCATGAGCAAATTAATAGCGTGGTGCTTCGCCAAGTTCTGTTAGTAGTCTTGAAGCTATGTGTGCTTGTTGAACAGAATTGTTCTGTTCATCACAGCAGATGAACCCATCAGAGAAAAAGTGATTCCTTCCAGATCCCTTCTCTCCATCTAGACATTGTTACGAATGTGATATCATTATTCTGTGCTTATCTGTTTCTTCCCCCCATCCCCTAACTCTGCTCTGAATGGCTTTGGTATTCAAAGCTCATGTGTCCCTACATAAAGCAGAGCAATTACAGTGTGATCTCAATGTGGTTTTCATTACAGCATTAACAAAACATTTCTTATTTATGGGTCTTTCTTGCTGGCAGTTTCTCTAGCTCAGAGAGTGTTCCAGTGTCTTTCTACATTCCTATCTCCCCACAAAACGGGTCTGAAATGAAAACTTTGCTTGCAGAGTTGTCACAAGGAGTGGCATAAGAGGAGTCGTCAGCCAGGATGAAGAGAGATTGTGCTTTGGTAGGCGGTGCAGAGAATTGTGGAGGTATTTTGTCTCATCTGAGGTGACAAAGGGACAATGGAAGTGCTCAGGCTCGCGATGGCTCAGGGCTACCCGCCTCGAGTGGGCTGAGGTATGGAGGAGAAGAGCTGCCGCAGCGCAGGTGATCCCGAGGGAGCGTTATGTGAGAGCAGCCAGGCTCCCACCCCCAGCTGGCTGTACTGGTCTAAGAGCCCAGTCTTCTCTCCTGTAGTAACAGAAGACTAGGTCAAAGCGTTTTCTGAGGCGTGCGTTAGTTGAACACAAATCATAAATACAGGGATAACAGAAGGAAATTGTTAGTCTGTGATATATGGGAAGTTTGGCTAACAGCTTTTGCAGCCTTTTCTGGACTAAAATATTGCTGATATTGCGAGTCCAGCAATCAGCACTTGCGATATTGCGGTGGCAATTTGAAAATGTTGTGCTTTCTTAAACCCTTCTGTAAGGGATCTTTGCAGTCTGTTTTCAGTATGCCAGCTGGTTCTTGGATGAACCATTAACCAAAGAAAAGGCTGCTAATTTTATCTTGGTTATACGGCTAAAAGAAAGTACCACAATCTGTCTTGGTCACCTTCTTTGGGTTTTTGTACCTCTTTTATTGAGGTTTGCTCTTGTGTGTTAAAACATCATGCATATATATTGAGGCTTTTATTATTATGGTTGGGAAGTACTCCAAGTCTTGGCTTGCCAGAAGGTTACACCCTGCTAATGGCAAAAGAAACTATTCACTAATGCTGGGAATAATAGATTTTACAGGCTGCAGATAGTTGTTAAAAGGTGTAGGAATGCTGGGTAGCGAATTATAGGAATTTGAGCAGTAGAAAGTACCTTGTTGAAAGGGCATCCACAGAAAACAGATGTGTGTTTGTGAGGTGTTTGACCCTTCTCCATTTCTGCACACTGCTCTGAATGGCTTATGCCTTGGGACTGACTAGTTTTAGTTGCCTGTGAGTGCGGTGTCCTGTGTGGGGTTTTTATACAGAGAGAACCTTATTTTGATTGATGGAGTGATCAGAGGTGCATAGGTAAGGAGCAAATTGTGCCCATTACTGTGGGCAGACTTTCTCAAAAGTGAGGCATTGCAATATTTCCTGAAGATGACCAAGCTCTGCCCTTGATTGGTGCCCGAGATGCGATCAGGGCCTGGGTGTCCTTTCTATAAAATTGGCAAAGGAGGCAAAGTGATTTCTTCATGGTTACACGGCCGGCTAGCGGCCGAGCTGAGAACAGAAATCATTTCCTGGGCAGCATAGTCAGCGACATCGAGTCGAGCACTCCACCCCCTGCCTTCCACAGCTCTTCTACTAGTGTTGTCAGCTGAGAGGAGTCCAAACCACAAAATTCAGATTTTTGGCACGAGATCTAGAGTTTGGGAGCGTTCAGGCCCTTCTCTTACTGCACAGGAATATAGCAAGTTTTTTCTGTAGCAGACGAGGAAAGCGGCGTTCTTTCAAATGCATCCTGCAGATAGAGATGCAATAGCGGATGAGAAGTGTTGTTTTGTTTGGTTTCCCTATGTAAGTTTTCCAGGAAGGAGTCAGATGGCCAGAGTTATGCAAACCAAATGGATCCTCTTTTGTTTAGAGCAAAAGAAAATAGTCACTCATTTTTGTGGTGAAACACAAACATTCTCCAAACAAAATAATATCTCCCTGTAGCCAGCCTGGCCAGCCATGAGTCCCTGCTTGGGACTCTGAGTCTGATAAACTTTCTAGAGAGGCATAGACTTTAATGCAAGGTGGGGGTGGGAAGGGAGAGAAAGAGAAACAAAAAAAAGCTAATGAGATCTAAGTAAAAGGCCTTGCAAAATTAAGCCAGCTTTTGTTTTAGTGAATGCTGGCATGGAGAATGCTTTGGCTTTTGCTGCCAGCGTTAGCAAAGGAGAAAACAAGACATTGGTCTTCATTTTCCTGGCATGTGTGCGCTGGGACAATGCCATAAATTTATGGGAGTTAATGATATCTTCATAAATCAGGGTGAGAACAGAACCGTAGGGCCAGATTCACCACCACCATGCATCTTCCTTGCTTGTGGAAAGTGGGAAATGCTGCTAGTTTGATTCGGTAACTCCATTGCAAAACTGAGTGCCTGTATATGATGCAAGCTCACCATAAATCCAGTGCCTGTGCTGTAGGCGATCGGAAGTGAGGGATGTGCATTGTATCACTACACTGCATGCTTTAAATGCCTGTTGTCTATCTGCCTCTGTTTTAATAAGGAAGTAATCTTCTAGATAGTATGGGGCTAGCAAAGGAAAACTCGGTGCTGAAAACATCTGCTCCTAATGTTTAGCACAGTGGAAATGTTCGTATGTGTTCTTGCACTGAGGCTGTGGGAAAACAGCGATAATACGGTGCTTTCCAGGCCAACAGCAGGAGCAGGGATCTAAAGAGGTCACAGGAGCTTGAATTGAAGACTGCTCTCAGTAGGTGAGCCACGATGCAGAAATGAAGCCTGTCTGTGAAAACCATGTGGCTGGCTAAAATGCTTCACTTTTAGCTGTTTGCCTGTGTCAAATAGTCCTTAACAAAATAACTGCTATGGGTAACCCGAAAATTCAAGTGTGTACATGTAGGCATGGGATTTCCTGGAAGCTGGAAACGTAAGAAAAACTTCAGAGAAGGCTACAACTTTTCATTACCATTTCATGTTTTTTAATGGAGCATAAAAAATAAACATTTCCTAACCTGCCTGAGGAAATAATCTTTTATATTGCTGCCAAAGCAAAGAAATATGCTGGTATGAAATAGGGATTATAATGTGTGATAGGAATTACTAGAGCAATATTACTGCTTTCTAAAATTTTGTATTCAGTGGAAACCTCTCTTTTAGGAATGCCTGAGAAAGAATGCTTGACTTGGTGAGTCTTGCTTCTGCATGAGGTGACAAGCTCTTGCAGTCCGTATCTTTTATCTTTATGCCTCATCCACTCCCGTAAAATGTTCTGCGTGACCCTGCTTCTGAGTGAACTCTGCTGAGCTAACGGCTGAGAATGGGGCCAGGATCAATAGTGCTCTGCTGCTGTTGCCCTGATCATTATTAGATACCATCCATGTGAACAAATCTATCTCGGCAGCCAAGTGAAGAACGAACAAGACTCACAGCTGATGCAGAAATTACTTTAGAGAAGGTTGCCACATTCTCTTTGGCTTGTGTCTCTTCATGGCTTTTCCTCTTTCCACTGGCACTTTAAATGGAACTGTAACTTGCACAAGTTTCCTCAAAAACAGAAGACCAGTCAGAATAGCTCAGCTCTTCATTAGATTGCTAAACGATTTGGTTAAACTTTCATCCTTGCTCCTTCCCATTCCCTCTTTCTGTCAGCAATGCACTGAACACTGTAACCTTGCTTCCACATTGCCAGTCTTACGTGTACCCTGGGAAGTTAAGCGCACTATGCAGTTGTGAAGAGACTTTAGATATTTAGAGACCACAGGTTTGCTGTCTGTATTTCAAATAGCAAAGCAAGGTGGTGATGAATTGTACTCCCGTTTCAACGTGGTGCCACAGAATGAAGGTCTCTTCCACCCTGCAGTATACAGACATAAGATTCAAGATTTGGACTGAAGGTGAGATTTGAAACCTTGAGATTTGAGAGGAGAAGGGGAAGGAATCTATCAGAAGAGGAGGGGCTTTCAAACAAAATGAAAATTCTAACTGGAAAATTTTAGGAAGCTGGTAATAATTGGTTGGTAACAGCTCATTTCAGGTCTGTAAGCATCTCTGTCGAAGGCCAGAGATGGTTACAAGTACAGCTGGTAGAAAGCGTTCTGATGCAGTGATGTGCTTCTGGAAAATGCTGATTCAGCAGAATCAACCCCTTCTGCGGGAATGTGTGGTTTCCGGTCCAAAAACCATCCAGCCCATCTGCCTGGTTTTCTGCCAACCTGCCCAATCTCTAGTCAGCTGGCAAATGGGCTGGGAAGTTCCTTGGGATCCCCATATCTCTGGTCACCAGAGAGGCGGTATAAAGTTCTGATTTAAGTTTACAAAAGAGTATTTGCTGATGTTCATGTTTCCCAGGCAATTGCCTATTGATAATTTTTCTCACTGCACTTTTAAAACCATAGTATAATTTAGGTTGGAAGGTTTAATTTAGATTCAGACGAGTCTGCCTTGAAGTGCAAAATTTTCCATAATGTACAATTTTCTTAACCCAGCTATTTTCAATTACATGTAATCTGTTGCAACTCCATCTGGTCTCCTGTACAGCATGGCTGTGATAAGTTACTCTGACCACTCAAAAAGCTTTGTATCTTCAGTTTTGTTGTGGCTTGGATATGTGGCATGATAAATTTCAACAGCATGGAGCAGCTGTAGGAATGGTGAGGGTGCTGCGTACAAGGTGTGGGTGACAGGCGGCGCAGGGCTTCCGATTGCCCTGAGGCATTTGGCTCTGCAGGGGCAGGTAGTCCTCAGCCCTTTCGTAGGAGCAATGGCACAAAGGGCTTTGTGGAACGGTGTTTCACAGTGAGAATGACAGAGCTGTGGCAGCCTGACAACAAGACAGTTTTCACGAGGGCTCTGCAAAGAAATGAGGGAGGAGGGTCAGCTGCCACATTTCCCCATCATTCTTGGGGGTGGTAAATGCAAGGTGTTAATTTTTTCTTTTTTTTCCTGAGGTGCAGGGTATCTGCTGTTACCTTGTATTTACTCTGTAACTCCATGGGCTGAAAGCATGCCTACAGTTACCTTGGAACAACTGCTGTGCAGTAGCTTTTTATCCCTCATACAGTGTTTGATCTTGTTTATGTATCAAGAGCGAGGAAAAACATTATTTAAGCTTGGTCTTTAAGGCCTGTCTTGCTGACCAGATAATAAATCCCAGTATTTCTTTTTTTCCAGATGAGAAGCCTTTTGTTGTGGAAGATACCTACTTACTCTGCCCAGCACCTGTGCTACGAGAAGTTGGCATGTATGTTTTTTCTCTGTACTCAAATATTTACTTTGCCTGTGGGAAAATGAGTCTGCATCATCTCACTATATTCTGTTGTTCTTACGTGCATCTCGTTCTGACATTGTCTCCTGTGCTTGTTTGGTTAACTGGCAGTTGTACACTGGAGCACAGGGGAGGGAGCACCAGCAGGGTGAATTAACCTGTACAAAAGGCTTTTCTCTGCATCAGGAGCCCAGGTTCCAGAGGATATTACCTAGTAGCGGATTGTGGACTAGCTGGCCTGACTTGCTTCTTTGGTTTTTTTTCAGGGAGGCAGCTCTCCAAGTCAGTATGAATGATGGTCTGAGCTTCATCTCTAGCTCTGTCATCATCTCCAGCACACACTGTGTAAGTTTTGATTCACGTGCCTAAAGTGATTCAGTAGGGTGATGGTACTTAACCACAGATGTTTGTTACACCAGTATTAGGGCTTCCAAGTTGAGTAAGCCTGGTGCGTGAAGGACCCGTTTCCTGCTTTTAAAGGTGAGTTTGTGAGTGTGGTAATATAACATTTTGTGTATCGTGTATGCCATAATGTGGCAAAGCTCTCGAGTCTTCAGTAAACACCTCGGACACTGTATCTGCTGTGGGCTGCAGACTGGAACGGGACTAGCAGGCAGTGGTGTGGAGGTGTCTCTGCCTGCTTGTCCGGCGCAAGTCTGCTGGCTTTGTTCGCTAGTCTGTTTCCTCTACAGCAATGGTGCTGCTCATTGTGAAAGGCATATGGCGGTTGTGATCACACCCTTTGTCTGGAAACCAGTATGGCTGCCAAGAAAATGTGGGGTTTTTTCCACTGAAGCAGCTGGCTTATGGCCAGCACCCTTCGTTGCCAGTAGTGAATTGCTGCACTCGGTCTCTGGTGGAATCAGGCAAAGGACGATGAAACCACTTATAATTCATGGTATTGCTGAAGATGCTGCTTCTGCTAAGACATAGCTGCTGGGAATAGAGCATGAAGTGACTTGCGCTAAAGGAGGTAGTGGAGGAATTCACTCTGAGTTCAGAGCAGTCCTTCATGCTTCAGCGTATTCAGCTTTGTTCATCTGTTTGAAGACCTATCTTCTGTGCATGGAATGGTTGAGGCACTGCTTTACTTCTCCCGGGTACTGACTTAAACTATTTTTTGGGAAGCCAGAGTATTCTTGCCAGAAAGACTTGAAAAATCTGTCCACAGCCTGCTTTTCTCCCTATCCGGTAAAGGCACATTGTGTTTCCGTACAGAATAAATGAAAGGCTAAGTTGTATAACATTGGATTACCAGCAGTCTTCTGTGGTCCACAAAGGCTGATGTACGAGATGAGGAAAGCCTTTTGTGTCACTTGATCTCAATACTTGTTCAACAAGGACAAGATTGTATGGAGAGACAGTTTTCAGAGCTTACGTGAGGGGTTATATTCCAAAACTTACAAAGACTTCCTTATGCCTTAAAAGAAGGGAATTTATTTTATTAGTTAATTTTTTGGGTCGAGTTCTCTTTGCTCACTGGCAAAAATGTATTTGCATCTTGTCAGCAAATTACAGGAATATTTTCCTATGTTTTGTTCATATGAGGCAAGACCTGGGAAAGAATTGTTAGAGAGAAATTATTCCTTCCTCATATCTTTCTTCCAGGGATAGAATTATTATTTCTAGGTTAGGTGAGATGAAATATCTGTTCCTTTTCTATTATTTTAATAGCTGTAAGGAAACTTTTGAAAATGCCTATGCTTCACAGCAGCGCCTACTACTCTGATGCCTCCAGACTGCGAAACTGGATTTGCAGTACAGCTAAGCAGCCAGAATTCCAATCCAGATCCTACATCCAAACCTAGATGTGTGGCATTCAGTGGCTGCTTGGAAAATGATATCTCAGTCTTCACTAACCAAGAAAGTTTCTCCTGGGTAAACAGACATTTTGTCTTTGTAGTAGTGGGGTTTTTTTTAAGTTCTTTTTAAAGACGAAACTGTTTACTGAGACTACAATCCTCTCTTTAATTAAGGTTATAAGGGCTCCAGTCCTGGAAATACCCGTATACAAAATGTGCACCAAATGACTTGTTTAATTAACTTCAGACCTGAAAGTTAGGTCTGTTTGAAAATCTGCAGCTGACGTGGGACTGTCAGAAAGCTGTGGAATGAAGTGATGGTAACAAGCAGGGAAAAAACTAAGGTTTTCTTTCCTGTGTGCAAACTAGCAATCAATGCTTTGGGTTTCCTCTCTGTGCTGTATTTCAGAAATGATCAGGTTTGGAAAGAGGTCTGGGATGTCATCTTCAAAAAGCTTCCCAGGTGGTAATCAGCCATTGTGACTTAACATGGCAGCCCCACACTTGCTTTGATGCAAATGCCTTGAACCCCAATCTCATTGCTCTCCAGAAATGGCTATTTAATGGGAGAAGGAACAGAGCAAGTGGCTTGACAGCCTGATAAGCTTTACCATTTCTTTATTTTCTTATGTAGCTCCACAACGAAACCTTCCTATGCAACATGTAAATAATCTGCAAATATCCTGTTTTCCCTATAAACAATACCTGTCCTATGACCTACCCATTTTCAAGGACTATCTGGAGGTAATCCAGGGAAGAAAATTCAGTTAAGAGCACAGCTGAAGCAGTCAGCTACATTCCCAGTAAGTAAAGACCAAATATGAACAGTCAGAAAAGTCTCCAAAGTTTGACTCCTAAGTTATGAATGTAGGTATCTGAAGATCAGGAGAGGTAGAGCCTAGACATTGAACTACCTAATGAGCTTTTTTTGTCAACCTAGCTGGCAAAAATTTTAGTGTAGGTTTTTGTGGTAAGGAAATTGGGCCATTTTCTCTTAGGTTGATAGGGCAAAGCTGTTTTATGCTAACAGAGGTCCCAACCTTTATTTAATATCTAAAGACTCTTAGGAACGAGGCAGATGAATAAATGGCAGTTTTATTGAGCAGTGAAAACTCTAGAAGGAAGAAGACACTTTTCATCTTAGGTCACTTTTTGGAAAGAAACAAGGGATCAAAGCATAGGCCTTTTCTAGAAGCGCATCATGGCTTTACTGCTGTAACTCAGCAAGGCCTGACTCTGCGATTGCCAGAAGCGAGGAGGGAAGGGCGCTTAGTATTCCTTTGCTCACATTGTGTTTTCTAACACTGAGTGCCAGCTGCTGAAAATGGGATACTGGGATTTTTTTGCCTTGCCCAGTGCTGTCATTCTTGTGAGGTTGCCAGTTAAAAGTGCTTTTTGCAGACTATGCTGCCTTCATATTCAAATACTGAATGCGTGGCAGAAAGTGTTCTGTGCAATTGTCTCCTTAGGAAATGTCACAGTTTTGTGTCTCTGAATGCAAGAATGCGCATACCTCTCCAGTATAAACTTACTCCCTCTGGGAATAGACAGGACTTTTGCTTGAGCCCGTATTGCCTAACTGAAGTAATTATTTGCACTTCTTCCACATGAGGTGTAAAATCTGCTACAGCATTTCAAAGGGGAGAAAATGTGGGAAGGTTTGGAATGAAGGCATACGTAAAGACTGACTTAATCTCCTTCTTAGACCAAGAGACACTTAAGTAGATCTTACTTACCAGCATTAAGTGATACTACTTGTCAAATCTGTCAACACCAAATGAGACCTCACTGTTGGAACACTGGTTGGGGTTTGGGGTTTTTTGTTTTGTTTGAAGGAGTCATACATACAGCTAAAACAGCCTTAGAGCTTCTGTCTGTGCTTTCAAATCTGGGCACTTTGGAATCCACTTGCCTGGACTGCAGGTGTCCCTTGTGCTTTGAGGGACTTCTCGTTTTCCCTAGCTTTCTGCTTCCTGAAATGTGGCAGGCTTCAAGGTTTGCAGCCCAAAAAAAAGTGCGAGGGGTGTCAGAAACTAAACTGCATGGGTTCTGTTGTATTCTGCCTTTTGCTTAATTGCTTGTGCTTTCCAATATCAGAGTACAGGCATGACTGTATATGCTTTTATACCTCCTTTTTCATGGGACTCGAGGAATTGCTCTTTTAGGTTCCTAAAATAAAATTGCCAGAACTACTTAAATTTTGTTTTTTAAAGTGGGTCTCCAGGCTTTCCTGATACTTCATTGCAGTTCTCTCTGTTGAAAGGTATTTTGATTTTTCATTTCACAAAAAAAAACCCCAGAAGAAGGTGTGGGAGGGATGTAAAGATGCTTTTGGTGCAGAGGATCTTTCAGCATTTCCATTTTAAAGTACATTTTGGGAAGACTTGCAGTCACATTAAAGTGGTCTCAGCTGGATCAGGTGGAGTAAAATCTCCATTTAAAAAAGAAACAAAATTCTTCTCAGTTGGCCCAATTATTTTCAAGCCTGAGGTATGAAATAGTCCACAGGAGGTCTCTGGGGATTTTGTTTTGTTTTTCTTCCTCAGGATTTTCAATATCAGTTTTTAGAGGCGAGAGAGTTGATTACACATGGGAGGCCCTTTTAAATCCCTTGTGAGAAGTATCAGTCTGGAATTTGCCCAGGCACATTAGCCAACAAATGAAACTCCAAATGCAAGAAGGTCTGCCTGATGTGTAAAGGAGTATCAGCCAGAACAAAGCTTGACTCCCCACTCTCGTGCAGGGGTGGCCTTTAACTAAAGGTGGAGTTGTCACTTTCTGAAGATGGTAAAAAGCATTGACACTGGAATTGCATGGGACTGTTCAGTTTTCAGAGTGCAGTCTTTACCTCAAAGAAGAGTGAAGGAAAGAAAAAAGAGAGAACCAGGTTAGTAGAGGAGATTTTTTTGTTGTTTTTTCAGTGAATGCGAGTCCCTCTCCCACCCTCATGTGAGTTCCTCAGGAATAATGCTTTTGTTGTGGTTTGTTATCATCCTGGCTTTTCTGCCTGTTTTGGTGCTCTAAAGTCTAATGGGAAACCTGGCTGGACAATGCCAGGTGCCCTCAAGATGATAAAGTGTCAAAGCATATCATGTCAGGAGTGGAAAATAAAGGCATGCTGAAGAGAGACCAGGGTGTTGCACCCACTGCTTTGAGATTATAAAGCAAGCCTACCGCAGTTAATCACATCTGCACAGGTCGTTAGGGGCTGCAGCATAGATCCTCACAGATTCCCAAGTGGTGCAGTGCAAGAAGAGGCATGCACTTCAGGGGGCAAGAAACTGGGAGGGCTGCATCCTGCTCGCCCTTGCAGGGTGCCTGCAGCGCCCTGGAGAGCGGGCTCAGTAGGCAGGGGCCTGTGTCAGTAAGGAGCTCTGTGGACAAAAGGGGGTTTTGCTTGTTGGAGGAATGCAGTGATTTCCATTTATCTGTCAAAAATGGACCAAACACAGGAGCTGTTGTGGTCAGGCAAAGCATTTGTTTTATTAAATTATGGAATGCAGATGAAACCCTCTAGCTTAGGGCAGAATGGTAATGCATGTAAATATCAAGCTTGCTTGTGCCCTCTCTGTGGATGGCCAATACTATTTTTCATTCAAAGGTTTTGCTGACTGCACACCCCAGACTGAGGATTACTGGCTGGCTTCTGGTAAAGCCACTAATAGTGGCTGGGTTTATTTCAGAAGCAAGAGGGCAACACTGTGTAAATCAGGGGCTGCAGACAGAAGTTTAATCCAGCTCCCCAGTAACTTACGTATTACCCAGTTAAACTAAGACAGGGCTGTCCTGAGTGTAATTTAGGGTGTTATTTGGCCCGGGCTATGTGACCACTGGCAGCTACCCCAACAGAATAGGGGAATGGCTGGAATGAGAGCGTTCTTAAGGTTTGGAGACGGCGTGCTGTTTATATGCTTAGCTGGGGGATAAGATGCCAGCATCTCCAGTATGACAAAGCTCAGCTGGCTGAAAGTATTTGATGAATTTGTCTCTTGGCTTGCTTGTCTTGGAGAGTTACTAATTTATTTCTCTGAAGTTGGTTTTTCAATATCTCTACCTTTTAAATGATGTTTTTCTTTCATTTAAAAGTTCCTTGTGGGGGAAGGAATCCCCCCTTCCATGTAGAGGGCAGTGAGGCTGTGATGTTACTGCATTACCTAAGCAAAAGAGAGCAAAACCATGCAGGGACATCCAGGTGACCTCTGCTGCTGGCAGAAGGTGCTAAATGGCAGCCCTGAATAGTGAAGCCTGCAAAGGCCAGGCATACGTAGGGGCAAGGCATTGCTTCTAAAGAAACGTCCTCAAGGCTGTGGCATCACACTGGCCCAGAAAGAAGCTGGGCTTGTTCCTCTGTTCTTCTGGACAGGGTAATCTCTTCTCTATAGAATCCAATGTGGATTTAAAACCCTTCTTCTCTCCAACCCTTGGAATCAGTTGTGACTGCTTGGACTGAGATTTCAGGAGGAGACTACCCTTGAAAGCATTCTTTAGGAGCCTTGTGGATGTATCCTGGGCATCTATTTAGCAACTAGGTCCTCCAATTCTGAGTGTTGAGGAGCTATTTTGGTTACACATAATGTTTCACTATCAGAACTTGCCACTATCTGTTTCTGTTGCTTGACTCAAATTAGACAGAGGCCCCTTCTGGAGGGCAAGACACCCTCACCTCACCCACCTTGTGCTCATATTCCTTCTTGCTTGGCCTTTGTACTGCAGTCACGCTTACGGATCTGACTTGTTCCCGGTGCTGTGTAACCACAGAAGACAAAGACAGATCCTGCCCCCAACTTGTTACTGTCTAACTCCTTGCAGCAGGGCTATTCACTTCAAATGTCGTACAGTGCCCTTGCTGCCAGCCAGGCGCTCTCAGCTTTCCAGTCCCTCAGAAAGGCATCGCCTCCCAGGGTGGGCTGGGCTGGGCTGGCTGCTTTGCAGGTAAATGAGGTGTCTTAGTTCTCCATTGCAGAGGTCTCTGCAGTATGCTAGCAGAGGCCAGAAGTACCCAGTAATTGAATAAAGTTGTCAGTGATTACAGTAAGATCTTCAGAAACAATTGGACACAATTTAGGTGTGACTTTACGGTACCTGAACAGTATATTTTCACATACCATGAAAGACTGAATTCTTGTTGCCATGATCATTTTCCTTTCTTTTAGCTTTTAATACTAGATTTTTTTTTAATGTGCCTGCATTTACAAAAGAGATATTAAGGCAGAAAATAAAGACTAATGTAGCTTCCGGTCCCGGTCGGGAAGCTGACAACTTACATTGCTACAGGTGTTGTTGCCTGGTTGCACACTCTCTACCTTTTATCTGGCAGACCAGAATATCTTTGTTGGGTGGCAGATAATTAACAATGAGAGTTTAAAAAGTAGTTTCATTCTACTGCTGATGTCAGTGGACCTTTGATAGTTGAAGGCACCAAGAAGTATGATTTATTCTCTGCTAAACATAAAAAACTCATCTTGTGACCGCAATAGTATAAGGCATAGGACCACGAATGCAGTGGGAACTGAGCATTCTCAGCTTCCACTAGTGCTAGGATGTTAAAAAAAACCCACAACCAACTACTTCTTCCTCAATTAGTCTCAGCATACCGCCAATTTCATATGCGAAGTTGCCCCACATCAGGCTTTAGCGGTATGAATGTGATGTGTGTTGCTTTCATTTGCACCTGTTAATGCCTGGGGAGTGTATGCTGCAGTGGTTTTCCCACTGCTTGAAAAAGAATTAGCAAGTAATGGCTGGTGGAGTTGGGAGGCTCTTAAAAAGGGATTTACTCCTGTTTGCCTGTCAGGAGTTTGAAGAACTGAAAGAGGGAGAAAGTATTAAATGCCGCTTTATGAATGCGTACGCATGCAGATGTGCACAGAGCGGGCTGCACACCAAGCCTTTTCAGGAAAGGGAACATACAATAGAGGAAATAATTTACAAGGCAGAGTTTAGAGGCAGGAAGTCAGTCCCACTCTGCTGACTGGAGCGCTGCTGCCAAGTTCTTCAGTGCAAAAAGAGAGCATCTCGGAGAGAAGCCAGGATGGGAATTAAAATAAGCCTTTGTTCATTTTCTAAAATGCTCCCAGAAGAGGAAAAACCACTAATGACCTCTTGCACTAGTAACTCTCAGACTCAAAACTGGAAGGGAGGTGAAAACTGCAGGGCTGCAGCGACAGTGTAAAACACATCTTCCTGGGCAGCTCTCGACTGGAAGAGCGAGGAGTATCACTAGCTGATGTTCCTATATTCCCTGTGTCGCCTAGTGAGAAATGCATGAGGCTTCTTTGCAAGAAGGCGAGGCAATGGAGGTACCCACACGTGGGCTGGGAGAACAATTCTGTGGCAGGATATTAGACTTGCCTTGTACTAGCATTGATTGAAACTCATTTTTATTTGCCACATGTATTCAGTTCATCATGGATGTCTTCCCATGTCACACCCTGTTCCTTCAGGAGGAGGGCCGGGGGAATTATGCTTGCAAAAAGGAGTGCCTTTCAGCTGAAAAGGGACGTGTTGGGTCAGGGTAGTTTGGGGAAACGACAGCATTTGGGAGGCGTATGCACTGCCGAGACTGGGCTTGCCCTTGTAAGCTAGGGTCCTATCTGTTGCCAGTAGATACCAGCCCCTCCTGACCAGAGATGCTCGTGCTCCAAAACCACTCTTGGATGGGAAGATCTCAAGGTGGTTAAGCGTGCTGCCGGGCAGTTAGCCCTTCCACAGTCCTGGATAGGATTTCACATTTTGGAAACCAGAGGAGAGCTGCTGGCTAGCAGTTGGGCCAAGCCGGTCCTTGGCAGTAAAAAAGGGGCTTCTTGCAACTATACATGTGGAAGTGAACGGATGCAGTGGGTTATTGCACCTGACAGCAACCTGGGGCAAGAGAAGGTCTCGCATAGGCAGATCAGAGAACTGGATGTCTTATAATGAAGCAGTTATCCTGGTGGCAACCATTAATAAATGGCTTAGGATGATAGGTGAGGTGACAGGTGGGGAACAGGCCTACCATTCTAGAAAGAAATAGTCCCTCTGCTCTCACATTTCCAGTTGCAAGGGTGCAGAAGCCATTGAAGTCAGATAAAAAGGAGAACTCGGTCTCTCAACCTTGAAAGGTTTTGCATTTGACAAAAGGAGGTGGGTACTGGCACAGCTTTACTACATCTAGGTATCCTGGTTTTTTTCCTGTGGCTGTTCGAAAGACTGAAGGAATTTGCATCTTTGAGTTAAACAATAGTGGATGGATTTGATCTTTAAATATGGAGAAAGAAAAAGTTAGAAAAATCAAGAAAGCACTGCAGGCTTGTAGTAAAAACTAATGATGCCCTTCACTGAAGGTTTTTTTTTATTCAAAAGGAATGTAATTCAGTGCTAAAGTAGGGTTTTTTCAATTGTGACTTTGTTCTGGGCTGCACAATTAAGGCTCTGCTAGTTATCAGGGTTCCTAAGTCTGCAGGCAATTAAAGTGCATTCACTATTGTATCAATAGAGGCTTTATGAAACTGCAGAGTAAATTTAATGAGCATTTTCCTAGGCCCTTGACCTGTATATTATTAGTTGAGGTATTGCTCTGTGGGAACTGCAGGGCATATGATTTCAGGTTTGTTTCTAAAAGAAATTGCTCTTAAATGCTTTATGCTGCAAATATAATAGGCAGTGAATGTTTTTGCCAACACAGGACACCCGAAGAGTTAAATGTGCAGAGGTTATTTCACTCTGATATTGCTGCATGGGCTGTTTTATAATACCCTTAAGTGTGGTAGGCATATTACAAATAGCATGTTGCTATGGTTTGGAAAGTAGGGATTCACAAAAGAGACCAATAAATCGGGTGTGGGGGCAGAATCACCGAATGGAAGTTCTGAAAAGTTTTAATCTGGAAACATCAAACTAGTTTGTGGATATGCAGACATTTTCCTGTGACAGTGCTGAAATTAACTACAAAATATGTACTGTAATCTCTGTACGCATGTACACCTCTAATAGCGAAGTCCTATTTAACATTTAAGTTGAAACAGAGCACTTTGAAACAGTGCGTTTGAAACAAAATGTTTCATTTTATTGAAATGCTTTTCTGTTGAAAATGTGATTTCAATTTAAACTGAGTTTTGGAAGGAAACTTACCGTGAACATGTCTTCTTGTGTGCGTTCAGGTCATGCTGGCATGCCCTTAACCTTGTCAGACTGACGGCAAGCCGCCTCTAACGGCCTGTGAGGAACTTCTGCTCAGCTTGGGGGGTGTGTGTACATGAGTGTTAGCTCAAGGAAGGGGCTCTTGAGATTTTTTTTTTAAGTGCCACTTAAATGCTACAATTCTCATAGACGTGCATGAGGCAAGACATTCCAGAGCTGTAGCATGCTGGTTTCCTTCCTTTCCTGCCTCGCAAAGAAGTGAACCCAAATCAAGCCATAAATGGTTGCTGTTATGACAAAGTCTTAATTCCACAGAGTTTTGTCTCCTATTATTCCAGTTGCTATTCACCTCCTGAAATGGATTTAACATACTTCTTATTAAGGACTGCCTTCAGGCACAGATGGAAACCAAAATAACTGCTTAGGTTTCACCTCAAAGGTTTTGTTGTTTTTTGTTGTTTAGCTACAAGTGGTGTGGGACAAGAGATGGCTGTTTCAGAATAGGAGCTCCTCAGTACTTCCTCAGTCACACCAGAAACATCTACAACCAAGCACGCGCTGTCAGGGGGAGCGCTCAAGCTGCTAGCGTTATTTCAGTGCCAGTGTGTGTGCAGATTGAACCTAAAAAGAGCACACTCGGCCTCTGCCTTTGTGCCAGTTGACTTCAGGCACGTGATGTCCCAGCCACGAAGCCAAGGCTTGCACACTCATCTCCAGGACAAAATCTGAGGCCTGACCCGATGCTATGACCTCTGCCTGTAGCTGTAGGGTGTGATTATCAAGATGCCCATCTGCAGTTAGAGTGCTGAAAGCTTGCAGCTAAGAGGCCCTGCTCCCGTGGATCTCCGCTGCTTCCTGCAGTGAGGCTGTTCAAATTGTGACACCTGAAGTTTGACAACTAACAGGTAATGGCATGACTACTAGAGACCTGAGCAGATGTTCAGTGGTGTGAAGTCTTACCACTATTGTTAGCCTTTGCTTCAGCATAGGTCTCTTCGTGGTGAAATTCAGGGGTCAGGAGCTTTGCATCAGAAATGGTAAAAGAATTCGGAGTGGTTTACCAAACCAGATGGGATCTCCCAGGGAACTAGAGAACCAAAGGGGAGGGCAAAGGCCTTTGGACCTCAGCACCTCTGAATGGGGAGGTGCCTGTCATCTGGAGACTAAGGAATCCCACTGCCGACACTGAGAGTATATACAGCTGAAGAGGGAAAGCTTATCAGTCTGCAGGGTTTTGTCATGTTGTATTTTTTTCATAAACTGTCCCACCAGACCCTGTTGTATTTAATGCAGGATGCAGTGCCTTACGGGTGAGGCACTAGCCTGGGACCGGACAAACTTGACTTCTCCCATTAGTTCTGCCATATCTGCCTTTCGGAAGTCTTGCTAACACTTCTATTTAGCTGGAAACTTTTAAGTATTTCTTCTGAAGGAAGTGTTTAGCTTAGTTTCATAAGCATAAACACAGCAATCAGGGGTTAGAGAATTGTTTTCCCTGACCAAAGATCTTTCCTTGTAACAGAGGGAGTAATGATTACTCCTCCTTCCCACTGTGTTTGCCTGCTCTGTTTGGAGTATGAACTCTTCAGGACAAGGGCTGGCTCTTGCTCTGGGTTTATACAGCCTGTGGTGAAGTGGTGTTCATATTCACTGGTGTTTATACTGGGCTGTGAAGCAAATAATGTAGGATTCTGGAAAAGTTTTTTGTTAAGTGGGCTCGCATCTTATTTCAGCTCTGGAAGGAGAGGAGGGAAATAGATCATTGCCAGAGGGGCATCTCATTTCAGAGCATGGTAAACTTGGAAAAAAGGAGCTGAGAACACCTATACTGGGTGACCTAGAACAGGTATTTCTTGCTTGTGTCCCCTGCTGAGCTTGGCTCCCACTCAGGCAGCTTCATGTAGACACCGATCAAAGAGGGTAGCATTGCAGAATGCTACAGCAGTGCGTTCAGTGAGTTTTCATTTCCTTTTAGAAATTAGGCCAGATTGTTTCTGTTATATTAAAAAAGAAATTCTCTGTGTGTGATAAAATAAATGATAGACATCAGTTTCTGTTGCTGTGATGGGAAAGTCCCCAAGAGAGTTGGGCAGAAATGGAGAGTGTTTCCTTCACAATAAAAGCTGCCTGAGTCTCTACAGTGTGAAAAGGCAGGGTCATTCTTTGTCTTCCCCTCCCCTGTTGACTAAAGGACATTAAAACTGTTTCTCCTTTCTCTCCAGGCAGAAAACCTCTGCCAGATTTTGGATGCTTATTCAAAACTGTAGTCGAGATTTTCATAAAGCTTTTTAAAAGCACTTCATTCTTTTCCTACTAACACGTCTGAAGGCTTTCAGCATGTTATTGCTCTTCCAGCTTGGAAAATGTAAAAAAGGACTGGGATACAGGAGACATTCACCTCTTCCCCATCTCTGGAATGACATTAACTGTGTTCCTCCTCTTTGTAAAGCACCTAAGGTTTAGCAGTGATAAGTGTTATTTAAGTTGCTATTACTGTAGAGTCACTCTGAAGTGAGACTTGGTTATATGGCTGTCTTCGTGCTGCTGGTCCCAAGTCTTGGTAGCAGTGCAGATATTTCTGCACTCCTAGCCCTGAAGCAGTAATGATGGCAGCTTTCCCGCCTGCCCTGGAGGTGACATCACGGGGCTGCATGGCAGCCTTACGTCCTCTGCTGCAGTTAACAGCTGGAAAGGCTCCCACAAGCTCTTCCGCACAGCACAGGCGACTGCTAGTCCTGAGAGCAGCTAGCTAATAGGGCGCATAGCTTCTGTTTGCTGGAGTAGTGGGTGCAGAACCAGATTAATCAGAGTATTTAGGCTTCTTACTTTCCCGTGAAGCCTGTAGGAGTTAGGACTAAATACTTTTACTGAACCCAGCCTTCAAAGCCTGCTGAAGCCAAGTGCTTGATGCATGTATTTAACAGAAGTCCATCCCTCTTAGGCACAGCATGAAGTCAGCACATTTAAACACATGCTTAAAGTTAAATCCATTTACTGCTGTGGTAACAAGCATGCATGCTACCCACCTCCCTCTCCCTATAAATCAACAGTGCATTAATTTGTCAGCCATAGTACATGAGTGCATTCGTTAGATGCACCTAGTACTTCATTCATCACTCCTGAATGTCAGTAGTCAAAGCCTTTGAGTGTCTGTGCGCTTTGGGGTTGTTATTCCAGGTTACCTTTCTGGAATGGCTAATGTATGCTGCAAATGCCAGTGCAGTAAAGTGACAAACTGGGAAATAAAATCTTAAACAAAAATAAGAAGATTGGAAAAAACAAACCAAACCCAAACGCAACAAAAAATGCCCATCTGGTGCATAGTAGCAGTTTTTGGAAAACCCTGAGAAATAAGCCATAGTTCCATTGAAATGCCAATGAACCGATTTATTGTTTGTTTATGAACTGATTTATGTTTGTTTCTATGTTAGAAGCACTGAGGATGTCTGAGATGAAATAGGGGGCTTAAAATCACAGATTCTGTCTTAGCTGTGTGTCTCTGCATGATTGCATACATGCTTCCTGGGGCAAAATTTTAGGAGCTTGGTCTTAGGCAGGAATCTGAGTAGGCAATGGCAAAAGAACTCTGGACAATGAGTCACTTCCTCCATGGCACAACCATCGCTGGAGTGGTCGCCCCTGCTCCCTGACTGTTAAGGGAATGTGCGTGCACCTGGCTTATACTAACCTTTTGGTTAGAGGGGGTCTTCCCAGGGGTTGCGTGCATGCCTTAAAGGAGCGTGTTCCTTTGTAGGACAGCACATATCTGAATGTTTGTGGGTAGATTTAAGGAAATAGCCGACGCCGTTTACTGGATCAGACTTTGCCATCCCTCCCCTCTTCTCTAGGAGCACCTACAGCCCAAGAGGTGGGCCGGCTGCTGTCCTGGGACAAAAGGATTCCCCCAGTCACAGTCTGGCTTCTCAGAGTCCATAACAGTTCCGCAATAACTGCTGAGTGAAATCATACATATATATATGTATATTTAAAAATATATATGTATACACACACACCCCCTACCTATGTATGAGGAGATGCCTTTGATGTGTCCTGCTTCAGATTTCTTGATATCTTTATATTTTACAGTATCTTCCAGAGGTTGTTTTCCATTGTACTTCAACAGCCAGCAATAGCTGTAGCATTTTCTTGGCCTTGTTGGGCTCTGGCAGGGAAAAGGAGGCTTCAAGGCACAGCTGCCTTGCTTTCTCTACCAGCTTGTTTGTTTCAAAGTCTACACGGTAGAGTTTTAACATGTCAAATGTGTAGCGTGTTGAAAGGTCATTTAAAGAGCCTGCTCTTTTTCATTGTACTGTTTCTTGATATGACAGCAAGGCATTTCAAAACAATGACTCCAGGCATTGTCTAGGTCTTCAGCAGTTGTCAAGCAGCAAGCTGCCAATGTTTTACACTTAGCATCCTGACAGGTATCTTAGTCGTCTGGCTTTTCTCAGGCGTTCAGGTGTAATGGAGTTTTAGGCTGTTGATCTCACTATGGGTACAAGCACCGCAGTTTTATCTCTAAGTAGTCAAGATGAATCCCTATGGGAAAGTATTACTGATTTCAGATAACTGTGTATTTAGGGGCTAGCCACGCTTTGTCTCCATAGGTATTTTTTACGGAAAATTCACTAGTTTAGTGTTAAAATTCTCTTTTTTGTCTTTAAAATGAAAGTTTACTTGGTCTGACAGCCTTTGTTCAATATGTGTTAAACACAGCTCATTGAATTATTCCATGGTTCAGTGTTTCCATGAACATTTGTATTGTTCTTCCAAATTTTGATTAAAAAAAATAATGGAATGAAAACAGACATTTGAAATGCTTCAGCCCTTTTTAACCAGCTATAAGACTGGGAGAAAGATTTCAAAATGTTGGTGGAACTTTTGCAAACTATTGTTTATTTTTCAGCTTGGATAAGTGGCAGTTTCTAAGCAGGGTTCTAGATATTATACAGAATGATAGCTAAATTCTAGCAGAAACTGATCAAATAAAGATAAACCAAAAGCAGAGTTCAGGCCACTTCAGATGATTATAGTAGGATTTATTGTGTATATGTGCTTTGTCCTGGTTTGACTTGCCAGGCTTCCCTCAAAGCCCAGTTTACAGCAGTGACAGCAGTCAGAGCAGATGAAGGCAGGATTTGCAGTTCCTGATTAAGGGTCTCAGTTTGACACTTTGAAGCTATGTCTGAGCCCAGAGAATTCAGTTCATGTTTGTCTGGAATATCTTGATGTTTGCTCAAATACAAGAAAAGGAATTAATCCAACCAGATTTTTTTTTTGGGGGGGGCGGGGGGACGGGGGGAAGATGTTCTGTTTTAGATATTGGAAGGGCGCTTACTCCTGCAGGCTTGCCAGGCAGCACTGGCTTTAGCAAGAGGCATTACCTGAGTGAGAAACGTAAGATTTGGCAAATCAAAACTTTTTAAGTCCTCCGGACTGTTTTGCTGCTGTGATACACAGAATAGCAGCTGACCACATCAGCTGCCTTGTAGAGAAACAGATGTGTTAGGGTAATGTAAATTGGTCTTCACAGATTGTCTTGGGGGCGGGAGGGGATGGGGGCCAGTAAAAACCTGTTTTTTTAAAAAAAAAATTCCCAGAACAAAACAGTTAAAAGGCCACTTTAATTTGTTTCGTATTTTTGAAGATTGATTTTAAAGTATTCTTAATGATATATTTGTTTCAATATAGGGGCAGAAGGGGCAGATAACAATTAGACATAAAAAGCCATATTTCTTCTACAATTTCATGGCAGGAAAGAGTCAGGATCACATTTTTCTAAAGCGTTGAGTATCAGCAGGTTCCATTTTGCAGATGATGGATGTGGCTTTATGCTGTCTGTCTAGAGAAACAGCACCAAACGTGCAGCTCGGTCTTCTCAAATGAGCTTTTATTTTGTGTTGGGGTCCAAGTTCCATTTCCAGAGAAGTCTTGGGTGAATTCTCCTGTGGGGACTCCCTCTTGTTTCCAAGTGTCAAAGATCAGGTTGTCTTGATCAAAGCTCTCCAGAAATTTCTTCTACACCAGAAAAGAATTTAGAAAATGCTTTCAACCTGATTGTTTTTTCCATTACTCTTCCCATTATGGTATGAGGGGGGATCATCTGGCCATTGAATTACAGTGACTTAAGCAGGCACTCAATTTTCCCATCCTACAGGTCAGTCTGCTCTTGAATGTGTCCTTAATCTGGCATTGTGATCTTGACACTTGGGTGGAGTTTTTTAAATGTCTGGCTCTTACGTCAAGAACATCTCCAACAGGCTTAAGTCAGGACTGCCTGCTTGCTTATCTCGGAATAGGATGATACTGGGGAGGAGTGCTATAGGGAAGTTGGCATGCCTCAGGAAGCCAAGAACATCTGGTTTGGGTTAAATCTAAGTGACAAGAAATAATGCACGTTCGGTTTTGATGGCTATATTGAGCCAGCTTATGCAGCAGTTTGCATTGTTAATTGATATCAGAGAAGGCAAATGCCTTTTTTAATGGGGGAATTATCCCAGTTAGAGAGGAAAAGGATCTTCTAGAATTAATGGCTTCTGATGTGGAAAACCCCTGTATATTGTTGTGATGGTGTGTATGTTCAAACTTCCTTAAAAAGCTCATGGTAGAATTACCCTGACTTGGCACTGCTAAGAGGAGCAGGATGACCTGAGTTGTGGGCCCATAGAGATCTTGCTTCAAGTTTTCTGTTGGAGTAAACTTTAACATCGCTTTCAAGTTTATACTGCAAGAAGGGAAAAGAGTTGCAAAGAAAGGAGAATGCTTAAACTGCAATGAAACATTGTGTTGTGAGCTCTCTTTTAAATATTTTTTTCAGTCTTCACAATACTCTGAGGAATATTACATTAATTTTGATCTGAAGTGAAATAAGTGGTTTACATAATGGTGAGGTTCCAAAAATCGAGACAAAAACCTGTAACTGTCTGGGGAGGGAGCTAGAGGTCTCAGCCTCTTTGCAATGAGGTGGGGGGTGGGTGCCACATTTGGATGTGTGAGAAGGGAGGAAGACTGCGTTTTGTATGAAAAATAAATGGAGTATGGCAATGGCCTTTGAGCGTGTCCTTGCCTGGAGGCAGGATGCGCAGGTGAGGTACCGTGGAGAGGGGAGTTGTGCGCTAGTGGTGCTCACAGGCTCTCTGTGTTTCTCTTCCAGTCAGATGGGACCATCCTGGCTATTGCGTTGTTGATCCTCTTCCTCCTGCTGGCGTTGGTTCTTCTCTGGTGGTTCTGGCCTCTTTGCTGCACAGTGGTAAGTGACAGAAATCGTTAGCACAAAACAGCAATTCAGTGTTGCATGAGTGTAAGAAATGAGTGGGAAGGAGGCAAAGTTTTCCAGTAAGAAAGAACATAGGACTGGTCTTTGAACAAGGCAGTGTTTCTTTCACTGCTGGCACTGTTTTGTGCTTCTATTTCATCTGCTTGACCTTTGGATTATACCCATGAAATAGCAATGTTGCTAACATACAGACCCTGTCAGGAGCCTTTTAGTCTTATTTTTTGGTCACAGAATGGAAATGGTTTGCAGAAGCATATTAGTTGCCATGCCTTTTTAGGAAGGAGTGGTTTTTCTGGATGTTCTAATCCCTGTGTCAGTATCCCAGTGCTCGACGGGTCCTGTAGCAGGGCAGGCATGCTGAACCAAGGCTGGAGTCTTTGTTCTGCCTCAGGTACAAGGAAAAGACATTTCTAACTGTGCAGACTTTTGCAAGATTAACTTTTTTCCTGGCTCACCATGTCTGAAAAGCACTTTGAAATATCCGAATGACAGTTTCAGTAAAAGTATGACTATGCTTCACTGAGCATTCTTTCCTCCATGCTTCTTCACAAAATGTTCTGTGGAGTTAAAAAGCACAGTCGCAGTGTTAATAATTAAAAAAGGCAGACAGAAATCAGGGGAAAACAGGAGAGAAGGAAGAGGTCAAGGGCGGCGAGAAGGAGCTCACAGGACTTGAGACAAGCTTTTCTCTCGCACCTGACCCTGCTGTTTGTCTGCAAAGACCTGTCGTACCCCTGTATGTCTCTGCTGATCATTCCCTAGGGCTGCCTTTTCCAGTGGAGATCAGGGCAAAGGCTGATTATTGTGGAATACACAATACAGTGAAGCTCTACTCTTGCTTTGGGCCTGGTTTGTGCTGCAAATATAGAACAGGAATTAGGGATGTACAAATGCCAGCAGAATTGGAGTCTGGTTTTGGTGACTGGTTTCATGTCATGTTTCAGATGCTTCTTTTAAGACTGCCCAAACTGGCCCCAGTTTCTGGGTCACTAACATTATTCCTGATTTTAAATCACTTACCCAGTGTTGTAAATTTGCACCATGTTGTACCGAACCTTGATCTGATGCTGAAAGCTTTGGAGCCACAAACTGCAGGAGAAGTCACATTTGAGGATGAGTCTTTGTGGCGAGACGTATTTCTCTACCCAGAACAAGGATGGAAATCTCACAGGAAAAATCTTAGTTGTCTATTTCTGTTTCTGGCTGGAAATGTGAGGGGTAAACCACTTCTTTTCACAGTAGTTTGGCACCTCTGTCCTGAGATGAAAACCAGAAGGGAAAAAAATATTTATTTGGACTTTTCAGAACAATAAAAACGATCAGTTCTAAAAATGGACAAAGGGTTAGCAGTGTGGTAGGTTGCTCAGAGTTATTTATTTGTCTAAGCTAGATGGCATGTTCCCAGAGAGGTTGGGTCAACTTCTTTGTTGGTGCATCTGCATAGAAGTCAGTGGAGATGTGCCCTGTACAGATGTTTACACTGGGATTTGGTGGAGAATGGAGGTGATACAAGGAAAGCCTCTAAGTGATGCTGCCATTTTAAGGCTCTGTTACAGGAGAGAGATGAAGCTGATAGGACAAAGGCATGAATAAAAGCAGCAGCTTTATGAAGTAAAGGCAATATGGAGCTATGTGTTGAGAGGGTAGTGTATGGGTCTGCTGCAGTGGAATGATATGAGGATAGTAGTATGAGGATAGTAGTCGTATAACAGCGTTCCTGAAGTGTGAGAAATACAGTCCAGATAAGGGAGACGGTGCAGCAGAGATAGGGATTCTCTTGTCCACATGAAACTTTGTAAGCTTAATATTTTCCAGATTTAAATTCTGTACTTAAAAAATTTGTTGTAGATAAAAGCATTTCCTCGCCCTCTCTTCTCCTCCTTTACCTCCCACATTCCCTCTTAGCAAGGTCTCCAAGTGGGGACTATCCCACTGATATTTTCCAAATGTAAGTCAAACACATCTCTCTACTTGCTGGAAGATATTAATTCAAGACCCTGTACAAAATCTCTTCCATCTCTCTGGGATGGCAGTCTGGTATGTTTGGCAGTAGATCAGCAGCTAAGATACTTCACTGTGTATTGCTTACCCAAAGATTCTGTAAAATTAAAGATAAATCCACAGAGGAGCACCCAGCGTGTTTGGCTTAGGGTAGGGAGAAAGAGAGCAGAGCAGCACTTATTTACTAGTTCAGTAATGGCACATTAAGGAATGCAGTGTTGTCAGAAGCCCAGAGTGAATTAAGGGCAGAGGAACTGGCTTGCACAACAGACAAGAGAGGCAGGCAAGCAATAACCTCTAATAATCAAACCGCAGACCCTGAGACACTGCTGTGGATTCAAGCCCAGGGACGTTTCAGAGATAATTGTGTATGTGTCCAGGGGAAAAACACAACAAACTTTTTTTTTTTAACCAAGTATAAATTTGTTTGAGTGACAAGCACATTTCTAAACCCTGAAATTCCTCTTGGCATGCTTTTTAATCAAATAGGAATCATTATTATCCAGCAGTTCTTCAGGAAAGACACCAAGCCAGCTTCATCCCTGGAGTAAATGGACTGAAGTCCAATAGACTGACTCTGGAGATTTATCTGGAACCCAGTATCTCTTTGGCATGTACCCATAAAGAAATGCTCTTTCCAAGTGTATCCAAGTTTATTGGTCTCAGAAGTATTCTGGGATGAAGTCTGGAATTTACCACTCAGTTTACAGTAGATGCAATTGTTGCTTAGTGGATCAGAACAATAATTAGGTCTCTGCTGTGCCTGACACCAGCACAGGCAAAACTTCCCTTGATATCTGGGGGGGGATATTACAAAAGCATGGGAGCCAGGTGCTAACCTTTCAACAGGTTTCAAGGACGTTTGTTCAACAGCAACAGAAAACAAAGACAGATAATTCTGCTGACACCCCCAACACTGTACACATTAAAAGAATGATGGCAAATAAAGGGACAACTACAGCAGGATGACCCCACTTTTCCTGGGCAGAGCGTATCTGCAAAACAGCAGATGCCAGATCCTGGCCTCACTGATGTTAGTGGGCATTTTGCTGTTGTCTTCCCATTCCTCCTCTTTCCTGAACACAGCATAACCTGAAGGAGTCTGAGTGATTGTAGTAGTAACTGTGTGTGCAAGAGGCTATTTAGGCGCCCAAGGGCGAAATTGTTCAGGGTAGGAGGCCAACATAAGGCTTAGGTTTAATATTGATATAAACCAAATAGATTTTAATATAGATGTAAGCCAAATAAATAATATGCCTCCAAAACCATCTTAAGGAGGATTTTGCAGGCACATTGTTAGATTGGCTTGGAGAAGGAGCTGGTTAAAGTGTTTTGGATGTATAGCGAAGGCATAATTAATACAGTAGTTGGAAGGCTTGTCTGTCCTGGGACAGTTTCCCTGTGCCAATATGCAGCACCACACTAAGCGAGTGTCTCCCATAGACCCTTAAAATTGTCAGGCTGAGTGAGTTGTGCTTGGGCCATGCTTTGCCCCTGAACAGGATCTGCCTGAAAGATTAGCCCTGGCATAGCTGAAGTGGCGGCTATGGTCAGTCTGCCCCGAGCCTTGGGCTGAATCTTAGCTAGGGCAGTCCAGGGGATAAAATGCAGAGGATATGAGTGGAAATATCCCCCTGGTGCAGCTGAGACTCAAAGCATTTCCCCACATGCTCGTACATCCCATCTCCTTACAGTTTGATGAGGTAAACATGAGTCTTTGCCTCCCTTATGCATCCATACAGTGTGGCCTGAGGTGGGAGGGAATGAGAAGCTGGTCTGTGTTAATTGCCCACCTAGAATATATACACCATCTTACTCCTTTTTATACTGCAGCTTTTTTAAATACAGGGGTGTGGCTGGCATATAAATGAGGTGTTGGTATTTAAGCGTCTAACACCAGTTTTAACTTTAAAGCTGCTTTCTGGAAGGAAGCATGGAAGAACCCAGCAATTTGTTTGGCTCTCAGTCTGTACTGCAGCTGACCAGAAGTTTTGGAAACAAAAAGCTGGATGGAGAAAATACAGAAAATATATATTAAAACCACATGAAAATCATGGATAAACTGGAGGAAGAGGAGGGGAGGAAATGCATAGACTCTACAGCAACCCTGAAGAGTCATAAAATTACATGGTGCATGTTGGCCTGATGGAGATTACTTACAAAGGTCCACGTATTCTGATTCCCACCCGCTCCCATGTGCACGAGGCACAGTTTTTCTGCAGCTATATTTTGGGAGAAGAGAGCATGGGGTCATGAATCATCTGAAACATTCTTGAGACAAACCAGGAGAAAAAGGAAGACGCAAACATGCAGGCAGAAATTGCTTGTGGACTCCGCAGTCCCTGCCTTTTGTTCGAATCTGACCTATTGAGGCAAGCGCTCCCCTAGTATAATGTGGTACAGTTTTGCTGCGTTTATTGCAGCTTAATGTGGTGTGTAACATCCAAGCTCTGAATCTATGAATCTATGCATGCTGCCACAAATAAGTGTCTTCATTTATAGCACAGTCTATCCAAAACATTTGGAGGTAGCGCTGTTATTGTAGGTTTAAAGTAGTGTAAATAACAGAACCTGACGTTGCAATTGGTGTGCACAAAGGGCAGCAGGAGGATAAAGACGGTCTTACTCACCATCCAGAGTACCCACAGCAGTTTGCTGTTCCTCTCAGCCTCCTGTCAGTCAGGTCAGGATGGTTTAGATATGGATATAATGCCCTATAACTGGCTGTCGTTAAACAGGCTAGCATGGATCCTGAAAACAGCATAGCAGAGGCATTTTGCCTGGGCTAATACCATCGGCTGTACAGCAGCCCAGGTAGAGAAATGGGCTAATAGAACAGTGTGTGTGCCAGGCACTGAGCTAGGGTGCTTTGACATGCTGCTGTGATGTGTCATCACCAAAAAGTTAAAGCCAAATTCTCCAAAGTGTCCGTCAGTTCTGGGGTGTCCAAACTGAAAGATATTCATGGAGTACCCTTTTTGGAAAGTGCTAAGCATTGCCCTCTGAAAGTTAGGAAGGGAGCCATTTGCCTTTAGGTGATATGCCTAGACTCCAGATTCCCAAACTATTTTACCTGCTAATTCATTTCCTTAAGGCCAGATCCAAAGGCCAATTACATTAATCTTAACCAGCTTCAGCACCCTGTGTTCCAGACCACAACAGATACTTAACACAGAGGAGGCACTGTTGTTCTTTGCCCCGGTCCTGCATGGGAAGTACTTAACTCAATAAAAATTACTTCTTCCTTTTGTTTTTTTCCCTGGCCGCCTCTCACCTCTTCCAAAGAAAGTCAGCTCAGCCCAGCTAAGGAGAAATAGGTCTTTAGGACGTAGTCTTACTGAACCAGAAAATTAACTAGCAATCAGTGAGTGAGAGCAAGGGCTTCTGCATATAGCTGAAAGTAGCTATGATGTTTTTCTTTAGTCCAGAAAATTAATTTAATTTATATAGTCTTCCAAAGAAAGTGGGTCAGGCACTTGGAGCAAACCCCATGGATTCTGGCCTTGTTTATCTGTGTAAGTGAAATAGCCTAGGAAAAGGAATGACCTTTGCAGATGGCTACTTTTTTTTTTTTCAATGCATTCCCTGGAGAACTGCATGTCAGCCCCATTCAGTTGCAAACTGTACCAGAGTTAATTAAATGGAGGGCTTTTTTTTCTTCCATGATGTCATGTCTTTCATAAGTGGCTGATTTTGACTTGTGCTATGATCTGTATTGAATGTAGTTTGTGCAGGTCATCTTGGAGTCTTAGGTGTGAAACAGCCTTGTCTCCTAGTTTTAATGAGCTAAAATTGAGATTCCTGGATCTGCTTGCAGGCTGACAAGAGAGATTGACTTAAAAGAATGAGTTAGCTTTCCTATTGGACTTCATTTACCTCTTACTAGTACGTCTAGGAAGAAGAATGTATTGTACTGGAGATGAAGAAATATGGACAGGCTCCTGCTTGTATTAGAAACTTTGAAGTGTAGACTAAATCTCCAAGGATTTAATGGGTACTTAAAAGACATGGCAGAAATGAAACAAATAAAAAGGAAATGTTCCTTTACCCAACTCATAACTAAAATATGAAACTCTGTCACAGGACTTAGAGGTCAAAACTATAAATATGTAAGAAAAAAAAAAAGGGTCAGATGGGTCATAGTTAATGCTATTTAAAAAAAACCCTGCTTATTAAGATAGCAAAAATACATATTCTTATTTTCCAGAAGAGTGAAAGTAAATAAGGACAAAAACTCTGCTCAGTTAACTGTATGCTCCCTTCCCAAATTTTAGTCCTAATTAGATGTGAAGTCCTTTATTTATTATTTTGTGCTGTTTTCTCCTGTAGTCCTCATTTTAAATGATGATCTGTTCCATCTTAAAGCAGATACACTTCACTGACAAGAAACACATTGCCCCAACTTATCATATAAAACTCCAGGGAGAGTTACTGAGTATGTGCTTGCTGGACACTGTAAACTGTCTGAGTTTTCTGGTCTCCCAAGATGGAAAACATCCTAGATGCTTTGCTGGCATATGCAAAATTTGGATTCAACATGTGCTCTCTTATGCCTGAATGGCTACAGAAATTTCAGGGCAACAGAAAACCAGTCCTAGGAGGTGGCTAATAGCATTCCTCTGCTTTTACACTGGGTTATCCACCAGCAACAGCTGCTTCTCCATGCATCTGCGACATCAGGGTGGGTCAGCTAAGAGAGACCTGTGTCAGTCATGCATATGGTGAGATCTGTAATGAAAGGCAAAGAATTACTGTCCTGAATTTTCACGGCTAAGTGTGTAGAAGTGCTGACAACCATTCTTGAAGTTCCTTCCTCTGCCAAGAAAAGCCAAGGGCCATCTCTCCATCCCACAGGCCTTTACTACTTGAAAACAAAAGACCACATTGCAAGGGTTTTTTAACAGAGTGATGATGTAGAAACCCTCAGGTATTCCTCACCTAGCAAGCAAATATGGTTGCTGACCGATTATCATTTTCTTCTTCCAAAGACAGGAATAGGAGATACGGTTGCAGCAGCAATCACAGAAATGGCTTGGGGTTATCAAAACAATTGCAGCACACATGAACAAACACTTCAGCCTTGCCAAGCTAAACTAGCCTAAGCATTTTGCTTGGCCAAGCATGCTCCCAGCTGATTGCGTTCAGCAGGTCCATGTGTGTCATCTGGCGAGGCAGAGGGAAGGCAAGAGGTGCAGCCCAGAACAAAACGTGGCGGACGCGAGTCTTCTGTGCCAGTGTGGGCTGTATCCTCACCGAGTTCCCTGTAATGGCATTTTCTTTCTTGTACTTGAGTAATTGTTTCTGTTTGTGCAAAATGAGCAGGTGTAAGACACTGCCTTTCAGCTCTGGGACCTTGTTGTCGCCACTTGGCGCTTGCTTTGCTCGCTTGTGTGAGAGGGCACGAAGATCCCATTTGCTTCACTGCCTCCGGTACCCCAAAATGAGGGTCTCGTGCATATACAGCTGTAACTATAAGAATCCAAAAGGGAGAAGGGAAAGATTTGTACTTTTTGTAGACCAGAAGCCTTTCCAGACCTGGGCAGTGAGACAGAAATTTTTCTTTTTTTTTTTTTTTTTTTTTTTGGTAAGGTTTGAACTTTGAAAGACAACTGAACTCTCCCCATCTCTGGACTTGTCCAAACTAACCAATCTGTGTTGCCAGCTTATGGGGTGTTCAGTTGCTCTCTTAGATGTGTGTAGCACTTAAAAATGGAAGGAATCTTTCCCCCTCCTCCCCCTCTTGGACTGTGATAGAAAAAACTTGATCTGTTTATAGAAATCAGTTAGCATGTGCCTATGTTATGAGAAGGAATGCAAATGTATGAAAAACACAGCCATCTCTTCATTTCCAAGTCTGTAATCTCAAGAGTTTCTAGTGATACTGGCTGAGAAGTTGTACTTGAATGCTTAGCTGGACCAAATATGTTGGACAGATTATCCTGATGTTTCATGCCAATGCAAATGAGAGAAACTCCACTGGAACCCACAATGTTCCATCAGAATAATGTTAGAGGGAGGGAATAAGGCCACTTCCAATAGGTATATTTTGGATCAGATACCTGAAATTTCTCAGCGTTCAATGGGTTTGGATTAAGGGGTTTGGTTCAAAAGGAGGTCTGTTGATAAGTGTCACCCCTCACAGTGACCAAAACATATCTGAAAACATGGCTAGAAAAGCCTTCTGTGTATTTTGGTGCGTTGTACACGCATGTGTCATTATTTATTGTGTCAAGAGACATATAGGAGTTTATGCTGTCTCCATCCTCTTAAACCAAGGAGCAGCACTTGAGTAAACTATACTGATACCCACACTTTCCTTTCCACAGAGCAATACTCTGATGCAGATAACTTTTAATCTGCTTTTCATCATTTGCTTTCCATTGGGGAAAGAGCTGGTATCCCCCAGCGCTGCATGCACAAGCTAGGAATCACAGGGTAGACAGAGATGGATGCTGCATCGGACACTCGCCAGCTCTGCTACTCAGCCTGAGCTCCTCTGGGGCATCGCCCCTCCTTTCGCCCCAATGTCGTCGGTGGCTTTGCAGCCATGGGCTGAGCCACGGTTCTGCTGCGTCGGAACGAGCCATGTTGGGAGCGGGACAGCAGGTGCACCTACCATGCTCCTCAAATGTCATTTCATGCTTCCACGTGTGCTTTGTGCTCTGTGCATATAAACAAAGATTCAGAGTTGATTCCTAAAGCATGAAGATTTTTTAGCAGGGGTTCCCGGAGGGCACTGTAGGCCACGAAGAAAAAGCCCGGCTGCCCAGGAACAGGTAGGGGCAGAGCTCTACAACCATCACTGCCCTGGGCTGAGATACAAACAAGGGACTCATCCAGCCCTGATCTCCTCCCTAGCCAGAGGCACATGCTCTTCATTAATGGCCACATTGCATGACTCGGGGTTTGCAGAGGAAAATAAAAACAGTGAGCTCATCAGAGAAGGAAAAACATGAGTGAGAGGAATTGCTGTAAATATTTATATCTTCAGGGCCTTTAATGTGATTGTCATTTTCCCTTTCTACATTTAAACAGCCTAGCTCTTATTGTTTGGGACTGTGCTATTCCTACACATCTGTACCCCATGCTCAGGCAGCCTCTACACCTAATACCCAGTCCTGAGAGGAGCTGAGGATGCTCAGTGCTATCTCCACAGGCGCTCAGCACCCTGACAGCATCTGTATCGTGGCCTGGTGTGTAAAGAAAGAGCTGCCTCATCCAGATGGGCTTAGAACTACTGGAGAAAATCCATCCCTGGCTGGCAATTGCATTGACACAACTGGCTGCATTCAATCTGTTGACTGCAAAGGCTGTGCATTGGGGTGCGTCTTGTGTAAGGGAGAGATATTTGACCTGCCTGTATGCAACTGCTTTCCCTTTGGAAGGCTCTCTGTTGCTCTTGGAGTGGAGGGCTGTGGTAATAGCCAACTGCCTGCCGAGCCCTAGATGCAAACTTTTTGCATGAAATAATAGCCTCACGCCCACATAAACTTAAATTGTTTCTATGGAGAATATCCTGGACCAGTCTAAAACCTCACCCTGCTTGCTTTATTAGAAACCCTGGGAGAGCCTTAAATGTATACTTTTTTTTTATAATTTTTTTAAAGCTTACGAGTGAACTATATTAGCCTGATAATGTGAAAAGCATTTTTCATGAGAGCATGAGGTGGCACAGCCTTCTGGAATGGAGTATGGGCCTGGGAGACAGAGGCTGGGGGCTTATTACTGCTTTACAATGTCTCCAGGGCATTTTACTTCACCTTGGTTTCACTTTCGAGTCTTTGTTCAGACAATAAGTTATTTGAGGCAGGATCTGTACATGTGTGCAGTGGCCGGTAGAAGGAGATACTGATTTTAGCAGGGTTGTTAGGTGAAAGAGTGATTGCTGTGTGTTGCTTAGAGCCAGCACTGACTATGGCTCCTACTGGAATTAGGAGGCTGGAGAATCAAAGATACATGACTTTGAATTTGCTGTTACCTCACACAGGGCAGGGGTCACCTAATGAGTAACGTGAGTCCGGAGCTGCAATTAGGAAATGTCTATATGGCAGGGCTTTGGGATGCCTCCTCTTTCCCCTCTTACTCTCAGTGACTGTGACACCAGTAGCGCATGTAGCCACCCCGTACTCGCGCGATACTGTAATTAAGTTCAGAGATGTTTGCAGTGGCATATCCTGTTTTCTCATTTGGGTTTTTTTTAGTGACATTTGTATTGTGCTAAAGAACAAAGTATGGATTTACTATTCTGTTTCTCTTTAATCCTTCTAGATCATCAAAGAGCCCCCCCCACCACCTGCAGAAGACAGTGAGGTGAGTAACGCTGACAACCTAATTTCCTCAATGTTTAGGACAAGAATTTGTTCAGTCTGCTCACAGGAGGTTGTGATTCTGCTGCATGGCAGAGTATGGACCATTTAAACCTTTGTGCTCAGCTTTGTAGCCTTAAAGTCAATAGTGGTTTAGCTAAACGAGGGGCTTTTTAGCTGATGTCTGCCATGTGTGTTTCACTCTGCTCAATTCGCTTTCTACAGAGGTAGAGATGTGGTTTTTATTTATTTAGAGAGTGGCTGTAGATCTGTGTAGAGCAGGTAGGGAAGGAGGACAGAGGCAGACAATACTTCGCCTTGGTCGGAACAGCACTAGAGTTACGCTGTGATTCACAAAAAGGACAACTCTTAAGCATATGTTTAACTTTGAAGTTAATGGAACCTAAACACATGCTTAACTGCCTTCCTGGAATGGCACAGTAATGATTTTAATGGTTTAGCGTATATAACTGCTGTTGGCAGCTGAGCAGTAACTCACAATGTTGATCCCTTGGACTACAGTTGCTGTGAGCAAAGGCAGCCCGCAGTCTGTGCAATGTGTCTGAAGACAGCGGACCAGATTCTGAGCAGATGTAAAACCCCAGTAAATCATCTTGACATTCAAAGAGCTGCAGTAGCCAGGGAAGTTTTAATGGGGAGAAACGAAAAAGCAACATTAAAACCTTCGTCTTAATTCTGCTTAGTCTTTTTAGACGAATCTAGCAACAAATGGTTTGAAGCTACGTCACCATTGCTTAATTAGTAGACTCTGCCCAGAAACATGCCCAGTTTTTCATCTGCCTCTTTCTATGTCCTGCTTTCAGCACGCAATGAGTCTCTTCTTTGCTTTCACTGTTTTGCACATGGGATTTCATTGAAAAGTCACTGGGCTGTGTTCAGGGCGCATTGATGTCAATGGGAGTTTTTCCATTGACTTCACTGGGGTTTGGATCAGTTCCTCTTAACTATGCAAGTAAGAGAAGACTTAGATCTATGCTCAGAGTGATTTGGTTGGTTAGTTCGCCTTGGTTTTTGTGTCTGGAGACAAATTCATTGCCTGCTTCAGCTTGCAAGTGGAAAAGCTTGCTGAAACGATCCTCTCTGTGCTCTCCGCAAAGTCTGGCCCAGTGAGTGTGCTCTGTGCCAAGGCAGACAGACACCCTTAAAGCTCAGTCTGCTGCAGCACTACGGAGGTGGAATCCAACCTAGCTTCTGCCTGCACTGAGCACAGAGAAATAGTTCAGGGCAGCTGGAGCCAAGGCCAGTACTAGAACATCCATCCTGGTGGCACTTCAAAACAGGCCTGAAGCAAAACTCCAAATCTGAACGTTCCTGGACCCAAGGGAGATTTGCATTTGGGTCCAGTGCTCCCGATGCCTCTATATGCGGGCATCTGGCCTAGTTTCCTAAGTAGATGTTTCTGTTTGGGCTGTATGTAAATCCACTGGCTTTGTTAGCTTCTATCTGCTGAATGAAAAGGAAACTATTAACCTAAAACTGCACATGCTCTGTTCTGCATCACACATGCCTCCAAGCCAAGGGATTCAATTGCTGAAATTAATTAAAATACATCATTCTGGAATGCTAGCTCACAGGCCAAGGACTGGAAGGAGAAATTACATCTCTGTGCTGAGAGGAAAGGTGTGCTTCACATATAAGGAAGCCTTTTATCAAACCAGTAAGTGCTGCAAAAGCAGACCAAGCTGCAAAATAAACTAGTTGCAGCAGACCAGTTATGTTTGCCTCAGGTTAAGTTTAGTTAAGCTGGTGTAAAGATATTTCTGGACATGTTGTATTTTCTCTCGGCCCTGATTCTGATAGAGAGGAACAGTCTGTGCAGCTCTTTGGATGAAATAGTCTTCAATTCATCTGTCTATTTCACAGCTTTCCTTTAGCAATGTGTTTGCCACTGGCTTTTTATTTTAAACTAACCTGGTCTTGTACTGTGGAGACCGTGGGCCAAATCCTCTTTGTGCAGAAGCAGAATGTTGTTCTGCTTGCTCCCTGTAGACGACAGCTTTAAATGCAGACTTGTCCGGGCTTTGGTTGTACCCCGAGCAGGGCACTGCACAGTGCCTGAAAAATTGCATTAACTCATACCTGTAGTTTACCTGCTTCCTCGTTAATACAAGAAGAGATTTGTACAGTCTTTTGGCTATTATTCTTACTGGTTTGGGACCCTGGGATGCGGGGCTTTGGTTACAACAATGTGCCAGCACTGTAGGGACTAGTCTAATGGTATAATTTCACATGTACTTCCCACCAGAACACATCCCCTAAGCTCAATACTCAGTTATCCTATAGCCATCTTATACAATTAGCAGCCAGAGGTTTCTTAAAAAGGAAAATGTAGTTTATACTATTTTAGAAACCGTATAGCATCAGAGCAGTGCTCAAAAGTTAGTAAGGCTTGAAGCTGTGACTTGTACTATGTGTTTTGTCCCACACAGAAGAGCTTCCCACTAGTGGAAAAATAGCAGAAGCTCTGAAAAGATGCATTTCACTGGTCCCATTTACTCTTATAGAGCCTGGTCCACAGAATGGGACTGGCAGTAAGTAGTATGATGCTTTCACAGAATGTTGGATACTCCAGATTTTCTACTTTGCTCAAAACAAATAGAAGACGGGGTTGATTTTCTGCAATCCAGTTCTTCTTACGTGTTGCAGATGGCTTTCTTCCTTGCAGAAAACCTAGCAACTGCTCGTCTCCAGCATGAAAGAGTGCTAATCCCTTAAGCAGCAGCGTTACAGTTACAGTAAGATTTTTTTTCTTCTCCCAAAAATCTTGGCAAAAAAAAAGATGAGGAATTCTTGCATCAGCAGATTTGGGAGCTGAGGCCCATATGTCTTTGCACTGCAAGGAGAATGCATTATACTGTAACAATGAAGGGAAAGTAGCATTGCTGTCAAACCCGCCAAAGGTTTTATTGAACTCTACTTTAAAGGCCTTTTGAGACATATTGGAGGCATGCTCACTGTTGGTGAAGGAAATCACTATTGGCTAGAAACTTCCAATTAATTCATTCAGAAATTGCAAATGTCGTCAACTTACTGCTGTGCTCCTCAGACAACGCAGGATACTGGAGGAGGTTAAGCCCAGATGAAGGACAGATGGTTTTACTTAACAGCCAGGGAAGACTGAGTTAATGCCAATCGGAAGAGGTGAATGCCTCGAGGAGCCAGTGAGCACCTTTCTGGCCTGTGATTAGTCATTGATGGTGGATCAAAACCACATTCTTCTACCTCCACTGGATAGGAAGGCTTTTTCTAGCCCTGTTGGAGGAAGGCACAGCTGGTTTTATTCATGTGTCCCATCACCTTCAGACTGGGCTTATTGGAACAACCCTTACTCAACTCAGACCAGAAGCTTACCATGAGGCTGAAGCTGGCTCTCACTATAGCAACCCATCTTCTACATCAAAAAAACCCAACCTGCAGGGCTCTGCAGCTTCCAACAATTTCCAGTTCACTACGTGACCCATGCCAGAGGTCTGCTGCTGGTCAGTCCCACAGAAGGACAGACTCTGACTGCAGTCAGGGGCTGCATAAACTGGAGCCCTCTAAAGTGTCCCCAAGACGCACACTCTCTTCTCATTGTTTTCTGGCCCTGTAAACAGAGACTGGGCAATGTTAAAATACACAGCTGTATCTTCATTTTCTGTCATGGCAGCGCTTTCTCCTGCAGAAGGCATTCAGGGACACAAACTTCCCTGAAGTCTGGCAAAACCAGGCAGGAGATCTACCAGATGACCAGAGCGTGCCCTTTCCTCATCACTCAGACCCGTTTTTTCCATGCTGCTCTATCACCCAAGCTCCACAGTCGCCCCTAGCATGGCGCCAGAGCCAAGCCACCAACCAGCCTGTAATTGGATAATTCTGATGTCTGTTGTCATCCTACCCACATACACCAAAGCAAACTCACACAAGAAAGTCCTAGAGAGAAAGGACCATTCAGCAGCACAGGCATGAGATGCTGTAGGGTAATTATCACTGTCGTGGGAGGCCAGCATGAAAAGGAGGAATTTAACTCGCTGCATGGCAGCTATTGTTAAGCCAACAGATCTAACCACCTATTTAGCTTGACCCAGTTTGATCTTTGTGAACTAATCCCTTTCTCCCACAGCTGAACGTTCATGAGGCCAGAGAATGGCTAACAGGGATTCACCTGCTTGAGGAGCTGCTTGCACCCTCACTTATTGGTGTTTTATTAATCTCTTCCAAATTGTTTTCCTCCTTCCTGAAAAGCCTTGCTGGGGAGATAGCGAAATAAGCTCCAGAGAAAGGATCTGATAAGAATTTTTTGTAGACACCAAGACAGGAAATGTATTCTGTTATTCCTGAAATAAAGCCAGGTCACAGTGGCATGCCAGCTCTTTTCCTTCCTGTTTTACAGTGAGTTGTGGAAATATAGGAGGAGGAGAAGAGGAACCTTTCAACAGACAGGCATTTAAAAGAAAAAGATTTGGGATGTTATTGGCAACAGTTGAGATGTAGGTATTATACCATGAAGGTGTGGACTTTTATAGCCAAATTTCATGTGAAATATCTAGCAGGCCTAGCACAGCAAACTCGGTTAGTGTAGAGGCTGTGAAAGTTGGGTTTAATCACATCGCAGTTGCAATGGGAGTGCCAGTGTTAATTCCCTTGACCTTATAAGACCTTATTTCATTTTCCTGTGGCTCAGTGTCTGAGCTATAGAGTGGGAATAACTCAAAATCCTTTCTCCTTCATCTTCATCAAAACGGAGGTTCTCTCTTAACTGTGCGCATGCAGCGCTTTGCACTTGGAGGGTGTAACTTCAGGCAGGATCTTTAAGAACCTGTACCGTAGATAAACTAGGAGTTTCCATGATCAGTAAGACCAACAAAGGCTGTTTCTTCAAGCATTTGTGTCTCAAGGATAAGCTTATATGTGAATTTTTTGGTGCGTCATGAGGGTTGAGCTCTTTCTTCAGTCTGCTCCTTAGCGGAGCACCAGTAGAACATCTTCTCTTAGATGCTTTTGTGACCTGTGAAAGCTTTCTGACAATAGTTTGCAGGCTTGGGCCAGCGACAGGCAAAGATGTGAGAAAAAACAAAGCAACGACTTTATGTAGTTGCGATTTTGATGCCTGGTAGAGTATAATGTAACAAGCAAAACCTGCCACAGTAGGGAGGAAAAGTTTCCTGAGAACCGAGCAAGGCATCCTCGAAGTGTAACAACGCCTCTGCATCTGAGAGGTGGCCATGTGATTTGGAAAGGAGTTCAGCATTGGGAGAAGGAGGAGGTAGTACGGAGCCAGAAGCCTTGAGGACAACGTATTCACCTCCATGGTTCCTCAGCTGTAAAATTAGATGATAGCACCTCTTACTCAGAGGAATGACTGCTCTGTCGTGTCTTACAGCACTTTGTGCAGGCAGAGCTCTGTATAAATGCTAAATTCTGACAAGATTCAGGCATTGCAGAGACAACTGTGAAAATAATTATAAGGGCGGGGAGAGGGGTAAGTTGTCCAAACTTTTTTTATATCTGGCCAAATTTAGTTTGAATTCTTACCCTGAGTGGTTCAGATGTCCCTAGTGGAGCCTGAATTATCCTTGTGTTACCCACAGATGAGGTTCCCTCAGGTCAGGGTCGAAGTATACAGAGCCCAGCATGGACTCTGAGATAAACACAGATCTTTGTTTTCTGAAATCCAGTTATGAATCTGAGTGTCTGTGAAATGTAGCTCTGTCCTGCTTCTTATTTTTTAAAAGAAACTCTAGCTCCATCTAAAGCAGATTTTGGGGGTGGAAAGATGCCAAGTTCTGTACAGTCAATTTCCAGCATCCTTAAATGCACTTGAATTTTCCGGGGCTGTTTTTTATACTGCTGCTGGGTCAGAGCTGAAGTTCCTTATGGAGTTCTTCCTCAGGCAAAAACCCCATTGTAGCTAAGTGTAGAAAAATATGGGCAAAACTGAGCAGTGACGTGAGAATTCAGCCCTGTTTTATTGGCTCCAGTCTTGTGAATGGGGCAGTGAGCTAGGATGCTGGACATGGGGATTGTATGCCTCTTCCTTCTTGTTTTCCTGCCGTCTCCCTACCTTGACCCCCAAGTTTCCAGTTGCTTTCCTTTAGCTACCCATGTGTGTCGTGAGCACGTTTGCCAAGTGTGTAGGACATCACTGGTGGGTTTGGGTTTTTTTTTTGCTTGTATTGCAAAACCTCTCATGCCCTTCAAAAGATGTAAACAGACTCATCCTGAAGAAAACTTGTGACTCCTTTGTTTTTCAAGTGTCCACTGTTGTCTTCTTGTGCGTGTGCTGTTTCTGTTGTTGTTCTGGCAGAAACACTCCTATCTTAGATTGAAGTGACTTGCAGGGCTTTTAAGGGCTTGTGGGGAAGATTTCCTAAACCTTGGTATTTCCTGTTGTGAGAAGTCCAGTCTGTGCTAAACTGAAGAGAGAGAAAGAGAATTGCTGAAGGAAAATATTTAGATGGCTTTGATTCCAATTTTTTAAAAAAGTCCTCATGGAAAACTTCATGCAGAGATATTAAGTTCTTAGGTTGCAGCAAAGAGCCTCAGCAGCTCTAACCCAGAGCGAGAGAAAGAGGTCACCTACGACGAAGAACCACCTTGTATTTATGACTCAATTGTTCACTCTTCCTTTAGATCAGGACAAATTTTGCAGCCGAATTTATGTGTATTTTGAAAAACAGAAATGCTTTTGTTTGACATGAAGAGCATAGTTTGTCTTGGATTTTTTCCCCCAGTTTTTCAGTTTTCCTACTGGGGAGTCCAATTTCAAAGTATTCTTGGCTTTTCCAGTTTTGGAGAGCTCCTAAGTTTTGGAGTTTTGCCAAATCCCTGTGAAAAATTAAAGAAAGAAAAAAAAAAAAAAGAGACAGACCATTTTTCATTTCTCTCCACATTTTTCACAGGAAATACTTCACGTTTTTGATGAACTCTGCTTTTCTGCTTTGCCAGTTCACAGCCTGAACTGTAGAAATTAAAGGGAAAGGCACCATATAGGTCAGAGCGTATGTGGGGTTGTTATATAGTGCAACGAAGAATATAGCGTATGCTCGCTAGAACTTTAGCTAGACTCATTGTAGATAAACTTAAGGAGATTTTATTGATTTGTTAATTTGGCCGTATCTGAATGTCATCATGAAGGCCATGGTCCTGAACACGTTTAACTTTGTGTATGATGATGTACCGTAGGTTTCTGCCAGCAGTATGTAAGGGTAGAACACATTCAAATGTGTACAGAATTTAATTTTTCACACAAGGCCTGTCTTTCTGCTGGCATAAGCCCATGAAAATCACTGAAGCCACATGGACTTCCATGGGCAGCCTCCTCGGCAGAGGCAGAAGTTCATTATAAGAGCTAATTCCATTCTTGTAGCTTTTCCATTAGACTTTTCCATCCTATTACACTTGGCCAGCTCATCTCAAAAACCTCATCTCTGTGTTGGGCATTCATGCCGGGGTTGTTTCCAAATGTACTCCTAATTTGCCTTCACTTGGGAGCAAATTTGACTTGCTTGCTTTCTTGCTTTTCTCCCCATTCTGTCAAATCTGAACTACAATACAATGATTTATCTGGGCCCTGGAGGGTTCCTCCAGCGTGGGGAGCCACGAGTCAGGGAACACTCCTCAAGCAGCAGCTGTTCTCTCCCTAAGCACAGGCGTAAGTGAAGGGATGGCAAAGAGGAAAGTCCTTGCTGCCATCGCTCATGGCTAGCATATCAAACAGACTTGCAGCCAAAAGACCCCAGCTCTTGAGCTATGCTGAGTGCCATTTTGGTGGCTTCTTCAATGATTTTGCAACTTGGAAGCAATTTACTTCCCTGAATTTAACGATGATGAAAGATAGTCTCCTTAAAAAAAAAAAAAACAAAAACAAAAAAAAAAACCCCACCAACCAAAAAAGGCGGGGGGGGGGGGGGGGGCAGTGTGTGTGCGTGCAAAAATCACATTCTTGCTGGAGCTGGACTGTACCTTTCAAGTGGTGGTGGTGTTTATATCATGAAACATTTTCTTTTCATGAGTGTGCATCCTCTGGAAAATAACCAGCGAGAGACCAGAACCCTGACTGTGCGGCTCAAAGGACCACATAGCCAGTGACTGTTTATTCCTTTCCATCTCTAGTCATGCTTCCTAACAGCGCAACCCCTTCCTTCTGTTTTGTAGGAGGAAGATGATGATGGCCTTCCAAAGAAGAAATGGCCAACAGTAGATGCCTCCTATTATGGTGGACGAGGAGTTGGTGGCATCAAACGAATGGAGGTAATTAGATACAAGTTCGTGTATTGGAAGGTCTTATTTGTGAACTGAGCTGTGATATCCCTCTGCAATTTACCCAGAAAGAAACTCAGGAGATAGGCACAAACTTCTTTAAGCTTTTTTTGGTAAATCTGAGCCCAGATTGTTTTTATATAGGAATATTTGAGCACCAGACATAGATTCCTGAAGTTTGGGACCATCTTTTTCCTCTAGTACAGTAAGATCCTGGTCCATGCCTGGGATACAGGGACAGCGTTGCCATACAAATTACAAGGAAATATTTTTGGGTTTTCGGAAAACATTTCCCACTCTCACACTTCGCAGAAATCACAAAGAAGGAGAAGTTCGAAGTTTGGGCTCTAGTCTAGAAACAGGCTTCACAGCCTGTACCTTGCTCTTCACCTTGGATTTGGGCACTGGGAAAATACGGACCAGGATCTAGTTATTACAGCAGGGATGTAACTCTCTACAGCAGCTACTATTGTAATATGCCCTGATGTGAACTTTTCAGGTGCGCTGGGGAGAAAAGGGCTCCACAGAAGAAGGCGCTAAGTTAGAGAAAGCCAAGAATGCCAGAGTCAAGATGCCAGAACAGGAATATGAGTTCCCCGAACCCAGGAACCTCGCGAACAACATGCGCAGGCCTTCCTCTCCTCGGAAGTGGTACTCTCCAATCAAGGTAAGTCCAGTCCAGTGTTGCACTGCATAGAATGTTTCCAGGAGATCTGTATTAAGTGTTTTCACATCCAAGGCTAAGATGCAGAGCTGTCCACAGGCCTGTGAGCTCAAGATGCTGCTAGAGCAGCTGTGCCTGAGGGAGTCCCCCTGAACACGTGCCTAGGGAGGTGCTCTAGAAAGGAGCCACATGCAGCAATGGGAATTTCCCGCCAGGTTGATCAGGTTTTGGGGTTGCACTGCTTTCTTAGACCAGAGTAGGATCCTGATCTCTTCTGGTGGTACAGCTAGCTTCTGTAAAGTGCTTACAGACTCGACTGCACTTCCAAGGGCAGGCCCTTTAGTCCTGTGGTGGGTTGACCCTGGCTGGACACCAGGTGCCCACCAAAGCTGCTCTCTCTTTCCCCTCCTCAGCTGGACAGGGGAGGGAAAATATAATGAAAGGCTTGTGGGTCGAGATAAGGACAAGGAGACGCTCAGCAGTTACCCTCACGGGCAAACCAGACTTGACTTGGGGAAATTAGTTTAATTTATTACCAATCAAATCAGAGCAGGATAATGAGAAATAAAACCAAATCTTAAAAAAAAACCACCTTCCCCCCACCCCTCCCATCTTCCCAGGCTTAACTTTACTCCCAATTTTCTCTCCCTCCTCCCTACCAGTGGTGCAGGGGGACAGAGAATGGGGGTTGCGGTCAGTTCATAACACGTCGTCTCTGCCGCTCCTTCCTCCTGAGGGGAGGACTCCTCACGCTCTTCCCCTGCTCCAGTGTGGGGTCCCTCCCATGGGAGACAGTCCTCCACGAAATTCTCCAATGTGGGTCCTTCACGAACTGCTCCAGTGTGGGTCCCCCACGGGGTCACAACTCCTGCAGCAAACCTGCTCCAGCGTGGGCTCCTCTCTCCATGGGGCCACAGGTTCTGCCAGGGCAGGATGGGGTCCCAGCCTCCTTTGGGCATCCACCTGCTCCAGCGTGGGGTCCTCCCCGGGTGCAGGTGGATCTCTGCTGCACCGTGGGCCTCCATGGGTGCAGGGGCACAGCTGCCTCACCAGGGTCTTCACCAGGGGCTGCAGGGGAATCGCTGCTCCAGCGCCTGGACCACCTCCTCCCCCTCCTTCTCTGCTGACCTGGGTGTCTGCGGAGTCGTTCCTCTCACATATTCTCACTCCTCTCTCCGGCTGCAGTTGCTGTTGCACAGGTTTTTTTCCCCCCTTCTTAAATATGCTATCCCAGAGGCGCTGCCACCGTCGCTGGTGTGCTCGGCCTTGGCCAGCGGCCGGTCCGTCTTGGAGCTGGCTGGCATTGGCTCTATTGGACATGGGGGAAGCTTCTAGCAACTTCTCACAGAAGCCACCCCTGTAGCCCCCCCGCTACCAAAACCTTGCCACACAAACCCAATACAAGTCCACACTGCATATTCCTTGAGATGTAGGGAATAAATAGCATCTTCTTTCCTTAGAAAGAGAGGAGAAAATAGGAAGAAAATTGCTGCTAAATGTTACCAGGGAGAGTTGTCCTCAGCAGATCAAAGATTGCAGTGCAGCAGATGGATGTCTGCCAGCAGGCACGGGTCGCAGGGCCAGGCTTGCTGCGGGGCAGCGTGCTCGCCTCACAAGGAGGGGATGCCCTGCAGGAAGCGTTTGGCTGAATTAGAGTGCCTCAGATGTGGAAGGTCAAATTCACACTGATACCGGGTCACATGCAATGCAAAGCTGCACAACGGTCGCCCACAGGAACTGGGAAGGCTCTCCTTCTCTGCCATCTGTCCCAAGGGCAGGCAGCTGTTCTTCAGTTTGTCTTCACTAATAGAAATGGTTGGCAGTGTACAAAACAGAAACAAGCAAGCAACTGCATACTTCACTGAAGCAAAACTCTTCATTGCGCATGTGAATGCTTCTCGTGGATTAAGAGAAACAAACCACACAAAACAGATATTAGTCACCTCATCCAGGGTATGGTATGAGGGCACTCCAATGTCAGAAAGCTAATCTTTTGCATTCAGGACAAATTAAACTGTCCTCGGGAAAGGAGGACAGCTTAACTACTGTAGAACTACTCTAATGAAAAGAAAAAATAATAATCCCACACTCCTATTTCTCAGGTTTAACTCCTCTGGGAAATGCTAGTACCCTTCTCATCTCTTTTCAGTCCGGGGCTATTTGTAGCAGCACTATAGTTATCAGTCTCAAAAAAGACTGAAAATGCCCAATTTATATCCAAGTACAAACCTTGCACCACTGGAGCTTGGATCTCATTGTGAAGAGTGGAGATGCTGGTTAGGGTCTTAGAAACCCTCTACAGGCAATTTATCTGCAAGTAGTCTGCAAAGAGGGTATGTGTAACGTATGTAGTAAACCTCTTGGTGTATAGAGCTTGCCTTTAAACTTTACGCTGGGGAATGGGGAAGTGCCTCACTGTTGGAAAATAGAGGTTTTACTCTCCTGTTTTCTTCCTCCCCAGTAGCAGTCAATCTAGTCAGACATATCCTATTAGCCAAGTTATTGCAGTGCAGATATCTTGCACTGCAGTACACCCAGCTTTCCCTGCATTGTATCTTGTTACTGATCAGCTCCAAGCGGTGCCCGTAGGAATTTGGGCAAGTCACGTGCTTTGGCTTTCCTCAGTCATTGATCTTGCAGCTGGTCCAAATCCAGTGATGGGAATGGCAAGGATGCACAAGGGAGTAAGAGTGGTTTCCGGAGGATACGGAAACGTGAGCCTCTCTGAAAATTTGGTCCAATGCCCTCTCTCTTTTCACCCTTAAAGATTATCATCTAATAAACATAGCCAACCAACAAGTAATTTGTAATTGTGTTATAATGACTTCAACATGTGTTCACAAAGGTTATGCATTCCCACAGTGGGACAGGTTAGAGAGTCAGCTGCTTTCAGTTCAGAGTGGGGAACGCAGTAAGCACCATCCAATATAGCTGCTCCTTTGTTCCTAAATGCATTGCATTGTCATTTTGCATCAGTGCAAAGCATTTGTAAAACACATTCATCCCATCTGGGAGATTTTTCACTCCTACTGCGCGCTCATGGAAATGACCTCATCCAGCTGAGAGACGCAGCTCAGTTGCTTTTTGCGTGCTGCAGTCAGAAGGGTTCACAGCACACAAAGCTATACTCTAACCACTGAGGAGCTGACAGAAACACTGATTTTAGCACAAAGAGCCCTGAATACACGCTCAGGCAACTGGAATCCATGTTGATACGAGTACCTGAGATCATTAGTTGAGAGCTGGGTCTTTTCCCATAGAAGGTACTGCTGAGTTTCTCCCCTCTTCCTTCACCAGTTCACACTGTTGGATTACAGCCTCAGGAGACTTTTGGTTAATTTTCAGAGTTTATTCTGCATGGTAGGAAATCTGAACAGAGGAGTCAAGTTTGCAGATCTGTGTCCTAGCTGGAAATTCTCCAAAGTTCAAGAGAGGCTTGGAGAAAAGATTCAATGTATGTAATGGGTTTAATTAAGTTCTGACTAGGAACAGCTTTTGCTTCGTAACAGCAAGAATTCAGTTATAAGGGGGCCTACAAATATTAGGAGTATCTCATGGGTGATAAATATTCTTAATTCCTTTAGAAATATCTCTCTTATCTACCATTTAAATTGTATGCAGTATAAGGACAGTTCCAATCCAAGACCCCATATTCAATAGTCTCATAACTTTGGAGTGTTCCACATCTGGATAGTATTTAGCAGCCCGAGTGTCTGTGGACAAGAATTTACCTAATTATGAATTGCCACCACACCCCTAATTGAACTGCACCCAAAAAGACAGTGTATCCAGACAGGATAACTGTATCCAACACTTCCCCCAAATACAATCATGAGCACTCATCAAAAACAGAGGGGATCATTCCTACGAAGCAGGGGTCCTGCTGTTACTCTCCCTGCACACAGTAAGGAATTAGCAAAATTGGCAAAATTCATCAGCACTCTTGGCAGAAGCTCTTGTCCTGAAGATGTGAGCATATGAAGATGAATTTTCGTTGTGTTATGCAGGGAAGCTATCACAGAGTCATAACCGGCAGAGAGGCGCGAGGAGGGATAGCCTATTAGGTCATTGGGTCTGTACTCTCAGCCAAAGCAGGACTGCTAACTTGAATCTATCCTTCACTGCTTTTTCCAGTCTGGTTTTTAAAATAACATAGAGGCTTCTACCACTTCTCAGGGGGGAATATTTCACAGACTACCAGACCTCACCCGTAGCAAATGTCTCCTGATACTCAGCTTAAATTTCCCCTCATCCCCATGCTCCAAGTGCACTCGGCTCCCTTGGTTAAAGCAGATGTTAAATTTCCACCCGCTCCACTGGACTGGTTGAAACACCTCTTTGGAAGGTAGATAAATATGCATGTAACAAGCTACTTAAAAAAAAAAATCATTGGTAAAGGAGGAGGGCAAGGAATTAAATCTCAGGAACAGCGAACCAAGGTAGCTTGAATCTGACAAAGAGCCAGGAAATTCACATTTTAGGGCCAGTCTTCTTGCTGGCCAACAGGCCTCCTTTTCTCCATGCAGCACGAGTGCCAGCCTTTCCTTAGAGTGTTTTGCCTTTTGTCAGTTTATCTGATGGGGTTTTTCTCCCCTCTCTTTGTTACTCTTTTCAGAGCAGCATCTATAAAGTAGGTAGACAGCTGAGAGTGGATAGACTGCTTTTTGAAATGCTCCAGAGATTTATTTGCTACCAAATGTGGTTACTGACACTTAACAGATTGTGGTTATTATTATTGTTGTTATTCTTATTTGCCACTGTTACTTCTTAGCACGATGCCAACTGGATTATCCCGCTTTTAAAATATCTTTTCAACAGTTTGAAAAGACAGTGCAAATAGTCCAAGGAGAATGACAAGTCTGAAAACTTCTTAAGAAACTTGCCAAATCCTCAGTTCATCTGACAGAGGGAGGGACAGCACAAAACATAGATGCAAGTGAAGGATCATAAAGGACCATGCCTTCAGTTTTAATTTAGTTCAGGACATACTCCCTGCTACAGCCAGCCATGCAGCTCTGTATGCTTTAGTGTGGTTAGCTTTCCTCCTACCTCTAGTTCCACCTGTGCTTTGTATCTGCCTGTCTACCTAGCTACCTCTCCTTTCTTCCTCCTCCTCAGAGCATTTATAGTACTTGTTTGACTTAAAGGACCACTGTCAGTCTCTAAAAAACAATGCAGAAAGGACCACAAGACAAGGCTAAATTCACTGTTCATCCACAAAAACTCGCATGCAGGACCTGCCCCAAGGCTGAGGTTGAAGCAGCAACTGGTGCTCTCAAAAAGAAACCTCAGGTGAATCCTAAGTGGAGGCTACTTAAGCATTTACTAAGCCATGTTTCCCTGGCACATTTTCTAGCCTTTGTCCCTCCTGTCTCTAGTAACAAAGCTGACATGGCACAGCTTCCTTGCTAGAAGAGGCCCGAGGGCAGCTTGGGTGTATGGGCAGCTTACAAAGCTGCCTCTGACTGACACCACCAGATACCACGTCTCAGGAGCACTCTAGGTACAGGTCATTCACTAGACCAGGGTTGATACAGTGCTGAATTAACCATTCATTCAGGAAGAGAATGCATTCATGTCAAAGCAATAGCTGAAACTATGCCCTCCTTCATTTGTCATCTGCCCTGGTTGTTTCTTCTTTCTGGACTTCATATCTAGTAGGGCTCAAAGCTTTATTTGCCTCCAGACCTATTTTTTCTCCAAGCAACCTTGTGCTTCAATTGCAAAGGAGTTCCCAAACACAGAGACACAGCCCATCCACTAGAGAGCACAGAAGTGTTTATGTTTCCAAGTGAATGCATTGCCATTTTCATTTCTTCAACCAACATCATCCTTTCCATGATCCACTCTCCCCCTCTTCCACCCAGATGTCTCGGGCAGACCCTGAGGCTCCGTTCGGACTCCCAAAGATGGAGCTCTTGGCTTTTCCCAAGAAATCTTGGTAGGCTCTTGGAAATTAGGACTGCAGAGTAAAAAGGACTTTTTTGTTCCAGGGAAAGTTGTAATTTTCCCTCTGTTTTCCTAAAGGTACTTACTTCTTAAGTTGTCAGAGGGGACAGGAGATCAAGAGCTTCAACCAGCTCTGATACAGGGGGAAAGATGGATTGGGATAGACAGGGATGGCTTCCCTCGGATGCAGAAGAGTCTGACAGAGGAGTTTCTTGCTTCTTCCTTTGAGAATAACAGATTTTTCTGGCTCTCACCTTAGGAAGTCTTTTCCCCAGTACCCTACGGAAACAAGATCTATGCAGTCATTGTGTGTGCCTGTCTGTCTCCACCCGTGTATCCCTCCAACTCCCAGATAAGGTTTGAACCATTGGCTCGACACACTGGTTGAGGAATATAGGTCTCAAAGAGGATTACAGCCTTAATAGAGTCTTCCTCATCCCTTTTCAAGAAGCCATGTCCCCATGAAAGGAAGAGTATACACTGAGTGCATTGAGTCTTTAATTAGATACCAGAGAACCAGGGTCACAGAAGGACCTTATAAATACCCTGCTGTCAGGGAGGTCTCACCTTCACCGACACTGAGGTTTACTGTCAGCTGTGAGACCCCAGCTCTCAGGAAAGCGGCTTCCTTACTGTTAATGAAGCTACTTGCTCTTTTCCCACCACCACTGCAATATTCAGCTTACACCTCCATTTGCTTAATTTTGTCCCATGGTAGTTATACGAGACAACTCTGCTATCATAAAATTTTGTACTGTTTGTTTCCAGGAAACAGGTAGCAATCATACATGACTCTCTGAGTCCAGTCAGGGGTAGCTAGGTCTTTGGGGTCTGATCCTCTCGACCGCAGGAAATAGTTTTGTACCAAAGGACAACTTCGTACGTTCTCAGAGTAGCTTGTCTCTGTCTCTGCAGATACAATAAAGTTTACTGACTATTGCTGCTGGGTTTCACTCATGGTGGCTGCTCTAATGTCATAGCATTTTCCATACTAACGGCAAGCTTAATAAATACTGTCTGTTGTTAACCCTCTCAAGAAATTTTTACAAATCTCCAGGTATCGTGTGCTTAACAGACCAAGGGTCAAATGAAGTTAATGTGAAGAGAGTTTGATAAATTAATCTTCAGCTTGTAATATGTCTGTAGCCTGCCACTGAGCCAGCCAACGTGCTGCACTCGTGTAGACCCTTCTGCAGATCTCCCAGAAGCCGAGTCCATTTTTAAAGTGAAACCCTGGCCTGTTAGAACAGAGATATAGCAGGGAATCCTTCAGCAGCAGATGTATGTTTTGGAGCACATGATTCGGTGGGTATTTCTACATTGCAGAGCTCTGTGCTGCTCCTTCTGGCCTTGTTCAGCTCATTTGGAAAATAACTGCGGGCTTGGCATTTTGCGTCGCTGCTGAATTTCAATCAGGAATGAACGCTTTGTCTGCATTGCAGAGAAGCATTGCAGGAACGGCAGGGAAGGTCTGACCCCACATCTCAACCAAAATTTCTGTCAACGAGAGATTTCAACAGTTGGGTTTTCAGCAAAACTTGTCTGGGTCTGTGCATGTGCACACGTCTGCATTTGGGTACGGGCTGATGGGTATGAGACCACACAGTGAGGTGACCAGCTTGTCAAAACCAGTGCAATGTGTTGAGGGTGGCATCTGTAGGGCAGCTGATACTGAGCTCATAGGAATGGAGGACTTTGAAAGATGTGTGTTATTGCCTGGAGAAGATGCAAATGTTAACTGGCGTACGGGGTGGGACTGGGGAGCTTGTGTGAGACCCAGTAACCTGACGCTCTTGCTAGCACGTAGCTGACATGGAAGATTAAGTGGGTCGTTACACAGCACCTAGCTGTGACTCAGCTGTCTCGGCTGTGTGGAGAGCCAGTTTTTCAGTCAGTTCTCCCCAGCAGATTGTTTTGAGAGATAAATCAAAGTTATTTCTAATATGTCACAGTGGTGACCTAGAGCTTGAGGCAGGCCACTCGGCTGGCCAGAGGAGGCAGCAGAATAGTTAGGAAATGCATCATATAAATTCACCTGATTGCTTTCTGCATTGATTTAGCATTTTGCTAGCAACGATGTCAGGAGCTGCGTAGGTATTAGACACTCTCTCAGCCCAGGAGGTATCTAAGTCACCTATTACCTTTGGATATTTTCAGAAGAATGCGTAAAAGCTAGACACATGGACACTGTTGACTGTCAGACATACCTGCTTATTGCTCATCTGAAAGCCTCTTCCTTTGCACTTGCAGCAAGTTCGGAGTGAGTTTCTGTGAGAGAAAACATTGCTCTCCAGCGTCTTGTACAAGCGCAGGAAATGATTAAGTAAAAAATGCGTAGGTCTGCGCTGCATTGTCCCTGCACTGCACTTTGCACAGTGCACTTGTTCTTGCACAGAAGGTAACACGGTGTTTCTTTTGATTGCAGGGGAAATTGGATGCTCTCTGGGTCTTGCTGCGGAAAGGTTACGACCGTGTATCTGTGATGCGTCCGCAGCCAGGAGACAAGGTACTGTGCCTTTAAACATTTTTTTACAGCTAGGGAAAAATAAAATCCCTCTGAAGTTTCTGACTGCCTTTACATGTGGGACTGAAGGCAGATACTCGTGACACCTTAGAAACAAAAATTCAGTCTTGTCTGTCAGGTTTGCCACTGCAGTTCATGCAGTTTGACTGATACAGTTTCAAGTATGAAAACTGTCCAGGTGCAGTGACAGAAATACCCGTCGAAGAACCCAGTACAGTCTTGCTCTTAGATAATAAAGCTGCTTTCAATTAATTACATAAGTAATTCTAATATTTTCATTCATTAAAATCTTACATTGTGGAATAAAACTCTGAACATACATAAATGTGCATATATATATTTGCTATATAAATTTAAACTTCATGGGCACTTTTACAAAGCCAAGTTTGCAGAAAGAGGTTTGGACTGTTGTGTGAGAGGGAGGAAGTATTCCCTTTATATTTCTAGTAAAAACTGGGTTCATGAAAATTTCTATACATTAATGTGTGCTTATGGGTGGAAACAGAAGCCATTGAAGAGAACGGACTAGTGTCACTTTACAGGAATGTTACTGTCTGTCACAGCAGGATACTATAGAGCTACCTCTCATCTCCAAGGTGCTAATCTTCTCCTTTTCAGTAGAATTAAATGTCTGGGTGCTTCCTAAATAATTTCAGGACAGTTACCCCAAACTATCTCTGGAGGTACCTAGCTGAGCACTGAAGTGGCCAACACACGCTCACGTGTTGTGTTCAGCTCGAAGCACCCAGCAGACACGTGGGCACATGCAGCTGAGGCGGGAGCGTGAGACCTGCACCTAAGCTTTGCAGATCTAGTGTATGTTCAAGGTACACAACATGGGTGAATTGAAATCCCTGTGGTAGCCATAAGACATCCCCTAACTCCTTGCGATTTAGATGATTACACCCAGTTGCCCAGGGCTGTTCCCAATCCAATTTTTAATATCTCCAAGGGTGGAGATTCAACATCTCTCTGAGCCCCTGTCCATATTCACCTCATGGTGAAAAATGTCGGTTATATTAATGTCTTATGCGGTCAGTTTACACACCTCTGACATAAATCAACAGAGGAGCTTGGAGTTGCTTCAGGAATATATTTGGCCCAAAGCGTAAGTAACTGTGTAGCATTGTAAAGGCTTCAAGAAACTCAACTGCACATGAAACAACAATGTAATTTTTTGGTGGAGAATCATAGTTCTGTAACATTTGGCTCCCTGTAAGCTTTTCCATTGACTACAGGACCAATGAACTTTTGTGAGTAATAAGATTTAATATTTTATTCCTTCGGGGGAAGATTTGCTAAGATATCTTCACTGAGTGTGATACTGATTTCTGGGAGACAAGTTCATAACATACAGATTGCTAATGCCTGGCAGTTTTCCCACAGAAATCAGGGTTTGAAGAATGCCTGTTCTATGAATAACTTTTTTGATTTGACAAGCTAAGATTATTTACATGAAAGATACCACTTGTATTTATGCTAGGGAAAATCCAGAGCAATTTAACTGAAGCCGATACAGTTAACAGCAATTTATATTAGTGCAGCTGACAGCAGGCTGCATCCCTTTCTGGTGATGTATCTCCTAGACATGCAGTTCTGTGTCCTGTCAGCATAAGCAATAGCAGAATTAGCCCATATAGGTGCTATATGATCCAGCCTTGAAGTAAATTAAGCTCTTTATGATTCTGTTGTGCTATAAAGGATCTCTGACTTGGGTGCAAGTATAATTTAGTGTGAAAGAGAAGCTGATTGAAAATGCACCCAGGCTTATTGCTGCTAAAATGCCTGTTTCTCTCCAGCTGACTCCTGGAAGACTTGCAAACGTTTGGGCACTCTCCTGCATAGATATGAAGTGCCTTGGGCTTTCTGTGAGGGTAGGCTGCTCTTAGAACATTTGCTTTCCTTCATGTAGACAAAACTATGAGCCTGAGTGAGCGTTTGTCGTCTTTGAATAGCTATGTGTGACCCTCTCGATGTTTTTAATCACTTTCAGACTCAAGTGAGCAGTTTAAATTTATTCCTTTGCAGTAGTGACATAACTACCAGGTGATGTCACCCCCAACAGTACAGGCAAAACCAATATGAGAACTCACTGTAAAACACTAAAATGACTTTCATTAGTTTACACAGCTGAAATGGCAGAATTACACAGGATTTTCCCCTCCCCTATTCAGCAAAAATGTGGGGGTTTTGTTTCCCTACTTCAGATTTGAAGTAGGGAGAAGAATCTAGCTTTCAAGTACTGGGTTCAGCTTTGCGATTTCTGAGTCATCTCCTATCTTGCTATAGACATTTCCTGTGATTTGGGTGCTAGTTTTAGTCTGTCGGACTTCACTTTCTCCTTTGTAGATGTAGAAAGTGATTTTACCAGAGCTGGGCATTAGGAAGGTTGGCTTTACAACATTTAGAGGCTTCTGTGCAAGGGACTGGGAAGGGATGAGGCAATGTTAACTGAACTACCATAATCTACAGCTGTGCCTTGGGAGACAAATTAGTGAAAAAGAAAAGCAAAAGGTTGCAAAAATAGTTGCAAAATTTGCACCTCACAAAATAAGGAGACTCTAAGCCCTATTTGATCCCTGCCAATCTCCCTCTGTTCTTCTCTGTGTCGCTGTTCTTCTAAGGGAAATTTAAATGTGTGTCCAAACCTTAGGATACAAAGGCTGCATGATTCAGGCTACTTTAAGGCTAGTGGCTTCTCCCAAGTCAGCAAACATCAAATATTATCTCATAAAACACATTGCTGCGTTGGTGTGATCGGAAATCCAGTGGGAGGCGGGTCAATGCTGAATTGGTGGGGACGGCAGCACAGAAGCACGTGCCAGCGTTGACTGCAGCTGTCAGTGCCTTTAATGCAGATAGGCCTGAGGCAGTGTGAACACTTTCCTTTCCTAGCAAGAAAAAATATCAAGGAAAAGGAGCAATTCCACAGAAAATCTTTTTCAAAACAAAACCTGTGTCTGTAGGTCAGTATTGCAAAAGAAAAGGATCAGATGTGTTGCACTGAAATGATGCAAAATTTCTACCTGTGCAAACAACTGTGTGGCCAGAATCCCCGTCCCGGGAAGTCAGGGCTGGGTTTGATGAGCTTGGATCCAACCCCTGCCATTAGCTTGGAGGCTTTTCACCAGTATCACAATGAGAGGGCCCCTGGACTAGTTATAAACACAGCCCTTCCTCTGAAATGGATGTTTGACAATATAAGTTTAATAATCTGTTCATCATTTCCTTCATCCAGCGTGGGACATAGTTCTTGGCATCTCTCCGGCTTGCAACAACACTCACAGCAACAGCATTTCAACCCTTTGCTGTCCAAAGACAGGACCACTTTTGTGATGGATGCATGGCTGTGCACTGGGTCCTTAGCAGGCACATTTATACACCTGGTCACATGCCAGGAACAGCACCAAGCGCATGGTACGTCCGATGGCTGACAGCTAGTGTGAGGAAGGTGTCTTTTGACACAGTGCTCTGAGACATGGCGCGTCGCCTCCTTGACTTGACCTGCAGACTGAGGCCAGCTGGCTGTATCCAACAGGTTTAGATGTTCCTAGTGCAGGAGATGCTGAAGGACAGCACTGTGGAGGATGCTCACAGCCAGGCAGCCCTGCATGTTCACACACAGGCACCTAGATGCTCTCCCAGCCATGTGTTTCTGCTGTAAGGTTTGCTAGCACTAAAGATTAGCCAGCGGGGTAGAGCTGTAAGAGTCATTTTGGCGGTGGTGAGCTCGGCTATAAATTCCTGTGGCCTCTCCATGTGATTGCAAATAGCTCCTTTGGACCAGGCAGCGTGGACCAGGGGCACAGCAAAGGCAGACTTGGTCCTCACCAGGTTGCAAAATCTTCAGCGGCGAGTCTGCGGGCTTTCATAGCTGTCCACAGGCAAACTTGGATTTGATCCTGTTCTACTGGGAAGCGTAGGTGAAGGAGTGCTCTACCCAGCTTGCCAGCAAAGGACGCCCATCAGAGCTGGTATGGACAACTCTAAGCCAGTCGTGTGGTTTTAAAGTGGAGGCACGGATGGTTTGAGACTTCAGCCCTGATGCGCTGGTGTAAACCCAGCCTCACCAGCTGCAGAAGACAGGAAGCTTCAGGCAGCCAGATGCTTTGAGGTATTGCTGCACAAGGCAGGGCGGCATCAGCCTTCCAGCTTTTTCCTGACTGCCTGACTTCATCCCGATGCCATCCTTTCACAGGGTGCTGCGGTGCGTGCTCTCTGCTGTGCCGTAGGGGACCAGGCCACCCATCGCTCCTGTCCCAGGTCCTCTGCAGGAATGCGAGGCAATGGAGGCTGGGCTGGGCGCTCCGGTTCGTCTAGCTGGCAGTCACCCAGAGGATTTGCAGACTAACTAGCTCAGTTTCAGTCATACCGTGCAGCTGCTCGGTGTAGACTTCACGACACAAGCTGAATAAATACTTCAGAGTTACTGAGCAGCAAACTAGCGTGCCCACGCTGCCGGCTAGGTACAAACTGCCGGCAGTAGCAGTCTTTACAGCATGGACGTGCCCTGGGAATGAGAGAACCAGTGATTAGCAAAGCATCCTACAGCAACCAGCAGCCTCAAACGGAGCCACCACATTAAAAACCCACCACGTGGTGCATTCTCAGGCTAGATAAATATTCAAACCCTTGCAGGCAAAATTTATGGCTAGTAAAGAGGAGCCTGAAATTTGCAGACAGGAGCCTTTGACCATATGATATTCCTAAAAGGTACCAGGAGGAGCTGTTTTGAAAGCAATTTGTACCTCCTTCCTTCTCCTTCCTGAAGAATAGGAAGCAGATTTCAGATGCTTGGTGTTGTCGAATGGGCACCTTAATTCACCCACTGGTCGACATAAAAAAGTGAAGCCAGATGAAAAATAACTGAAAGGCATCTCTGTTTGCTTTGGAGCCTGAAAAGAAATTGGACTTAATCCCAGGGTTACATCATTTTCATATATAAGCAATCCCTTGCTATAATCAGTTACTTTATCCACTGCCAGCACATTAGCTGAGCTCTTCAAAAAGATCGCTTGCGTAGAATGAAACATGGATTCAGCTTCAGTCAGTGTTGACTAATTGTTACTGTTTATCTGCCGTAGCCCACGCAGCTTGCTAGGTGCCACACAAATTGTCAAGAAAGACGTCCCCTGCTCTGAAATTCACATTAGTCTGTAACAAGACATTGGTTCAAGGGCAGTGACTAATAAATGTGCAGTTTATATACACTGCAGTGGATAATGTGGGGACTGAACCTTCGAGTCCCGTCCTCCTCTGTGTGACCTCAGACAACCCCGTCTCGTTGCCTCTTGTCTGTTCATGCCCTGAACCCTTTAATCAAGGTTGAGATGCCTTGCACTAGGACTGTTTCTTCACTGCAAAAGGTACAGCTATAGAAATAGCTGACCAGTAAGTGCTGGATAGGGGGTTAGATGTTTCTGGACAACAGAGAGCCGAGACCTCTTCAAGGAGAACTGCCGGAAAGGGTGCCTGCCCATAGCATGGCAGCAGCCAGAGCCACCTGGCTTTGGCCACTACAGCTCTGCGAAAGCCATGGCTTTTGATAGCAGCACAGGTCCTGATCAGCATGTCTGCATTTGCAAGAACCAACCATGACGCAAACTTCGGTCTGGTTTGCAGAAGGCTTTTAAAAATGCATCTTTTATCCCAAAAGCAAAAGGAAAAGAGAGGCACATTCAGGACCTGTTTTGAAGTGCACCCAGAGAGGCCGAGATGCACAAAAAGGTTGTGAAATTCTTTTTTTGGAGTCAAACCTGGAAATGGTCTGAGGTTACCAACAGACACAGATGTTTCCAATAAGGCAAGGAAGTCAGAGTCACATGGGATTCCTGTGGTCTTCTCACATTTTCGAGAGACTAGGTTTGCATTCTTGTCAGCATTAATGAGGTTATTTTTACATTTGAAACATCATCAGATAGGGGTGATGTAAAAATACATACATTTTTTAGAAAACTTTATCGCTTTTATCATGGAGTAATGGAACGCTTATTTGTGGAAATTTCTCACTAAGCATAGGATCCAAATAACTAGTGTCTCCTTGAAGTGTCAGGTGCACTTCCTTGATAAACATTGTTCTGTCAGGAGTTTATTGGGAGATTATTAAAATGTGTTGCAAGCTCAAACTTGGCCAGGAACATCTTAATCTGGGAGCAAATTATATTTAAAATTTTTATTGCATTGCAGTAATTGCATTTTCATTTTATGTTTGTATAGGTAAATATAGATATAGATGGGTATAAATATGGAGAAAAAGCATAACAAAACCATGTGTAATTATGTGTAAAGATATATCCTACTTCAATTAACGAAGATGCAGGGAGAGGAGCTTTTTCCAGAACTAGTATAGTTTTGCAAGTTTACTGGTGAAATCACATAAGCTCATATCTTGTTAGATCTCAGTGATATAGTTCTGGTACAAATTGTGGTTAGTAATGACGAGAGGATGAGGCTACAAAATACATGAAAATGTCCCAATTAAAGTAATCACAATTGTTCTGTATGAAAGGAAGAATGTGTGTGTGTGTGCATGTGCTGACATAAAAAAATTGATCTTAATATAAACAGATCTCAATATAAACAGAAGTCAGAGTTTGAAGTAAGACAAATTTACAGCCAAATTGGAAGAATCTTCACTAGAGAAAAGCACTGTTTTTCGACAAAAGCTTACAAAACTCCCTCTGCCCTACGATCACTCTAATTTTTTTATATTACAGTGAAATGCCAAAACCTCAATTAACTTGATTTCAGGCTCCACTGTGAATGTTTTGTGCAGCCTAAGGAGTTCACATGACCACTCTGGATTATATCAGCCATTCATCCCAAATGACCGTTCTTTGTGAAGGGCCCAATTCTGCAAAGCAAGGACTTGCCCCTGCATGTGAAGTCCCACAGCATTTCTGGAGAATCGCTGGAGCGTGCGTTCCAGTGCTGCTGACCGGGGGCCTACCCCCACACAGCTGCGCACCCCAGCCAGCAATGCTCTGAAAGTCTTAAGCCTAGAGATGGGTAGCTCTTTTAATTTGCATCCTGCTGTTATAATTCTAGATCTAAGATGTCCAACTGAGCTGGAGGTTTGTGGGCTATTCTCATACAGCAGCAGGGAGATCTGAGGTTTGGGCGCTAGACTGGGAGTCGAAGCCTACAGTCGCTCCAGTCTCTGCCACCGACACACAGGGTGACCTTGACCAAGCCACTTAATCACCTTCCATTTCTCAGAGGCTTTTCCTGTCCTCTAAATTAGGCTAATCTGATGTATTTTCTTTCTCAAAGCATTTGTGAAAATGAAGGCTGGAACTCAGTAATAAATGTAAAGGATTAGCAACAGTCATGGCTGTGGGCAGGGACGGCTGTATTTGCAGGTGTGTGCACAGGTTTGCACAGCGGCCTGTGGGTTCACGTGGTTACAACATGATGCTAATAGTACAGAGATTCAGAGTTTGGAGGTTCAGGTCTGTACATTTTAGACCTGTATGATGCTCAGATCGTTTAAAATAGAAGTCTGGCAGTGTTTCTTACATGGTTCATTTTTCTTTTGCAAGCTGAGGTGTTACAAGAAGGAACTCAGTGGGAACCGGGAGCTAGCTTTGCCAGGTCTGTCTGCATGCCATCTTTTGTCAGGAGCTGGCCTGTTTCAGCAGAGCATGATTCTCAGTTCATGGTACAGCCCTCCTGAGCGGTCCTAGCTGAGTGGGCAATCATCATTGTATCTAAAAAATACAGAGGAAGAAAAAAGAAGCCCAAATCATTACCACGTTACAGTAAAATTTCCTTCTTCTCTGTCCATTCTTACGCTTTGAAAAACCTTTAATCTGCTGCGCATAATTGGGTGTTTCACAGAGGAGATTAGCATTGGCTGCTGGGCCATTTGAGGAATGTGAGTGTCTTTTTATTTCTGGCAAATTCAAACTCTCAGAAAACAAAGTCTCCTTTCCATGACTTTCCCTGTCTTGTAGAGAAAGCTGTGTATTTGCAAAGACCTATCTGGGAAATAAGTAGTCGTCTCTCACTGCCCACCCAGTGCTGAAATGGAAGGAAACGAAATCTAAACTAAAAGGAGTGGGACAGTGCTGCCACATAGCCTGGGGCCTTGCTCCCTGGTTGTTTTAGGGGTGTAGTCATATGCTCCAGGCATCAGCTTAACTCAAACCCATTGTGTCAGGTGCTGTACAGGTGTAAAATAAAACCGGAATCTCAGCCTTGGTTGAGGCAAGGGGCAAGAGCAAGTGTAGACAGATACGGTGAGAAACACTGAGACAACGTGGCAGTACTAATTTATCTGAATGCTAAACAGTGGATCTGCAACACCAGCTGGAATAATCAGTTAATGTAGTTCAAATCTTCCTTTAACCACAAGGAACATCTTTTGCTAGTTCATTCTCCCTCAGCATATCTTCCATGCAGCTTCCAAAGAAGGAGCAGTGCAGAGTGCCACACAAAACTGAATATATGCGTGTGCATACATACGCGTGTGTTAGGGCCCGGAGCAGGCACTGCCTCTGGAGATCGGGCCGGAGGAGCGGGAGAGTGCAAAACTCTTGCTGGGTCAGAGCAATACTCTTCTGGACTAGTGGGACAGGGAATTAGACTGTCAGGTGGGTCTAACTGTGCAGAACTTGCAGAATATGTTTTTGTTTGCCAGACGACGGATGTCTAAGTGCAAGTACTTAGATGGTGATGTGGGTTTCTCCTCCTAACTCAGTACTATCTCCCCTCTTGATACAAAGGCAGGCGCTTGTGTTTCCACTCTGGTTCCTCTTCCCCTCCCATCCTCCCTAGCCACAAGCATACAACTGCATTTTGCTTCTCTGAGAAACTGTACAAAACAGGGCTTGTCTAGATTTTAGTACAGCACTGAAACCATCACAAGTGCTGAGCTTTACTGTAAATTTGAATTGAGGCAAGAAATTATCCCACTTAAGTGTTGACCTGAGATTTCCAGTGCAGTGAGGGACTGGGCAGGCTCTCTGCTCAGAGGATATTCCTGCGTGGGGCTCATGGAAAGGGCAGCCTTTGGTATAACGAGCTGAGAAACAAAAGGGATTCCTAGTTTGTTTTAAAGAGCAGAAGGCAAAACAAGCCAATGGAACAGCATAGTTCAAATTTTCCTCTGCATGGAGTGAGTAGTTCTGCAGCTGTGGGGTGAATGAAATAACTATTGGAGTAAAACCCTTACTGGAGCAGTGCAATGGTAATAATGCTGTGCTGTGGGGGTAGAATTGCAGAACCCAGGAGACCAGATGCAGAAAAGTGTCTAGATATGTAAATTCTCACAGAAAACATTGCACATTTGTTCAGTAGGTGTTTAGGTTCTTAGAAATCAGTAAAAACATAGGAAGTGAAACTCCTAGAACAGAAAGAATAGGATTTTGATGCAGAGAGAATCACCTTGTGACAGATGTCTAGAAAGCCCGTCTCTCCCATGCATGTTTCTTGCTGAGTGAATGTCGATGTTGCATTTGTGTTGTGTTTCCCTTGTGCAGCTTCCAGCAGTGGGCCGGACTTACTCTCCTTATCCTTATGGGAAAGCGGGGTCATTGCTTCCCATGGGATTGCAATGAATTCCTAAAAATGAGCAGCAGCCCCAGCTGAAAAATTTGGACTGTGCCTGGGTCCATCTGCACTGAGAACTCGTGAGGGGAACCCTGGGTCTTACATCAGTGATCAGAGGGATGAAGCAGAGGGACTTGCTAGGCACGCAAAGCCACCCAGAAACAAAAGCACCGACAGCAGGTGCTTTACCTGTAGTCCAAGGCACAGAAAGGGATGACTTAAACTACAGCTTAATTCAATCCTTGGCTTTCCCTGGTCAGGCCCCCATCCTGGATATGAAAGCGTGTGGTACCTGCAGGACCCTGGGCAAATGTCCTGCACCAAGCGCAAGAAGAGCAAACAGCATCAGATTGAAGATTTAGGATGGAAGTTGCGAAGACAAAGGCACAGTGGATCTAGGAGTGGGACAGTCGGTAGAGCGGCTCACACCGTATCAGCGTGTCACACAACAGACAGGTTGAAGCATAACATTGGTGGTGTTAGAGCCACACATCTCTGTCAGCCGTCCCTGGCATTACACGTGTGTAAGTCCTAATAACTGCAGGGCCCTGCTTCCTGATCCGTTTTTGTTAATACACATACAAATTCCAAACATGTAAGTGGTATTTCGGAAGAGCCATAAAGAGACACGGTGGTGCGTGGCAGGGCAGCAAGCACCCTGTGTGGGTGGCTAGCGTAACTCCAGCTGGCTTTGTGCTGCTTTGTGTAATGCTGTTCTGCTGCCAGGGCTCCAGCTCTCCCTCTTACCTCTGCTGGAACTGCTGTCCCACTGAAACCTGCAGGTTCTGTGCTGTGGGTGCCGCCCCTTGCCCAAGGCAAGCAGATACGCAAAGTCTCTTTCAAAGAGGACTACATGACTCCACCAGTAATGCAGAACCCCTTCCTCTATGTCCCGACAAGCAGTAGGCACCTGTAGCTGGTAAATCATGGCCTACGTCCTACCCCGTATCTCCAGCGACTTACAGACCATGGGGAGCACAAAGGCAATTTATTTCAGCATTAGCACAGTCGTGAGCCATCAGCAGCTTCTTGAGGAACTGTAAAGCCATGAAGTATTGCTGGCACACAGGAATACTGTTTTTAACTTAAGGCTGCATTATTAGAGCTATATCAAAAAATACAGAAGGAATGTAGCAGTCAGCCTGGGCCTTTGCTTGGAGTGCACAAATCCAATGAAAACATCGCCAAAGCTGTAATTATTTGTTCATAATTGGATACTGAGGAGCAAATTCTGCCACACAAACCTCCAGTGAGTTCACTGAAAGTCACGAAATCTGTTTCATTATAGAGTAGCCAAGATGAATGGTAATATGGGGAAGGCTAGGTATTACTAATTAACTATGAATATCACAAAGCACATGGGCAAAACCTATCATCCTGGAAAGTCCCCTGGGTCCTCTCTTATTTTGAATTAGGAGTCTATTTTAGAGATGAGGAAATTTAGATTTAAGGTAATTGTCTGATTTCACACCATGCTGTTTCACACTGTCATGAATAGAAACCTCCTCCTGAAACAAAGAACAGAAGCCAGGAGATACGATTTCAAATTCCCCTGCTTTAAACATTAGACCATGTTCCCTTTTCAGACCTGAGAATAAAACCAGCCGTGTGGACTCCCAGGTCACACCCCCACACCCATACGTTGCTATGTTGCTACTTGCTTGCTGATTCTTCGTTCTGCAGACCCAGAAACGCACAGGCACTAATAAGGAGCTATTGTTTAACCCGCTGTTAAGTCTAAGCAAGCAGGTTTCTGTTGATAGGCTGCGGAGCTTGAGAACAAAATTGTAACCTTTCCGCACATACTATTGCTGTGTGGTTTTCCATTAATAGCCATGGAAAAGTTAACCTAAACATTAGCTCTTTTTCCTGGAACTAACAGCTCCAAAGCCAAAAGCCCGGTGATCTGCTCATCAGCTTGCAGGACTACTGCAAAGCAGACTGCTCGTTACTGTAAAAACAAAGCGCAGAGCTGGCTCTTGAACTGCCGGACCTCTGTAGCTGAAGCAGGGAGTAGCCAGCTCAAAAAGGGGAGCGTCCCAGTCGTATCTCGATCCAGGGCAAAATTTCCCCTAGACAGAATTACAAAGTTATGCCTTTAACAGTGACGGTCAGAGATCTGCCTCAGAAGCCAAGGCGCAACTAGGAAACAGCGATTGCAGGGACGGGAATTGTTTCTCACTAAATACTGGTAGGACAATACCCAGCGGACAGTAATTCCCATTTCCTCAAGCCATTAGCACTGCCCTGCAAGGGTAATTTTCCTGAGTCACGTAACGTGAAAACAGCCATTGAGTTGTGTTCTCCTCATGTTCACATCGTGGAAGATCCTGTCCTGAACCATGCCCTGTCTTCTTTGCCCGAAGACAAATTGCACCCAGAGAGACCTTCGCCAGATCACTGATTTCTGCAGGCTGCAAGATCCTGCAGGCTCACTCTTCCTCTCCAGAGGGATGTTTACCACTGCCCTTGATTAGTTGTTCCAGTTATCACTGCCAAAAGAATGTGTTTCATTTTTCATTTGAATTTTTCTCTCTTTTCCTCATACACAGTAGGCTTTGTTATTCAACCTCCAGATGAAAGATTACAATCCTGTGTGAGACAGCGTCTTTGATGTGTCACTCAGCATTTCTCCAAGACTAGCTACCTCTTTCCAGAAAGACAATGGGAAGAATGACCAGATCTTCCTGGAAATGACACCCATCCCACAGCGTAAATAAGCCAAAACTAGCTCCTGCAAAAGTAATCAGGCCTGTTTGCTGACATACAAATGCCCACTCATCCCTGAAAGAGCCACGCTCCCGAACTCTGGCCCGAGCCAATGATTGAGGCTATTAAGCTCATTCCCACACTCGAATTTGACAAGGTAGAAGCCTGTATCGTCTTGTTTCACTTTTTGTAGGAGTTTGCTCTGCATGTTTTCTTTTCGGTAGGTTCCCCAGCTGGTTCGGTCCTGCATAATGTAGTTACAGATACCGAGAACCAGAGGCTGGCAGAGCAATGGGTATTATCTGGGCTGCGGTAGGTCTGAAGAGCCAGGCACAGACGAGAAGTTATGAGTAAGCTTATGAGTAAGATTTCAACTGGAGGTTGAATTGGCAGAACCACTCTTTGTACTGTGGGGCCCTCAGATACGCAGTGCTATATACATAGGTATATGCAAGCTTTAGTCATACGCCAACATGACTGAGCTGATACTCTAAGCTCTTCCTTATTTCAAATTCTGCGAAAATTGCAATACTTCATCATGTTTAAAGTAGTTTCCTCTGTTCTTCAATGTATGCTGCTTTTGGGTTGCTTGAACTGAACAGGATCATATAAATGTAAATACAAACCATTGCTTTAACAGCTGAGTAGACCAAACCATATCAAGGCATCACAGAAAGTTAGGTAGTTTTTCTGCTGCTTTTTTCCTTTTTTCTGCTGCTTTTTTCCTTCTGAATTTAGACAGGATGCTTGTCTGCAGTGTAGGAAACTGCCTCTGATATAACTGGAGTTCAGTGGCCATGTGTAAGATCACTTGTCACTAGTTTTGATAATGTGTTTATCATTCTCATTTGGGGTAAATCCCACCTCCTTCCTGCTTCAGAAGGAAACACCATTTTGTACCACTCTGTTCCTGGGAGTTAGAAAGTCGAACCTAGCATAGTGTGTAGTACTGAGACCTGACAGAAAACTCTGGATCTTGCTCCAAACTTTATCACTCTGCGGTACTTTTCACAAGGTCTTTTAAGGTAAACCATAACAGTCCATAGTTTTCAGTGCTGCCTCTGCAATAAGAGACCAGGTTATTAGAACCCTGTTGGAGTGATGATCTTATCAATGGAAGTCTTCCTCTTAATTTTGGGAGAAAATAGGTCAAGCCTCCAATTTATTATTTATTGAGTGGCCAGGGTGGCAGGAATACCTTGGGAATGGTAGGTTTTATGAGCAGCACCGAGTTCCAGGCTCTGTATTTAGTAATGAGACACAGATGGGAATGGTTTTGTTGCGGTGATGTTTTATCACGAAATGAGACAGTTTTTAATAGTTGGTTGGTGACTAACAGATACAGAGGTAGCCGTATAATTAGCGTGCTTGCTGCAGGAGGCAGTGTTTCCTGGCATTGCCAAGCATACTCGACGCAGACTGAGCTCGCTGAGAGAGGCTGGCTAACAAAGCCCAGAAGGTAGTTAACAGTTTCCTAAAACTGTCTCCAGACACCCTTGTGTGATGTAAAAGGCAGCACACTGCCAGCTCAGGTTGTGCAAGCAGGGATATTTCAAGCTCGCAGAATCCTAGCACGTAGCAGAAGCCACCTGGTATTTTGGGGGCTCAGAGCAGCAGTTCCCCTGGGAACCCAAGAGCTCCCTGACCAATGCTGTTCCCAAATGATAAAATGTTGGTGGGAAGCAAATATTGATTTCTTCTCACCCTGGTCTTTTCCCAGTATCACCTTTGTCCAGGCACAAAGGGATGCATTTTTGGAGACAGGTTTTATAAAGTACCCTATGCAAAGACCACTTCCATAAGAGGGGATCCACACCACTTTGGCTTAGGCAGTTCTCCTCTGCAGCCACAGGAGAGGCAGCGTGAGCTGTCTGTGCCATTTGGCTCTTGCAGGCTGCAGACAGGCAAGCTGCCTGTTCACCGCCTTCCTCTCCCTGGGGGGCTCAGAGCTGCGATCGGATCCACTGTGAGTCTCCGCTCTGTATTCCTCCTCCTCTCCCCACTCACCACCCTCGCAGATGTTTGTGGAAGTTTCATGCCTGGACTGAGTTCAAATCGAGCACCCAGGATCTTTGGTAGGGAGGGTTTGGCTTGGAGAATTTAGCATTCATTTCTCTCATCCATGTATGTGCTTAAAGTAGCTACAGTTTAGTAAATCACCTCTTTGCAGACACTAGCGGTAACTCTCACATTTATTTAATATATTTAATGTTCGCTTGTTATTCTTTTGGCCAGTATCTCCTACAAGTTTTTGTGCATGCTTGATTCAGAATGAGGTATCATATCCCAGGTTAATTTTTATGTTTCTTTTTTTTCCCACTCTTTCTTTTCCTTTTTCTCTTTCTTTCTCTTTCTCTTCTCTTTATTTCTGTATTTCTTTTTATTTCTCTCTCCTCTTTCTCATAACAAAAGGGTAAACCAGGATATTGTTTATGGAAAGTTTGAATTACTAATGACCCATACAAAACAACATTAAGGATCATATCTTTTCCAGTGCCTCTTTGTAAACCGAGGAGCTCAGAAGTCAGTCCCAGTGTTTTATGATCTTAAAATATTGATATTTTTCCAGGTATTAATTCCAGCTTGATAGGAAACCAAAAGAAACAGAAACATTTTTCATCTTCACTTCAGAAAAATGTGCTCCATCTTCCTCTGTTAAAAAGATATCTTTTCAGTACCGTGGAGGGCATGCCACTGCTCTGTTACCAACTTCCCTTTCCTAAATTACCTTTCCGCTGTGCCATGTGTGAGCCTCACCCTGAACAGCTGGAACCACAGAGAGCAGGGCTGAAATAAGACAAAGAAAAAAGCTTCCTCCTAGTTTGAGTCCTGCTGTGTTGGGGCCAGAGAGCTAGCTGGTTAGAGAAAAAAGAAATACTGCAGTGTCCCAAGAGAAAGGTCCATCCTCCCCACAGCTGGATTCAACATGCCAAATCCCAATCAATGTCTCTGTGTGGGTCATTGTGCACTGTGCTGTAAGTGACAGTCCCTCTCCCAGTTAGTTTCCAGACACAGATAAAAGCAGGAAGAGAGGCAGGAGGAGGTGGGAAGTGGCTTGGAGAAGGCTGTGGAGTTCCTAGGAAATGCCACAGCTTGGCTGAGGCATCTGCTGCTCTTTGCACCTCTGCTTGCCAGCTCCATCTCCAAGACGCAAGTGCTCCGGCTCGCTCTCTTGAACACCCAGCAACCACCACCCTGTGCTACGACCTCAGTAGCCTAATGTCCCCCTCACCCCACATCCCACCCTTCTCTTTCAACCCTGGCAGCGCTCCTCAGTCAACCAGATGTGAAGAACAAAAGGAAAAGCTTGGATCAAGTCTGCAACCCTACGGCACTCCACATGCAAAGAGCTCACAGGGCGAGGCCTGTGGTCAGAGGAGACAAGCCTCCCACGGCTGAGTGCTTTGTTGTCCTAAAGGCAGTGCTGTCTGCCTTCATCGCTACGATAATTAGCTGTTGAAGGTGAAAGAGCAAGGCCACTCCAAGCAGAATTCATTATCCCTATGCCTGCGAGCAGTACTCTCTAGAAAAACAACATAAAATGTGAGAGTGAATTGCCCTCACCGATTTTGCTGATTCCACTAAATTTCAGATCTAATAATGTCTCCATATTGCTTCAATTGTCTCTTCTGAGGCGCAGCTGTGACTCTCCCCCCTAAAGCGTTGTGGCTGCAGAAAGGGAAATAAAACCTAGCCAAGGCGTTCAACACGGCAGCCTTTTAATATACTGCCTGTTCCCTATGTTCATATATTCTGTCTCTCCAACGACTGTCTCCCTGCTAGAAAGACTAATAGAATTGGCTCCTCTTATTCTCAAAGCTGTGGTATAATCTGGTTAAGGAGTTTTTTCTCCTGGGATGAAAGGTGACTTCTGTTTAAGGATCCAAAGTAGCATTTAGTGGAAATAGCTTCATTTCCTGCCTCCTGGATGTTCTGCCACCACCTTCTACATCCACCCTATCTAAATTTGGACACCTAAATAAGGTGATAAACCTTGGTGGATAGCCGAGAGGGGCTGCTTACTGGTGGCCATTGAGACCCTCCTAAAACCAGAGTCATGTGAAGGTCCTCACGTTTCCACTGATTGTAGAGAGAGCCTGCACTCCTCTTACCCGTAGCACCTCAGACACTCTGGGTTTGCATCCAGATCCCAAGGCTGAACAAGGCATTTGGGCCCATTTATTTAGAGGGTCTGTTACTGCTCACGTCAGCTTCTGTTATCTGTGGGATGAGCTGAACTGTGCTGTCAATGGAGAGCCCTGTAAAAGCTTGAATGGATGGCTGATTAGCCAGCTAACTTGATCTTCATCCAGACAGTTTTCCAGATAAAACAGCACTGAACCACAGAGTAGGTCGATGATGCTGGTGTTTTATTTTTCTATTGCAATTGCATGGTACAAAGGCCAGCTGTGAATCAGGGCCCCCTTCTGGTAAGTGCAGGTGAGAAAACACATCTCTTGCCATGCATTTCAGAGAAAGCTGGGTCTTCCGGAGCTCTAGGATTACTTGTTTGTGGTCACGCTCTGGCTAGCACAACCTCTGCACTTTTCTCTCCGTTACCATATTGCTAGATACAAGATGAGAGCCCTGTTTAACATCCAGCTTTTTGGTTAAAGTAGCTCTCTTCCTCCTGGGTCTGCTTTGCATTTGTACCCAGGGCACTAGTAAAATACTTTCTGCCTCTCATGTGCAATGGCATAGTAATTTGTTTCCTGGATATCTCCTTGTCATTCAATCTGACAGTTCTCCTCCCTTAGGAGATGCTGGCTTCTCCATCTCCTCTGAGGCAGTGTAGCTGCCAAAGTCCATCTCAATCCATCTGGACTGAAAACTCCTCTCTGGCATTCTCCCCCCGCCTCCCCCATCTGCATGGGTGAGAGAAATGTCAAGGAATGAAACACAAGAACTCTCTTGGTCTGTCAGTTCACGTGAAAGGAGGAGAAAGCCTGAACTGTGTATCTGCCCTTCACGCATGTTAGATGCCCTGCAGAATTACCCACAGCGCTGTAGTAGAAAGTGTTGCCAAACAGGTCACTGTTGATTCGCTGCAGAGCAGCCGACCCAGGCAGCAAAGGAACTAGGAGGAGATAGGGAACGACATGCCTGAGCTGAGAAAAAGGCACGCTCTAATATGATTCTATGATTCTATGATTCTAATCTGTTTTAAGGGGAAGAAAGTTTGAACTCCGAAGTTAGACCAGTGTAATGCACAAGGGAATGGGGAAGAGGTATCTGATGAGAACAGCTACACGCTGTGCTCGCTCTGGGTCAGGTCTGGCTCTCACGTCTGCTCTCCTGTCCTGTCTGTTCTCTGGTCTGCATCTGAGCGGCTTGTGCTCAGACTCCCGTCCAGCTACTTGTTCAAACCAGACAGCATGTCCAACAAGCCCGTGTTAAAGCATAGTTATCAAGGGCAGTGGCGACTTAATCACGTTTGAAAAAAGAGCTCTCTAATTTCAAAGCGACCCTATTACTGGAGAAAAAGAGTTATCATTAGTCATGGATATAAGCAGTAGTTCATGAACACAGACTCACTAGGTTGTAGCTGACTACAAAAACTAGTGCAAACATAGTGCAGCTGTACATTGGTATGAATTGCTAGCACCTTTTTTATGATAATGTCATTGCTGATCTGTCCAAGCCAGTTTTCGTCAATAAGAAGTTAAATCTTTGCCAGTGCACAGGATGCACAGGATGTGCTCTCTTACCCTTTTGGACCATGCCTTGGGCATTGCTGTGAGTACTCCATGGCTTTTAGTCCTCAAGCCCTGCCCCGGCCCCAAACCCAAAATTTTCTGAGCCCAACTGCATCCTCTTGAATGCTCTTAGGATGGTGCTCAGTTCCATTTGGATCAGCAGCACCATAACCTCACTCCTGGAGCATCCAGACAGAGTATCTCTCCACACAAAAACAATTGCAATTTTTTGTTCTCTGGCTGGGATTCCTGGACTGCTGCTTTTTGTTCGGGTTTATTTTATTCTCAACATAAATATAAAGAAAACAAAACTAGTGCAAGTAATAGCCTGAAACTACTAAAGTTGCATTGCAGGAGACGTGGAACTAGAACAAGGAAAACATTCTCATGCGGGGGGTGTCTGAGTAGAATTGGTTAATCTTGGGTTCAGACTTTCATTCACTCAGCAGGCCTGCCCCACCATATTTACTTAAAATCACAGCAAAGTGCATTAAAACAACGTTAAAGCAGAGACACCAGCCCGCAGAGAGCAAATAGAACCAGGGGCGCTCTGAGATGAGACAGCAGTGTGCTTATTTCAGGCTCTCCTCTCCCTATCAGATGGTGCCCCCTTTTTTTGTCAGCACCAGAAATGCTGGGATGCCGCAGAGGGAGCGTAGTGTTTCTGGTCAGGGCCGTTGCCCACTCTGGCACTTGTTTTGTATTGGCATTTTGTCCTGTGCAGGGGATGGAGAACGTGTCCCCACTGCACCGATGCTAATGGTAGCACAGAGTACACAGCAACCCTCTCCTCCCTTTTCCGTCTATGCTGTCATGCTGTAAGGACAAGCCTTAACTGAGAGAGTATTAATCCTCCAGGAAAGGCATTGCCATGGGCGTATTCATGACCGTTACGTGGGTCTGCGCTCTTCCCCGGAGCCCGATTCCTCGAGGAGAGCCTGGGTTGAAGCCAGAGGTTCTTCCTGCTGACAGAAGGCCAGGGCCGAGCCATGCAGAGAGGGTTCAGCTGCCACTGCGCTCAGAGCAGCCCTGAGGTTATGCTCTCATTTTGAACTTGATGCAGTTCAAGGGGCTGTGAAATCTTTGTTTTCCTTAAACGACCTTTGCTTGCACAAGACGGCCTGCATTCAGCTGTGGGCTGCACTGCATACTTCATCGCTTCAGCAAGGAATCCACTTTCCTCTGCTGAACGGCTAAGGCTCAGACAGATGTTTCTTCAGACCCACAGAGCATGATGCTATAATTGGCAGAGCTCTTGGAGAGGAACTGTCTGTATCTCTTTATGTGTCAGCCCCTTCCACGCCAGCTCCTCTCATCCCTGTCAAATCCTTCTCCAGCACCCTTCTGCCTTTCTACCAGCATCTCCCTTACTTCACTTTGGGTCCCCCTTCTGCAGAGCATTTGCCCGTAGGATGGGTACAGCAGGGAGAAGATACGGAGCCGTGCAGAGGATTCAAAATGGCTGATGTAGTTACCCCAACAGATTTACTCCAGCCTGCATGGGGTCAATGCTCCATTTGGCATTTTTTCACCAGGAAAAACATTTACTTTGAGAGAGGAAAGAGGAAAACAGAAAAAAAGCTCATGCTTACAAATCCCAAAACAAAGTATGGACTCAGAAATCCTCTAGTGTTTTTTGGATGATTTCATATCTCAAAAAATGAATCCATAATACAATAATGCTGATTATGACATTTGAGTATTTGCAGTGGGATCTTTCACAGGTGGAACTTAGGAGGAAAAAAAAGGAACAGCTCGGAGGGCAAAGGTTTTGTTTAACAATGTACAGTAAACTGTAGCTTAGCACCAAAGAGTGAGAAAAGCAGTCTATTGGCTTCTCAGGAGCACTAGAATATCAAGACATCCTAATGAAGAATGGCTGTATTTCAGGAAAAATTCTGAGCAAGAAACTGTCTTAGTTAAACAAGTCTTCCCTTTTGCCTGGTTGGTAAACGATTAGAAATAGGACACAAAAGCCAGGTATTTGAAGGAGAGAGAGGCTCCAAAGGCGCAAAGGCCAGATTTCATGCTGTCGGAAGTTTAAAACTGAGGTCTGGGACGAGGCATCTGTAGAGGCAGGGACCACAGGTCGTGCAGTGCCTCAGGCACCAGCTCTGAAGAATACGAACAGCTCTTGCCAGCCCTTGCAGCTTCAATATGACTTGAAGTACTCGATGCTCTGTTTAAAGATGCTGGAGTCAGAAAACAGTATGAAAGGATTTCATCCTCCTTCACTGCAGAAGCCGTTGTTAGGGCTTAGCCTCTTGGCTGCTCAGTACAGGACTTGCTCTTATAACAACTGTCTCTGAGAGAGAGGGAACAAAGCGGTGTGCCCAGGAATACTTAAACTGACGTCAGATTTGCGCACAGCCAGGAAGGTATCTCAGCTGCGATGCCGTTGCCTCGATCAGTAACTGTGCTTTTCCACTTTGTTCTCTTTTGTTTTAGGGCCGTTGCATCAATTTCACCAGAGTGAAGAACACAGAGGCCCCACCCAAATACCCGCTCAACAACGCATACCCTCCGTCATCTCCACCTCCAGCACCCATCTACAACCCCCCGCCCCCGGCTCCGATCTATACCCCGCCTCCACCCAGCTCATCCACACCCCACACCCCATCCCCGTCCTCCACGCTCCCACCACTCCCCCCACCGCCCCAAGCCCCTCCACCCAACCGGGCCCCCCCTCCATCTCGGCCCCCACCTCGCCCAACAGTCTAGGGGGTCAGCCTTGCTCCCGTCTCTTCCAGAAGCGTTCGAGAGGCTTTTTCAGCAGTACTGTATCACATCCATCTTCCGGGGGGGTGGGGGGGCTAGAGGAAGCCGGACCGGTTTTGAAATGGGTGACAACAGAACGAGTGACTTTGTAGTCGTCTTTCTCCTTTAGTTTTCTCTTATTTTTAAAATCCCTTGCGCATCAGTGCCACCAAACTATCGAAGCAAGAAAAGCCAAGAGACTGCAAGAAAAAGGCAAAATAACTTGAGTTCCATTTCAGCAAGGCTCTCCCCCCTCTTTGTCCCCGACACTTCCCTGTGCCTTACTGTGGTGATTCCAGGATACATTGAAAAAAAGGAATGAATAACTAGAGTAAGCTCTCCAGAAAGGCAATTCTCCCCAGGGAAGGACTGCAAAAGACTCTTCCAAGTGCAGACATCCCAGCTAGCTACCTGGAGACAACTGCACAAACTTCATGGAACAAGACTCAAGGTATGACAGAAAGCTGATCACATCTCACTCACGTGCCAGCTGCCAAGCAAATAATGACAACAGCAGGTCTGCAAGTACAGAAACCCTTGTAAATCTGAAAAGAACTGATGACAGGCAGCTGTTCCCATGGACCATGAATTGGAGAAGGGAAGGTATTGTCATCTCGGAGGGTCCAGAAAGGAGAAGGGGTAGGTCTCCGGTGTCTGGATTTGCGTATGTTGGTATGTGGAAGTGCAGGTGAATGCAAATGGAGTGCCACTAGGAAAATGAGTTACATGGAAAAATAAACCAGCCAGTATGTCACAAGGCTTTGACCCCATCCCCTGAGGACAAGGAATAATTGACGACAGGTCAGCCTTCAGCGCTCCCAGTGGGACAGAGGAGTTCATAAAAATTGAGCAAAGGAATCTGGGAAAGGTATGGTTGACAGAAGAGTCTTTGCATTCAGTTTAGACTAATTATGTCCATCAAGTTAATAGCTTTGCAGTTCAGCAGTGTAATTTAATGCTGGTTTCCATTTTAAAAGGAAAGTTTCTGAGTATAAACAAGAGGTTAGATGTATCAATTTCTCTAAATTCAGTCTGCTTGGGCTCCTTGTTATTGTCAGTTTGAAATGGTTATCACTGATGCGTTTCTGTTTTTTCTGTAAATTGCATTCTTTCACCCTAGAAATGTTTCCACGTGGATTTTTATTTTTTGTTTTCCTTTCCTGAATAAGTAGCCGATGCCTTCCAAACTCGTAGGGAAGAAGAGCCAGTGTGCTTACTCACTCTTGTCAACTCTCAACAACATCACTTCTATTAGCAGTTGTTGACTAAGGCAAAAATCAACACACCGGACATGCAAGATGGGAATCAGTCTTCCAAGAAATGCACTGGCTGCATTTCTCCATGCTTTCTCCTCGCCTTCGTGGGACCCCCACCATAGTCCACAACATTACGTACGCACATGTTTTATCCTATAGCAAACCTTCTGAGCACCTGCCTTTGCAACACAGTGCTAGAAATACGTGAGATCAGTCAGCACTTCAGTCAAACCTCTGGCTCTCTAATTTACTGTCAGGATCAGTTCTCACGAAATGACTCTCTCTCCGGAAATTGCGAAGTCATAAGAGGTAAACCGTCTGTGTAGCTGCAGTTCTATGAATATCTAAGGGTTCTCATAATCATATAATTTTTTACCAGATAAAGAAATGCTTTGCCAAGTACTTACTTCAGTGCTGCTGGAAATATTAATTCTAGCTTTTCTAGCAAAAAAGAAAAAAGGAAAAAGAAAAAAAAATGCTCAAGGAGAAAAAGGAACAGACAAAAGAGACTCAGTGGAGACTTGACCTGGGACCCTTTTGGTAAGGACATTTGTGAATGAACCCTTACCATGAGACTCAGAGTCAGTCTACCTGTCGTTTACCAGCCTTACCCACCGCTAGGTCAGTGTGTCATCTGTTAGATGAGACAAACACATCACTCACGACGGATCTGAAGACTCAAGCTACAGCCAAGGCTGGCCGTTCTGCAAAAAGGCCGATTAATTCGCCCACAACACTGTTTTGTCTGCAGGCAGCACAGAGCAGTCCCCAATTAGGAGCAAAACCAACAGTTTTGCTACTCGCCATGTCAGATTGTATCAGCTACAGGCCGTGGTTAGTTCAACAAGACGACTTTGTGATTGTCAGGTGGGAGTGGGAAGCTTTTAACACCCTGACACAAGTTTGGTTGGACTCCCTCTTGTGATGGATGGGATCTAGTTAAATAGCTGTTTGATTTGGTTTCATGATGAAAGGGGTAAAAACGGGGAATAGTGTAATACAGGATCAATAGATATTTCTCTTAACAGATCCTCAGTATTTCCAAAAAGTTTGGAAAGGAAATTGATTTTCAACAATACGGCATTGAGAATTTTATTTTTTTTAAGTGTCAGTTAACCAATAAATCTAAACCTACTGCTGGGGAAAAGAATAAAAGCAGTGTATACTCCATGATTAAAGCTAACTTCTTGAAGATGTATATAGAAATTTTCATTGTCCCCAAACTAAGGGGAAAAAAAACCCCTACAAAATTAAAGAAGCAAAATAAGACCTAGATCAGGCTAGAAAAGTCATAATTTTAAAATGCCCCCTGTGTAATCATCCAGTTTATGAATAAAAAACAAACTCCAAATTTTTTGTTGTACATATTGTTACTGCATGCTTACCATATGTTAGATGGAAGCATTTCCTATCCATTGTGGATAAAAGAACATTTTTCAAGTTGTAGTAAATTATTATAAAGCCAATGACATTTCATGGCATGTTATCGTATCAAGCTGTGCTTGTTGTATTTTGTTCTTTATGGTTGTATTGCTTTTTTATAAATGTATAAATATTTCCTGTACTGACGAACACCTATTTTACATAGCATTAATTGAAGCGCTAGAGCTCCAGGCTGTGCACGCCCTTGCTCCACTGGCAGAGTTCTGCACATCGATCCAGGCTGGGGTACGGCCAGAGCGCAGCGGGTCGAGGCAAACGAAACGGGTGCGGCGTAACTGGCAGAAGCAGAGCACCCATCTCGGTTTTGGTGGACCCTTGCTAATGTTCTCAGAAGAATTAGAGCACGTTTGGTGGCAGACTTTGTACCCGGTCTTTTATTTAGGATTAACCTAAATGTGGCTGCTGAAATGGCTTCCCAAAAGTACCGCACATGCTTTTAAAAATTATACTCCTTTTATGCCGGTCCCTAAAGATTGACTTAGGAACTGAACGTGAGGCGCTCAAGAGTGAAAATTTGCTCCTGAATTTAAATCAGCTTCCACTGAGAATTAATGCTATGTAAATGAGGTCGAATTAGCTGGTGTACCATATACTGATATGTGGTACCCTATGTATTCTCTGTCTATAAAACTTTCCTAGAAACACATTACCCAGGCTATCAATCCACACTAGCCAGTTTTTAAGTAAACGTTCATTGTAGATCAAAAGGAGTTGAGTGGCGCTACGTCTGCTCTGCGATTTCAAAAGACTTCAGCATTAAAAGACTTCAGCAGGTCTCACTGTTTACTGGTTGCACATGCTCCTATATAGGCTGGTCTAAACAGCAATAAACAGATGTCTGATGGCATTAAATGAAATGCTCTAAATAGGTCACTTTGATTACTCCCGTTGTTTTTCATTCATGCAAAACTTTCTGTCAGCGTGTCTTGCAGCCTCAAAGGACTAAGCAGCTGCATTTGACAAAGATTCAGAGTTTTTTTCTTTTTAATTGCTAAAACGTTACAAATTGTTGCTGGCTGTATTTTGGAGCATTCACCCCCATGAACTTTGCAGTCATCCAAATTCTCTCTCTACTCCTTGGTGTGTGAAGGCATCTTCTGTCACTGTTTATTTTGTGGAAGGGGGGGAATGTCTGGCTTCTGAGAGCTCTGGCGAGATTTGAGGGTAACCAGTCGGTAACATTGCCTTGTACGTGGTGCTGATGCAGCAAAGGCAAACAAGCCTTCTGTTTTGATGTTGAATCACATTTTGTCAGTTCAGCCAGTGCTGTGCAATGATGTTTTACTCCCTCTGTTTGTTGCATGTGTCATTTGTTAAATTCAGTCATTACTCTTGCTGACCTTGATGTTATTATTAAAGAACTACACAAATTTGTGTTGGGCTCCACAAGATTCATTGACTAGGCAAAGCGAACGAAGGAGGAGGCAGGAGAATCCTGGGCAACAAGTTTTCTCGTGAAACTGGCTTTCTGTCATCCTGGAGAACTTAAGCTTGGTGATTTTCTTCTGGACAGCCCAGAGCACTCCTGCCTGACACAAAAGCTGTTTTCATTCGGACATGACACAGCCTAAACCGTCTGCTCCTCTGCTGACACGCAGAGCCTCGCCTTCCAAACGCAGGATGACTTCTCATTTCGCGCAGCTAACGCGGCAACCTTTAACAAAGGCATCCTTTAACAAAGCATAACGGCTGCTAGCAATAACCAAGCATGTTTCCTCTCGCATTTACTGATAGCCCTTCTTTCTTCCTCTCTGCTTACCTATCACTAACTCATCTGGATTTTGGTATCGTTGGAATCTTTTATTCCACAAAGAAGATTAACAGAGCATGAAGAAGTTCAGCCTCAACACCCTGCCCTCTTTCAGCAAACGATCCAAGCCCAGGCTTTTTAGCTTCCTCTGAAAATGTGAGCAAGCAGTTTCCTCAAACCTTGCAAGTCTAGGCTCAGTCTGGATTTTTCTTGCTTTATTTTATTTGAACCAAATTTGTTTCTAGTAAACGCAAAGAGGGAAGCCGCTGTACTCAACAGGTCCTGCTCTCTCGCTCTGAAAAAAAAGGTGCTTTTTAAATGGAGACTATCAAAGAAAATCAGTTGCTCTTCTCAGAAGAGGAGAGGTGAAAAAGAAAAAAATGCAAGGAAAGTTAAACATCAGCATAGCCCAGCCTCAGAAGCGATGATGCAAACCTGCCAAGCCTTGATGGTAGCTCTGGGTCTTTCAGGATATGCTCTTACACAAAAGTGGCTGTGCAGCTGGACTTTGCATAAAGTCCCATCGCTACATTGAGGAAAAAACTGAGAAAAGCACTGTAGTGAGACACAGGCAGGCTTGTTTGCCCTCTCAGTCAGCTGCCAGCCCCGCTGCCTCAGGAAACTCTCTGCTCCCAAGCCTGTTCTCTGCCCAGGGAGCCACACTGTGCTACCATCGTGGTAGCCTTTGTCAGCATACATACAACAGCACAAAATTTCCCCAGACAGAACACTTTTTGGAGCAAAGTTGCTCCAAAGCCAGGCCACGTGGACAGGAGGCTGCTAAGTAGCCCTGAGCATGTGGCCACTCCCCCATCTTGGGCTCGGTCCTGATTAGCCACCTGGCTCCCTCAACAAGCCCCACCTGGGAGCAGGTCTGGGCTCCAGAGCCGGGGCTGCCGGGGAGGGAACGGGTGGCTTTGTGGCTGCATGAGGTGGTCTTGGAGCGGTTGGTGACAGAGTGCCTTAGGAGCCAGCTTGCGTACAGAGCGGGGAAGTAAAGGAGACCGGGATGGTGCCTGCAGCAGCTGGAAGAAGCCAAAATGGTGAGTCCTGGCCGGGCCATTTCCAGCAACTTCTTTTGGCTTTGCGTTAAGGCTTCAAGGGAGAGAGGCTGCTTTCTCCTGGACTTTGCAGCTCTGGCTGGAGGCTGTGCTGGGGTAGATGGCAGTCGGCACAAACCTGCCTTAGCACACAGCTACGTGAGTGGGGTGCGGAGAGCAGGGTGTGTTGGGGGGGGTCTGCTCACCTTGCAGATGAACCCTGCTTGTTCCTCTAAAGGCTCATCTGGCTTTGGGCAGCTGAGGAGTTCCTTGATTGGCAGGGAAAAAAATCACTGGTTTTTCTAATTCTGGCAAAGAAATCCCCTTCTGAGTCATGGATAAGGCTTTTGCATGGGGACTGGTGAAAACACCAGTGAGACTCAAAGCATAGTAGGATCCTCTCTTTGCTGTTAGCGTTGCTGGAGAGTGTAATGCACATTTTTGAAGAAACAGTTACAAAATAACCTGTAAAAATAACACGAGCTACAGAATAAATTGTGTCGGGGACAGACGGTGGCTGAAAGTCTGTAGCATGTTGCCAGAACAAACTTCTTAAGATTATTTATATATCTTTTAATATTTAAATGCTTTCAAAGGTCCTTCTTGCTAGCGGGAGAAGGTAGGATACCTTTGAAAGGCCCAGAGCACCAGGGAAGGTGACTTCTCATGCCGCTAGGTCAGTATAGGTGTTGCCCAAAGTAAGGTGTCCCTGATAGCGAAGGACTGTCCCCTCGCCAAGGGGATTTCCCGGTTCCTGCTGGATAAGGCCTGGAGCTGTAACCTGCGCCGCGCTGCCTTCGGCGGCGATGTCGTGCGATCTCGTGAGCTAACCACACTGCAGCCTGAACAGGAATTTTTCTAGTTCTTCAAAGACATTAAATCGTGGGGCCTTCTCCAGAGCTGGAGGAATTAATAGGGATGGAGAAACTATAGCATGCAAAAATACCACAGAGAGTGGAAAACTGAACTTAGCAGATGAGGTAACCTTTACTTGCAAGAAAGCTGGGGATTTCTATATTCCACTTTCCATTCCCATTTAAAATCCTTCCTGGCATATCCTTGAGGCCTGCTGCTGTGTGCCTCTGGGTGTGTATGTCTTCAGCTGCTTCCAGAAGATGCTTAGTGCTTATTTTCTTCTTGCATGTGAGATCTTGTGATCTTTTTGTATATCCAGGGCTCACTAATAGACGACTGGGAATGGGGGTGTCAGGATGCCGTTTCTAAGTATTTCTTACTCAATGGAAACTCTCTGGGAAAGAAAAGCCAGGCAGAAATAGAGTATGTCTCTATTCCTTAAATCTGTTTTTAGTGATGGGTGACATGTGAAATGTGAGCATCTTTGGCCTTAGAAAGGTTTGCCTGCCTGTCGGCATTGCCATGTAATATCCTATTTTGCCACTGCTATGACTTGTGTAGGCAAACCTTGAACTGTTTTTAAGAAAAGCTGGGAAAAATCCTCTGGGAAGGTGAGAGGATTTTTGACTCATCTTGGCTCTGCAGTGCCTGAGCTCAGATTAAATTAAAATTTCTGTACCTCTCAAAAGCTCTGGACTGGACTGAAATGGTATGGCTGAGGAGAGTGCTGGTTTTGTTTCCCAGGTTTTATTTAAGGTAGGGCTCACAAGTGCCCTGATGGGCTGCGATATTATCATTTTCAAATGCAAATCAGAAATCAGTGTCCCTTTTCTTCCGCTCAACCGCTTGCATGCTGGTTTGGACCCAATGTTCCAATGTCTACCTGTGCTTTTGGCAGGGGGTGGGGATCGGCGCCATGGGGCAGAGCTGGGGAGTCACCGGGAGCAGGGTCAGGGATCAAGCTAAGCGTCGGCAAAGGGCTGTTTTTGGGGGACAGTGAAGGGGCAGTGGCTGCTGGTTTCGGAAGAGCCCCTGATGTTAATGGAGCCTGATTCCAGGTTTGCCTCTGCTCCTGGGAAGCCATAGCAAATCCTGCCTGCGCTCAGAGAGGCTGCTGGGAGTGCTTCACAGGGTGTGTTTAATAGATCCTGTTTCTGGATGGTTCCTTCACCATTCACGGCTGAGCAAAGTGCCTCACCCTCCCTCTGCAGAATGGCATAGCAGGCTCTCTGGTAACTACAGCAACGGCAGATGTGGAAAAAATACTCGGAATGGATCGGAGGTATTTTTAGCTCTCTCTAATGCAGTGCAGTAGCAGGGAGCCAAGGGAATCGGCATGGGATATATGGGCAGCATTTCCATTGACTGCCAGAAAAGAGTCCGCAGGGCAGAACTTGGGAATTTCTGTTTTGATGTGATTCAGTGTGAATTTGACGGTAGTTGCTTTTTTGGGGGGTAAGGTCTTCGTGTGTGTGTGTGTTGGCTTAAAGTAATAGCGATTACAGATGCCTATTTCACAGGCTGTCATGGAAACTGGCGAGATTTGCAGTTGCTAAAAGTGTATTGAAATAACTGTAGTAGCATCAGACAGTTTTTTTGTTTGTTTTTTTAACAGTCCAGCTCAGAAGGTCAAATTCTGAAGTCATTCTCACTTGTCTGCCTCTGACTGTTCCTGTCTGGGTAGAGATGTGGATGGCTTGGTCCAGCCTGCTCCCTCAGCCTGCCTCAGATAATCTGGTCAAAATAATTGGCTCAGAGTGGCTTGCAAAATAAAATAAGTATTATTTTTTTTGTTAGAGAAGGATGTGGAGGTAAATAACCCATGAAGGATGAAAGAGGTAGTTGCTGGCAGAGCTATTACTTGCATCCTAGGTGCTTAGACTCCTATGACAATAGCCTGGCCTCAAAACACAACAGCAAACATTGTTTTCTTCTTTTCAGTTGTAGGAGATCTTATAAGCTGCTTTTTTAGGAGACTGAGTCATTTGCATTGACCTCAATAATGCAGTGAGTTAGAAAAGCGGTTTTAATTCTTGACCGTGACACTGGGTGAACTGAGAGTACACATGGCACCGTCAGTCTTCAGAGGCAATAAAACCAGAAAAAGTTCTCAGTAATTTTGTTCCCGGTCCCTTTGGCTTTACAGAGCAATAGGGCTTCCCTGGCTGAGGCTGGTGATGCTATGGAATCAGGTTCCCGTGCGGTTTCCTTCTCTGTGTGCAAACCAGGCTGGAGGTACACCCACAGCAAGAGAAACCATTCCTACCTGATGACTGGTGATGCCACCCATTTCCTGGGCAGCAGCAACCTGTGGGACCCCGAGGGGCAGCCCTGCATGACTAGGAGCATCCCCTGAGTTTGGGAAAAGCCAGATTTGGAGGCTATAAGGAGGAAGTTCACATGTTCAATCCCTGCTTACTGCAGGGGGGTTCGGCTCGATGATCTCTCAAGGTCCCTTCCAACCCAAAGCATTCTATGATTCTATGAAGCTCCTGGAGCAGAGTCGTTGGTGGCACTTGTTGCTTCAGAAATAAAATTGGTGCTCAGGTGACTGGAATAACAGGTTACAATGAAAGCTTTCTTTTTTTAATGGTTAACACCTGGCCATTTGCTACCTCACAAGCTGTTTCCAGCTGGCACACACATTCCTTTGACTTTTATGGGTAATGACTCAAACCAGGTGTTGCACACGTACACTGAAGATGTTGTCCCAAAGATGGGTTCTTTACCTGGCGTGCAAGAACCAATTCACACGCTGAGTCAAGATCTTTGCTTTATTCCATTTCTGCGCAGAGATGGGTGCTGGGTGGTAATTCCACAAAGCTAGCACACCCCGCTGTCCTTGCTTCACATATTTATACAATTAAACAAAGTCACTACGCCTACTGTTAATGCCTACTTGTTAATCATCGGTTATTTCTACTTTTGCTTTGATTTGAAGACAGAGCTCCCTTTAAAGTCCCTCTGCGTGCTCAGTGGGTAGGGATGTCCCTTTGGAGGTGGGTAGCTCTTCCAACAGAGGTGTGGTTTTCGTATCATAATTAGCTGGTTCACTTAGGGGACACTAATTGGTGGATCTTGCTGACTAGTAAAAGAGGAGTAAAGGGGAGTATTGACACTCAAGGATATATGTTTGTTGTTTTAGAGATCTCTTGGCGTTCTGCTCCTCATTATGGATACCGGTGCCTGTTCTCTTTAGTACATTCCTTCACCAATCGGTCGTCAAAGAGGTTTGTGCTTCTGACCCCCGGGCCTGGTGCTGGCTTTGTGCAGGGGCCTGGGCATCCCTCATGGTGCCCGTGGCCTTCAGCCTTTCGGTAGAGGCCAGGATCCTGACTAGTGCCATCCCCTATAGCTCGATCTCGGTTCTGTTGCTTTTCTGTTAGGGCTGGCGCAACTGCATAGTTTTGGGGCTTTTTGAAAAAGAAACCCAGGATTAGTTCCTGTTAACACATTGCTGGTTCTTTAAATACCCAAATATTCTCTAGAGCAGGCAGGGGAAAGTTTAGGTAATGCTGCAAATATGGAGGTAACTCTATCTACTTATCTGAGGCCAAATTGGCAAGGTTTTAAAGAGTGCCCATTATAAATGGAAGACATCAGAGATGGTGACTAAGAAAGCCCTGCTCTGGCTGCTAATCGTGACTGGATGCTATCAGTACCCCATCCCGTCTTGTTTCCATGCAAAGGCCAAGCAGACAAAGGAGCTCCCTGTGCAGGGCTGTTCTGTCTGACACATGGGAACAAATGAAAGGCAAATGTTAAAGGAGAGCGAGGGCTTGGGTTTTCTTCCCAAAGGCGAAAGCTTTTCAGACATTCCTGAGAAGCATCTCGGAAATGGGAGCACCAGCATCAGCAACTGTACCCTATGATCCGAAGGTCCTCTGCAAACCATGAAAACTCCCCAAACTTCTTATTAGTCTGGGACACAGTGTGAAGCGATGGTGCAAAGGTATCTTGATGCATGTGTGTGTAACGGCTCTGAGCCTCGTTTCGCTGCGCACCATTGCAGGCCACGGGCGTGCTGTTTCCTGTTGCAGTGCGGGCAGGAGAGGCCACGGCAGCGCTCGGAGCTTTGCAGGGGTGCTGCTTGTCCTCCAGGTAGCGTTGATGTGTATTTGGGAGGCAGGTATTGTAGGGCTTGGGCCAAGACAAGCGCTCCAGCATTTAGGCCTTGATCTATAGGATGCCTTGGAAGGGAATCTGGCTCCCCTTGCAAAACAACTTTTGATTTTTCTCTTGGCAAGAGCTTCCCTTTGTCTCCAGATATATTGATCTCATGCCTGTTCCAGCTGTGACTCCATAGCCATGCTTAGGAGCCTTCCAAGCCTGGCCTTCAGTAACAAACTTCCTCATAAAACAGAAAGGCCTCATGTGTCATGTATGCCAGACAGCTGAGAGAAGCATGCGCGTGAATGCCAGAGAAATGCCACGTTCGCTTTGTGCTGTCCGTCTTTTACAAAGGAGCTGCTGTGAGCAGGTTGCAAGCAGCAACGGAGCAGTTTTGTGCCTAGTGTTTCTCTCCTGTTCTTGCAGCAATGGGTGGCTGTCCACCTCCGGCGTGAGAGGGTTTTCTCTGTGCTGTTTAGACGCTCAAAAAGCACCAGGGAAACACAGAGGGGCTCCACCCAGCCTGCGCTGCGCCCCGGGCCTGGCTCACCCTGGTGGGAGGTGTATTTGCAGATCCTCCTGTCCGTTGCGGTGCAGCAGAACGCAGCATCACAGAATACATCACACGTATGTGCCTGTAGCCTGTGCTCCCAGGGCTGAGTGCCCCTCAGCGGCTGGGTGGCACAGATCAGAGGGGTCCCGTGTCATCCTCTGTCCCTTCTTCTAGCACAGATTTTCCCGTTTGCTCAATTTGTCCATCCCTGTCTCTACAATGGGCAGAGTTACAGGACTCCTGACTGCGGAGGTGTTTTGTCCCATGCTGACGCAGGTATCTGCATTGCTGTGAGGTGAAGAAGGGACTTGTGTCTGGAGGAGTCTGCCGATGCTGTAAGTGCTGGGGCATCCTGCCCCTCGCTGGTCTGCAGGGATTTTTGCCTGAATAAGGACTGTAGGATTTGGCCTTTGCTTTATACCTCTTCAAAATAATTTCTTACTGAAACAATTTGGCTGAAACAGACACCAGCTGAAGCCAAGTGCTGGACCACCCAGGGCACCGGCCTAATCCACTGTGGCACATTTTTACATTCCCACAACATAAAATTAAATAAACAAGAAACAGACCAGAATGTGAGAAACAAAAAAGCAGGCACAAACTGCTGGAAACCCGCCAGAGAATCCATTGATTCAGTAGGATAAACTCAGCTCTTGATCAGAGCAGTAGGTAGGGAGCCCACTAGTTTGTGGGACCTTGTAATACTTCGGGGTTAGCAGGCGAAGGTCGTGAGAACATCGTAATCTAGATTTAGAGAAAGAACCGTACCGTTGCAAACACCGATACCTCAAAGCACGAGCAGCAGAACACCTCTGAAAGTGGGAGGGAAAACCAGTTTAAACAAATGGCCGCGTAGGCTTGCCAAGGAGGAAGCGAAACTTCCCCTGGCTCCCAAGGTTGGCGGTGAGCTGGGGCCGCGCTCCCGGAGCAGAGCACGCGTGGGAGATGGGGTGGCGATGCCGGGGGGGACGGGCATGGCGCGGAGCTGCAAAGCCCGCTGGCGGCGACCACTGATGGTTTGCAGGGTAGGGCTGTCTGCGCAGAGGCAGGATTTTTTCTTGGAGATCTTCTTTTCTTGCCTGTGTTTACCGCAGTATTTAGCGGGGAGGGGAATGCTGATGAAAGGCCAAAGGGAAATGTTTTCATTTCCCTAAAAGTAATTCGGATTGGGGCTTTAACAAGAGAGCTTTATTTGTTTTATTTGTTTAAAAACAACAACAAATTATTTATCTGAAAAAGAGTATTTACTGGAAACTGTGGTTTGGCCAAAAATGAAAAATAAACCTTTTTTTTTCCTTTCTTTTTTCTTCTTTTTACTAGAGGCCTTTTTAAGATTGAATGTGTGTTTTGAACTGACAGATGTTACTGTAGGCTCTAATGCACAGGTCTAAAACATGTCAGACTTGGCAGAGCCAAGTAATTTTCATACAGCCTTATGGATCCCTTTTCTAGAAGACTCATCTGATGGGTGCTCGTGGCTGGAGGCTGTGGCATAGTTTCTCTGAGTGGTTCCCCCCACCAGTTAGGCCAGGGACAACCGGGGACAGCTGTGTGTCGTGCAACGGTCTGCTCCTCCTGCGATGGAGGTGGAAACTTCGCTGCCACCACGAATGGCCCTGGTCGTCGGTTCATCCCTGCCTGCAAATAAAATCAGTTCAGGAACTAAATAAGTTTAGTTCCATCCTCTTTTAAATAATTCTGAACTAAAAAACCCACAGAAGTGGTTTTAAGTTCATTTGGACTGTTTTCATCGCAGGCAGTGTGTTCGTGTGCAGAAGACCTGGCCTGTAAGGGGAGAGCCATGGTGACTTCCGTGAGGATGTTCCTTTCCCTGCGCTCCCCGCCTTGTTCGGAGGAACGTGCGTATGCCTGCGGAAATGTGATGTGGATTCAAGTAATGCCAGCTCCGTCTGGGCTTGCAGCGCAGCTGAGTTTGCACAGAGCTCCGTGAGAGAGGGATTTCACCGCCATCAGGAGGGGAGTCTGCGGCGGTGAGGACCTGCCCCGGGCTGCTGTAGGAGGACAGAAAGTGTGCACCACAGAGCGGTGAACAGGTCGTGACTTTCACACTTGATATGCCACTCCCGTTTAATCCTCTTCCCTCCTCTTCCCATGTATTTCCTGTCCAAAAATTCCTGGACAGGAATTCTTTTTTCTCCCTTTCTGCGTTGTTGGACTATGATTTAATCGCAGCTAACTCCACTGGGGAGCCAGTTAGGCAGGACTCATTTGCAATGGTGATGTGCGTCTGTTTGCAGCCAGCTCAGTGATAAATCACTTCGCTGGAAGCTCAGGATGTTGGTTTGGGGTGGGGTTTTTTGGGTGGTTTTTTTTTTTTTTTTTTCCCCTCCTCTGCCTCTCTTTCTGTAGAAGACGTGAAAGAGATGAGCTATGCTGAAAGCCATTCCCACACTCACCCCCTTCCACGGAAGGGTTTGCAGCTGGGGGTGGGATACTCTTGTGTGCTGGCAAGTTCAAAACGCTGCAGTTTGCTAATGCATAAATACTGCAGGATTTCACAGTTGCTTCCCATGCTCCAGGGAAGACAGGAACATATTCGGGCTGTTGGGAGAATTTAGAGGATTTTAGGCCATGAAAGAGGGGGGACGTCTCAAGTAGCAATTTCTTGCAGAGCTGCGCAGGCTTGCAGCAGGAGTGGGTCTGCTGGTTATGCTCTTCAGTGGCCGACAAACTGGAGCGGGAGGGAATCAAGCAGCCTTCAGACACACTTCTGCACTGCTGGTGCTTCAGTTTTGTAGGAAGCATCAAGTTTTTCCAGCTTTGCTTTGTCAGTCTAATTTAGGCTGGTACAGTCTGGAAACATTTTTGCTCTATATTTATTTTTTTTAAATGCATTTCAGTCAGAGGAACAGATTTGTACTGGATCCAGCCCATGGTGTCTTGTGCAACGGTGACCGGTGCAAGTACGCAGAGTGCAGTCAGCTGTTTGTTTAGGCCTGTGTGCGAGGCTTTTGAAAAGGGTGCAAGGAGGAGAGGACAAATTTACTTTCACATACACACAACTGTCCTTTATTATCCTAAAACGTGGTTCTGGCAAACAGCAGCCATGCTCTTGTTGAGATGGCAGGAAAAGTGAGGATATTCCAGGGCTGATGCGGAACGGTGCCCAAGCAGGAGCTTGCTCTCCTGATTTTGGACTAAGCGTTTGATTTGAGGGTGGGTTAGGCAGCGTGGTGACACCGGGCTTAGAGGCACGAGATCTCTTCCAGTCCTGCATCCCCCCTGCACAGCCTGATCCAAAGCTTGCTGAAGAAACTGGAAAGATTTCCCCCTTACTGCAGTGTCTTGCATCAGACCCCAAGCATCTGTGCTGCCGCTGGCTGCCTGTACAAATGAGCGTTATGAGTCAGGCAGAAAACTCATCCATTGTCTTCAGCAGATTTACCTCTGCAGTGCTGCTGTAATTAATATTTCCTCCTGTTTGCAATAGGCTGCCCTCTGCTAAAGAATGAGCTTTGTCTGCACGTCTTTTATCACGTCCCCTTGATCTGGAGGCACAGCTGCCTGTGCAGCTTCCTAGCCCAGGCCAGCCAAAACGGTCTGGGTTAGCTTAAACGTTACAAGCAGTATTCTGGGATGTTCATTTGCTGTATTTTAGATTCCACACACACCCCTCCCCCCCCCCCCGCCCACGTTCTAGATAATATTGATTGAATGGGGATGACTGATTTATAACTTAAACAGCCTGTGTGCCAGGGGGTTTCCATACTCTCCAGAACGCTGGTGTTGCGGGACTTTACGCAGCTGAGGGTGCTGGGGGACCGGCAGGCAGGCTGGTGCCCTGAGGAAAATGGGGACCCTGGTAAATCTGCTGTCAGCAGATTGCAGGCTCTCGGGGGGGGGGGGGGGGGGGGGGGGGGCGCAGGTCCTGTCTAGGTCTGTGGACAGCCTTGGGCACAACCGTGCCACCCACCTGTCTCTCACGGTGTTATCACAGGTCTGTTAAAGCTTTGGTGCCTAGAGGTGCGTGACTGAGCATCTTGGGCTGCATTTAAAAACAGAAAAGCTTGATCTTTCACTCCAAAAAGCTGTGGAGGCTCCCAGACTTACTGCCTTCAAAATCTTGGAGTTGTATAACCCAACGCCTCCTTCGCTTCCTCACTGAGATCTGTGTATCAAAGCACAAAGCGCTTTGCAAAAGAGTATCAGTCCTGAACGGCACCCGTGCGAACGCTGCACGTGCACGATGCTGCTAGTTGTCACGGTTAAATAGTCTGGGTGAATCCTGGTTGTTTCTGGGATATTAACTGCCAGATAGTGAGGATCTCTGACCTGTGACTGGAGACCAAGTGGGATCTGGGGTTATACTGGCTGGCTTGGTGCTTGATACCTTCAGGAATTCATAACCGGCCGGGTTTATAGCAGGGGGAGCTTTATGCCTCTGCAGGTCAGACCCCTCCCAGCTGTGTCCTCAGCCTGTCTGTGACGATGGTGGCTGTAAGCAACGTCCCCCACTGCACCGAGGTGTTTCTTGACACCCCAGCCCCGCAGCGTTAACGCCAAGCCACCACTCCTCTGCGTCTCGTACTGGTTTTTGTAGTTTTGTAATCTAATCTTATGGAAGGTGATGTTTTTTCTCCACTCCCAGGAGCTTGCCATACATATTTCAGCAGGTTTGGGGGTTTTTTTTTGGCTAGCTGTTCTTGTCTGTGTGGGACTCGTGTGTTAAACCTACAAAGCAAGATGCAGGGCTGTCTAGCCAGGCTCTGGTGATGAAACCATCACAAGGACTAAAGGTCCAACCTTCCTGTGCTGTCTATAGAAGACGCATCCTCGCCACGCTAGCATGCAGGCTGGAAACTCAAGTCAAAGCAACAGTCTTAAGCCATCAAAACTGTCATCGAGCAGGGAAAGAAGGGGGAACAGGGGGGAGTCATGAACTTGGCTTCTTTTTTGGGGCTGCAGAAGCCAAGAAGGGAAGAAACTATCCAAGAAAAGACAAACTGGCATCTCCAAAACAGAATGCTCTGCTTTTGGTGTTTGCTTTAAAAATCAAGACAACTTTGGAGACTTTTATTATTTAAAACCTAAAAACAAGGCAAGAACTGCAGTGCAAAATGCAACCAGCAAGTAGAGTAATCTGTGGCTGGCTGTCACTTATCTAGGGGTTTTTTCTATGCCTTACTCAGTGCAAAACACTCAAATCTGGGGCTGCCAGCCTGTGCTGCGCAGAGCAGACAGGATCTGACTGATGCTCCTTGCTGCCACGGAGGGCCCTCGGCTGTGGCCAGAGAAGGCGACAGCCCAGGGATGTTGTTTTGGCTGCCTGCAGCTCACCCCTCTCGCTCCTTCTCCTCGAGGCTCTCGGACAGCTGCACGGGAGGCGAGTTGCTCACGCAGTGGCAAAGCGGCGATAGCGTTCAGTCTCTGGAGGCGGCAATGCGGTCCACCTGCAAAAAGGACAGGCAGCCGTGAAAAGAACAGCCCTCTGAGCAGGGGGGTGCGGCCGTGCTTGGACACCAGCTGCGGTAAGGAGTGCCGATCCGGCACCCAGAAACGGGGGCACCGCTGCGGCCAGCCGGTGGTTGAGCCCTGTCAGCTGCAGAAATAGTAGCATGGGGTTTGAAAAACCCTGGAGATAAGGGTATCTGCTTTCTGCGGTGTTAATCCTGGGCTTAAACAAAGGAGGACTTTGTGCGTGCAGGAGAACAATCCAGACTTGATGGGATTACTCACTGTAACTGAGATACTACAGGAAAAACTCGGCATGATGGGGGGGTTAATCCTTGCTCTCAAGGGACATGTGATGTAGTGTAGCTCCGCTTCTCTTTCTTGCCTATCTGTTAGCAACTGCAGAGGCTAACGCTACCTCCTCTGCACCTTTGGGACCGCGGTGGGAGTTTGCAAATAGCTGTGCAGCCCTAGGGGGGAGTCGGGTGTTTGTGAATCAGAGATTGTATTTTTTGGGACACTGAGATACAGCTACTGTCGAAACATGCCGGGCAGGCTGGAAAGTGGGTCATTTGCTGCAATTCCAGCACTGAAACAGGTCTGGTCTTGCTGTTTTTTCTCTGTGAAACAACCTTGCACAGGGCCTCTGGTAAAGCTGCGGCTCTGAAGGGACCACGAGTCTGGGGCATGAACTCCCAAACTCATTTGAAGGCAGGCACACGCAGCGACGGCGTAATTAGCGGTGTCAGCTACAGGCTCTGTGCCAGGTTGGGTGCTGCTTTGAAACTGCCTGTGGGTCGTGCAGGATCCCTCGCTTTGGGCTTTTCTACCTGTTTCCATTCTGGGAAGCAGCATCTATAGGCTACGTGGTCTTAGGAGCAGCTGTAGTTCTTCCTCTATTTTTTTCCAGCCATAGAATAATGGCAGATATTTCCTTTGGAACAGGACTTTATGTAGTGCTTTCTATAGTCACTGAAACAAGCAGAAAATGTCAAAGACGGCAGCAACCCAGGCTGGTGAGCCCTTGTCCCAGCTGAATGTTTCCCTGCTTGTTCCTACTGATGAGAAAAGTGTTTCTTAGCTGGTGTTTCCAGGGTGTTAAAGCCCAGGTCTCGCTGGAGTTCTCTTTTTTCCTATGCTAATACCAACCACCCACATCTACTCAAGAACAGTTTTTCTCGGAGCTGTGACCAGTGTACCTCCAGTTATCCACGACGCCCTGGCTGCTGGCCTGCTACAAACCAGCTGGTCGCATCCAGCTGGTGCATTAAATTGAAGACAGCTACAAATAAATTACTTGCTTTATTGCTTTTCCATGTAGGCATTGGCCACGATACCACTTGGACACGTGGTAACCCAAACGGGAGGGGTGAAGTGATGAGATACAGAACGCTTCTCAGGGATATGTGACAGATTCTAAGCTGCAACGGGTTGAGGAGCAGGTTTGAGCTCTCGCTTTGTCTCGCCTGCTCACCAGGAGCCGTGCCTTCCTTTCAGTGACACCTTATACTGCACCTGGTGACTGAAGAATAACCTTCAAATCTAGATTAGGAAGGGAAAGGACAGATGTCCTTTTCTGGATGCAGCAGTGCCTGGAGGAGAGATGATTGCCCCCAGGCCTCTGCCTCCTCCTTTCAGGAGGTAACTGTCCTGCAGCTTCACCAAGGTGAGACCCAGCCTGCAGCGCTCCCTGAACCCATTCCTGCCCCCTCTCAGCGAGGCGAGCAAAGCCCGGGATAAAGCTTGGGACTGTGACAAGCCCTTGTTCCTGGCTGGCAGCACCTGGAGGGGGATAAGAGGCAGATGGCTTCAGTCCCTGCTGATCCCTGCCCAACTCTTGTATCCATGCAGCCCCCCAGCAAAAATTCCTTCCTAACCCCAGCTGCTTGGCGTGCAGGCAAGTGCCTTTCTGGGTTAGCTCATGTCAGCCTCAGGACCCACTTGCCTCCTGCCTTGCTTGGATGTGGTCCTGCAGGGACAGTCCTCGAGGCAATTAATTCATCCTACATTTTAAGCCCTGTCGTGAGCCCTTCCTGAAGGCCATCTGCCAGTTATGCTAAGGGAGATGGCGTGGCTGTTCTGTAGGCTCAAGCCTGACCTATGGAGAGGAGGGGGATGAGGACTGCCGTTCTCCTTCAGCAGCATGACCAGCGAGGGCTGTAATACGTGTTCACTGGGTCACAGAAACCTGTGACTCCTCATGGTGCGGTTCCGTGGGAGCTTTTCCTGTGTGCATAATTCCCAGCTTTGTGCAGCTCTGAAATCCCCCCTAAATTCCACCTGGCGATGGCTGGTGGCACAGGCTTGATGTTACATTACCAGGGAGGTCACCCTCTGAGCACAAACGTCCTGTCCTGGCGTGGGGCATGCGTGTCCTGAGTTTTCCCCAGTGGACCAGTTGGGGCTGTTTGGACAGAAGAGAATTTTAATTTTCAGCAGTGTTTCTGGCTGGACTTGGAAAAGCCTGTCATCCTGAGAATAGGAGATGCTGCAAAAAATGCGAGAAGGAATGTGAGTCCCTGCCACAGTTTACAGCAGAGCGGTCCAGCCGGTGACCACAGGGGCCATTCTGTCTGTTCTGGTAGTGCTCTCACGCTGGTCTCGTGGTGGGGCTGCAAGTGCTGGAGAGGAGGTTTTGTAGCTCAGGCTGGATTTTCCCAGGGCGGGTGTGCCAGTAGCCATATGCTGGTAGCCCGAAGGGTGGCTTTGGTTGTGAAAGCAACTTCCACATCCTCGGGGTTTGCCAATGCGATGCAAGTCATCCTGTGCAGGCAGGCAGCGTCTTGCCCGGTATTGGGTGCTAAAAGCACCCGCTTGTGAGCTTGAGGAAGCCTTGTTCAGGTGGCAAGTGGCATCTCCTCCCTAGCAACGACTTGGCGGCACACGTGTTGCCACTGAAGCGGAGAGGCTGCTGGAGCGTGCCGTCCTCCAGCGCTCTTGCGTCCCGTGCCCCGCGCTGCTGGGATGCAGAGATCTGTGGAGGCAGAGCTGCCAGCCTGCTCCGGCTGCCGCGCATCCCCTGCCCCTGGACACGCGCTCTCACCTAGTGTAGGTTAGTTCTGGGCAGAGACAGAACTGAGAGGAGCAGGGAGGCTTTAGCTGCATCCCGTGCAGGTTTGCTGATTGTTCCCCTTAGCAGGAGCTGCAGCGTCACTTCGGTACAGCCAAGGTGCGGGGTTTGCCTGTGCAGGGTGATTTTCTGCTTAATAAGGTCTTTGGGCGCCCTCCTACTACCCAGAATAAGCCAGCGGGCCCGCTGTGCTGCCACCCGGCCTGCACATGGTCCGAACACATCTCCCGATGCACGGGAGCCCTTGGGAACCTAATTGGCTCTCGGCTCTGAGCTGCGGTGGTATTGTGAGCGTCTCCAGCGCGGCTGAGCTCACCGCTGCCTTTAGGATCCTGCGTTAAAGTAACGCTGCTGCTCGCTGTCCAGACGCAGGCTAGCAGCTTGTTTGTTTAAACTTGTTTCCATAGGAATTTGTAAGGACCATGGGAACGTATTTCATTTGACCTAAACAATGAAGAATGAGACTGAGGAGGGGGGAAGGAGTCCCATCACGTCTGATTTGTGCATCTGATTTTTCTCTTAAGCTGGGCAACCTCTTCAGCACTGAACGGACCATCTTGGCAAGTCAGCTTGCTTTTTTTCTTCTTTGTTTTTTCAAATGCCTGCAAAGTATTCCAATCAGCTGATAAAGGCAGGGAAATAGGTCAGAAATAGCCTCTTTTTAAGCACACAGGGCAGCTTATGCATCAGGCTTGCGGTAATTCAGAAACCCAGTCATGCTGTCTGATAAATGCATAAGGCTGTGCCGAGCTAGGTGGGCTCCTGGGGTGCTGTTTGTCCTCTGACGGGAAGGTTGGGGTGGCCTCAGGGACAGCGTGGGCAGAGATTGCACAGGGACTTGTAGCAGGGGTGGGAGACGAAGCCCAGCTGTTGCAGCGTTGCTTGTAGGACCTTCCAAGCTGTAGGAGCTGGAAACGTGGCAAGCCACAAATAGATGTAATAGCAGCAAGGAGATGCTGGAAGAGCCGCCCAGCAGAGAGGGTGTGTGGGCAATGGGGAGAGCAGCTACTCAGCAGTGGAACTGGCCAGGATGAATTTCCATCCCCGTACAGCGTTTTTTAATGTTTCCCAGGAAGGCCTGTCAGCCGTCGCTAAAGCTAAGCCCTTAAATCCTCCTCGTTAATGCTCTGATCGCCGAGGCGTGCTGCTGTGGCGCTGCGTGGTGATGCCGTGGGGCTGGCGATGCCACCCACGGGTCAGCGGGTCGGGCTGTCCACCCGTAGCGGTGTGCTGCCCCGAGGACTCTGTGCTCCGCTGCTGGGCTCTGGACAACCTAGCGTAGTTCATTCACTTTGTGTATCTTCACACCATCGCAGTGAGTGCGGCTGGCTGCTTTCTTTGGGGGGAAAAAATAGAAAATAGTTTTTAACTGCTTTCTGAGGTGGCGTAAGGAATGGTCGCTTTTCTCAAACCAAGAAGAGCAGGCTATGAGCACCAGCCTGCCCTGGGCAGCAGATCAGGCGGGTGGGCACGAATGGCTCCACTGCTAGTCCGTGTTTCTGTGAAATAGCACCCTGGTAACTGGGAGCCAATTTTACAGGTAAAACATCCCCTCTTTGTTCTGCCTATGATGTCCAGCAAAAACGTTGCTGCATACCATTTTCTTTCCCAATTTGTTCGTGTCCAGAAGGGGTCTGGGGCAGGAATCCCCATAGCATACCCTAAGGACTGCTGCTTCCCCATTGAGCGTCTTACAGTGACCCGAGAACTGGCTTTTTTTGCAGGGGCAGGTGGCATTTCTCTGATCCCAGGCACTACGTGGGTGGTTTCTGTGCAAGCAGTTATTGTACAGGGCTACAGGTGTGCTCTGCAGCGGTGAAAATACCAGAGAGCAAGAGGAGAATAAAAGGTGTTGAATAAACGCCATTCCCAGGGTCTTGGCTATGCACAGTATTGCTGCAAGCAAGGGTGAGCTGCTTGAGAGCAGAAAAGGTAAATACAGGTGAGTTAAAGAAACATGTATGAATGCGTATAGCCAGCAGCTTGAGGCTCGGCACTGAAGCTGTGCTGGAGGCCCACGCGCCGTGGAAGCGTGTGAAGGGTAAATGTCAGGAAGCAGGCTGCTCTAGAGGGGCCTAGGAGCGCTTTGGAGCAGGTAATCTAGTCTAATTTATTCAAACCAAATGCTTATGCCCTTCTGTAAATCTCACTTAGCTTCTGGGAGCTTATTTATCCTCAAATGTCATAGCGTATGAGAGGAACTCTATGCGGGATTGAAGCGTTCCTGTGCAAAGGGCCTGCAGGTCCTTCGCCCCTTGCCCCGCTGCTTTTAGCCACATCAGGATTTAAGGAAATGGCTTTTTTGCAGCCAGAGCTCAGGATCCTGGGTGTGTCCCTTTGCATTTGTCTGCTCGCTGCCATTTTTATTAGCTTAAATTAAATGCGCTGTATGGTGTGTGTGCTTAGATGGCCCAGAGGGAGGAACGAGAACCCCGGCAGGGTCTCGGTTACCTCTTTGGACACAGCTCCTTGCTCTTCAGTGTGTAGTATTTGGAATGTAAAGAAAGGGGGGGTCCCCTGTCCCCTACCCGCTGGGACTGGAAACGCAGCCAGCCCCGTGCCAGCAGCTGAGGAGAATCGCAACTCTTGCTTGGCCGTGCAGCGCCTGAGACCGGGTGGCTTGTGCTACACGGAGACTGAGGGCGGTGTCGCCCCGGAGTCACTTGGGAACGTTCTGCACACAGCCAACTGCCCCCGCTGAGGCGTTGCGATATTCCCTGCTCCGTTACTGTCCTGAGCAGACGTGACCTACAGCTATGACAGTGAAACCCTAAAGCTTGGAGCCATTTGCCCCGTTTTTATGACTGTAATGCAAGCTAGAACCGCTGTTTATTTTTGCAGATCTGAGCGAGCACAAGTGGCCTGCCTTGCTCCCAACATCTGTGTAGGCACCGACTTTTATTGCGATACTGAGGACATATGTGCGTTGTTTCAAGGCAATAAGCCTTAAAAAGCAGCCTCGTGACCTTTCAATACGTACTTGTACAGGAAAGGTATTTGTGAGAAGAGCAAGTCCAAGCTGCTCACCTGCTCTAGGAAAATAAACGATCGTGTTTGGTATTCTTCCCCAGGAGAGGTGAAGGGCCCTGAGGAAATGAATCCGTGAATGGCTCTGACTGGAGGAGGGGTGGAATTTCAGATGGTCTTTTGTCACTGTGGGTTTCGCTTACCAAGTTATCCAGGCATTTTTTAGACATGAACAATCTCTAAGCCCCCAGCTGTTGTCTTACAAGGATGTGCACTTAATTGTACTAGCGCAGCATCTGCGCCACTGCCCTCCGCTGCTGGGTTTGCAAAGCAGCCTGGCAGTACGCTCCCCAGACAGGTTTCCTTCTTGAAAAAGAAACCGGGAGTAATACTCACTAAGCATGGGTCGTGTATGGGCTGTGCTGACTGCCATTTTGTCTCGCTGGGTGATAGAAAAGTGGTAGTTAAATGAGAATTAAGGTACAGAAGGTAATACCAACTCTGTTCTGCCTTAGAGGTATTTTATGGGCTTTCTTCTTGGTTAGTGGCAAAATCATGGTTAGGAAAGGGCAGCTGGAATATAATGAATCTCAGACATGAAAAAAAGCCTGGCCGCTTAGGAGAGAGGCAAGTTAAGCCCCGTGTTGTTCTGCTTCGTACATACTACCCTTAACTTTCCTAGGGGTTACCTGCTCTTAAATGGATTTAACTAAAGACCAGTAATTCTGTTTGTTTAATGTAGGGCACTTGATTTTATTCAAAGGGTGAGATACAAAAAAGTAAGCAAAAAGACAAAACCCAAATTATAAAACACTACAGACAAAAGTAAGACATCTTCTGCGTACAGCACACAACAGGAAACAAGATTACAGACTGGTCCCCACAAACCAAGCCAGCTGGATATGTACAAGCAGAGGCAAACAGATCTGGAAGGGAAGAAATGGTGGTATTTGCCACTTCAAATGTCTATTTACATAAACTGAATTGAAGGCAGATAGTTTTCTTTCCTTTTATTAAAACCAAATACTTCTTTGTCTCTTCTTCTTCCCGTTTCTGATGTAGATAGAGGAGGGACTCCATGCTTTGAGGCAAGTTTGGTACATTCAGGTAGGATCTAAAATTAGCCACAGCTAAACACTGACGTGCTACTTCAAGCGCCGAATTTCAATCCCTCCCGCCATTTGCCATGCTGCCGCCAGGCACCTACGTGTGGCGTCAAGGACTGCCAGTGACAGCTAGGGCGGAGAAAAGCCTAACTTTGCACTAGTGTGTTGGCCGTCCTTAGGCCTTCAGATGTTTCAGCCTGCAGCTTAACCAAAGCTAGCGTGCCTAGGCTAGCCTTAAGGCTCCTAACTGAGCACGATTCGCGTTGTCATGTGCGTGAGCTCCCTCCTCGACTCGGAAACAGTCTGTCTGAACTTTTCAGCTCTTTCAGTACAGATACGGAGGGGCTGAGACTTCACAAATCCAGGTGCCACGGCAGCTTTCTGGCTAGAAGGGCGTCCCCGCGCTAGTGGTACGTGATTGACGCAAGTCAGTAAGGCCACGCTACAAAGGAGACAGCACTTGCCGTGTCACTGTTGCACTTACAAGGACACGGCTACCCAAATACTGCTTTGGGCTCTTTATGAGAATATGCACGCAGATGGTACTTACTCATCTGACAAAGTCAGGAAAGAACTGCCCATAGCCTTTCTTCAGTACAGCTAGGAGGGAAAACCTTTCTGACAGAAGTATGTTCCGTGTACAACTTAAGTTTCCTATTGCGTGTGGACTGACCTTACTGGTGGTGTGGAATTTGTCTGGGATCTGTTAGGTAGAAACAACCATGTGCCGAGCCTGAAGTTCTCTGGTCTTTGGTAATTAAAAACCCTAAGACCTATGGGTGTGTGCTTCCCTTTAAGCCTCTGTAGACAAAGATGAGGAAAACAGTTACTTAAATCAAAATAAATTCTGACAAAAGTAGGCAGCTGCTGTTCCAAATGGCAAAGGCCTTGATCTGTATTTACCTGTGGCTCAATTTTAGTGACAGGGCTACTGAATTTTTAAACACCTCAATTAGGAAGGAGGGAATTTTACTGGCTCAGTAAGCAAAACATTCATTTTGGAGAGCAGAAGACTGACTGGCTGTTAATAAATATCACAAGACGTTCTAAAAGTTTTCTAAGGAAAAGAGAAACATCATCTGTTCATCAAAATGCAACACATCTAGACAAAATGAGGTAAGGAAAGCTAAGAGGAGTCCTTTATACATTCTCACTTCACACAGGCATGGCAATTAACAACAAGGAGATGCTTAACGGATTCCCTACCATGCTCATCAGAGAAATTCTTCATAGCAAGTGTGCTCCACAGCATTCTTTGCTATTAAGCATTACAACATCCGACAGCCTAGTTGCAAGTAGCGACTAAACCTCTGTTTTGGCAGGCAGCTTTATACACTTCAGGCAGTTTGCTGGCCACTTGCAGAATGCAGGGGGTGAGTGCTACCTTTACTGCTGACAATGAAGCATCTGTCATGAGTTCTAATGCCTTAAATTACAAAGAATAAGGATTTGTCTATCACAGCATAAAACCAAATAGCTCAGCAATATCTGTACGGTTACACCCGACATGAGAGTGTCAGACTTAACATTTCTAACTTAGACTCCTGTTCTTTGGTCCTCTTTGTATACAACTTACTTTCATAAATATTTAACAGCCTGCATTATCGAACTTTTACTGAACAGCAACTTGTATGTTAACAGGGATGGCTACCATCCTGTTTGCTAGGAGACTCGGTAAGCTAGCGGACAATCATCTGTACAAGGCTAGATAAAAGCAATGCTTGCTGCTTTTCTTCGGAGTGGAATAGGAGAAAAAGATCTTAAAATAATTGTCTTGCAGTGTTCTTTCACATTAGATCCCATGCTAACGAGAACACAGGATGTGATACTGCAAGTCCTCGTGCCCTTGTGCTGGGGGGGGATACAGGGGGAAGCCCTGCCTTGGCTCCAGCCCTCCACATGAAAGGTTCGCACAGTTTCTCCTCTCTTAAGCGAGCTGAGTGGGAAAAGGAGGAACAGGAACCGTCTTCAAATTGTTAGCATTGAACATGCGTTGTTTTTTCCTTAAGGACAAGTACTGTCTTCAAATGAAGCAGGGAAGTCTACTTGTTTAGGTCATGTTTAGGCAGAGGCACGTAACTGTTACGAGTCAGTGCCTCACAAGCAAATGCTGCATAAATAAAATGCAGTATTTACTACTTTGTTCTTAAACAGACACTGGCAGCACAATGTGTTCATAAATTAATAGTCTGAATATAATGTATTGATAAACGTACATATATTGGTTTTGAGAAGCTGTTTCCAGGCATGCAGCATTTCATTCTCATAATAAAACTGAGCTGATACTGAATGGAAGTTAAATAGTTACTGTGGTTTTATATAAAGTAGAATTGCTACAGACACAGTCTTTGGAAGCACCTTGGTCTGAGCAGTCATCTTCTGTTGTACGAGTTGGCCTGGATTACTGCTGCCTAGCCATAGTCAGGCGTCCTGTGCAAGGACAACTAGGATTTAAAGGGTAGTGGACAGTCCGCAAAGGACTGCATTTGTTACAGCAATTCTTCGGGGGAAGTGACCTGGGATATTCACCAGCACTTGGCAAGCATTACTTTGTCTTGTAGCGTGTTTTTCTTTCTATGGTGCGTGCATAAAGCTAATTCAAAACCCATCAAGCTGGTAGGAAATTCACCTTTTTGCATTAGAAAATACATGGCTACCTGCTCTTTGATGACTTTGCAAAAGGCAGTGTTAAGTCTTGACGGTGTATTTTCTGTGTTATTTCTGATTCTCTGCGAGCTTGTTATAAAACTATTACCAAGGTATGTGTTTCTGTTGTGTCTATTGCGCCTTTTTTATCCCCTCCAATTTTAAACCAGCTGAATTTGACACAAGTCACATACGAACCGCTCCTAAATAAACCAGGACCCATACTTTCCTTCAGGGACTTTAGCTAACATAGGAAGCCTCAGAAAGGGAGCTTTAGTACCGTCTCTGCCAGAGAGGTACAAGGCAGAGACTTTCTTCTACGCATTCAGAGTGGTAAGCGACCTGCGGCAGTATAAAGCCGGTTCCTTAGGATGTGTTTACAGTGCCACAGAGCTCAGTTCAAGGGGAAAAATCCACAATGCAGGAAGACTTCTACTTGTGTAAAAAAAAAAAAAAAAAAAAAAAAACAAACCAAAAAAACCAAAACCAAACCCCAAAACAAAACCCCCAAAACAGCAGCAACAACAAAACCCCAGCACAAACTGAGCACTGCGCATATTCCTCTCTTTTCCTCCACTTCGGTAAGCATCCGCACCGAGTCAGACACTGCTTGCGTTTGCACTCGAAGGCGCGAGTTCCACTGTCTTCACGGGCACAACTACAGGCATATGCTGGTGTTACACAGCGCGCTGTGGCCCACCGAGGCTACAAGATTGTCACTTGCTAGGTATTTGGCATAGATAAAATCCTTCTGAAGCAACGTTATTTTCTCAGCACATTTAGCACATGCCTAAAATTTAGGAGGTTGTGACAGGTCAGTTGAATTCCCTTTTGTACGTGAGGCAGAAATTGACCCCAAATGCTTGTTTACGGTGTCGTTCACTGTTAAAATACCTGCACAAGCATGACCAGTAACAGCTCTTGTTCCAGTTGTATGTTCTGGGATCCTGCTTCACTGCCTGAGAGCATGACAGGTAATTCATTCAATGGTTTCTCATCAACGATTGGAATGAGCCACACTGGCTAAGAAACAATGACATTATCTTAAAGTAAAGTGGAGGGCCCCTTACCTAGAAGACTCAGTAATCTTTAAAGAAAACCTTTTAACATCTTTCATGGAAGTCTATTGTTCGAAAAAACCCAAAGCTATTGACATAGCATGTGGAATCAATTTGACAATCACTAGTGTAATGGAATTACAGTGATCTTATACACAAAAAATGTTTACCAAAATAAGATTTACCTAGGGGACTTTAAAATCAAGGTATTTTGGTACCAAAAAAAGTCTTTCATTTAATTCCCCTTTGCCCCTATGATTCAGATGATCTTTCACTCTACAGTTACGGACTTGGCCAGATTTCTTGGAAAATCAACCTGCAGAGAGGGAGGAGAAAGAACATGCTTGTGAGTATTTACACACTTTCTTTGTGTATAACTTTGTAATGTGTGGAACGTTTGTTCTGCATTTAAATTGAAAACGATTGAACATATTCTCGTGTTAATTTAGGACAATCGGTGCAGACAAAGTCCATAAACCTGAATTGTGACGACTTCTCTGGCAAGAGCTAAGGAGTTAGCCCCTTTAGTCTCTGTCGTTACAGTGCTCAAATGATAGAAGTAGAGGCCAGTGTCTGTATTAAGACCAAATACCGAACACAGACAGACTCTGCTTGTCAAGCATCCTCCCGTGGATTGTTACCTTCCTTTTAGCTTCCTACCAGCCCTCCAGAAACTGTGCGCTCGTACCAGGAAACGGACACACGTCCCAACTCAAACTGCACAAGACTCGGCCAAGCGTACTAGACGGCCTTCAACTTTTGTTCACGAGAAGCTCCTGCAATTGCCAGGCCTACCATTTAACCTGGTGGTTCCAGTAGCTCAAGCAATTGTACAGACAACCCCCACAGACTTCCAGCATCACCCAACGCATCTTTTTCCAGATCCGCAGATAGTACACACGAGCGCAGAAGGGCAGGAATACTGTACTTACGTCGTATCCTCTGAGAACTGCAAGATGGAAAGCCAGAAGCTGAAGGGGGATAACGCTCAGGATCCCCTGCAGACAGTCCACCGAATGGGGAACTTTGATTGTTCTTTTATTGTTCTTAATTGTCTCGATGTCTTCCTTATCACAAATCACGACAGGTCTCCCCTGCAAGAAAGGGAAATGCTGAAGAAAAACAGGTCTGGAAGGTTTTTTTTTCCACTTCTGTTGAGAGCGCCAGGGGCAAGAACTTTTTACTTTACTTAGAACAAAACAGCTTAGTATCCCATGGACATCCCTGAGTGTATTTTAAGGGGTAAACAAACCACACGGGGCTTCTGCAATCTGCTGCAAAAATTGCACTTGAAATGCCTAGAATACCTACTGAACTCACATTTTAAGCAGTGACACTAAAGCACATAGTTTGGGTGCCCTGTAAGCTGCTTTTATATTAAAAGCAAAGTTTCTGATGTGCTGTGAACTTTTCCAGGTACTTACTTGCCGTGCAATGACCTGCTGGAGAGCGTTCTGGCACTTGGCATAGGTATGGTCTCTCATGATGATCATGATGACGGGCATGAGTTTGTCCACCAGCGCGAGAGGGCCGTGCTTCAGCTCACCTGCCAATATCCCTTCGGAGTGCATGTAGGTAATTTCTTTAATTTTCTAGATGGGGAAAAACGTAATTCATAAAGCTTTGGGCAAACGTCTAAATTTTTTTTTTTTTTTTAAACCATCTCTGTGGCTTCTTCCATTTTCTTTGTAACTTTGTAAAAATGTGTTCTGGCTCTCCTCAGATCCTATATGTAGACAAGCCAGCCTCAAAACTTAGATCAAAACAGTGCATCTGGGCTGAGCTGCTTGCAGGCCATCAACACTTAGAGTTCCACCACCAAACCCCCTGCAGGCCGCACGATGTGCCATCAGCCACCATACCTGTCGTCAGAGCCGTGAGCTGGGCAGGCAAACGCAAAGAGGACGCGTTTGCGTGTCAGTGGGTGACAGCACTTAGAACAACAGGAATCTCCTCAAACCTGCAATATGCAGGTTTTAGAAAGTACATGCTCAGTTTTGGATGCTGAGCATTCCTGGAAACGCCACCCCAACAGTTCAAAGAACTGCTTTTATTAGGGTGCCCAGGCTGAATGCTGAAAATACGCCCTTTCAACCCACTGTAGGCTGTGGCCGTTTATGTGACTTGGGTATCTTTAAGCGGCAGTCTCAGCACCGTTACGGTGAGTTTTAGCTAGCTGACCCAGTATGTCAGCCAACACGCCATAGCTGTTAGCTGCTTTTAAAACAACTTGTAGCTATGTGTCATTTTCTGTGCTGAAATCTGAAGTCCACAGCTACATGTGTTTGAACCAGCTTTAAATGAAGAAATTTCTTACCAAAGCTCCCTCAAGACATGTAGCATAATGGTAGCCACGTCCCATGATGAGAACAGACTTCTGATGGTATAGCTCTGTGGCTAGCTTCTGGATCTCATCATCCATGCTCAGCACTTCTTTAATTAAGTCTAGAAGGAAAGAGAAGAATTTAAGTTGTGTGTGCTTATATGCCTGTGCCTCTCAAACTATACATACTGTTTATACTTCATATACACAGATAGCAGCGACTTGCATAAAAATTGGACTCGGTGTTTTAATAGTCCAATTTAGTGGCCTGAAGACATTAGAGAGAACATGGTTGCAGAAGTTACTGCCAACAGCCATGTTGCACATATCTGATCCCCTCGGTCTTTCGAAAGCAAAAGTTCAGGCGCTGCTGAAGTTCATCTGTGCTACTGAGTTTCACTTGGCAAGACCCAATAAATGCAGCAGTTTCCCACCTGGCAGTCCCTTCAGACCACGCATGATTTCCTTGCGCCTTTCCTGCATAGAAATTCTGTCATCGCACATCATCAGAGCAAACATCACCAAAGAGACAAACTGGCTGGTGTAGGCCTAATGGGAGGGGGGACAGAGAGAGAGAACGCACATCAGTAAGACAGTAACCAAATGGTTGTCACCTACTATGCAAAATCCTTAGACTAGCTGTTGACTTTATTCTTAACGTGGTACCAAATGGCAGCTTTCATTCCAATTAAGTAGCAAAGATGAACATGAAATTCACAGGGCAAATCTCAAATGGAGGCGTGCAATGGCATGATCTCCTTATACCCCAAGAGATTAAGATACAACGAACAAAATGGAGTATTTCTAGGATTCTATTAAATCCTATTTTGTGACCATACCTGTGTCCTTCTTTGCTGCAAGGAAATGGTGAAAACACTGAAGACGGGCAGACCCATTGACTGGAGATGGACAATGGAAGCCCACCGCTACCATCTGGCCATCGCAACAGAGGACAGCCAGCGGAAATTTTTATGGACCGCATTCAGGGAACACAAAGGCAGCTGAAAAGGCAAGTGATTTCCCACCTCGCTTCTTTAAGAACAGATTCTAAACTCTTCACCATGGTAAGGCTCCAGATTTGTCTAAAAGACCATAGCGACTGGTGTCACTGGCTTTGGGGGAAAAAAATCATCTGCACAGGCAAGTGAAATCAGCGCTCAAGGCAATTCTATTTGCAAAAACATTTCAGGGACAGTATCAAACAGCTATTGCGAAGTCTAGCTTCTGAAGTCCTTATAAGACAAATGTTATGAAATGGTCTGTGGTGCCAGCCTGGGATTGAAGTTGCTTAGAAATAAGATTAAGGTTTGTAGTATTTCTGTCCCTTCCTAAACAATGATCAAACAAATGTTCCTGTTGCTATATTGGAGAAGATTTAAATAGCTCTGAAGGAATCTAGAAAAGCTTCAGTTACGCTGACTAGCAGAGTTTGATGTGGAAAGTGATCTCCTCTGTTTTGGTGCAGCTGAAGGTTACAGAAGTAAATAGCACCAAACAGTCATGCTTGGTTGGGTTTATAATATATTCTCAAAATTAAGTTCTGGACAACCTTAGGGCAGAATCTTTTCAAGTTCATATTTCATATACACACAACGTTGGTAACTCCCCACATCACCAGACAGAAAATGCCATTTTCAGTTATCTCCAAACTGTAATGTTGGCTCTGTGAAAACAACCCAGGGACAAACAACTCGTTCAAGAGTTTCTTGTAAGAGACTCATGAATTTTCCATGATCAAATTCCCCAATGAACTATTAAACTCAAATGTGGTTTTTGGCTGAATTTATGTAACAGATTGACATCATCTCGCCTCTAAATATAACTAAATCAAAGCAGATTTTACCATGCAGAAGCAGTTCATCAAAATGAAATGCAGTAAAGTTAGTTATTTTACACGGTATCACGCCTTAGCAGATGCATCAACCACAGAGTAATTCTGTTAGGTGGACATAAATATGGCCTTTCTGTAAAAGACCATTCCCCCATTTGCTAAAAGCATAGTTTTAATATCACACTTTCTTTAGTAAAGCCCCATTAAGGGCAGTTACCCGCTGTCAAACGTTCTATAATATTGGCCTTTAATTTCCTTTTTCATCTTTAGACCTTAGTTTAAACCTGCACCTCAAGACAAATGACAGCAAAGAGGAGAGAATTCTTGCCTCTTAGGGAATTCTCCCCTCTGAGACCCCTTTGTTTTCAATGTTTAATATTGCTTCCTTAGAATATTTCATTTACCAAAAAAAAAAAAAAAAAAAAAAGCCCTCTGCAAGATACAAGAAAAAGAAAATGAAGAGTGTTGCTGGGCACGTGGTCATTAACTACACAATCATCAACAGCAACGAGTAAAAAGGGAACAGAGAGCGTTTAGCTGACCCATCTTTAGCCAACACTGTCAGGGAGAGTTTCAGTAACAATAAGGTGAGGTCTATAAACTTATTCCTTACCTTGGTACTGGCCACCCCGATCTCTGGTCCTGCATTGATATGGACCCCACAATCTGTCTCTCGGGATATAGAGCTGCCAACTGTGTTAGTTATTCCTACAGTCAAGGCTCCTCTCTCCTTGCAGTACCGAAGACCCATCAAGGTATCTGCTGTCTCACCTGCAAAGACAGGTATTGGCAATGCGGCTGTTCAGGATCGCTTGCTGCCGCCACTGCAGATACAAAAGTGCAGCGATTTCCCAAACAGAATCTTAGAGGTTTGTATTTGCCTGCAAGTCAAAGCAGTTAGTACTTATTTCAGCCCCGGCACACTGTGGTTTAACCCTAAAAAGAAGACAGTGAAATCTAGAAAACACAAAACCTAACAAAGTATTTGGTATAAGGAAAAGTCAGTGTTTTGCTATGGTTAAAAAAAAAAAAGGCAGTTTGAGTGTATCTTCTTTAACAAAACCAACTTTCCTTCTTTCTTTCATTTCCTGGTTAATAAAAATTCACCTGGGGCAGGGTGGGGGAAGATGTCTTGGGGATAGCCGAAGTGGCCAGTGGATGCAACGGCATTACGGTACAGCCAGCCTTGAGCCCTGCCACCCCCTCACTGCCCACGGAACCCAGGGAACTGTTTGCTGATGGCGCTCACCAACGCCACGAGTGCTTGCAAGATCTGTTATCAAAGAGGTTATGTCTAAAATCCCCGCTCAAAACCGTCTGCACGATGCAAACACAAGCTGGCTTAGATCGGGGATTTCACTTAACATGTTGATTCCAAAACTCTAGATATAAAGAAGTAGAAAAAGTTGGTTTAAGTGAACATTATGGGGGGGAAGGAAACCTTGCACTGCAGTGCTGCTTGCGAGCTGAGCTCCAGAGATGGGACTAGAAACAGAAGCTGCTGTGTATTCCATCTAGTGTTACCAGTTTGCTTCTGTCCTAAAAGCACACACCTTTTGAGTGCTCCTGCACGTGTACGGTGACAACAAAACACCCCAAGGTTAGTTCGGTGCACTTCTTCAGTACCCCAATGTGTAAAAACTGCTCTGCGTACTGCGCTACTGAAAGCAAATCATGTAGGGTGGGAATCTAAGGCTAGGAAAACAGATTTATAGGTGGGGGGAACTGAGGTTATTTAAGCCCAACAGTTACTTTGGTTTTGTATCGCCTGAAGACCAAGCTCAGGTTCCAGGAAAATCTTTGTTTGCTAGCCACATCCAACACGTCAGGGGAAAGATGCATCCCCTGGCGTGCCCTCAGTCGTATTCCCTGACAGACTGGGACGGTACCGCTTCTAAGGGGAAGAACCAACAGCTGCACCTGTATTCCAAAAAGCCAGGGAAAGCCTGAACGCTTACATGAGCCCCTACAAAGGAGGGTAGTCTGAATTACTTGGCAAGGAAAAGAAAAAATTGCTACCAAAAGAGTATTTTAACCTATGGAGAAAAAGTAACTACTAGTTTTAGTGTCAAAGCTGAGTATCAGTTATGAAAATCTACAAGAATAAATGCACCTAAGAGGAAAAAAAAAAAATTGTAGTTTTGTATTGCAGTTGTCCTTGAAAATATTTTGAATGCGATATACATCACACTTTCTTTTTTCTACGCTTGTGTCTTTTATCTCATATTCCATTCCAAGGATGCTGTATTTTTTGATACTTGCGTAATAGTTTCATTTCTTTTATGAATCTGATCCACCATATAGCTTAGTATTTGGCAGTGCTTTAACTAGAGAACTAAAACTATTCAGAAGAAACTATCGAGTTGCCTTTACCCAGAGCTCAGTAGCATTTTTTTAGTCTGTTGATTGATGGAATATTTCCTCACAGAGAAAGGAAACAAAACTACTGTTGCCATATGTAAGACTCAGCTAAACAAAATCATGCACCAGCACGCAGATGGACAGGAGAACCACTCTGGTTTTTCCCCATCTCTAGTATGCGTGTGCCAGTTTCTTCTCTCACGCGTACCACATGCATCCTACAGGCAGGAGCAAGAATTTGGCCCTGCTGCCTTTTCCCTCTCAAGCTAACATTTACAGGAAAGAGGGGAGCGAGTGGGTGGTAAAGCGAGAGCGTACCTGACTGGCTGATGAAAAAGCAAACATCGTCTCTGAAGACAGGGGTGTTTCTGTCCAAGAAGTCACTGGCTAGTTCAACCATAACAGGTAATTCAGTCAGTTCTTCCAGAACCTGACGGGTCTGGTAAAAGGAGATGTCAGAAAGTTGCATATTATATCATGTTTGAAAAACCAAGTGTTTGGAGTACAAAAAAGCCTGCTAGTTGCCACACACTGGAAAATATTACTATCAAAATACAGCGTGAAAGTTAGGGCTGGATTCTATTTTAATTACTCAGTATAGCCACACTCAAGTCACACAACTACCCCTCTGAAAAGCGACCCTGCTTTTGGCGCCACAAAAAGCCTGCGAGGCCAACTCCTCCCTCGCATGTAAATTGTTCTTTAATGAGTCTCACTTATTATACAATACTACATCTATATTATATAATACAGGGTGTCCTTCTATCAGACTGTAACTTCTGTTACTGAAGAACTCCAAAACCACCACCTGGATCCAGGCCAAGCCAGAAACTTGTTTTGGCTAGTCAATGGATTACTGTTAACATTATCTTACAGAGCTAGCCAAGATGAACAAAAATTTTCTTTCCTGGTCCTTGTAAATTAGCGAACATAGCTGCGTTTTGCAGCGTTTCTGAGAGCAGCTAAAGGATTCCTCTGTGGAGCTGCGCAGCACTTTTAATTGCAGTATTATGGGCTGCCAAGCTACAATCTAAAAATGCCATCGCCTTTTAACCAACGATTAGGTCAGACGCTGACGAAACACTAAAGATCACAGGTTGGCTGTACGCACAGCCAGTAGTTCTGTAAGGTACAAAGCGAAACCTCTTCGCTGTGCCGGGCGAGCACAGAGATGTCTCTGAGCAGGCGCCGGCGCTGTCTGCGTAAACAGCAAAGGAGGAAATCCTATCTGGCTCGTGGCAGCCCCTACCTTGCTGCATTTGCATTCTGCTCTTGCATTCTCTTCCCCTGCCAACTGTCTTTTACAACAGAGCAGGTTTTGGTTTTTAAAGCTTTCCATAGCAGTAAAAGTCACAGGCAACATTTTTGTAAGTATTCAAGTTCTTCAGCTTTTTATTTCCTACAGCTGTTGCGGGTGAATTGAGAGTCTGGTGTATGCAGCTTTCAAAAGGGTCTTCATTCATCAGCGTGCACTTGCTCTGTCTTACCCTTAAATCAATCCTTAACCTGCCTGACACACGCAATACTGCGCCCGCCGTTCAATTCTAGCTAGTTTGCAAACAGATCAAGAGTGACCACTTACTTACCGCAACTCCAGCATGGTAACTTGTCCCACAAGCAATAAGGATTAAACGACGACACCTCTGAATCTCCTTAATGTGATCCTTCAACCCACCAAGATTTACTGTAAGCAAGATTCAGAGAGAAAAATTAGGCTGGCCAGATAGCAGAAATTCTCGAGACTACTGGTGCTAACACACAGCACATTATAATCTCCATCAACCACTTTGCAAAAAAGCCACCACAAAAAGTAATCTTGCCTCCAGCACATGTAATTCTGGAAGCGCTTCCTGCAAGACACGCACATCGTCTTAACACCAGTGTGTTTTAATCTCCTGTGTCATCACCTACTTCCTTCTCCTGTAACTATGGTGAGTAACTACTAGATACTGAGCTGTCAAAAATAAAGGAGGCTTTATCTCAATTACCAGTGTAGTCATCAAAGTTGACCCTTCCTCTCATCGTATTAACAACAGATTCCGGCTGTTCAAAAATTTCCTTCTGCATAAATGAGCTGAAGTTACCTACAAAAGAAAGAAAGAAACAAACCAAATGAGAACGCTTTAAGTTATGTCCTGGTAATTCACGTTCTTCCTGTGTATACAGGGAAAAGCTTGGATCAGAGTCACTAACGGGCCAGTTACCCGTCAGAGATTATTAAGGTGATGCTTCTTTCTTATACCAGAGCATCAGCCTATCCCGAGAGCTAGACTGAAGTTACTAGCATGTGTCAATGAAGGGTCAGATCCAGAATGGCACGCCTGCTAGGGATCAATCTTGGGAATAATGGATGCCTCCAGGCAGGAGGCAAAATCCTCAGCCCCCTCTTGGCCCTGCTTTTAACAGAGGGATTGGACCTCCAGAGGTCTTTTTCAACCTGGCTTCTTCTGTGACTCCAGGGAGGACCTGTGCATCTACACAGGTGGCATACAAAAGATTTTACCCTTCATAATTTGCTGAAGTTCCATCTGCAGGGTTTGGACGGCGCGGCCGGGGTGATCGCCTGCTGTGCGTTTAATCCGGTGGATGGAAAGACGGCCATCGACCACAGCTGCTACATCATCATCTTCAAGGAAAATCACTCTGTTGGTATGCTCAATGACAGCACTATAAAAGTATACACCATTTGCCATAAGACATTATTCTTCACAGAAAGATGAGGGCTACAGCCCTATTTATAATCCAACATACAGCTTTCGGTTCAAGAAAGTTACTCATTTCAATGGAATTTCTTTTAAAATAAGAGGAGTACTATAAAGTAGATTTCCACACTGCCAATATAACTGGATTTTTTCCACCTACCTCATTATTAATTTCAGTGCCTGCTTTAAGAAGAAACTATGAATTCCTCAGACAAAGCAGCGTGTGCAGCAATGTGATCTAACCATTAGGAGCTAGAGTGGAAGTCAGGAAGACAGTAATTTGCTCTAGCACGCAAGGGCTCAGCTATAGGTGCAGATTCCTTCCTTGGTTTTTCCAGCGATCAGCCATCATCCCTCCCTGCTTCTCATTTTCCCATCTGTAAAACTGGGGGCAGGTTGGCCACCTGTTAAAGTACTACGAGATCTGCCTCGAAGCACTCCAAGAATTAGGTACGACTGGATACCTTCCCTGCCTGCAGTTTACTTGAGGAATGTCAATATTGGAATTACCAGTGGGGTTTAAAATCTTTCACCAGGTTTTAGTCTGTACTCTCTCTCAGCTGAACAAGGCAAGCTGTACTGAAATACCTCGGCTCCCTATTTTAGTAGCTTTTGTTCTGACCTCGGGCAAGTCACTGAAAAGCTCTCTAAAATCAGAACGCATCAGGGTGTCCTAAGACTCTCCAAAAGGCTCTGATGAGAAGAGCTGCAGAAGTCAACTACAGCGGTATTTTTACGTTTCTGGAACAAGTATTCGTTTCCCTAATATAGGGAAAACCAGAAGTTCGGGTAAGGCTGCTGTCAAGTTAGTCTTTCCTCCCTCCACAGGGATTAAAATAAGCTACCTTTGATGACAAAGGAATTGCAAGTGTGCAGAGATCCACACAATTCTCCTGATAATTAGCATCTGCCCCGTTGATTTAGGTCAGTACTCTCTCAGGTGTCCTATCGCTCACCTCTGGAATCTTATCAACAGATGTGCTCGAAGAAGGGCAACACCACTATTCCAAAGCCAGTGTTCCTTTAACAGAAACTCTCATCTGACCCACCTCTGCCTCTTCCAGGGTCGCATACGGCAACTAGTTCATGTCTGTAAAGTAATAGCCGCATATACGTAATTTACTGTTATTCATAAAGAAACCACAGCCTCCCCATCTCTTGTTCAAGGCCTCAGCTTTAAATGGCATATTTTTATATACACTAAAAAATACTGAGAAACATTACCTAGCATCAGAAGCGAAGTAGTACTCCACAGCTTTCTCCTCAACAGGGAAAAGGCAGGTGGTACTGTCAACACGAGACAGGTTGCAGCTTCCCTTCTTGTCCTTACCTAGGAGACAGGAGGACTAGGTACCGCACGTACTGACAAGTCCGGAACGCAGCCGCGATGTCAGTCTCAACCAGAGGTCCCAAGGCACGGTACCAACATGAAGCACTATTTTCATCGCTGTGCGCGGTCACAGTAAATTTAACAGCGACAATAGAAGAGGGCAGCGTACGAGCACTCGTATTGTTGTGCCCTTTCTCAGTTTGCTTGCAAGGTTTTTATGTGCTCTTGAATTAAGCCTGCAAGTGTAATGTTAGTGCAGAGTTTTAAGTTTAGAGGAAAATACCAGTAAAAATTCAAATGAAAGTTTATGCATGGCTCCACTAGGAGAAGACAATTCAAGCTGCTTTATGAGCAGTCACAATTACCAGCGTTCTCCCAGTTGAATCTGTCCTGTTTATCATTTTAAGTTTCTTCTGTGCTCCTGTTTCACTAACTTTCCTGAGGCTTTGAGAAATCGAGCAGGATTGCTCTTTCTTTGTCAATTATTCTCAGCACTGGAGAAATTCTTTCAGAGCTGCCACCTGTGCAACCACGCCGTTCCACTGAGCACCGGCAGCTGTAACCCAACCTCTCATTGTCTGGCTGAGCTCATGTGCTCAGACACAGATCAGGAAATACACCGTTAAGTACCTGGCATTGTTCCTGAGCTATCAAATAAATACAACCACCTGATTGAACAAGTTCTTGTTCTGATCCAAAAACTGTACAGCTGGTAAACTGCTGCAAGTCTTACGCTACTGCCAGCGACGTATCCAGGTGTACTGAAGGAGACAGGACTAAGAGTCAAGTTCTGAAAAACTCGTACTAAGCCTTTAAAAAAGTTCAGTATTTCACCAGGGATCCTTTCTGAAGTTCTCTGACAATTCCCGATACTCTGCCACCTCTTTAACTGCAGAAAATATTCCTCAGTGGCGAAGCTCATCAGGAATGCAGATGAGGACCAAAACACCTACTGCTCGAACAAAATTATTTGCCAGTCATTGTGCACGGTATGGTAAGGGGTAGGGGTGGATTAATCAGCTTATCTAGCTGATTAACGTGACTGTTGCTGAGGAATAACAACGTTGAAGTTATAAATATATTTATAAATATTAAAAAGTTATAAATATATTTATAAATATATTTATTTCATAAGCTCTAATGTTGTGTTTCACCTACCGGATACTGATCTGATTCAGCGCTGTTAAGTAGAGCTCATGAGTTTAGATTTATACTTCTGTAAATGAAAATGTACAGGAACAAAAAATACTGCTTTCATGTTGATACTCCGTAAGAAGGTTCCACCCAGCCAACAATTTAGAGCCCTCCACTTCATTTACTAAGTCAGTAAAGGAGGAAAACAACCCCTTTGTTGTCGAGTTGAGACAGGACAGACTGATTTGTTGAGAAAGGACGGAGCAAAGGCATTAGCGGCCGTTCTCCAACGGAAGCACCCATACTTGATCAAAACATGCAAATTTTGTTTCTCAAAATACAACAATTTCCCTGCATTGACTTTATTATGTTGCATTGCTTTCCTGTATTACAGATTCTACACCGAGCTGTAACTGGAACGTGTTCTTACTGTGCACATACACATGCACGTACCAAGGAGCGACTGAAAAGTTACAGTGAGTATTATCAGCCAATTATGGTTATGTTAACGATGGGTTTGTCCATAGATTTATCCATGGATAACCTGGATTGTTGCTCTACAGCACCTACCTCCCATTTACTAGAATTGAGCAGCAACACAGAAGTAATCTTTTAATCTTTTCCCTTCTAAATCAAAGAATGGAGACATCACAGAGAATTAACACAGGCATAATAAAAATTGGGCGGGGGAGCAAGGGGGTGGTACGTTTTGAGTCTATTTTGATACCACCTCGCTCTCCATTACGACAATCCCAAGTACGGGGCAAGTTCTGCAAAGGTACTACAGCACAGATTCCTATAGCCGCTTCTTAATAGATTCTTCCACGCTTGCTTGAGCAGCATTAAAGTTTTGATTTCTGTAAGAGGTGTTTTCAGATGACAGCATTACACAGCTAATGAAACAATGATTACAGTCACAGATACTCAAATCCACATTTCATATGGTCCGTTTTTCAGAAAAGCCTTAGTGCCTCTGACAGCTGAGGGACTTTGGTTCTTAAAGCCCCTGGGAATTAACCTGACTTCAGAATTTTACTCTAAACACTTTGCACTGACTTCAGAGAGATACGTTTGGTGAAAAGAAACAAAACCTCACCTAATATTCGGATCCAGGTAAACCAGCTCCTGACAGAGAACAAACATAGTTCACCTTTCAACAAACTGAGGTTTGTTTCTCCTCTGGCAAAAGCGCAGAGATTTCACCCACTAAGCTGTCAGTGCCTGAGGCTGGAATCCCATTTATTTACAGTAGCTAAGAATCAGATCCTCTCCTCTTACAGAAAAGCGCTCTCCTGCTTCGCATGTGAACTTAAGTTCATCACATCACATACGATGGGTTAGCCCTTAAAAAAATTAAGTACTTAACATAAATTAAAAATGGTTCACCCTGAGAAGTGAGCAAAGGGAAGCAAGTTCCAGCCTCAGGTCAACCTTACTGCTTCTACCAGAAGCTGCAATTCAGATTCATGCTACGACCAGGAGGGAGGACGTCGCTCCCCGACAATCTGAACTCCAGAAGGAGTTTTGGAGAATGCTTGCATTGGGATTGTCAGCAGCCTCCTAACAGGGTTTCACTCTCTCTGTTTTGTGGGTTTGTTTTTTTTTTTCTTTTTTTTTTTAAGGTAATTTACTGTTTCCTTCTGTAATCAGAGCTGCAGGGAACATGCAGCACAACCTGCGCTAAGTCATCAATTTTGCGCATATGCTGAGCATGTCAGGATATCTGAAATGGGATGGGTGGACTGGTGGGTGGATTTTCCTGTGTATGTGTTGCTCATGGTGTTTCTGATCAAGCAGGAATTCTGATTGTCCCATTTGTTTCACTACACGGAAAGCAATAACCACATATTAAAGAGACAATGCATATTTGTCTCATTGATGATTCCTTTCCTAAGGAACTGGAGGATTTGTCTGAAATTCCAAGCATTAGACTTTCTCTGGTCAGCACCTTCCTCCGTATTTATGGATATTCCATCAAAAGAATGATCCATAGATTGTACAGCTGAAAGTGTAATTGAAAAAAAAAATAAACAAAACAAACTTCAGATAATAGTGGGAAAAAAAAGCACGTTACATATATACATCAAGGAATACTGCTAATTACCCAACATCAACCAAGAGTAAATGCAGACAAAGCTTACTGGGACTGGTTCTTCACGTTACACTGCAGCAAGCTATCATTAGCAACTCCGTTAGGAAGCAGTGAGGCATCTGTTTTTTATAATGGTTAAATTTACAGATGAAAATGTAAGTGTAATATGTATTCCAGAGCGTACAATTGTTTGTGAAACTCTATGCTTTGTACATTGGTCTGAGCGCGACTGGAACGCAGGTCCTGTGGGGAGGGGGTGCTCACGCTTACCCGTCCGGTAGAGTATCGGGATGTGGTCGGTGGAGAGCTTGTGCTCGCTGCGCACTCCTATTAGCAGGGGGCTGCCTCGCCTGCAAGACATCGAGTTACAACCCTCGGCACCCCAAGATTCACCAGCCTGACATCCAGGCTGAAGGGACTGAACTGAACAAAAAAGAGCGAGCTCCTCCCAGCTAAGTTGTTAGTGCTGCAAACACGGGAGGCCACAAGGCAGAGTGAAAGAATCCCTGAATAAACACAACGCAAGGACATGAGGAATCTGTCTCAAGTTTAGTGGAAACTCTGCAAGAGTAACTGCGACCCCACAGACACTGGAACTGGGAACACACCGGCCGCAGCTCACTACGTGTCTGCAAACAGCTCTCAGCACCGAAATTCAGACTGTGCTAGGCACGTGTATGGTTAAACCAACCCGACTGATGCTGACATTTAAAAGTGGAGTAGAAAACCTGGACACCAGGCTGGCCCAACTTCAACTCAAACAGAGGACTTGTCCAAAAGCTGCCACAAATGCAAACACAAAGGAAGAGAGAAAACCATCTCCTTCCAAAGCTCTCACAACCAGAGTCTACAAAAACCAGCTGTTCCACACCAGTTGTGATACAGGTGGTCACTAAGAAATTTTCAAAACATTTTTGGGAATTTTCTGTTATGATGCATGGAAAACAAGAGAAAGAAAATGAAAAACAACAGCTGCCCTCACCCCAGCATATACAGCATGATGAAAAAAACCTCTACCCCATCCTCTTCTAACTTGGGGGGGGCAAAAAAAGTGACATACGGGGCGCAACGTGAACACTCCTTCCCGTGGCAATACTCACCGGGTACCAACCGCTTGGCCAGGATAATGAACGCTTTTGAACACGAGGGCGAAAGCACCTTCCTGGAACAAGAGCCACACAAACTGGTTACCCTTCCACTTGAGGCCTGGGCCACCATTTCAGGAATCCCAGCACAGGAGCTGCACCGGTGTTTCTGCGAACAGGAGGCAGCAAACAGGCGGCTACACAGCCGTCTTCAGAAACACCAAAAACTCTGGGCACCTCACTCTGGAAGGGCATCCCTCCCCGAGCCCGGGGAGCTCATCCTCCACTGCGTAACGAGCCCGCTCCACTCCCAGACGCTGCACTCGGGCATCCTGGCTACCCGCACACCTGCTCCCGCGTCAGTTCGGAGTGCAGCGAGGGCCAAGAGGCGCCAAAGCTCCGGGGCGTTTGCTCAGGTGCGGCGCCAGCAACCGTACGGGCGAGCCGCCGCAGTCTGCCAGCAAAACGCGTGCTGGGTCTATCGCTACTACAGCTCCTGCCAGGCAAGTCACTGAAAAGCCGTGTCCCGAACAAGGCGCTCCGGGACGAGAGGCAGATCGGGGATGGATCCCGTTCCTGCGGGCAGCTCGGCAAGAACCGACACGCGGAGCCACACGCTGTGCAGTGAAGTTCCCACAAGGGGTCAGCAGCTCTTCCAGATGGAGCTTTCGCGGAAGATTCCAAGTGCAGACTTATTTTCAGCTCTGTCCCAACCAGCTCCCACGCCCCGCACGCTCGCCACCCCACACCCCCGGACTGGCTGCCTCGGGACACTGCTGCGCCCCAAAATTTGGACATTTTTCACCCGAGTCTTGACTAATGGTGAAAAAAATTAACCTATGTTTGAGACAAACTGTCAGAGGTAGGGAAGACAAAACCATTCCTTAGTGCGTGCCGCAGAACGTCCTGTGGCACAGTCTGGCGCCGCGCCGGCGTGGTTACGCTGGGCAATACTGCGTCTGTCTGTCCGTGTCGGTGTGCGCGTCCCCCCGTCTGTCCCCAGGTCCCCACCCGCACCCTGCTCCCGGCGTTACCAGCTGCTGGATGACCCTCTCCACCAGCGTGGTGAAGCTGATGTCGTCGCTGTCCCGGTTGTCGTACATGTACTTGACCAGCTTGGCGATGCTCTCCGTGTCCGTCTCCGACTCGAAGTCGTAGCCCTTGCTCTCCTGCAGCGACAGTACGCGCTGGGAACGGCCCTTCCCGCCTTGCTTCTCCTTCCTTGTCCTCCCTTTCTTCCCAGCCCTCCTTTCCTCCCTTCCCTTCCTTCTTTTCTCTTTCACTTGTCTTTCCTTTCCCTCCTCCCTTTTTCCTTCCCTTCTTCCTGCATTTCCTTCTCCTTCTTTTTCCTTTTTACTTCTTTCCTGCCTTTCCTTTTATTCTTCCCTTTCCTTTTTTCTGCCTTGAACTTTTTCCTTCCTTTTTTCTCCTTCCTTCCTCCCCACCTTTCCTTTTTCTTTCCGTTTTCTTCTTGCCTTTCCTTTTTCCCTTCCTCTTTTTTCCCGCCTTCCCTCCTGCCTTTCCTCTTCCTTTCTTGCCTTTCCTTTTTCCTCCCTTCACACTTTGCTTTCATCTTTTCCTGCCTTTCCTCTTCCTTGCTTTCCTTTTTTCCTTTTTCTTTCCCACCTTTCCTTGCTTTTATCATTCCATACTGCATTTCCACTTCCTTTTTCCCTCCTTCCCTCCTGCCTTTCCTCTTTCTTACCTTTTTCCATCCATCCATCCATCCATCCTTTCTTCTTCCTTCATACTTGCTTTCATCCTTCTTTCCTTTCCTCTTCTTTTCCCTCCTCTTTCCTGCTTTTTTTCCTTCCTACTTTCCTTTTCCTTTATGTCCTTCCTTCCTTTCCTGTCTTCCGTCTTACCTTTCCTCTTCCTTCCTTTCCTTTTTTTCTTCCATCTTTTCCCCCTTCCTTCTTTCATGCCTTTCCTTCCCTCTTGCATTTCCTCTTTTCTGCCTTTTTTTTCTTCTTTCCTCTTCCTGCCCTTTTCCCTCCCTCATAATTTCCTGTCTTTCATCATCCTTTCCTGCCTTTCCTTTTCCTTCCCTCCTGCATTTCCTTTTTTCCTTTCCTCCTGCCTTTCCTCTCTTCTTTTCCTGCTTCTGTTTTCTTTCTTCTTTCCTGCTTTTGCTTTCCTTTCTTCTTTCCTGCCTTTAACTTCTTTCCTGCCTTTCCTCTTCCTTCCCTCCTGCATTTTCCTTCTTCCTTCCTTTTTTCCTCCCCTCCTGCCTTTTTTCTCTCTTTCCTTTTTTCTTTCTTCTTTCCCGGCTTTCCTTTTCCTTCCCTCCTGCATTTCCTCTTCTGTCCTTTCCTTTTTTCCTCTTCCATCCTTTTCTGCCTTTCTTATTCTTTCCTTCTTCCTCTCTCCTGACTTTCCCATTTTTCCTCTTTTCTCCTGCTTTGTTTCCTTTTTCCTTCCCTTTTTCCTGGCCTTCCTTTTTCCTCACCCATCCTCTCCTTCCTTTCCTCCTTCATTTTCTCCTTTTCCTGCATTTCCTCTCCTTTCCTTTCTTCCTTCCTTCCTTCCTGCCCTTTCCTTTCTCTTCTTTTTCCCTTCCTTCCTTCCCCTTGGACTCCCTTTTCCTTTCTCCCATTTCCTTTTCATTCTTTTCCTTCCTTTCCTTTTCCTGCCTCCCATTTCTTCTTCCCTACCTTTCCTTCTGCATTTTCTTTCTGTTTCCTTTCCTTCATTTCCTTGCCCTCCTTTTCACTTCCTTTCCCCTTCATCCCTCCTTCTTCCCTTTTCCTTCCACCGTTCCTTTCTCCTCCAGCTGCACCTCCTTCCTCTTCCTCCTCCTTCCCTCCTGCCTCCCGCTGCGTTAGTGCGAGCAAGGCCGCGAGCGCCCGTGGAGGGGAGAGCGCGCACAGAAGAGCGCGCGGGCAGACGGGCGGGCGTGAGCGCAGGCGCCACAGCGCGAGAGCGAGCGCGTGCAGCGCACGTGCGCGGGGGGCGTGCGACTGAGTGCGTGTGAGAGCGATGCGCGGGCAAGCGGGGAGCACGAGTGTGAGTGCACGTCAAGTGAGTGGGGGGCGCGCGTAAGATGGGGAGCGCAAGAACGTGCAAGTGGAAAAGCCAGTGTAATTGCAAGAACGTGAGCGCGATGGGGGCGATGGAGCGGGTCCGGGTGCAAACACAGGGCGCGTGCGCTCCTCAGTGCGAGCTGGGCGCGCACGAGTGACCGCGATGGGGGAAGGAGGGCGGGTGGGGGGTGAGCGTGAGCGGAGGAGCAAGGGCAGGAGCGTGCGTGCAAGAATGAGCGCGGAGGCTGAGCGGGGACCACTGGCTACGAGCACGGGGGGGTGGCACAGGGGTGAGACAAGGGGGCGCGGGAGGGAGTGGGAGAGCGAGTGTGAGTGGAGGCGTGAGTGTGAGTGGAGGCGTGAGTGTGAGTGAGGGAGTGTGAGAATACGAGTGGGGGGCGAGTGGCAGAGAGGGGTGGGGAAGGGAGGCAGGGGTGTGGAGGAGTGCAAGTGGGAGCTGTGAGTGTGAGAATGAGCAGGGGAGCGCGGAGGCGTGTGAGCGTGAGTAAGGGAGTGGCAAAGTGTGACATGAGCAGGGGAGTGAGCGGGAGAGCGAGTGTGGGTATGGGGGTGGCGGGGGAGTGGGAGAGAACAGGGCGAGCGTGAGTGGGGGAACGAGTAGGTGGGTGAGTGTGAGGTGAGTGGGGAGTGCGAGTCAGGGGTGTGCGTGTGAGTGGGAGGTGAGCAGGGCAAGGGAGTAGGGAAGTGAGTGGAGGCGTGAGAGTGAGAATGAGTGGGGAATGAGGAGGTTGAGTGTGCATGGTGGAGTGAGTGGAGGAGGAGTGTGAGTGGAAGGGTGGCGAGTGTGAGAACATGGGGTGAGGGTGAGTGGGGAGCATGAGATGAGTGCGGGAGTGAGTGTGAGTGCAGGGAATGGGGGAGTGAGTGGGGGAGTGAGTGCAAGTGAGAGTGAGAATGAGTGGGGAGTGTAAGGAGTGAGAGAGATGAGTGGGGGAGCGTGAAAGTGTGAGAATGAGTGGGGGCGTGAGGAAGGCGAGAGTGGGAGAGTCGAGTGTGAGCCGGGGAGTGAGCGAGTGGGGGAGTATGGGAGAGCGGGGGGGTGGGAGGGTGAGGGTGAGTGTGAGGGGAGGGCAAGTGGGAGGGCAAGGGTTAGTGGGGCATGAGGGGGGTGTGAGTAGAGGAGTGAAGAGTGTGAGAATGCGAGCAAGGAACAGGTAATGAGCGGGAGTGAGGGGAGGGCGAGTGTGACTATGAGTGGGGCTGGGGCAAGTGAGTGGGGGACGGGGAGGTGAGGAGGAGTGCAGTGGGAGGGTGAGTGTGAGCGGGGGAACGAGGCGTGCGGCGAGGGGGCAGCGTGAGTGGGTGTGGGAGTGCGAGGACGAGTGGGGGAGCGAGGCGGGCGTGTGGGAAGGTGAGAAGGAGAGTGGGGAAGTGAGTGGAGGAGCTGAGTGGGAGCGAGTGGGGGAGCGAGGAGCGAGAGCGGGGTGGGTGCGTACGCGTGGGGAACAAGGCAGCGAGTGGGGGCGTGAGCGAAGGCGGGAGTGCAGGGTGCGGGTGAAGCGGGAGAGTGAGTGCGAGTAGGTGAGTGAGGGGTGAGTAAAGGAGTGCGAGAATATGAGGGGGAGTGAGGAGGCGGGAGGGTGTGAGTGGGAGAGAGTGCGTGCAAATACCAGTGGGGGAATGGGGGAGCGTGAACGGGAGGGCGAGCGGATGAGTGTGAGTGGGGCCCGGAAAGGGAGTTGAGTAACGAGGGGTGTGAGTGGGGAGTGTGAACAGAGTGAGCATGTGGGGGAGCATGCATGTGAGTGGGCAACGAGTGGAGGAGATGAGTGGGTGAGTTGGAGGGGGAGGGAGGGATTTTGGGTGTGAGTGAGGGGGGAGTGTGAGGATGGGAGGGAGGGAGGGAGTGTGAGTGGGGGAGCAGAGGGGGGCGAGTGGGAAAGTGAGTGTGAGTGGGGGTGCGAGGGAGCAGGGCGGAGCGTGAGCTGGGGAGTGTGAGAATCCAAGCGGGGGAGTGAGTGGGAGCAAAAGCGAGTGGGAGCGCGAGCAGGGGAGCGCGCGGCTCACGCACCACAAGTGACTCACCAGGAATTTCCGCAGGTCTTTGTAGTTGGTGATGATGCCGTTGTGGATGACGATGAATTCTGGAGACAGAGGAAAGACCCCGCTCAGCCGCGCGACACGGACAGCAGAGACCACAAGACCTTACAGCGGGCCAAGCCGTGCTTGGCAGAATAAGAGCAGCTTCACCTCCCGGCGCCACCCCCTCGCTCTGCCCCGCTTGCCCTGGCTGCCAGTGGCAGCAGAACGGCCCGGGTGGGACGAGGGCTACGGAGGCGCTCGGCGGTCCCCAGCCGGGCAGCAACTGAACACCACGCTCCTCCTGCCAGCTCGTCGGTGCTGCTCCTCGGGCGGCTACGCCAAACGCAAGCTGCACGCTGCAGCAGCACAGAGCAGACCAACCCCATTCCGTACAGCGGTGATTATGAAAAACACAGAAACGGGGAAAAAAATAAAGCATACAAAATTCCATTCCCAAGAATAGCCGCGCAAATTCTTACCGTCTGATTTCATTCTGTGTTTACCTCCTTGCACTGCGCCCGTGCACCCACCAGCCCTCTGGGCCCTAATCCCAACCCTTCCCGAGATCATCCACCGCTGCCGACGCACCCCGCAGCCACAAATCAAGTCCAAACCCCTCCGGCTTCCCAGCAACTGAGCTTGGCATCGTGGCCTGCAATAAACCCACTGCCCTGGGTCCCTCCCTGTGACACACCAGGCACCGCAGACGGCAGCGAGCTTTTCCAGGTGCCCCAGGACCTGCTGAGGCAAACCCGCTCACCGTTGTTTTTATCCGAGCGTTGCGGGTGGCTGTTGATAGGGCTGGGCTCGCCGTGGGTAGCCCAACGGGTATGGGCGATTCCGAGGTGCACATCAAACTCGATGTCGAGGTCCATGTCCTGTTGCTCTGCAGCAGAAGCAGGAGAAGTTTTTAGTACTGAGGGGCTGTCCCTACCCCAAAGTCAACGTGGGAGGGTCGCCGGGCCTCCGGGGTCCACAGGACAGCAGCGCTGACAGGGAAAAACAGCAAATCCAACGAAACACCAAGCGTGGTTTCAGGGGATTCAGAACGTGGATGCACGCAAGCAACCTCCCTGCATTCCTCACCCCACCAAAATAAAAATCATGTTTTAAGAAAGAATCCAACCTTAATTTCTCTCTCTGGGGTGCACCCTGCCCTCCTGTCACCTCCCGTACGCCATCAGGTGTGACTGAACCAGCCCATTTCACGGTTACGTGCCGCTGTGATTAGAATATTCATCACTAACCCTTGTCTCTAGAAAGCGTACCATTAATGTTAGTATTTCTTTGGGAAAAAGATTCCTTTTGTTCTACAGGTGTCTCCACAGTCTCTCTAAAACCATATCCTGCAATTTTCTTGAGCAGGCAAACATTTCTTCAGAAATATTTTGTATGTCTTCTATTTCTGTAATGCACGTACCACCTCACCTGGCCTTTTCAGCTCCTGGTTTTCTCTACGCTAAGGTTATCCACCCACCTCCCTTTCGGATAAACCTCGCACTCTGCGCCGCGAGGTTAACATAGTGCGGGCTAAAGAAAGCGAAGTTACACCACCACAGCAGCTCCTGAACGCAGACTAGAGACCCTGGCTCCTCTGAAAAGCATCCTCCCGTTCTCACACAGCTTACCTGTACTCCACACCCAACAACTTCGTGGTTCTTTGCGTTCTGCACAGACTTAATGCACTTAACGTTTAAATCAAGGGAACATAAAGAGGCAGAAACGGGTGCGGAAGACCTCACTCTGCGTTCTCACCAAGCTCACACACACACGGCAGGGCCTTCCCGAAGCCAGTTGCGTAGCCCGTCACTACTCGGATGGGCAGCTTCAGATGGGACAAGCATTACACAGGAAAATTTAAAATTCAGCTGGTGAAGCTACTAGAGCATTTCTCTTTTTTTGCCCCAGCTCTAGGTCTGATAATTACCTCCCAGCAATACCCTTTTCCCCAGTTTAAGGAATTTTTTGTTTGGGGGTTGGTTTTTTTTTTTTTCCTGATCTGTTTTCAAAACGTATTTCAGGTCTCTCTTATTTTAATAGGATGTGATTCATTTGTCTTGAGAAATCAGGACTTCTCTGTAACTTCGTGACAACATCCATAGGATCACCGGGTTCTTCACAGCACACATGCAAGTATTTACATTTTTGGCACTTTATACACAGTTATTTGGAAGTACAGTGTTTCTGGGTAAACGAGGTGATATTCAAAACACAGATGAGATGAGAGCACATTTCAAGGAAAGAAAACAGGCAAAGAATGAAGGGGAAATACATACTGTGAACCTCTTCGTCCAGAGCCTTCACCTTCCCCTTCTGTTTGATAAGCTGGATTTTGCAAGCATTGGCTTCCCAGTCTTTGTCGTTTCCGCCATCGATGCCCACACCTGAGCACCGCCACGGAATATGAAGAAAGAGTGTGAAGCGCAGAAAGTATATCACAGTATTTTATGTAAACAAATACTGCTGATTTTTCCTGTTTTTTACAGTGCCCTTTCTCCTCCCCCAGCCGACCTTCCAAATAAAGGCAGGAAACCCCTTGGATTGGAAGTGAGTTTTCCTTTGTCATCTTGTAGGTATTTTTAATGCCTTAGATAACAGGCATCAAGAACGTTACAGAAATCTGTCTATTGAAAGTTAATCCAAACCTCTGACCACACGGTCAAGTTTGTGTTTCAGCTTTCTTCAAAAGCAAGAAGGCAGTAGAAACCATTCACAAACGCACCACGAAAATCATCATTTACAAGCCAAAATTCAAAAAAGAACGACCGTTGCTGGGAAGAGCTACCTGCAGAATCATAGCCTCTGTACTCCAGCCGCTGGAGCCCTTTGATAAGGGTCTCCAGGATCTCCCGTCTTGTCCGGGGAACATGGTAGTTCAGGTAAGCAAAGATGCCTGCAAGGGGAAAAAGAGCAAAATCTTGTAACAAATCACAGCCAAGGAAACTCTGTACGTGCCATCTACTTAGTGCGTGCACCAAGTTAAAACTCAAATGGGCCTTCGCACTGAATGCCCCGCAGGAAGGTACCGCCGCGCTGGCAGCTCTTCCTTAGCCCAGCCTGAGGTCCAATGGAGAAGATGTCGCTACCATTTAAGGGATCAAAACTAACCACGAAATGCTAGCATCCTCCTCGTGACACTGAAAGCACCTACATGGGACAAGCCCGGGTGTGATGTGAGAAAGAATTTCCATGAGCTGGACCTGCATGACGGAATGAGCTGTCAGGAGACAATGCAGCGGACAGGAAACTAATCACTCCAGATGAAAAATTCAAGGTTCGCTAACACTGAACTTCGCACGCTGAAGAACTATCTTCAAAGGCAATTCTTCCGTGAATAGCTTTCTCTAAGTTCCTCCCACAGACTCACCAAGAAAAAAAATCATTTAACTCATGCAAACACCCGCAAACTAATGGAGCTATTTTCCTGTAGGTTGCAAAGGAAGATAAATTGTTGCTTCTATTTTTAAGCAGTGATGGGGACACACGAATTCCTAGATCTCTAATGCCAACTATGGCTCTCTTTTCTGAAAGATTTCCTTTGGTGCCATCATGAAGCAGTAGCATCAGAAGACATTTACAGGGTGCGACAAATCTGTGGACACCTTTGTTAAATCTGAATCCAAACCAGACAGTAGCTCGAAATGTTAGTTTCTCTGCACATTTTAACAAGTTTAGTCATACTTGAACTAAAAAAACCAAAACCAACAAACCAAAACTTGATTCCTTGTCACAGATCACAACTGCTAGCAGCGTACCCCAAAATGCCACGTACTGAATGGGCACAGAGGGAAAACCGACTTCCTCCAGGAAGGGACGGCTCATGCGGAATGAGCCTGAGAAACAGCAGTGTTTATTTCTACTTGTACTGTAAACAAACAGGAAACATCTACCTAGAAAGGAGCCAACTTGGCACTTGTCTCAGGCATTAGAAAAAATCTATTAATTACAGGACAATTATATTAAGATTATTCATGAGAACTGCGAAAAAAATCTGAATCTAAGAATGCCACCAAAAAAAAAAAAACAACCCACACCACCCAAAACCAAACCCTGAGGAATGCAGTGCCTCTTAGACACAGAGGCTATGAAAAGCAAGCCAACTAAAAGAAATGCAAATACAGTATTAACACCGCAAAATATGCGGACACGCTCCTCAAAAAAAGACACTGGGAGTGTGTAGACATTGGGAGGTTCAGTTTCGATTCAGTTCAGCTTTTAGATCTTGACGGAAAAACAGCTTGAGCGACAGTGGAGATGCCACTATGAAAATACGAGCTCACCTGTGATCGACACATTTTGCAAATGAGAAGGCAAGGAAGACAAGCAGGTTTAAAACTCAACTGAGAGAAAACAGGGGAAAAAAACGAAATAAAAATAAATAGAATAATATGTAAAAAAGATGCATAATTAAAGTAAAAAAGGGGACAATAAGGCTGCTGAAAATGAACACGAGTCTTCCTAAATGCATGACTGCAAGCTAAAATCAAATATATGAAGGCTTATCGCCCATTTATGACATTTAGTCACGATGAATTATGTGTAAACAACAGTTTCATTTACTGGAAATATTTTCAAATGCATTTCATTTCCCCCTTTTCAAACATCCCAAAATGACGTGATCCTTCATAGCTGGAGAAAGTTTCAATCCACATTTAGAAAACAGCATTTTTACTGGCTCTACCCTAACTATTGGATCATTCAGGAATATATGAGCAACCACATCTTGTAATCGCTTCCATTTTTAAGTACAATTCCACTGCCCTCAACAGAAACACTGACGAGAAAAGAAAGACTCAAAGCATTAAATGCTTGCTATGCTTCACTGATCTAAGTGCATTTTTGAAAAATGTTTCCTTCTCCCAGCAGCCACCAATAGGGGCTCTGCAGCTAAAATTTTGCTCTGGAATTACACCTCAAGCCTCGGTCCCATCTGCGCAAATGTACAGCAGGGAACGCGGCCGTGCTGAGTCAAAGGGCGCCCGGCTGATACTTATGTCCCAGCATGACGCAAAGCCCTGGCCGTTCAAGAAAAGAACCTCTTTTTACTCAAAAGCCGAACAAAGGATTGCTTCATCCAGCTACAAAACGTAGCTTTCTCCGAGGTGGAACGCGGCAGCTGTGGGATGGCACACAGCAACTCTACCTTGCAGTTCAGACCATAAAAGACCTTTCTTCCACACACCAGAGACGTGTTTTTCTCCAAATTGCAACGCCTTGTTAAAGCCTCGCTCTCTTCCTCCCTGTGCTTATATTCAAATCAATCTACAGGATTCAAAAGATGAAAAGATATCAACCACACAGAACTTTACAGCTGCTTGAAGGCTTCCGTAAGGAGCGCTCCGTCACAAAGCGCCAATTTTTCTGTCAAAGTGACAATTCATTTAAATCACAACAGTCAATAGAAACATGTTGGTTTTGACGAAATTCCAACACAAATCTAGCAAATTTCCATCAGGGTCCCATCTGGTGCACCACCAGCTTATCCCCCTCGCCAGCCTAGATGCCAGGTGCTGCGAATGTAGAAATCTTGCAGTCCAGGCAGAACGTTCCCGAAACCAACCCACCATGAATTTCAGGTCCCTAGCAGACCTGAAAAGAGGAGTTTTGGTTTCAGCTCAACTTACGCGTTTAGACTTTGTTCAAGGCAAGTGTTTTCCAGTAATAACGCCACACCTGCCCTTCGTAACTCACGCTCAGGAACAAGCCAGAAAGAGGAAGTGTTACAGAAACCAGGATGTATGAATGACATTTAATTACGCTACCTTGACAAGCCTTGTCAATGCCTTCAGCTGGCATTGTTCAAGGTGAAATACATGCCATGTGAAACAAAAAAACAAACAAACAAACAAACCTAACCCCTGTGAACTTCATTCTAGTTCAGCACTGTTTATAACTTGTGAATTCCCAGCTAAAATAAGACAGCAGCAAGCATACTATAGGAATTTCTATCTGACAGGCTCAGAAAACACAATACGCCTGTCTGGAATACACTAATATACTTCAGGACTTGACACTAATATACTTCAGGATTAGAACAGTAGTCACGCTTTACAACATAACAGAACATTTCGGCTAGAAACTTGACACAGGGCTTTGTACGTACGGACTGAAAAGACTTGTTCAAAGCATGTCAGCTTATCATACAATTCTTGAATCACGCTAAGACCTGCCGTAGTGGGAAGAGAAATATATGCAGGACTTAAGTGAAGTACCTTGGACAACATACTTTAGAACATAAAACATTTCCTTTCTTGCAGGTTTGCCTTAAAAACCCTACCTGGTCAACCAGCAGCAGAACAGGTATTCAGCTGCTTGTGAAACTCAACTCTCTCTCAGAACCGATTTTTAATATTCAAGCACAAAACCTGGGCCTCCTTAACGACATAAAGAATTCCCTATAAACAGTTGGCAGATTTTAACAGAATAGCATTTTTACCAAATGGATGTTCATTTTTTCTGTTGTTGACAGTCACTAAAATACTTTTTCTGAGAACTTCATTTTCCTGTGACCTTTTTGGTGCTCATGTTCCTTTATTTCATGGTAAGTTCACAGGAAAATGAAATGAATTACCACTTCCAGGTAAGACTAAGTGATCTTCTACAGTATCCTGAATACGTGAGGTTACTCAGGAATAGCTTCTCCTAATCCTTTTCCCACAAAAGCCGAAAAGCCTTCAGGCTAAGTTTACTGTCGGATTTACAAATTCCTTTATACCATACTGTTAAAACCATTCCAATAGACGATGTTATCAGTACATCCACTTGGCAGTTCCAAAGAATCCTTCGCTCTGGTGATGATTATTAGGCCTTCAAGTCTTGAATGAATCAGATGCAGGCTACTAAATATCACATACGTAATATATGTTACAGACTGGGAAAAGCGATAAAAATATTTTTCTTCAAACTACACAGCAGGGGAGACGCTGGGCAGTAACAGCAAGTTCTAACGCAGATCCTACTGGCAGCACAGAACGAAGTCCCAGAGCCGATGCTCACAACCTGCTGGAGCGGGCTCTAGTTATTTGCTGCCCAGCAGCAGTTCGGCGAGGTGAGCACTGTGTCATCCCTTGCGTACCAAAACAACGCTAATTCTGCACAGTTTGGACAAGCGCAAGGTCAGAAACGAGTAGACTATCGCTATTATGTCTGCTAGCTGTATACGGGAGAGTTTATATTCAATTCATGGAGCCCGTGCTGGGAAAAAAGCAAAACAGAAAAACATCCGCTGGGTGAAGAACCACGTTTGTCCACTGGATGCTTCTTTTGCCACTCAGGCACGCAGCTGGCTCTCCAGTGAAAAAGGACAAGATTTCTCCTGTCTAAACAACCAGTGCATCCATTCTACGGACTCCTTCTGGGCAGAGGCACTACTCTGTGCTTCACAGAAAGGCACACACCTAGGCGTACAAACGGTATTTCGGCAGGTGGGAGGGCAGTCCCACTGATGCACGTGCAACCCTAAAACCTGAAACTCCAGTCCTTCTTAAGCCCGTTTTTATCTTCAGTAATCACTAGCAATACAAGACCTAAATTCTAAATTCCCTTTTTCTTGTTAAAAACAGCCATGGTGTATCATAGGTTTACTTATTTACAGAACAGTCTATCGAGCCTGGCTACCTTGAAAAACCTGTTTTCCAAACTATTTCATAGATGCCATTCAACTGGTTGGGCGCATTCAGACCAAAGCACACCCAATTTATACCTCAGTCTTCAAACTGCAAGTGTGTAATACATACCAAGAACAAAACTATTTCTCTACTAACACCGTTAAAAACAAAAACTCAGCGCATCTACACGGAAGACCTGCCATTTATGCCAGGCATCAAGGAACTGAACTTGGAGGCTACTTTCCTGTACCTGTCAAGTGGCACGAGCACATCAGATCACAGGACTTTGCGCGGCCACGTGCACGTAAACCTCAGCACTAGATCATCAGTACATTGAAAACGTTGTGTTGGTAATTTCAGTCTGGAAGCTCTCACCAGGAGAGCTCAGATAACAACAGCAGCATTATCACCTTGCCTTTTTTTTAAAAAAAAAAAAAAGCATTTTAATAACTACCTCTCTATCTGAGGCGAGTTGATTAGAAATCTGAACGTGGACCACGCACCCACCAGACAGCGTGGCAAGATAAAGCAATGCACATCCTGACTTGCAATTCTATTACAGAAACGTTGTCCGAGGGTTCGTACGAGCAACCAGGAGCGCACAGCTGTCACTACGCCGCGTAACGCCTGTTCAGACCTCGCGGAGGCCACAGGGCGAGCAATCAGCCCTCTGCTCCGAGAGGTAGACTACTGTCACTTCAGTTAAGAAAGGCAATTAAGTCTCGTTAGTGTAAGTACTCAGAGTACCTACCCGCCAGTTCTGCCTATTTATGACATCTGCAGGACTACCTGAGAGGGCAACACCTCAATTTGTTCACCTGCTTCCTTTGCCAGAGTCTACTGCGGCTGTATGGAAAAAAGCCCAACGCCATTGCAATTAACATTTCCTAATGGAGCCGAGACCACCGCCGATTTTGTCTTGCGCTCACCAGCCGCACCGCGAACAGCAAGGAGACTGTACACCTTCGTTCCTGCCAACTGCGCTTAACCGCAAGTCACAAGAGTTCACGTGGTAGCACCCTCGGACTCCAGACAGTTCTCCTCCTGTTCCCTACAAAAACCTTAACTGCCTTCAGCCACCCGCTTCCTGCATTCAGAAGCTCCTCAATTTCCAAGGCTTATTTTTCTGTACTGACGTGCTCAGCTAATGCTCTCCTCTTCTCATTTTTCACTGTATCTCTGGCTCCCAGAACAAGACTCGACAACAGAGCCAGTAATCCTTGACACTTTTCTTACCGTTTCATAAAATGTTTCAATATCCAAGAAGAACTTTGCTTATACCAAAAAAGGGGAGAAACGCATTAAATCTTGAACACAACTAAGTAATTACCCACAGCATTTTCAGGGCTTATCGCCGTTAAAAAGACAAAGAGCAGAATGTTAATGTTGCACATTTCAAAGGCTGGAGCTCAAATAAGGCGAGCACGAGGCACCAAAACCATCCCTATTCTGGCAGCAAGCTATTTATAATAACAATAATTATCCCTTCTATTCTTAGCTTTGCTCCACTTTGTACTTTCAACACAAATTAACATAGTGTTAAACGTAAGCTGAACTATGCACTGCTGATTGCCTCTTCGTAGCGCTCCGTAGACTTGACAGTTTGAAGGCGACACCAGTTCAATCCCACAAAAACGATGACAGAAACAGCAACTTGCACGCTAAGTATAAAAACCACAATCTTGCTCAGAGCATCATTTTCATTTGGCACGTAAAAATACAGGGGGAAAAAAGAAAAAACAAAGAAGGAAACGTGGAAAGACAAATAAAAAGAGCCAACAGATCACCGCTGCATAAATTTCCATGGAAAAACACGAAGGCGATGCGATAGAAAGAAAGAGGAAGAGAAAGGACAGGTTATGTTCCTGCGTCGGAGAGACGACGTGGAGTCGTTGTGCCAATGGGGCACGGGGGAGCGGAAAGCACCCCAGCAGCTCTGGAGAACAAGCCTCGCTGGCTTGTGCTCCAGGTCTCTTAGGCACGCGTTCAGCACGGGAGCTCCGCCGGGCTACGAACGGAGCGGGATGAGCTGGTGCGCAACCCCGCAACGGGCGCTTCTACGCCTCCTTCCAACCAATCTACCTGTCTGTCTCACGACCTACGCTGAGTAAACCTGCATGGACGCACGAGTATCCACGTTAGAAGCTGTAACGCCTCAAAAAATAACGATGTACAACGCTTTCCACCTAGGAGTGGGAGTGGCTACTCCGATACGACGAGAGCCACGTTTGGAAACGCTACCGGTGAGACCCGCATCCCTTTATTACAACGTGCACGCTGCTGACGCTCGCCGGGGCTCAGGCTCCTTAAGCCACTTCGTCTCTTTTGGGAAAGACAACCTGTGAGCCCACGCGCCACGGAGCAGGAGCGTCGCCATGCCCAGCACCGCCCGCCACCAAGGCAAAGCCCAGCACCAAGGCAAAGCCCACAGCACCGAGGCAAAGCCCAGCACCGAGGCAAAGCCCACAGCACCGAGGCAAAGCCCAGCACCGAGGCAAAGCCCACAGCACCGAGGCAAAGCCCACCCCGCCGAGGCAAAGCCCAGCGCCGCGGCCGAGCGCCCCAAGGCTCCCGCGCCGGCCCCGCGCGGTTCCGTAGCGCCGCGCCCCGCACGGAGTGGGGCCGCGGGCCCTCTGCGCGCTCGGGCGCGTTATCCCGGGAGATCTGCCCTCCCCAGCTACCGCCGCGGAAGCGAACGCGGGCGGCGGCCGAGGCGCTGACACCCTCGGGCAGCGGGGACGGAGCCCCTTGGCGCTACGAGCCCGGCAGCGCAGGAGCGCCCGGCCCCCGCTTTCCGCCCGAACGGCCCGGGGGCCGCTCCGCCGCACCTCGGCACCGGCCGGCCTAGCGCCGCCGGCCCGGCGAAGGGGGGCTGCGGGGCGGGGGCCCGGCGCGGCCCCCCCGGCCCTTACCGCACATGCTGCGCCCCTCTCCGCGGCCGCGCTGGCTCTGCGCGCCGGGGCCGCTCCGCCCGCCGGGGCCGCCCCCCCCCCCCCCGCGGCGGGGGCCCAGGGCGCATGCCCGCCGCCCGCCCCGCCATTGGGCCCCGCCGCCCGCCCCGCCCCCGGGACGTGGCAGCCGCAGCCGCGGCCGCCGGCGGGGCCCCGCAGGCCCGGAGGGGTCCGGCCCCCGCGGCAGGCGGCACGGGGCGGGCAGCGGGGGCTCCCTGCGGCCGCGGGGGCGAGGAGCCCCGGCGCGGAGCCGGCGGAGGCCGCTGCCGCTCCCGCTGCCCCGCGTGTAGCCCCCAGCCCTGCCCCCCGGGGGTAGCCCCCTGCCCCCGCGGGTGGCCCCCCGCCCTGCCCCCCCGGGGTAACCCCCAGCCCTGCCCCCGGGGGTGGCCCCCCGCCCTGCCCCCCGGGGGTAACCCCCAGCCCTGCCCCGGCAGCCGGGGGCACCGAGCCGCGAACCCCCGCCGCCCACGGGCCCTTCGCAGCTCGGGCGGCTCCGCGCCGTAGCACGGTACCCCCCGAACCCCCCGGCCCATCTCATTTTGTGCTCCACAGCAGCACCTGTGCAGAGGCAAGAGAAACCGTCCGACTGCCCGCAGAGCAAAGCGGGACGGGCACAGCGACAGAGCAGCGGTACACCTGCTCGCACCGCCGCACGCCTTCGGCACACCGCGTGTAACCACCACAATCAAACGCTTTGAAAAACTTATGAAAAGCCTAAGGCTACAAAAGGACAGCAATCCCTCCTTAAGAAAAATGCTGTTCACTTAACTTTACCCTGACACTAAAAAGTCAATAAAGATTTCCTTCAAAAGCCCAGAAGACAACCTAAAACATTAGTATACATTAAAAAAAAGCAGGACACGGGTAGATTTTGAACTTGGTGCTGGGAGCACCTGGCTGCACGCAAACAGAAGCGGGAAGGTCACCGACTGAAGAACCACTCCAAGCCTGCAGCCAGCGCTCACGGCCACCTCTCTGCCTCTGTTCGGCAGCGAAGGCATCGCAGGAATGGGTGTGCACACCTCCCGGGTGCCAGGACAGGCTTGTGTAGAGCAGCGATCTGCTCGGTGCTTTATTTCCCCTTTGTCCGCTTTGGAGGAGGGCTGACTTCAAATTCCTGGGTTCCCCCCCCCGACTCCTTCCACATCTTTAATTAGGAAGCTGAACGGCTTGTGGCAGCGGAAGTTGATTTCCCAGCTGAGAAGGAACTACTAACCCATGGTAATAGCGCAAACCAGAAAGGCGAGCACCAGAAATACGCGCAACATGCGTTAGCACAGAAACATTGCTCTCCTCGGCTTTGGCCACTGTTCAAACTCTGTTACTTATCTACCAGGCACAGCGGCTTCCTCTGCCGATTTATTTCTATATTGTGGGTTTCTTCACTGCCCTGCAGTAGCTCCCAGTTCACAACCTCCTACCACTCGCGGGATCCCTAACAAACAAACCTAACATCAGCTATCGTGTTGTCTGAAGACAAATGAAGGCTATGACCTTACTGATAATGAGGGACGCCCCAGACCTGAAGCAGCATGGACAGGCCTTACAAACACTCCCAAAACACATCGTTCATGTCGGCAGCGCAGCAAATACCAAACTTTACGACTTAAAACTATACCGCACTTGATGTTATAAAATTGAATCCCTCAGACTGAGGCTAACTCATCCATCCTTATGTACTCATCTGGTGCAAATTCCTCAGAATTCTACACATACAGAAATTCAGCTCCATGTGTTTAGTCTTGAAGTGGCTATTTCATTTTTTTCCCCATAAAAGCCAGTATTTAAGCCCTATGTAACTCGTTACTTTAGTCTGAGGTTTGCTGTACATACGGTACAGGATTTTACTACCATATATAGTTCATGTGAATGTAGGTGTGCAACCTACTACCAAATGGAGAAAGGTCAAAACAGTTTTCCAAACTATTACGCGTGAGCCTTTTAAAATTAACAGAAAGGGGTCATGGTTGGGAAAACAAAAAATTCCTGCTTCCTTCTCCTCTAAGCTCAACATGCTTCACTTGAGATAGAAGTTCTGGCTCAAGTCCCGAATTTTAGATTGCAAACCTCACCTCCTGGAAAGAGTAGGTATTGAGATCCCTGATACAACACATTTTGAGTATTAACCTCAGGTTCCTCCTGCTACTGTGATGAAAGTACCTGCTCCAAAAACGCTGTCAGCGAAGCCTGTGGCTGTCGATTGCTTCACACTGCACGCTATAGTGTTATCGGGAGGCTGCCTTATAGACAAACAGGCTAATTTCTCCTAGAAGCACAGAATGAGTCACATCCTGACAAAAAGCACATCTCCACCTGTGAACAGTTTCAAGATGACAAGAGTTTAGATAGCTGTAATCAACTTTTCCTGTGAAAGAGAGTGCTAGAACAGGGCTTGGGAAACATGAACGGATTTGGTGTTTTCTCTGAGATGGGTGAAAACAAAAATGGCTGAATGGCAGATTGTAATTTTGTACGTATCTGCGGCACAGCAAAAATACCAAATTACTTTTTTTCTTTACAAAATACCAGAATAATTTCCAAGTCATTACTATTTTAAATGTAATGGCTAGCTGCAATTTATAGGAAAACTTCACAGTCAAAGAACCTTGCTGGCCTGGGCGTTACGGTACAGCACTGCTCCCCAGCGCCCTAACCGAAGGGCCCTCTAAAAAAAGAAGGGCAGGAACGTGACATTACATACCACACTGCCACGGAGGGCGCTGGCCACCTCATTAGCCCCTAAGCTAAACCTTGAACGGCCATTACTATATTCCCCCGTTTGCCTCGGCGTCTGCAAGTGTGAAAGGTTTTTGGGCGAGTGGAGGAGACGGGACACCTCTCGCTAACAGGGATTTTTTCCATGAACTCAGCCGTTCCAGACAGAATGCCTAATGATTTGGGCTGACGATTTTACCACGCTGGGCTGTCATAGCACTGCTTTGTGGTTATTGTTAATGCTCCGAATACAGTTGGGTTTTGTTTTCTTCCCCAAGTGAGAACTGGCACTTAATCCCCTCCCTTCGCTTTCCTTTATCCAGAGTTGGAGAGCCCCCCCATTGCTTTATGCTGTAGAAACGCAACCGCTGCCCTGAAGAGCTTACTTTGTAGTGGGACAGAACAGATAAAAGAGGATGGGATGCGAGCGTTATGCGCTTCTCTCTCCACAACAGAGCTTGAGGAACTTGAGGACACACAGGATACACGCTGGACACGGAATCTCTTCCATCTCAAGATCACAAGATGCTTCATCTTCAGCCTCAGTCCACGCTAGCTTAAGTTGGTCCTATTTGTACAAATTGAAACCCCATTAAAAACAAGACTGGGAATACAAGGACAGCGGCAGAACTGGATCCTCACTGTACCTGGAAGAGATTAGTACCGCTTAATTGAAGAATAAAGACCACATCTTTAAGAGATACCTTTTATTTAACACACAAACCAGCTACTTCGCTGTTTAAGTTTTGGCTTATATAGCGCATTAAATTGACAAATTAGGCCTAAAAAGCTCTATTTTTGAGAAACCAGAAACATTACTTGCCATTCTATGGTTGGCTGACAAAGAAGAACATGGCAGTAACGTTTGCACAAGCTCTCTTTTTGATAGTCTGAGCCTACCTCAAGGGGAATTTTGTCATCAATATACTTGTAAGATCAGGCACTGCGTACTTCGTAATGGGGTAAATAAAACATGGTAATTTCAAATCAATTTCCAAATCCTGAGCGGGTAATTTAAATGAATGTAGCTTATTACTCTCCATGAAAGCTGAAGAAATATCTTCCTAAAATATTTATTTTCAAATTTCTAACAAGTAATGTGAAGTTTATGGCTACCACATGCTGATCTGCATGCTATAGACAATATTCTCCACTGACTTAATTGATCCTGTTTGGGGACTCAGTGGAATTACACTGGCAAGCAGCGAAAGAGGGGAAGCACACCAGAGGCTGTCAAATCCTTGCACGCAGGGAATGCTACTAGAACCATAAGCCGAATAATGACTGCAAACTCAGCTCGACTGTGGCAGCACAAAGAAGAAATAGTATTTCCGTTAGCAAAGCCATCTGCTAAAGCTAGGCACCAGGAAGAAACTAAGTCCTACGTGCACAAGTAAACAGAAGTACTTGCAAAGCCTGATTTACGTACTTCAATTTCAGAACAATAAATATTTCTCTTCCCGTAGTCTCTAAAACTGGAACGTGTTCTGCTCTGCCACGTTTCCCTGGCTCAGCCAGGGCAGCCAAGTTACACACACGCTGTGCTCTTTGGCACTGCAGAAGGAGCAAACAGGATATGGCATAGGTAAACACATTAATTTTCTTTGCTATCCTACAAATGTAATTTGTGCCCTTAAGCACTGCACATTCATCTTGATGTTGGAGTATTATGTTGAGAAATCTTCTTTTGCAAGTTTAAACAGACCACTAACGGTGGGTGAACAATTTTACTTCTAAATAAGCTAATTAGTCTCTCTACTTACTAAAGCTGATAAGGATCACCTTCTTCTAACATTTGCTTAAAAAGATACGATTTTTATAACAAACAACTCACATTTTTTTTGTTTCTGTTGCTACTGTTTGTGCAGTGCTGGTAGCGAGCAAGTAGGTAACTTTCCACAAGTGATGGCAATATTACATCCTCTAAAATGAACAGCTGAAGTTACGGGTTATTTTTCATACAAAAAACCTGATATGAATCGAAAGCTTTCTAACGAGACTTGGTAAAATTAACATTCCTGAATTGCCCAATTACAGAGCAAGGGCAGACAGTCCTGCGGGCCCCATAAGGAGGTCTGGGGGAATGAACATTTAATATTTCTATTGCACAAAAAACAGTCAAGTAACTTAACTTCTGCCTTCTCTGGTTTTCAGTCCTGAACGTTTTGTATGAAAGAACAATGGAGATGCACCACCATTTTTAAAGCCCACCGCTTCTTTCTTAAGACACCGTATAAAGTAGAGCAAAAGGATTCTTTTTTGAATGCAGGGCATTTAATAAACTAGTGAACAAACTGCTTAAACTGATGATACATTTTCACAGATATAAGTGCAACTATTTTTCTGAAAAGAAAGGCAAATTTGGTGGTTCCTCAGCACAAGGATAGGTTACGTACACCAAGACGTAAATACTTATTTGGCTGCAGATGATGCTAGCTCAAGTAGAATTTGCTTCTTTTTCCACGTCATCATCGTCATCAACAACCTGAAATCAAATCCAGAAGTAGCTTAGGTAAAGAGTGTAAACTCTCAGTCCCATGGGACTGCATAGAGAATTTATTACATTAAATCCTTGGTGGACCCAAGGAGAACAGCAGTTATTCCACACCACTGAATGACAACGGTCACATGAAAAAGCTAACAAAAACTTGCAATCAAAAATGCCAGGAGGAAACGTGGCTGAAATAATGGGAGCTGGTCAGGTTATTACAAAGGCCACTAGAACAGTCACTACAGCAGATCGGATTTTTAATGAGAAAGCAAAAGAATCTGCATTTTAGGGGACAAAAGCTTGTGTCTCATTATCACACACAGTCACCAAAGCACAAAGGTAACGGTCCTGGCAAACACAGAGTGTCCAGTTCTGGGCTCCGCAGTAGAAGAGGGACGTGGGCATACTGGAGAGTCCATGGAGGGATCACCTCCCTCAGCCTGCTGGCCACAATACAGCCAGGGATACCGCCAGCCACCTTTGCCGCGAGGGCACGCTGCTGGCTCGTGTTCAGCTTGGCACCCACCAGGACCCCAGGTCCTTTTCTGCAAAGCTCTTTCCAGCCAGGCAGTGCCCCGCGTGTTTTGGTGCATCGGGTTGTACACGACCCTGCAGAGCTCTGGATCTTCTGCGAAGATACAGCTTCTGACTTGGGAAAATTGCATCTATATATCCTCTATTTTGCTTAAACTGCCAACCTGTCCATGCTGGAAAGGGACAAAGACCTCCTTCTCCATTTAAAACTGCTATAATCTCTCACCAACCCACCTGTTCCACGCCTTCTACTTCAGGGATGTAGAATTGGAGCATATTCTGTATCCCGTTCTTCAGGGTGATGATGGAACTGGGACAGCTGGTACACGAACCCTGCAACTTCAGCTGCACAATCCCATCCTCAAAGCCTTTATAAATAACATCACCACCATCTTCTTGCACTGTCGGCCTGATGGAACACGATACTCAATTTAAGCCAAGTATAACTGAAACGTTTCCTTCCAGAAACCTTTAGCAAAGCTCAATTTAATACATGCAAAGAAGTGTCAAGATATAGTAACTGAAGCCCTCTTTCTCTACAGCCACCTGGTTCCAATGACTTGGAACTTCCAACAACTCATACTTTGCTGGACTCTCTCCCATTGACGGCTAATGTTTTGTGTAACATCCTATGGAAAAACAGATTTGCGATGAATGCAGCAGCATACAAAGGAATCACTGAAATTCTAGAGGCCAGGGTAAGCACCTTAGGGTAAAGCTTGATTCAGCCTGCAAAGACACACTGGTTTGCCTCGAGGCCCTCTCCACATGTCGCTGTGGATGACTGCCTCGGTTATGTGCCAAATATAATAGGCGTGCGTCCTACCACACGACGCACATACATCAGTTACCTGACTAGGGACAATGATAAGAAATCCTTAAGCGCTTCCATAAATAAACACACAGTTTACCATAGTTTACACAGGACAGAAAAAAGCTCCAACTATAGAAAAGCTTAAACCTGCTTGCTAATGGCTGAAGAAACCAGCATCTGATAAGATCACATCCCAGTACTATTAGCATTTCTGCAGCCTGGTCTCCTTTTGCAAGGAACGAATGCCCAGCATTGTAAGTGTATCCCCATAGCAACATTTTTCCAGACCAAGCTAAAACCATCAAGTTACTCTAACAGAAGCTCTTTATACTGATTTCCAAAATAACTCTTTTGAGAGCTATGCTCCTAAGAGAATAATCTATGAATCAGACACATTTATCAACTCACCATAGCAAATGATATCCATTCCAGAAAGCCAAAGAACATGACTACAAATTCCATGTTTCTTACTTGAAATTAACTTTTTCAACACACTACAGGACCTTTCAGATCCCTCCATCCTGCACCTTCTAACAACTTCTTTGCACCTATTTTTGATCAACTCAACAATAAATGCTCTGTAGGTACCACTGGTTTATATATAGCTTCTGTAAACTATCCTGCTATAAAATGAAGTACGATACACTACTGTTAATATTCTCATCAACAGCTCCTTGGTCCAACCAAGGGGTACAGGGGGAAGGAAATGAAAGAAAAAGGTGGGGAAAACCAGAAATTTGGGCACAAATTCTGTGACGGTTACGAAAGGCCACTGGGAAATCAAGGACTAACATACCATAGGGAGCTTAAACGACCACATACCCCGCAAGAGCAGGGCCTGCTGAATGTTACTTTCTATCGTGGCTTTATACAACAGTATACTTGGGTTACGTGTTTCAACACGTAGTACATATGCTTGGGAAAAATGTTCCAGCTTATTTCTGCTTTCCTCCCTCTTTCCTTTCAGGAAAATTAACCAGTACCATGTGTCTGCTGTGAGATAACCAAAACAGTATTTTTAAATATCACTTTTAAAACGCAGCACCTAAAAAAATGAAATAAAAAAGCCCACGTTCATCACAACTTCTGGAAAAATTAAACTGAATTCCGTGATATTGACCCACATACAAGTTCCTGGTTCCTATAATTTGTGAGCTGGGGAAGATGTCGCCATCAGATATCACAGCTTCAGAAACACACCAGCATTTTCCCCTGCATCTAAAATGTCAAGTTGCTTATTCCTTTCAGTTCACTTTGGAAGGCAATTAATGAGCATAAAAATATACTTCAGGTAAACAACATGATCCATAGCCGCTCTTGAGACTTCATTAGTTACCACCAGTTTCTAAATTCAAGCTGTGTTAAGATACCAATAAAATTGCAACAGAACGCAAGGACAAAATCCACTGAAGCCCAGACGGCGAGGGAAACCCACTAGAAAATTTTCCTTTGGAGTATGATACAAGAGTATAAACTACTTTGGAATACTTGGAAGGGAAAGACAAGTATAATTAAGACAGAGATTAATACAACAGAGGAAAAAAAAAGTTACTGCGAAAGCAAAGATTGTGTTGTTTTCACTATTTAAAAATAACCAGGGTTAAACCCAGTGGACCTGTTTAAATGCACTCTGGAGGGTGAGACTATATCCACTGTTCTAAAAAACACTCAGCAATAAGGACTCTGTTCAGCACACAGTTTGCTTCAACAGGAAAACCAGACAGAAAGTTTTCAATTAGGGGAAACGGCATTCTCAACTCTGGCCAGTTTTGCACTTTAAACCCCCCACTAACACTGAACCACGAAATCACACGTACCCAAAGAAAAACGCACCTTTCCCTAAATAAATCCAAACCCCAAGACTGACTCACTCCATCTAGCAGTAATGTTCCCAGTTTACCTTATTCTTGTATCCAGCAGTTCTTTAATCATTAGTACAACTTCATCGTCTTCTTCTGACGCAGCTTGGGAAAAGAAAAATGTGCAAATCGGAACTTGGAGAGACTTCCAATATGATTCCTAACACCGTATATCCATAATGGCAGAATGAAATAGCATAAACACATTGCCGAGATGACTGAAACCAAAAGGCAGAAGTCTTAATATCTTTTTCTGCATTATTCTTATTTAGATCCCAGACTTTTGCCGACAAAAAACAGTATTACTTCAGAGTTGTTCTCAACAGGCAAAGGCCTTTAACAGACAACAGCAGTGCCACCTTTTAAAGGAAGCAACAGCTAACATTCAATAAACGACGCACGGGTTAATGCAGGGTCCTCCGAAGGAAAGTTTTAGCAACCTAAAAAATTCAGCAGGAGGAGAATTATGAACGTGTCTGGGTTTGGCAGCTCTGGATGCAATTTTAAGCTCAGTCTTAGTCCTGCAGAAGCATTTTTAAAGACAACTTTTTCAAATAAAATAAAGTCTATGTTAACATTGAAAATAAACCGAGACAGAGCAGAGAGGAATTCAATAGTCATAATTTTCCTCAAAACACTGGAAAAATCGTTTAAGTTGGTAAGTTGCAAATGAGAAAATAAAAGGCAAAATACTGCCCTTGAGTTAAATTGTAATTTAGTCTCAGTTACTTTTTGGAAAAGACTTCTAACTATTCCTTCTTCATTTAAGGCCATAAACCTATCACGGACATTAAGCCTGGGCACTCTTTTTTGGTTTAAGGAGGGAAATAAAACCCTTTGTAGGTGCCCATACAACAAGGATATGCAGCAACATAAAACAGCTTTCTAAACACAGCTCCAGCACTTGCAAAAATATTTCACACCCAGGAAGCATAACAGAAGACGGTCCGTGCTGCCCAAACACACAGCTCAGCACAGCCCCTGTGAAGATACGCTCCCCACACCACAGCAGATGAGAACCAGCCTTCATCCTCATGGGTAAGCAACTCCTTTAGACAGTGCAGCACTGCTGCCACTAGAACATACGCGTGCTGCAAATTCTCTCCTCGGCTGATTTTAGCAGTTTTCACTTTAAGTTCTCTTGCATGTTTTTCTGAGGGGCAAGTGGAGGCTTTTCTGGACGTTACAAAAAGTAAACCGAAAAGCAGACACTTGCCTCTTTTTGAAGAGTTTGATTTACCTGTATCAGTCCTAGGTGCCTCTTCAGTAACTACAGGTAAGCCAGAGGCAAAGAAATCCATTATAGTTGCATAAATATCTGGTTTCAGTAAGTTCCAATCCAGGTCTTCACTCTCCTGTGAGAATCAGAAGAGAAAAAACAAAGGATCTGCCTCCTAATAATAATACTAAGTTACACAGAGATTCTTCTTACATTAAAAATATCATAATGGGCTCTCACGATTGAGGCATGGATTTGATTTCATGGTTTTGTCAAGTTCAGCTTTTCCAAAAAAGTTCAGTAAGACTCAATTTATAATAGACAACAGAAAGGTTTCCTTGTTTGCAAGCCAAGTGCTATTGAAATACTAGCTAAAAAGAGGTGAACAATAAAGTCTCCCAAATACATTATTTGACACATATTTTTACCAAACTGTCAGAGACTCAAGCCTGTCTGGTTCCATTTAATTTTGAGCCTAATTGTCATCCACTGAATCGCCCTGTACTCCTCGCACAGTAAGAGCATAACTGCACGGTGACTACGTAACACCTTATCTTTGCTGACACGAGCTCCACGCCTTGGGTAAACACAATCCCGCCTGCAACGTACTCCATCCCAGTCATACAATCACCTCATCTGGAAGCATTCTCCAGAGGTCATCTAGTCCCGATTCCTGTTTGAAGCAGAGCCAGCTTCCAAGCTGACCACACTGCACAGGGCCTTGTCCAGCCCGGTGTTGACCATTTCCAAGATGAAAGAATCTACAGCTTCTCTGGGCAATCTATTCCAGGGCTTACCCGCACATTGTGATTTTTTTTTCTTTTATATTAAAGGCAATTCCCTTTATGCCGCTTGTGAACATTGCCTCTGGTACTTTCACTATGCATGTCCAAGAGTCTGACTGGATCTTCCTGATGGCCATCTATTAGATAGCTGAATGTCAGCTCATCTTTTGGTATGTTTGAATCTCTGTTCTGCTTACCTTGGTGATTGTGATGAAGTCTGGTCCAAAGAAAACACTTTTAACTCCTTCAATTCTGAATAACTGCCTGTTAAAAAAAACAAAACAAAACACCACAAACCAAAAAACGCACACAGATTTCAGGCACACTCCTAAAGATTTATTTAAGCGGTCACAGACAGAGTTCTAGGATACACTGCTAGACAAAACTAAGCACTAAACCCAGCACCATTGAGAGAACCTCGCAGTTCTTCACCTACAGCTTACTAAGAGCCAGGAGATCCTGCTGTGAAGCAGTGTACGTGGTAAAACTGAACACATCTTACAGCACTCTTCCACAAGATGTGAAAGAGTTACTCTCTCTGCAGTTCTTTGGAGGCAAAATTATATTCTGTATACAAAAACATATTTGATCAGCATCAAAACCAGTAGGTACCTATTGTTTCAGACAGGACTAGTGCAAATACAAGGGGATTCTGTTCCCAAGATTAAAGCAAGTTATTTAAAGTAGTTGAGCTCAATAAAAACTGCCTTCAATTCTGTTGCTAACGATTAGTGCCAAGCAGTCCACAAGGTTTAATGCACCAACTCCCTTTGTGAGCAATCTTCAATATTTTTAATCATTTGTATGGCATGTGAAAAATTCAAAGATTTAGTAAAGGCTTAAGATTCATACTACATTGCTTGAGATGGCCCCATACAGCACCCAACAACCAGGTGGTAAATTACCACACATCCAAAGCAACACAAGAATTTAGATGATAGGAAAGAGCACATTTTCGACAAATATTTTAAGTATAAAATGCAGAATGAGAATGTAAAGACCAATTTCCACAAATGGTTAAACAAAACCCAACAAATTCATCAACAGAATAAATAAACGACGCTGCTCCTGACAGTAAAAAAAAAAACCAAAAAAAACCCAAACAAAACCCAAACACACCCAAACCCAGCCAACCAAAAAAGCACAACCACTGTCCCCCTCAAAAAAATCATTAAAAGTAGGAAGCACCCGGAGTTAAATACAGCATAAGGCTGTAAGAGTGTTTTTGTAATTAGGGGGGAAAAAAATTATTCTCCTGAAAGACTAGAAAACATCAAAAACACAATGAATGAAAGAATTAGAAATCTTATCACAAAGGTATGTGCGACGAAAAATGACAGAAGACATTTCACAATACCCCTTTGAAAGAATTTCCACACATGAAAGTTATATGCATACTGGGCTTTTACATCACTAAACCAACTGGATTTTAAAGTTAAACAATGAAATTACACAAGTGCACCAAACCATCCTAGACAAATTAAATAATTCTCTCCCCCTTCAGGAAGCTTTTATTACTTTTCTTGAAAATGAACATTCCCTTTTAAAATAAATGAGTATTCCATTTACAAAAAACACAGTTGGGGGTTTAACAATATATAGTAGGCACTTTTTTTTCCACTGACCTGCACAATACGCATAATCAAGCTGGTTTGCCACAGCACACATTCTAGCACATACATCTTCGATAAAAACATCTATTTGCAGACACATGACAACAAAAAGCCACTTTCTGACAGCTGATTGCATTCTGCAACCTGATGTACTTTGGCATAATCAGAACCTACAGCTTCAGCATTCTGCCAACACATTTTGACATCCTCAAAATCCTTTCACATTGTATTCATTACTTTAAGTCACAGAGTTTTGCTTGTAAAGATCCTGTTTGCTCTCAAACAGCTCTGCCAGAGACCTACGGAAACGTCAGAGCTGCATGTTTGATAACCCTACAGTTCCTGGAGAGACTGTCACATGAAACAGCTTCTACTTTTGCATATAATTCTTCCAACATACACAAAGATAAACTCATCTGGGATCTCCAGGGGTAACCTACTGCAGCATTTCTGGATCTCACCCTCAAACTGAAGCCCTTCCACCCATGTATCAGATAAAGTTTCTTTTCAGAGGCTAACGTGAAAGCAATGACAAACATACGAAAATGGACGCTTCCAAATATTCCCAGAGAGGCTTGTGATGGTGCTCCAAACCCCTTCTCTACCAAGATGATACGAATCGACTATCTGCTCAGCCATTCTTACTCCAGATTATGCATTTTGGTATTGAAAACTGCAACTCCCAAGACCTGTTCTAGATCCAGCCTGAAACGGTGGGCCAAAACCAGCTTTCCTGTGACCAAAACATTATAAACCTTTTGCGAAGGAAAAACCCATTGGCTTTGAAGTTTGGGTTAACACCAACATCTGCCAAAACAAGCAAGCTACTACATTTAATTTGTAGTGTTTGGGGACTATTTACTGCCTTATGCTATCTATTTCCCAATTCTGGAAAGTTGCACAATTTCCAAGTAACTACTTGAATTAAGAGTGTTCTGATGGGAGCGGTTTTTGCAAAAATCAGGGCCAGAGGTCTCACCGGTGGTGCAGCAACTGTCCAAGAATACTGATTTATAACACCACTCAATCCAGTTGCATAAACTCGACCATGATGCATTCTGCTATGATACAGCCGTGGGGAGTACAGACACACAGAAAGATTACTTCAGTAACGACAATCTCCCCAGCTTTAATTTTATGCACAAGCAAAGCAGCATTAAAAACTTAAATCCAACCAAGCTGCTCCTGAGTACAAGGGGGAGCAGAACTATCAGAAGCTGTACTTAAAAACATCAGTTGTAGATACACAGCCCATACCGGTCCCCCAAACAAATTATGATGTCTTTAATAATACCTTGCTAAAGGTGAGCAAAATGCTGCAGCTGGTGTGGAGAACTCCATAGTCCTGGACTCCAGCACTTCTTTCCCTGGAATAAACTTCAAACTATTTGGATTTGGTGTGTCCTGAGTTTGAATAAACATGCCTCTTACTGGAAATTAAAAAAAAAAAAAAAGAAGAAAAAAAATAATGTCATCAAACTTAAGTAGCTTAAATGAAAGTCAAGGATCCTGATTACTTAGCAAGGCAAGACCAGGGCAATCACCGAGCTACAGCAAACAGCAGCCTGTACAGCAAAGATACAATAATACTTTAACGAGGGTTCCATGACAGCTTCCAGACTGATGTGAAGGCTGATAAACACAGGCACGTTATCTCACAGGGAACAAGATGGTAAATGGAACCTTGTCTTTGGCTCTTTTGCTAACTTTTTATTTACTGAAAAGCATCCTACTGCACCAGCATTGAACTGCACGAGGCCAGGACCATCCTCACTTTCTACTGAGGGCCAAGTGATGCAACTTTCATTTCTCTGTTGCGTTTAGGGGTTTTTTATTTTATGATCCTCAAATGCTGTGAAGTCCCTCTTCCAGCATTATCGCTTCCTGTCCAAAGCGCATGCAGTTTTGCTAACCCTCTCCAAGATACACATGATATATGGGACTTGGGTTTTATTTCATTTTTCAGCACTATAAAAGAAAAACAAAGATAACAACAGTTACAGTGAACCACACCCTGCTTATAATATTTTCCCAAGAATGTAAAATCACTGTAAGCTATCACTTATCCTCCAGAAACCGAACTGACCAAACAATTAGAAATAAAATTATTTACAGTCCACTGGTAAAGATGTTTAAAAGATAAATTTTTACTGAGGTTCCTTTTGTGGTGTTGGTCTTTCTTTCACTAGAAGAGTGAAAAAAACCTGATCTTGACTAAAATCCGATACTCTACATTTAACGGTGCACATTTAATAGTGTATTTTCCTGAAGACATGTCCATGCAGCATATGCCTGACATCCCACTGAAGGTGAACATCAGTTAGGGACAGTTTCCCATGTTCCAATTCTCTTGCTAGTTCTCCTTCTTTCGAACTCTCCCTGCACATCAAATAACGCAATGATATACAAACATTCAGGAAAGAAAAAAATACATTTTAGAAACAAAAAATCTCTAGGAACTAATATTTATAAATAAATTATACTTGAGAAACAGGCTCACACAACTTCAAAAAATAGGCAATAGAGGGATTTAAAGCAGTAAAAAGAGCCGACATTTGCATTTTCATAAACTGCCATTTTACCCATGACTCCTTAGTATGAGATGACAACTCACGCTATTTATAAATTGCCAGATTTTTACTGCATGTGTCTGTCACGGTAACAACCCATTTGCCTTGAACATACACAATGGCAAAGTATGCACATGCTACTTTTTCTTTTTTTTTTTTTTTGAAGGAAAAAAGACTTAGCACAGAAGTACTTAGTTTTAACATCAACAGAATAATCCTGATGGAGCAAGGAACTAGTCAGCTTTATCCATGGGGATAGGACAACTACTCATCTTCCAGATCCAGCTGGCACCCAAAATCACATCCAGCCTAACAGCGTAGTTTACGAATAACCAACAATGGGGATTTGGACAGCATAAACGGAGTACACTCTGCCCGTTTTTTGAAAGCAACGGGTCACCAACAGCTATCGTACAGCGTTCATCTAGCATCTCGACCACCCTGAAACACAAACGGCTGTATCAGCTCTCAGAAAAGGTGTCCACATGGGTAGCCACTGCATTTAACAGCGTCTTCTGCAGCTGAAGATCTGCCTTCCTCAGACCAGGATTTTCAATCATTAATCAACCTGGAGAGTTCTTTGCACAGCTGTGAATAAGCTGTTTGGAATTTATTATTCAGCAGTTGGTAACAGGCTGTATTTACCTCAAACATCTATATAATGACTTTCAACCCCCTGTGGAACGCTGCGTATACCTGCTTATTAGCCTGCTCAAGGTAAGAGGAACATACCAAATAGAGGCCGACTTTAGTAGGATGCTTGCAGAAGCGGCTAAAATACTAAGTCTACTTGTCAGTCTACCTGTTGATTAGAACTGAAATAGAAAAAAAAATCGCACTGGACCAGGTAAGATTGGGCTTTTCTGAAATAATTAAAAAGAAACTCCTGCCTGAGCAGACTCATTTAAATAAGATTTTCATTTGTGACTGATTCCATGCAACAGCACCTGCAAAATTTTTTGTCTTACAGACTCTTTCTGCTACAGCATTGGAGAGCAGTTGCTAAATCCCTCAGGCAGGTACAAAAGCACATTATATATATGTATATATTTTTCTGCAGTGCAAGTCTCACAGATTCTTTTTTTTTTTCCTTTTCTGAGCATTACAGACTACCAAAAAAAGGGGTATGTACAACAAACTCAATCTTAAACACTGCTTTTTCAGGGTAATGCCAAGTTGTAGATAATATTAATGGAGAATGCCATTAATGCACCATACATGGATGCATGTTCAACAGGGGGAAAATTTAAAAAAGAAAATATTGCCGCTCTGAGAATGAAAAGCTTCACTTTCATCCTATCTGGATGACCAGCAATTTTATCTGGCAGAGCTCAGCAGCTGAAGCAGGCCAGAAGGCAACACAAACTCTTTCGCAAGGGATACATTTACAGTAAGATAGAAATTAAGAAATGCAGCAAAGCCCAAATAATATTTTGCACCAACAAAGCCCCTTGTAAGTCTTGGCAGCTGAATAACACAGAAAAACCTGTATAATCAAGCACACTGTGAGCCATCCACATCTCCCCAGGCTCCAAATGCACTAGCACTTCATTACAAGCCACCTAGGAAATGTTATCACACTTAGATTTCAGAAAGAAGAATAGGCTCTCATTATTACAAGACAGAAAAACTCACAATGCCCTCACCAATTCATTTTTAACTAGTATTTACCTGCATTATGCCATACTGCAGATAGAAGAAATGGTTTCTTTTGCACAAGTTGGTGGAAAGAGCGTCGAGTTGTCAAATTACGATCTTTTAACATCATACGACAGAACCTAGAGAAAAATAGTTTTACTAACAATTTCCAAATTACAAGCTTGCACTCCCCCACTACCCCATAGAACGAGTATTTCATATGCTTCCAGCAGCCTCAGAACTCAGCAAGATGCTCACCTGCCTTAAACCTCTTGGGTAACGCAGCAAGCTTGCAGACTAGATCACCAAACTTCTTCCCCCTTTTCAGTGCTCCCTCTCATTTCATAACACAACAGACATAACGCTCAATTTAGCTACCTCCAGGCTCCTTCACAGTAACTAAAGACAGGCAAATCCCCTTACTTACCTGTAACAGAAGAGAATAAATCACCCTAGGGAAGCCTTTTGTCTTCTTCTGGACAACAGCAAGCAGCTGGCAAGCTAGCTTGGACTAAATACCTCATTTTCAGAAGATTACAGACAGCTGAGATGAACCCAACCCCGAGCACCTGAGGCCAAATGAAGGCCAGAATTTACTCCTATACTCTATGGGTTTAACTGGTCAAACATAAGGCTCTCCCATATGACTCTTAGAAGATGCAAGACAGGTGGAAAAGATAATGCAATGGCTACTCTTTCACAAACAATTCTCATAAGAAAAAATACCACGACAACATTTGGATAAAAGATAAAAACTCTATTAGCTACACATACCAAGCTATGCCTCACCCCTGTCCACCTCTATGTATTTCTTCTCTTTGGGCAATAAAGAAATTCAGTACATGCCAGTACAAGTACTGTTCCAGAATTGAACCAGAACAGTTAAAAAGAGGCCCTGCTCCATACTGGCCACATAATTCGCACTACCAGTCAACACAGGGGTGCTGAAGTTAAGAGTGGGGAGAGCAGAGGGGAAAAAAGAAAAAAAACATTAAGAGAAAAAGCAAGGCAGAGTGAGAGTAACAGGCCTAACTTTCAAAATCATAAATACTTGCTTCCACATCTGATTGCTGTAACTGTACGCACAGCCAACAGCATCCAGAGTGAAAATCAGAAAGCGTAAACAAAACCCACCTCGCGCCACAGACAGCACAGATAAATATTACGTACAGAGGATTATTACCCGGTTTCTCTCCTCCTTATCAAGTACAGAGGGGGGAAAGCAGGTAAACCAAATAAATTACATCCTCAGGGGCTGTTAGTAAGAGAGCAGGCTGATTCTCTCAGGCGGTCATAGATCAGAAGAGAAGCGCTACACCTAGGCCCGGATTCCTCAAACACGGGAAGAGGAGAAAAGCGCTCTCCCATGAAACAGGACCTCCCCGCTGCGAGCGAGGGAGACCGAACGCAGAGAAGGTCTGGATCACGTTATCTGCTTGCTTCTGCGGTCTTGATAGCAAGCACAGAGAGCACGGCGGGATGTGTGACGATGATCCCCCGTGAGAAAAGTTCTCCCTTTACCTCTGGGGAATAAAGATTATAGTCCGATAAAGATTACAGTCCACAGCACGGGGCCGGAGGTTTCCCATCACTGTATGAATTTCCCCTTATTCCAGAGTCTTTAGCAACTAGGGTAGGGAGAATTTCCCCTTATTGCTTGGCCCTAAGCATACATGTGTCGGGGATTTAACTGCCCCGCATTAATGATCCTGTGCATATGCGTGCGGAGGGGAATCACTCCTTGTTGCACAGTCCTGAGCGCATGTAAGGGGGAATTACCCCTCACCGCATGATCCTGAGCACATTTTGGGGGAATTTCCCGTCATTACTCACACCTATATTGGGGGGGGGGGAACAGTCCCTCAGGGAAAGCGCTCGCCACCTGCGTCTGGGGGGGGAACTAACGCCTCGCCGTTGTAACGGGCTTGAGGGAAGAAACAGCCTCTGGCCGCCCGTCTGTAGCGAGGAGAAGGCAGAAACAACTTCACCCCCGTCCGCCCTGCTGCGGCGGGGGAAGAGGGAAGAGCGACGAGGGCCCGGCGCGGCCCAGGAGGTCGCGGTGCCGCTGGCTGCCACACGGGCCGCCCCCAGCCGCGCGGGGAAGAAGGGGAGGGGAAAAGGCGGAGAGGGGCTCCCTCCTGCGGGCCGGGGCAGCGAGGAGCCGAGGGAAGCCCCGCGGTCACCTACCGGCCACCCAGCGCGCCGAGGCCCCGCGCAGCCGCCATCTTAGAGGGCCGCCGCGCGCCCTTCCCGCCGCCAGGGGCGGCCGCCCCTGGCGGCGGGAAGGGCGCGCGGCGGCCCCTGGCGGCGGGAAGGGCGCGCGCCGCCTTGCAGCCGGTGCCGCGGTGCAGCTCGGCCGCCGCTGCTCCCCCTGCACCCACCCAGGGGACATTAGGCAAAGGTTTAGCACGGCTGCTAAAAAAAAAAAACCCCATAAATAGACAGGCGCTCTCTCCCCCCTCCCCAAGGCGCTGCTCACGAGGGCAACACCTTTTTTTTTTTTTTTTTTAAAAATAAAAATTTAAAAAAATAAGTGCTTTCTTCTTGCACGTGCCAGGGCAACGAGGCCCCGCGGCCCGGCTGCTGGCATGGCGGCGGCGGCAGCGGCGTGATCACCACACCTCAGGCTTGGAAACAGCCCCCTCCCGCCCAGGTTTCACCTCAGAGGCCGGTAAAACGCAAAAGCCTTATTTCCCCCCCAGCCCGAGCCTCCCAAGCCGTCAAGAAATTGCAGTTTTAGCCCACTCCCAGGTAACCTTCCAGAGATGGGGGCTGCAGAAGGAGTTAGCAACGCGCCTGTTTTGATCACAGTTATTTGAGGCGGAAGCTGTTGGTTTTGCAGGTGGCTGTCGACACGCAGGGCCGGTGCACGAGGAACAAGAGGAGGAAGAGTCTCCCTGGGGACGAAGGCGACATTTGCAATCTCAGCAAGATGAAGAGGTTTCGGTTTGCATCTGGGCCACAGCTGCCTTTTCCCCCCTTAGCATGATTACAGTCCTGTTTGGACCAGCACGTCACTTACATCCCATCATAGCTGCTTATTCTCTTACAATTAACTAATACAACCTAAAAATCCAACCCAGGTCTTTAAACAGGCTTGCAGCCCTTCAGTCATTCCTCGCTGCGTTCACTGTACCTTGGCGCGCAGCTGCGCGTGCTGCAAGCACGCGTTCCCTGGGCTTTGCCAGAAAGCTATTTGTGGACAGCCCTGCCTCCCCCAGCCACGCGGGCACAGCCCGGCACGGCTCGGCACGGCTCGGCACGTTTCGCTCACAGCCGGCGGATCCTCTCCGGGGATGGGCTCGCTCTGCACCTCCTCTCCTGCAGCAGCTCCTGTTCGCAGGGAGGCTCGACAGCTCTGCGCTGCCTTGCGCCGTCACCCGAGACGTGAAGGCTTCTCTCCCGTAAATGGACTAGCCGCTGTTTAAAGCCTCTGCTCATAGCAATAACATCAGTTTGACTTTGCAACCTCCAGATAAAACAGCAGGGACAGACAGCGTTCAGTACCTCAGTAGGAAGAACCCATTAAAAAACGGATTCTTTGTATCCAGCAAAAAATATTTTGCACGGGGCGGGGAGAAGGAACGCACAGCAGAGACGACGTATTGTAATCAGATACGGTTTTAATAAAATGTACGTAAGTTTACGACTGGGAACATTTCTTCATAATGATTACCAGAAACGCAGATGATCACACCCGGAGTGCAAAACTTGATTCCATCAAATCTGCAAGTCAGAGGTACTTCCAAGACCGCTAAGAATTACCTTAACAACAGCACGGTGCAAACAAAACGCGGCTCTGAGGACACGAGTCACAGATTGTTTGTCACAGCGGAGACCACGGACGCTTCCCGCTCCCGCTTCCTGCTCCGTGCCGCAACGGAGAGTTGCTTTCACTGCCGGACTCGGCGCGTAGCGATGCTCTACCAGCCGCATCCTACGTCGGAGCGAGCACCCTGCCCTCCCCACCCCTTTTGGAGGGCAGGGATCGGGGACCGGCGGATCATCAGGATCCCTCTAACTTCACAGGGGAGCATTTCTAGGAGCGTGTGACAGTATTTACCCTACCTACAATGGAAACTACAGGCCGTGGCTTATTTTTAGAAACACTAACACAGCTGATCAGGTTTCAGGAATGTGTTTCGGAACTGGAACAAGATTTCACTGTCAAGATACTACTGTAAAAACGCTTTGGAGTCTTTTGGTGTACTGAAAGGCCTTGATTTAACACCACGAGGAAAAAAAAAAAAAAAAAACCACACCCACAAAAATTCAACTCCCCAACACAAGAGTCTTTGGTGGAAGCTGAGTTAAAGTAACTGATTACCACTTTGGAGTGACTGAGAGCGCAGCAATGAAACGGATCTCGCTCAGGCTTGCTTAAGTCCCCCTGAAGACGTGCTTCAGGCGCGGCGCCACGATTGCTTGCACGGGTTTGCTGTCAGGGGCTTAACGCCGCCTCTGTGCTCCATGCATAGCGCGCGCTACAGACCGAGCGCGCGCTGGCTTCGAGAGACTCAGATTGTAAACTTAACGCCACGTGTGACTAGTACTGAGCGGGCTGGAAGGGAGAGGAGAGATGGGGAACGTCCCGAAAATACTGCAGCAGGCTGCAGAAAGTGCAGGTTAACACCGCGGCGGCTGGTCCCATTACACGTGCGGTAAAAACGTCACGGCAGTGAGGCACAGAGAGCCAAGCCAACTGCTTTTTTTTTTTTTTTTGCATGCAGAAACTCCGATTAATCACTTTGAAGAGAGACTTTAAGTGCATCCAAGCTGAAGTTGGCAATGGGTAAGAATCAGCCCTTTTCTCAGCACAGGCCTGGGATTGTCGCAGGACTGCAGCAATGGCTGCGGCCCTCTGGCCGTGCACGAGGACCCAGGGCACTTAACAGAATTCACTACAGCTTTAAAAAAAAGATTAAACCAGTGGTTCTGCTCAGAAAACTGACTTCAAAACGCTGCATTGAGGCCATACCGGTCTTATTTCATTAAGATCACCGGTTGTGTGGCAAAGAAAACAATTAGCATTATTCTTCCACAGTCATTAAAACCAGTAAGCTTCAGAGACTATGGAAATGAAATTTCCACTTACAATTCATCACGCTGAAGCTGCAGTACTGGCAGTGCAGGATTAGGAGGAACACAGCCTGGAAATGAGAAGGATATCAGACTAACAGGCATTGAAATTCAGTTTTCTGCCCATAACCAAAAGTCCCATTAGTTTATAGATCACATGCAGAGACACAAGCAAGCTGCCTCCACCCCCCAAAAGAGATTTAAAACCATTTAAGCACTGGATGTACGCTGGCAGGATCATTAGCTTCTGGGGCACGGTTAGCTTGCTCTTTGTGTAAAGTGCTTGAAGAACAGAAAAGCTGCCAAAATGCTAGCTGGAAATTCAGCCTGACCCGACCTGAACCGGGGCTGTAAACAAGCCCGCACACCTTGCTGCGCCTCGGTGCATTTTCCCGACCTCCCTTGGCTGGCAGCGCAGGATAGCAAGGTCCGACCTACACGCAGCTCATCTCCACCTCGCGACACCAACGCGCACGCGAGAGGCAAGGGGCTCCGGTCCGAGCGTGGAGGGGAACGGGCTACTGCTTCTCCAGCATCAGCTAAGCGAGACCTGGACGTGGCATTGAAAGAAGTTTCACAGAATTATCCAAAAGCAATTTTTCAAGTAAAAAAAAAAGGAAAGGAAGGAGAACCTGAATCCAGTTAGCAGAGAGAATACCTTGAACCCACATCTTATTTATGCACGGTACCTGCTGGCTCCAGCGAAGCACCTCCCTGTTCCACAGATTCATCGCAGCGCTGCCAAGGCCTGACCCCCCCTTCCAGCAGCTTCCCAAGCAAATTTAACAGCTGGAGGCCAAATTCAGCCTCCTGGCTGCACGCGCGGCCATGGCACAGGTCACGTGCCGAACAAAGCTGGGCCCTGACGCTCGGTCTCCTTGGCATCCCTTGAATTCACAGTTTGCCATCGCAGTCATTCTCGGCATCTCTCACTGATCCAATCCAGCAACAACTGACTTGGGGGGTATATATTTAAAATAAAAACAACAACCGTCTTTCGGGTATATATTTAAACAGAAAACGACCACAGAACACGAGCCTCAGCTTTGCTGAAGAAACATCCCACGGGAAACCCAGGAATTTCTTTACTGTACTTCTGTTTTCAAGAAGTGCTGATGGAGGACAGAAGAAACCCTAAACCACCAGTATGCACCAATATTGCTTAACTCCGAGCACAGCAGAACTGGGCAGAAGGTTCTCAGCTCCCCACAACACGACCTGACCTGGGCTCGGCAAGTCACTGTTTGCCGACAACCGGGCCGTGCAAGCCAACGTAGCCTCCTTGCTTTCAAGGATTCCCCCTCCCCACCGCAGGGCTTTAAGACCCCAGTCCAAGCTTCTCCCTCTCCCTTCCAGGCAATCCCCGTGCCGAGCACTTCCAGCAGAACATTTGGCTCATCTCTTACAACTGGAGATATTTTGGAGGGGAACTGAATTCAGGGAGGGGAAAGGAAACATGGAGCAATCGCTAACTCCTGTTTGCAGACGCTTCGCTAGTCAGTTCCCGGCATTCGGGGTTTTTTCCATCCATCCTCCCCTTACGCTGCTGGGCTTAAAAGTCAGCGGCAAGTCAGCCCCGGACTGTGCAATGTTCTGCTTTGTTCAAGCAGCCTCTGCATGCATCTTTAAGATGCCTGCTGCATTGCTTTAATGCTTATTATTTACATCGGACAAGGCTAAGTACTGGAGGTGGTATCACTTCTTTTTCCCCGCAAAACTAGACTGAAGTCTATTTTCAGCTGCAGAAGCTGTCCTGGGTGTGACTCCAGTGAGTCAGGAGGAGCTCCGGCTCATCCTGCCCTCCCTTAGAGCGACAGGACTCGCAGTACCGTCTCTCCGAGTACAAAGACACCAGAAAGCAGGCAGGGCAGGAGCCTGCTCTGCAGACGACCGGTCCTGATCTCAGCAACCTACCCACTGCTCCACCAATTCCCCTGCAAACACCCAGCGACCTCAAAGCCACTCGTGGGAGACCCCAAACGCAAAATACATCCTCTACCCTCAGCGCAAGGCTCCAGCTCACAGGATAATGAACAAACTCCCATGGGAAATGGCCACCGCAAGGCTTTGTAGAGACTTAGCCAGATGCTACGGGAGTCAATAGGGATGTTTTTCCATAGATGTTAAGTCTTTAAAAACAAAACCACCAGAATTTTTTTCTTGGGCGACATTCTGCAGCACCAACACCCGCTAGGAGGAAGGATTACTGCATCGCAAAGATTCATCAGCGACTGGGAGCCCAAAGAGTCCCTATAACTGGATATTTTGGGAGCCCAAAGAGTCCCTATAACTGGATATTTTGAAAGCCAGTCCATATGTACAAGTAGCCTTTGTGAGCCAGAAATAGCAGACCCAAGACAACTTATGCCACCAGGCATTTTGCAAAATAAAGATGGGAGGTTTCACCCTCATCTCTGTCTTACATTACTGAAAAGAGAGGGGAGCAAAGTCTACTTTGTTTCTGCCCAGCTGCCAGCCCAGGGGACTTCTCCTCCAAACGCTGCATTAGGATTCACTACATCAGTGACTCAACAAGCAGTAAGAAGTTGTCTTTCTCTTTGGGAATACGGTAGAAAGCACAATATTTCGGAAGTAGAGCAAACGTTACCAAAGGAGTGTGAATGGATTTTTTTTTTTTTTTTTAGATTCATCCTTAATCAACAGGAAAACAAGAGGCAGAATTTACAAATATAGAGTCAAGTCCTCTGCTAGTATAAATCACTCTAACCGGATTGCAGCGAATGCTGAATTACGCCAAATGAGGTATGTAGATCAGGACATCTATCGAGCTGTTTGCATAACACGTTTTTCCATAAGGCGTATTTTTAATACTGTAAAAATGCACGGCTCTCTCCTTCACAACACCATAAGCAAATTTCCGGGTCCTACACTTTGGCATAAACCAGACAGGAAATACACGTGTAAAACCGAGAGCTTCGCCTGATCATTCCGTTTTCCAAACAGCAGCAACAGTAACAGCCTGACATCGCTTTGCTGAAGTTCAGGCATCGGAGAGTTTGCAAGACAAGCGACTGTAGGCACTGCGAGTCCTTCCACCGCCGCCGCCAGGCTCCGGCGCAGGACCCGGGCAGAAGCACCTGCACGTCACACACCACAGCGAGCAAAGAAATGCTGCAACGTGCAACACCACGGCTCTGCTCGCATCGGCGCGGCACAAACCTGGTGCCAGGCACAGCCTGCGCGGCTCTCACTCGGTGTGCACACAACCTACGAACGTGCACAACAGAACCGCTCCGGAGCCACGGCTGCCAGGTTTGCCATCGCTGCCAAGCAGCAGGAATATACAGCCTCGCTCTCTTCTGCAAGCCCCCGCTGACAGGAAAGAAGTCGCAGTAACCCTTTAACCGGTGAAATCACTTCCTTGCCAGAGCACTAGCAAGTCCCGCTTGACTTGCTCTGTAATTAATAAACCTTTTCGTTCATCTTATAATGCATTTCCCCAGCCAGGACCAGAAAATACAGAATATTACTGGTTTGGAAAAGCATCTAAAAAATAAATGGGGGGTGGGGTGGGGGTAAGACAGTGAGAGGAGGAAGGTAAGAAGCAACTAAAAAGGATATGAAGATCCTGAGAGCCAGGCATTCAGACTAACTAACATAACTTAAAATGGTTCAACTATATATCACTGCAAATAGAGTTCCGACCAAAAAAAAATAATTATTTTTTATATATATATATATATATTGCTATGTCATTCATTTCAACTAAGAGGTTCAAGGTCCTGTGAGAGGTGGTCCTACGGGAAGCACGCGTCCCAGCTCACAGCGGTTTAAGGCTTTTGCTTTCCCGCTTTGGAAGGAAAGGGTGCTGAAGCAAACGGATCCCCGGCGGGCAGCTCTGTAGTCCTGGAAGACAGAGGGGCAACAGAGACAGATCCTGCTATCGCCTGTCTGTTGGTCTGAGAAACCACTTTGTAAGCAGCTATGGGCTTGACTTCGAGACCCTGCCCATCTTCTGGACTGTAGTGACGGGAATATTTTGACAGGGATTGCGGACGGAAAGGCTTGTTGACCACGGAGCCCAGCACGGCTTCCTGGGGCAGCGCGTGTCCTCCTTGGCTCCTCTCGCTGGGCACGCCACCCTGCTCTTGCAGCACGCCTTTAGAAGGGATGTTTTCCTGGGTCTCCACGGCTCTTACGGAAGAGGGATGAAGACTGGTTGGCTGAGTAAACCCGGCAGAGGGATACTGAGATCTCGCCGAGGCCGCGGACCCACGCGTTGCCGAATCCAGGCTTGGGAACATCGGGTTAGCTCTGTGTTGGACATCGCTTCCTTGACTTAGGAAACCAGGTGCTGTGAACGGTTCCTTAGACATGCTATGGGAAGTCAACTCTTCCATGCTTTTCTTTTTAGTGAAAGGGGCTCTCAGAAATACATCTGCTTCTTCTGGATGTCTAAGAGCCACGTTGCCCTTGCAGACAAAAGGAGCTTTGGTAAAGACATCCACCTCATCAGGCACTTTTCTCGAGCTTCGGAAAGGAGCCGTGGCAAAAACATCCGGTTCATTAAAAACCTCCCCGGTGTGCGACTGGAAGGCAGGGAACAGCAACTCCCCTGCTCTAGTCTGGGAAGACTGGGAGTGGGGATCTTTGGTGGCCTCATGTCTTTCCCTGGGTGCAGACTGCAGGAACCCTGTGCGCAACTTGTAGGTTTCCTCCTCCTCTTCCGAATCCATCAGTAAAGGCCTGGACCCGCTACAATCCAAAATATCTCCTTCATGGTCTGTCCCCTCTCCTTCGCTGCTGTAGAAGGAGCTGTTGCTTGAAGGACCATCTCTTGTTAAGTAGTCCAGCTCTGAGTTGTGCTGTGTTTTCACCTCCAGTATCTCAGACTGGCCCTTGTACAGAGCAAGTCCATCACTGCCAGAAGGTCCTTTACAGCGTTCAAGAGCTCCAACTGGGAATAGGGCCGGATCCCTCTGCAGACCTAAAAACGCAAGAGAAGAGTATTACTCAACAAGCTCCACCTGCTTAGTCATAAATAAGAATGAAAGGTACTTATTACACAAGAAATGTCATGCCATTCAGATTTAAACCACCATCACGCATGGAAAATGGGACGGAGAGGGAGGGCAAATGAAAGAAAATAAAAATGCCAGGGAAGGTATTTATGACACACAGACTGACACACAACTCGACGCTGCCTCACAGCTCGGGGACACCACAGGTACCAGTTTTCAGAAAGAGATGGAAGATGTTTGACACACAAACGGGCACACCCAGCACTCTCAGCACCATTCCACAAGGTTTCCTCCGCCACCCACGACGACCACCACCATCAGAGAGGTTTTCACTTCGTAACACTGCTGCCTGGAGTGAGGCTCCAGCAAACAGACAATTTTTGTCACTTCATTCTGCACCGTTGCTTATTGACTGCCTTACAAGCAGACACATAGCTTGGCATAGCCTCTATTTCTGTGAGCCGTCCCACGGATACGTGGAGTTACACTCGGGCACATAAAATACACAGGGATGCCCTACAGTCTGCTAAAATAACATACACATTTCAAAGAATGAAGGCCAGCCTATAGCTTTTAACGAATCCTGGTAACTATAACAGCATTATTTTAAACCACTGCAAGACAAATGATTTTAAACAATCCATACCATGACTTCAAATCAAGTATCTAACAGAACTATAACGATCTGGCTTGCTTCTGCGTTAGCGTAACAAGACAGCGCAGGGAGAGGCTTGCTGTTCTGCTCTTCTCCGGTTACAAGAGCCCAGGATGGGGTTGGGTTTGCCTTACGACTCACACAGACAGAACAGAAGATATCTTACCTTCAAAGAACTATTGGCAGGTTAGGAGTATGTCATTGGACTCATGTTAGCAAGAGGATAGGAAAAAGGCACATGAAAACTAAGCAGTATGAATTGCAGGAAGAACGAGGAGGGCGAGGAGGTTGTTTGGTATCCACCGACCGATGGACAAGCGAGGCACTAACCAACCCACCCTGCTGTGACAAAATAGCATCACGGCGTCCAAACTCTGCCCAAGGTAATCCGTCACGCTTGCACCCCCAGCGCAGCCCGCAAGGCACCGTTTCCGGATCAAGTCCGTAGACGTATGCACTTAACACATTCCCAGTCACTTCTCACAATTAAAGACACAGTAGTCGTTCATTGGGCATCAAAATTGGTATTTATTGGGAAACTATTCACTTAGATACATTACACTGCTAAATAAAGACAGTGTAGATATGTCAACATTTTATAAGTTACTCTACAAAAATACTATCTGTCTTTCCTGAAGCCTGTGTTGTCAGCAATGGTTTAACCTTAGATGCTAATCTCAGATTACAGGAACGGTACGTCTGCGGTGGTGGTTTCCTCCAGGAGGCTGGCTATCTATTTACCAGGTATTATTGTGAGGTTTTGAGAATACAGGCTGAAGCAGAGCAAGACCAGCTGTCACATCGCACAAACGCCTCTGTATTGCCCAGTCCTCACTGACATACGGCGTACAGGAAAACAAGGAAAGGAAAAAGGCATTTATCATGGTGAACATTATGCCAATGCAAACCAATGACCCACTTCTCACAAGAACAGCGCAAACAAGTCATCTGAGCAGAATTTTCCTTTTAGTTACTTGTGTTAGCAGGTGTCTATGTTCATGCGAGCGATGACATTTAGGACAGAGTAAGAGAAGGGTTGGCAGGATAGAGACTCCTTTGCTTAGGACAGGAGCAGCATGCGTCTCTGAACTTGGAGGCACTGTATGATAGGCAGAATGCTCTATTTGCAGAAAAAACGACTTTTTCCAATGCTGTCTTGCTCTCTCTGCCCATCATAAGTGAGAAGGGCACCGAATGCTTGGAAGCAGTTTTCTCCCTTGCTAAGGCCAGTACGGAAGTTGCGGATTACCCTGGGAGCTAAAAATGAAGCGATGCTTAGGTAAGAACTCATTCTGGCCTTCAGTTAGGCGCTGCTTTCACTCAAAGCTGCTAGGCAATACAGCAAGAAGGGAAGGGCCCTCACAATGTGAAAACAACAAAAATGGGCACAGCCATACTAAAACACAGTGGGTTACCTGAGAAGTTTGGGGATTTATTGACAAGGCAGGAGCACCATCTACACTCCCACGTTCTATTTTCTGCTGTTGAAGGGGGAAGACCTGGCTTCCAGACACCATCCCACAGTGACTGATCTCAGGCACCTTTTCTTTCCCATGTTCTTGGGTTCCCTCAGTTTGTTTCCTTTGGCAGAAAGCAAAGGGACAGTCCCAGAAGGAGCTATGGCAGCATCACTGCAACAAGGAAGACAACATCGTGCCAGCATTTTACTTCAGCTAACAGCTGGCTATATGTCTAACTAGCCAGTGGCTTAGACATCTCCTCTCACAGTTGTTAATCTCATATGTTAAAGGCCTGAGCCACGTTTAGACACTGAAATGTGCAGTAAAACCAAAAAAACCCAAACCCCTTTGTGTCAAGGTCAGGTTAGAGCTAACAAGTCAAGGTCAGCGCATTCGCATAAGCAGCCATAGCTACAGGCTTTGCAAACGAACGTTTCAGAGGCGCATGCTCCATAACTTTTAGGACGACAGAGAATTTAAGTTAGCCAGCGCTGATGGATGCTTCAGCAGGTCTGAGATCAGAGACCTGCGAGACTGAAGTGCTCGAGGGACCGTTTCACACGAAAAGGCGTGGCAGGTTTGTTCCGTGTTACCGTAAAGGAGAGAAAGGGTCGCTCCACGAGCTGGTCACAGCATGAGGGTAAAGGACAAATCGCATGAAACTAAGACAGTGCCTTTTTGTTTGAAGCCCTGCCCCTTCTCTGCAATGACTTGGCTCCCATTCACACTAAGGGCGCGCTGCGCAAGAGGCTTGAAAAGATGCAGGCAGATGGTTTGCTTGAATCAACACACAAAGCACCCGCAAGCCCCCGTGCAAAAAGAGACGCCTCTTTTGCAAAGGCAGCGTTTCCTAACATCTGCCTGTGCCAAGAGGGACCCCGTCAATGGGCAGCTGCCTTTTTGTGCCCTCCTCCTCCGGACTCCCGAGATCTGTGCTGCTTCATGGGGAAGCATCCCTTGCGTTTTCAATTAACGCTCAGGTTTTAACACACACACACACACACACTCCTAACAGCTGCAAGCTTTACAGCATAACATCTTTACAGAAGCTTGAGTTTAGAGATAAGGTTTCTCTCTACCCCTGTACGACATTTGTGTATTTTTTATTCCAGGGTCAGATATACGTACTAAAGAAACAACTCCTAAACTATACTCAGGCTCCCTTTCTGCAGGGAGGAACTTAGCAATAAAAACTTATCACTTGGAACTCCAGGAATACACCCTGCATGTATTCAGATAGCAACCTGAAGGAAAGCCTGTTTACCCCCGAGTTACGGCACTGACACATGGAGATCCCCCATCTTTTAAGGAAAACTGTGCACTGAAGCGGCAAAGTACCAAAATAGTACTGACAGGAAAGCTATAAAAGATTTGTTCTCCCTATTACAGGGGGCTGCAAGGAGGCAGAGCAGTCACCAAAATGATGATCTCACTTCTGGAGCAGAGCCCAAGCCAAGACAGTCAGGGCAGACAGAGGCATTCCTAGAGTCCAAAGCTACCCTTCCACTGCATAACTCTCCTGATTTCATCAAGCCAAAGTCAGGAAGGCCTCAACATATGGTAACAGGTAGCTAAAAATCAGCACAATTACTAGTACACAACCAGTTTGGCATTTAAAAAGGGTCAAAAGACTTCTCATTCCTTTGTTCTTGAAAGGGTGGAGTGTTTCCTTGTATTCCAATTCCTCGAAGCAATACCATTAAACAACAGTACAGAACTACCCCCATACAGTGCCTTCAGTGAGGAGGTGCCGAAGCAGAACACCAAAGGTCAGCATCACTGTCATGATGTCAATGCACAACAGTCTGGACAGCAGAATTAAGCATTTCTGCCCAAAGTCACTGCACAGTGGCAGATCTGGGAGCAGATCTAGGGTTCTTCGGTTCCAGAGGATAAGGAACTTAATGTTCTAGTTCTGGCACACTTGTACAGTCATTTGCACCGTGCGAAGTGAGACAGGGCAGGTGTTAAACACACCAACCCCACACCCACGTTGCAGCAGTTTACGAACAAGACTGACCAACTGGAGACTAACAGCATCCTTTGGTTTTCCCCTCAGTTGCACTGTGCACGAGCCAAGTGGTAACGTATGCAAGTCATTTTTAAGATGCAATCTGTGACCATCTAAGAAAAACATAAGGCGAGTTTCTAGGGGTTACACTACTCCCTTCCGTGCAGGGCAGGAACACAAATCTCTCCCATCAGTAACGTCCTTAAAACCCATCAGTAACATCCTTAAAACCACCCCAGCCAAGCAACCCACCCTTCCTCCCAAGGAATGATGAGATCCGATGCTGCGCGTGGAGTCCGCGCTCCTGTGCGTAGGCACGGCTGTCCCCAGAGCACAGCTTCTTCCAGTTACAGAAATAGACTACACAGAAACAAAAAATAAATACAAAGAAAAGCTTTTTTTTCCCTCCCCAAGTCTACGTTTCCTGCTGGAGTGGTGCTGTTTTAATGTGCAGTGCCCACACACCTCAAAGAGAAGTCACGGGAACTCGTCTCGCCTGACTGCTGGTGACCGAGGTGGCCGATAAGCCTCAGAGCACTCCCCCACGCTACGTTCGTGCTTCCCCCACATCCATGCCAGCTGCTCCCCAACCCTGATGGATTCCTGTGAGAGTTCTTGAACTAGAAAACGTATTGGCTAAAAAGAAAATCATTTACTCCATACAGACACGCACACACTTCAGATGCTACTGCAGCACGCTATGTGCTTGATGACATTTTCTGTAGTCAGAGGCCCACATGCTCCACATTTTATGTTTGCTTGGATACCCCAAAACTTGCCGAACTCTGTCTTTAGTCTGAATCACATCTGAACTTTCATAGTAATAATTTTTTTTTTTAAATCAATTTTTAAACAAGGTGGTTTTGGAAAGTCACTGGAGGCAATACCCTGCGAGCTTTCAGGCTGAGGAATCCCATCATCATTCATTTACAAGAAGCTCCCGCTAAAAATAATTTTGCTTTACGCAGAGATTCACTCAAGCTGACATTCGCTTGTGGTAAACGGGCTGTTAGAGGATGCAGAAGGTCTGCCACAAAGCCACCAGTGCTAAGATTCTTCCACCCATCTCCCAGACTTCTCCAGCAGGTTGCACAGTGCCTGCAGCCCTGGCCAAGTCCTTCGTACTTGGCCAAATCCCCAGGAACCCTGTGAACACTTGGACAGCCAAAATTCAGGAAGCCACAGCACCTTCCGGTTTTGGGACAGATGCTCCCAACACAGTTTATATTGTCAGATACAATACAAATTTGCTGCTCTCCAAATTGCGGGTGCAACACTTGTGCTCATCGGGTTAAAAGATGAGCTGGGGAGATTTCCACAGGCAGGGGCAGTTCAAAACCTAAACCCCCTCGGAGTAAGCAAGAACCAACACCTAATTTCCAGCTGTTCCTTTGAACATCTTGCCACCCCAAAACCAGAGTTTATTCTTGCATCCAAAGCACAACCTTGACTTGAAAGGAAATTGCTCTGTGTACTGTGGTTGCATCTGTAGTATCCTATCAGGAGGGTTCATCAAAATAGTTAATGCTGAAAACACTACTACAAGCTCCAGGCTGTTAGGGCAGAAAGGCTCCTCTGTCACCCCGACGTGAATGAACGGCACATGCCGGGCAGAGAGGAGAATCACTCTACTGCGATTTTGCCGACTGTAGGCTTGTATTCTCTTACTTAACAACACCTGACCCTACGACCCTTAAGAAGGGACAGAAAGATCTCCCATGGCTTCCAACAAGGCTCCAACCACAGCTCTAAGGAAGAATCAGTCTTACGCCATTTTGGGAATGCTGGGTACCAAACTTCTCCCATGCGGACACTGGATGAAAGTTCGGTTTGTTCCTTCACAGCAGCAGCTTCCACACAAACTCCGCAACTTTTGAGCGGCATACCAACACTAACCTAACGCCTGTAGGACAGTCACATTTTTGAGAGCTTAAAATTCATCCCAAATATCCACCCATTTCATCTCTCTCGCATTTTCCATTCATTCCGCAAATAAGTGGCAAGTATTTTCTGATGAAGGAGGTCTAGATAATAGACATCTCTAAAAATGTATGCTTCCATTGTATCGTATTTCCCACCCAGAACCACGAATAGCTACTTGAAAAAGCAATAAAATAAACATTCACATCTGCTTATTTAATAGCATTATTAACAACCCAGTGCATTTATAATTTTTTCCAGAACCCTTGAACAAGCGCCATTAGATTTAAAATCTTAAACATTCTTTAAAAGTACTTTAATTCACTTTGTTTCTAATATACAGTAGATGGTTACTTTTTAAAATCCATTCTCTTTTCATATAATCTCAGTATCTGACTATACAATAACTTTCTATCTATAGCGTCTTCATGTTTTCCAGTCCAGCTTGCCTGTGCTTTAGGAATATAAAACAAAAAAATAATAAAGTTCTATCCACAATTTTACTAAGGTCATTTCCATAGTTCTCATGTAAAGCTTCTCTTGGAAAGTGCAGTATACACATGTAATGATACAACACACTTAAGCAATACTTTTATTATTAAGTGTAGGTTTTAAAAGAAGAGTAATGTAGAGCAGACACAATCGATGGTAGTTCTATTTACAGAATTTGTTAAACTAAGTGTTGGGGTGGGGGAATAGCGGAGAGACCGGAGATAGGAAAGGAGTAGTCACGAACTTTGATTTCTTTCCTTCTTAGCGAGAGGGCAGTACATACATATTTCAGTCGTTCATACTTCCGCACATGGGAAACTGCACTTTTACTAATACAGCTACATACACATACACAAGGTTAGCAGTAAGCTATTAATTATTCCACTACAGAGGAAGAGTCCTTCTGTTCAGAAAGAGCTTTCAAATACAAGATAGAAATTCCGGACTTCATGACCATAAGCCAATGAAAACAAGTTTAGCGTATCCAGCTAGTTGACAAACTAAGCATGTGAAGGGGAAAAGAAAAGGTAAAACCCATCAAGTTGTAGCAGCACTTACTTCAAACCATCCGAACCAAGTGCATGCTTGTTCCACAAAGACTGAAGAGTGGAATAAAGTCCACAGTAATCTTTGTCTACTGAAACAAATGGTTCCATACTTAACTGGTTTGCACTATATGCAGTTACAAGAGAAAACGGGGAACCCAGAACAGATACCAGATGCTTGACTAAAACCAGGATTAAAAATAGACAAACAACCGTAGGACAATTTGTTTCATACACAATTTACAGTAGGTCGGGGGGATTTTCTTTTTTTCCAGTCAAACACAGAAAAGAAGTCACAGAAAAATACATCTGCTGCTGCCACAATGCCCTTTTCATCCAAAAAAGGTCAACAAAATGCTAGTCACAGCCATACTCACATGTATTTGGTTCAAAACCTTGTTATATTTCACTTAGGGTCATTTTTGCAGCTTTAAACAATCTGTTTTGTTTTTTTCTTGTTTCTTTTCTTTTTTTTTTTCTTTTTTTCTTTTTTTTCCCCTCCCCCAAGGAAGCGCCGTTCATTCACAAGCAGGATTGTTAAACAGCAAACCATTAGCTGGGGGCAGTCTGGAAAACTCTCTTCATATGCACCATCACCAGAGGTACTAGGCAAGACTACTTCAGAGGAATTCGGTGCTTTCTCCTCCTCTGAAGCACATACTGGCAATTTAGAAACATCAGCTCTCCTAGCCTGCGTTCTGCAGGAGAGGGACGTCCCTACCGATTTCACCTGTCCCCTTCCTCCTGCCCATTCGTCAGAAAACAGGAACAAAACAAAAACCAAACCCAAAAACACAAACGCAAAGATTCAAACACAGTTGTTCACGCACTACTCTAAGGAGAAAGGAGTCTGTTGTACGCAGGGATCATACGTCAGCTACGATTATCTAATTCATTTACAGTTAGGCTTTCCATGGTGCTATGTGTACATCTCAGCAGGGCGGCTAAGGACGGTGCTCCCTTTAGACATAGGCTAGCAAAGACAGGTGCAGAAGGAACCACAACGGGTTTTTTACCAGCTTTAGAGAGGACAACCTGGAGAACTGAGACAGAATCTTTCCCAGGGCATGGGAAGACAGGGAGAAAGGTGGGTGACTGTCTCCTGTTGGCAGATTTGTTTTTCTTTTAATTAAGGGGGGAGTTGGGGGGGGAAGCCCAAAAAGAACCACAACTGAAGGTAACTCTTCTGGAAATGAAAACAGAGGATTAGGTACGTTACAGAAACTGCGTCTGCTACTGTGTCACTGCTACAGGTCTATGAGCTGATCCACCAGCAGTAAAGACCTGGCTATGTTGGGAAGACTGGACTCAGAGCTTCCACTGTTGTTTCTAGAATGCCCACCTGAAAGTGTGAGAGATAGGAATTCAGTATTGAACAGGACACACACACACGACAGTTTCAGATGTTCAAGAGCAAGCAAGCAAGGAAAAAAGTCAAAGCAAAACAGAAAATTTGCTCAAGCTCTTCTCATTACTTGCATCACGATAGCAACAACATCCCCCTGCTTGCTCTTCCACCCTCTCCCCACCCCCCAAGCCTAGCTCGCTAGACTTGCATGGAAAAACATCACAGCAGCAAACAAATCTCTACAAACCATTTCTTTTTCCCAGGCTTTACATCCAAGCTGCAGAAATCTGTCCTTACTAAAGGATCTATACAGCAATTACAAGAACTCCCACAACCTATAGAAAGGACTGTTCAAAGTTTTAAACCTTGAAAATTAGTTGCTGTTTTAAGAGCACCTTTGAGTTGCCAGCTACTTCAAGGAGAGTTGAGCTATCATCTGGCTTCCTATAACTGGTGCTTTGATACTGGAGGAAAGATGCTCCTCTTTATTCAAGGTAGCCTATCTTGGCCCAACTTCGGTAGAAATCTCTGACTTTCAGCAGGAGCAGAGTTTCTAATGTCTGAGAACTTACTCTAATGAGTGTCGGTCTTTAAAAGCTAGCGTTAGATGCAGAGCAGGTGTACAGCACATTCGTGCTATAAACAAAAATGGGAGTTAGGGAAGTCAAAAAAGTTCTACCATCAAACTAAAAAAAAAAAAAAAACCCACAACAAAACCAAAAAAGGGAGCCCTGGAGAATGTTTTTAAGCTTGTGCTAGCATAACAAAAGCTGTAATCAAAACCTTTCAACAGCCTGACTCCAGAGAGACCTATTTGACTGACCAGACTGCAAAACGCTGCCTTACTTCTGTCCCTACAAGAGCTACAAAATGCAGCACTATTATTTCTTCTAAGGAAACAGTGCTGCTTCTTAGACTTTACCCTACATAAGACTGAAACTGTTTGCAGAAAGATTGACGTTAATGTGATCTAGATGACAGGAATGCTATAAAAGGAGGAACTTTCCAGTCTCTGTCTTAAGGACTCTGACTGCTCAAAGCTCTTCAAAGGAGGTGGGTACCGTCTACCAAACATCTCGCACTCAGTTCCCACAAGCACCTTTGAAAGACATCAGTCAGAAGTGAAAAAACTCAACTTTCAGCTGGAGTTTGAGTTATAAAGGATTATCCTCGTCTCCCTTTCTTGTCCCTCACGCCAAGTTCACTTAGAAGTCAAAGGACCTCCTCCCATTGGCTTGAACAGTAAATAAGAACGTCAGAGAACGCAGCTCTCCATTGCACTTTAGCCACAGAGGTATGTGTGTGCCCTGCCTGGCAGACTGGTAGGAATTACTTCATGGGGCCTAAAGATGCTTGCACATCTATTATCTTTTTGGATATGCAACCTTCTCACAAACAGAGAACCTAGAGAAATTTCAAGGCCAATGTAAAGCAGAGAAAGACTAAGCTCACTAAATATTACAATGATAGTATCTTACAGTTTACTATTTGAATTACTTCACATGTGCTGCAGCACCACTGCCCCAGAACTCATTTATGTTCTTTGTTTTCCTTCCTTCCTTCCCTTTTTCACCCCCACATCCTGGCTTACCTTGTGAATTTTTGGATATCAACACTGGAATTGGGTCAAACTCATCTTCTGTCACTTTTTCAGAGCCCTCAGGAGCATCAAAGCCTGCTATCAGGTTAGTATCTTCTGCAGCATAAAGGAGAAACAGCAAAAAGGAAAAGAGGCAAAGATAGCAGAGAAGGCTGGTTAGAATTGCTAAAAAGTGTTAGAACATCTTTATGTTTTCAGAGACAGGGTTTAGAAGCAGGAGTTTCATTTAAATGGTGAAATAAAGTTGGTAAGTCTTTGGTAAGGAAGGTAAAGAAGTAAGAGAGCCAATTAAATACAAGAGTGGAGGGGGGAAAAAAAACAAACCAAAAAAGCAAGCCAAGTCATGAGAACCAAAATAAAATTTGGCCAATCTGAAGGCTTAACAATTGGCATAGTTTAAAGCTGTGGTAAAAGCCTGGGGCTTAAGCTCCCAAAGATTGAAGGTATTCTTTGTCATCAGCCAGTGGCTGTCAGATATTAGTACAGTTTGAGAGAGCAATCTGGCTCGCCAGGTACCAGCTCTCATGCACAGGGAGGGCTCGCGGGGCGTGGGGAGGGATGGGACTGACCCACACCAAACCAAAAAAAAACCCACAGAAGACAATCCAGTCACCTATGTGAGACAAAGCCCCTGAGCCTCCACCTACAGTGATAAAACAAGAAGTGCCGTATGAAGTCAGATTTCCAAGGAGTTTAAATGCCTGAAGACATAACTAGATACAGAGATATATATTTCTTTAAAGGCCCCTAGAGCAGTTCTGGCACATAATTCCATTGATTTCAAACCATGTCAACTGCAGTTAGACTCTTGGTGGGAGGCACTTTCTACAATATCCACAGTAGATGAGACATTTATCTGCCTTATCAGGCAATTACATACCTTTAGGGACTTACACACTCTCGCTGTGCATCACTACTTGTTACTGTAGATACCTAAAATACCTTCCAAACTCTGGTTCTCAATTACTAGCTGAAATATTTCTGAAAGCCTAGCAAGGACATGTACAAGTCAATGGTTTCCAAGGAACAGGAACATTCCTGTGACTCCTATCAAGAATAAATCTTTACCTAAAGCTGACAAATATGCTAACAGGTTTCGGATGAGATGATGCAAGAAACCACTTGTAGAAATACACTGTCCTCTGGAGGAAAAAACCCATAAATCTTACAGGAGACTAGCCTGTAAAGTGTCAAAAAACACAAAGACGTTTCACCTTAATGGAAAGTCTCATCTTGTCATCACTCTGTCTCTGGAGTTACTTCTTTGTGGCTCTTCCCAACCTTCCTGGGAGTCTTTGCAAGCATCCTATTTCCATTTCACTTCATTTACACATACAGCTGCTCATAGCTCTGGAGATCGCTGGACAAGAAGCTACTGAAGGAGCACTACTCAATTATAGACTAGCTTTGCTAAGGAGAGGGAAAGGCTGGCGAGTGTCCCTGTTTGGGCAAAACTCCTTCAAAAGTGTTTGAGCTTGCCTTAGTGACTGTATATCACCATAAGCAGAAAAACACTCCCCTCTCACATACATGCAGCTTGGTGCTGTATTCAGCAAATGCAAATTAAGGAATCCTGAAGGCAAAGCAAAAAAATTCAGCGGCCAGAAAACAGCCTAGTAAAGCACAAAGGAAAGGATGCTATGGCACGGTTGGAGCATCAGTCCATGCCCAGACCATGGCTGCTTTTCCAGGTCTCCTGGTCCCACTGCTAACTTGCAGCATTGCAGTTCCGCAGGCTGATTATACCACGGACAGCAGCATCTGCCCCACACGTGCTTTACATCACCAAAGCCAGGATTGGATAAACAAAGTAAAAAAAGATTGAGACAGATGTACAGTTAATGACCACACCCAGAGCTATAAAAGCAGAGTCTGAAAAGAAACCACAAGTGAGTTTTGGAAGATTTGCATGTTTTGCCCCTCACTTTCCTCATCAAATGTGAGCCTTTCTCATCCCAGAGGGAACAGCAGGGCAGCCTGGGAGAAGTCATACAGGAATCTGTTAATTCATTTTCTCATTAAGTCACACCAACAATGTTTTGTCTTTGCTACGTTCCAGACATGGAGTAATAACTGCTCGACATACATTTCAAGCCATTTACTCAAAATAAAGTGGCATGGAAGTGTATTATAGCAATGAGCAATTGGAACAACGCTTGTTTAAACCCAAAAGCTCTATGAAAAACACAAACTCATTTTGAAGTGCCATCAAGTGTAAAAATTGATTACAGACTGGTTTTACAGTGATTCCTCTGAGAACAGACCATTTTCTGTTGCTATAGGGATACTTACCAAACGAGCTAAGCAAAACCCATCACCAAGGGGCACCCACTAGTTGTGAGCATTTGTGCTCTAGGTCTCTCTTTTCAAGGCAACAAATAGCACAGGAGTCCTGGTCTTCCCTCCCACCCGGCTGGGTGCGTATTACCCAATATTCACTACAAGCTTGGCTTACGCGAGAGTCATCCGCTAACGTCTGGCGTTGCCCCCAAGGGACACACTCACTCTTCACAGCTGCTTTAGCAGTGCCAGAACAGAGCAGGAAGAGTTCACTGTGCAAGTCGCACTCCCCGCTCTTCAAACTCTCCCAGCGCCGCTGCTCCAGCCACACTGCATGGAGAGGGCCCAGATTTCACCTGGATGCTCCGCAGCTTGTGGGGGGAAGCCATCTGAGTTAGGACCCAGCTTCCCAGAGTCTTCTACTCTTGCTTTTTAGTGGAAAGAGAACAGAACTCTGATCGCTGCGCAGTATTTCCACAATTCCACTCAAGCTCAAATACTGAGGTACTGCAAGGGCTGATCTGCAGCTCTTAGGACTTACCACACGTGGTCTACTTCTCTTCTGCAGCTCTGCTTTTTTGTGTTACTATGAAACTCTTCCATTTTTCGGTTGGATATGGCACTCAGACTTTCATTCATATTTGCTGTGACACTGCAGTTTGACTCAAGAACCTACTTCTGATAACGCTTGAAAAGGAAAACATTCTCCAGATCTGAAAGAGCTCGGTCACATGCTACGGACACTAACTCTGACAAACAAAAAAAAATTCCTTTCATTTCAAAAACCCGTGACACCAGTACAGACAATCGTCAGGCTCCCTTCCAGAATTAATAATGCAGCATAAATCCCATGTGCAAAAAGCAAAAGCAGAGTGCATTCACTTACAAACCTGAAGGGTTGCATACAAAAGCCTACCCTTTAAGCCTACTGTATCCCTGTTTCAGGGAAGATGCCACTTGTCTTGACAAACCTTGTCTTTACAGTCAAGCTGAATACTTTAATCTATATTATTCCCTTAGTACTTCAATGTGCAAACCAGGTTTCACCAGCTTGGGAAGAAAACAAAACAACAGCCTGGGGGCAGGGGGGGAAAAACCACCACCAGAACATGGGGCAGAGCATCTCTTCTGTAAACCAGTATCAGCTGCACTTCACGATAGCTAAAGATTGAGTCCCAGGACTGATTAGGTATTAGAGACAAAGCGACAGTTTACCTTTGTGAGGCTGAGCTGCAAAAGCTACAGGAGCAAACTCGTCCAAGAGGTCAGCAGCAGGGTTAGAAAGCAGAGAACAGTCAAGCAGAGAGTCTTCCCCAGTGAGAGAGTCTGAATCCAGGTTAACATCCAAAGGCCGCAAGGTAGCATTAAACAGGACACAAACACTGTTAAGCTCATATTCTCCCATTCCCGTTCCCGTCCGCTTAGGGTGCAAACAGAGCTTTGATGCGAAGCCAGCACAAAAGCTACCATTTTTTGTGATGCAAAAAATTTCCTACGGCTCTGCAACACGTAACACATTCTCTGGGGCTACCTGCCCTCTAAAGCTGAGTATGCAACAACAAAATCCCACACAAGTGACAGGTTAAAGTAGGGGGAGTGACGGGGAGTGTGCAGAGGGAGAGAGATTTGCTGGGACTCTCTGGCAAAACTAATGCACTGGCTGTTTCACAAGAGACTCTCAAAAGATGTTGAGTCCATCTGCTGCAAAGTGGCCAGACACAGTAAGAAAGGGACATGGATTGCTTAGTACCATGCCCAATAGAACAGACACAAAAAAAAAAAAGGAAGGAAAAAGAAATCAGTGACTGCTCCAGATTTCAAAAGCACTTCATCAGAGCAATACTCTGGCACCTACAGATCCGTAACGGCGGGCTGAAGGAATGCTGTACTGTTCTTCACAAGGAGACAAGGAACATTGACCTTCAAGGAGCCATGCAGCATCCACTTACAAGGCACACAAGCAAGCCCAGTTTACACTGGTGGGGAAAACGTCGAGAGACGAGATGCTTATGTTCAAGCGGACAGCGCTCTCCGATTTACAGAGCCCACACCCGTACGGTGCACCCCTGCCCCCCAACACCCCCCTGCCTCACCAACCTGTTCTGTTGGAGGCAACCGACTCGGTCTGTGACACCAGGCGCTGGGGCAGCGGAGCCTCGAGGCCCGGTATGAGACTCTCAACGGCTACGTCAGGTTTTCCTTTCCAAATGTGCAAAATACCAGAGCAGAGAAGAAGCCAGAGGTTAGTTTGCAAGACACAACATAAGTAGGAACTAAGGAAGCAGTTGTCTGAATCCTGTAGTGACCCTTTCATACGTCAGCTATGCCAGCCGCTACAAGAGGCTGCAGTTAGAGCGAGGTTAATTTAATCACAAAGACCGTAAAACATTAGCGTTTGTTGGATTTGAGCTTTCCTGTGGTTTTATTTATTTATTTATTTTAATTTGTGCAAGCCCAATTTGAAATATCCAGAGGGTAGAATGGGAGGTTATAACGCCTGCCCTGCAGCTAAGCGGAAGGCCTGGGGCTGGGCAAATAACTACAAGTTTTTGCAAAATCCTTTTCCAGAAAAAGGAAAACACTCACCTTTAAGGAGCCCCCTTGCATTAGAAGTAACAGATCATTAAAATACCTACTGTGAAGCCCGTAGCATATTCCCAGTTAAGCTTGTAAAAAGCAAAGACATGGGATTTTTTTTTTTTCCTCCTCCATTTTGAGTGCCCAGTGGAGCAAAGAGGTGATAAAGTTTTGGAATTCAGTGTCTTATTGGAAACACCGGTCCCCAGCATCATCTAATGTTGATGTCCATTATGTGGATACAAAAGTTGTTTATAAAGGCTGGACAGAAAGATTTGTATTTATAGAAACCATAAAGGGGAGGGGGAGAGGCATGGAAGGTAACTGTCACAGTCATACCAGCCAGGTTTAATGCTCATCTGGGTCTCTTCCTGAAGGACCAGCATCAAGGTAATGACCAAAAAGTTAAATTAAAGAACAAAGATGCACTCAAATGCTAGGATCAGAAATGGTCTAGTTGGTCAACCTAAGAGAGACCAAGGAATATTTTTGTCTGCATAGCAGCGTGTGTCTCGGATTTGCAGGATCGTTATCTAAGAGTATTCAGACAACTGCCAGAAATTGCAAAAGGGAGAAAAAGACAAAGCCTTGCTATTAAGGGGACTCATTTCCTACCTTTCTGTTCAAAACTACAAGGTTGCAACCAGCTAGCCAGGGGACCCTGGCTGGGACCCAAAACCACAAAAGCAGCTGATTGCAACTAATGGCAGCCTGCAATTATTAGTATTTAGTATATTTGGCAAGTGGATCAAAATATGATTCTGCAGCACTCCAAAATCTTTATACTGCCTGGAGCCTGTTGCACCTGGGCTCGTCGCAGCCTAGCACGTTTATTCTCAGCATAAGCCCCAGGTCAAAGGCAATGCTGTCGTCCTCACCCTGCTGAGGGTCGATGGAGAGACAGACAGACTCGGCGCCTGGGCTGTGGTTACACACAAAGTCTTTAGCACAAATGGAGGGATTTTTTGCATCTTCTCCTTCAGTCAACAATTAACTTTCTTCTACAAAGACCAGAAGAACACACAAGGCACAACCGTGCCGTGTTATTTTGCCAAATCTGTAAGCCTAGATTTTAAATGCAAATACCAAGTCTTCGCTGTTCAGATGCTAGTCTCACGGGAAAAGGCAGATCTGTCTCAGCATAACCCACAGCTTCCTATCACATTGCATTTCACCAACATCAGTGGCTGTTTTGAGAGCCCAACGGGGGTAAACGCGCAGAGTTATCATGTGGGACAAGACATGCCATGTAAGACAGAGAGGAGGAGGTGCCCTGAGTTTATTTTTACCATTCACAGCATCTGATGTGCTACCGAAGGGGTCAGCGAGAGGCAGGATATCAGGGAGCAGAAGCGCAGTCTCAGGAGATTTGAGTCCCTCAATCAGTTTTTCTGGGTTAAGCGGGAAAAGGAAGAAGGCAGGCAACAGAGAAAAAAAGCAAAAAAAAAAAAAAAACAAACCAAGAAAAGACAACATTAATCAGGTGCTCATAGTCCAGCATGTCAGCCTCAGAAGAGCATCTGCGCAATTTTGTGTGCGAGCATCTGCACAATTTTGTGTGCAAATAACACTATCATGTAGAGATATTAGAGGGCAGCTATTCATCAGCTGGCCACGGTCACCTAAGACGACTGAGGACATCCTCACCCACTGCGCGCTGCTCTCCCTAAGGAGCCACTGTAAAATAGCATGCAGTTCTTTCACTCATACCCAAAGTACAAAAGCTTAACATGACCCACTGAAAATCAAATTAAAAAAAAAAAACAAAAAACCTGCAGTTTTTCCCCTCTCACCTTCCTATGCTGGGGAGGTCTTTGTTAGTCTTTGTAGAATGAGAAGAAACGGAAGAGATGATCAGAAGCCCAAGATGCTAGAGCTAGGTATACAACACCTATTAATTTGCTCAGGAATGGAATACTTACAGCCCTTAACAGCTTAAGCAAAACCAAAAATCATTGGGATGCTACGGAGCCAGACATCAGAACTTGCCCTTGGGTTAAACAGCTGTCTAGTTACCAATTAATTATTTCAACTACCAGTTCTCAAACCAGACATGTCATTCTCAGCAGTACAGCTCCTGGGGTTCCCATTATCCTTGACACAAAGAAATTTAGGTAGCCTAGGCAAAAAGTTAAATCTCAACCATTCATCTGGTGGATGGGTGATTTTGCAATCATACTAACCAGGTTTTCAATAATGAGCTTAATCACTTAACTTTCACCATGGTTTCTTCACAGAACAAGAAGATAAAGAACATTTTCAGGATTTGCTAGAAGTAAGCACCTTTAGTAGAACAGCACTGATAAAATTTGCTCCACACAGACAAATCTGGCCATTTCAACCTGTTGAAATGACAGCATTTATAATCTAACATTAGAATGAGCTGTGGCCCTGCCACAGTTATACCTTTACAAGATTTTTTACATCTATACTTTATGTTTTGAGTTCAAAGGCTGGTGTTATTATTTATTATCCAAAGAAAAGGTGCTCATAACTGCACAAAAGCGCAGGCTCCATAACACTGCTGTATAAAAGACTTACCATGCTGAGAAAGCCCAAGAAAAGCCTAAGTTGCACTGTTACAAACCTGGTAATAATATCAATCTTTTTTATTGCTGTATATAAATAATAAAATAGCCTCGCGGCTTTGGAACTACTTATTCAAAGCCCGACAAATTCACCTCCCCGTGAAAAACTTCACAAGCCAACACATTAAAGCAACCAGGAGGGGAAGGAAACCCCAAAAGATACCCAAGAGGCAGCTGTTATACCTACCATTAAAGACCTGAAGAAGGTCAACTGAAAGGAAAAACCTGATGGGAACAGCAGCTTGAATGTACTTGAAGCCTTCCCACCTCTATGAGGAATACTCAATTTCAAAGGTCGGATTTGCCAAAGAAAATGCACCCCAACTGCAGAAGTATCATCCCTGGCTTCTCAGCAGCACAAAGAGGGGATTTTTTCCTTGGATGAACGGAGAGGCTGGGAGCAGGGGCTTGGCAACAAGAAGAGGTGTTGATGCTATCAAAGGGGGCTAAGAAGGATGGAACTGATTATAGCGCGTTGGGAAAACATGACAACACACCTGGGGACAAGACGACAGGGAACATGCTCAATCCCTTTTCCCAGAAGGGAAGCGGTAAGGTAACAGGTAACCACCCAGGGTACAGCTGACTTAAACAGCGTTTTAAATCAGTTAATCCAGATAGCAAGGCACAAGACGACTGTGGGAGAAATTATGGACTGTCTCAGAGCTGGGCAGTTTCAGATTGGGTTTGGCTCCTACTTTGAGATGATGTTTGTAAGCTGTGCAATGACACGCGTGCACATTGTGAATGTATTCCCATTTTAGAGATTCAGGCCTAAGACACTCCTTTCAAAGCAGTCGTACAGAAGGCCCGTCTGCCAATGCCCAGCTCTCCTCAAGGCACTCGCGTCAACCTGTATCTTCACACCCGTATGTAATCATTACTTTTATGACCCCATTTCCAAGTGTCTTGCTCCTCGGAGTCTCCCTCCTTCAACCTTACCTTTCCAAACAGCTTCCTCCTTTTTCATTACTGCAGATTTTCCGTTTAACACAGCAGAACTGCCTCTTGGTCAGGTACTAGAAAGTTGCCTATTGAGCTCAGCCACATTTTTTAAACACACAGAAACTGTGAGAATAAACATAGTGTTCTTGTCCCTGCATGTTGGTTTTCCCTCCTGTCCCCTGGGCTCAACTTGTTTTACACAAAGCTTTAGGCTGTCGGTGGTTCTGTCTTATTTTGTTACTTGTCTCATGAGACTTCCTTTCTTATTTCCTTCAGTTTTGGTGCTGATCTGCCAACACTATTACAGGTAGCCACTGCATCCTAAGGGGCATGATTAAAAGGAACTTCATCCCTTTTGAGTGAGGCTGAGAAGTTCAACAAAAACAAGAAGGTGTCAGGACAAATGGGAAAGAAGATACCAAAAGTAACAAAAAGTCAGATGCCTCAGTCTATTTTGAGGCCTAGCAGTTCATTTCCCTGGTTTCTGTTTTGTGTTGCATCTTGTACTAACCTGTAAGAATAAGAGAGAAAGGAACAGCACTCGCTTTAAGTGGTGGGAAATCATGTTCAGCTAGGAGCAAAGGAAAAGTTAGTGAAGGCTCAGCGAAATCCACAGTTCTGCATTAGTTAGCAGGAATACCTTCTCAGCTAGAGTTAGGTTTGGTCTCTTTAGCATAACATGCTTATTAAAAAAAAAAAAAACCACCACCACACACGTGTGCTAAAGGAAGTTTTTCTGAATCCACATCAGACATTCAAGTCTAAGAACACTACATGCCTTTGCAGTGGCAAATAAACCCAGCTCTTAAGCCTCTGCCTCACCATAACTCCAGTGATCAAGGCAGCAACTCAAGGAGCAAATCTGCACACTAGACTGTTTCCCTGTGCATGAACATTCGGCAGCTGCAGTTTAACTATCTGCAGGCCTAGAAAGAAAAAACAGTCTCTCTCATGATACTGAACTGCATTTTGGGTCCTTGCTACTAAGCGAATTCTCTAGCAGAAGTTTAATTTTCATTTCCAAAAGAACAGCTGCATCACCTGCAAGTGAAGTCATGGCTGAGATGGCGAGAAGCCAGTAATGCAAAGTAATTTGAATGAGTAAGAAATACAGCAGTGCAAGAAGAGGAAAAACTGGGATAAGTAGTCTCATTTCTCTTAACTGTACAAACACAACAGTTCAAGTCACACGTATATGAAGTGATCATCAGCTGCAGAACAGACTCCACCAATAAAGCAAACGGCACGCAGCACGTATCTGCCATTTGCAGAAAGATGAAGGCTACAGCCTCAGGTATGGACTTCTCTAGAACACCCTCTCCCATCTGCCACCCCCTTAGCAAAGACAATCTACCGGAGAAAAACCAAGAGAGATGTTTTGCCACTACAGTACCAGTTTCTTGTGACTCTCCAGGCATGTGGGCTCACAATTACAAGCTGTGTTTTAGAAGTGGTCGTGATGGCAAAGAAGATCAGTTATGCAGCAAACAGCAACAGAACAAGAAATAAACAAACAAATAGGAACTTCTTCTATGCTGCAGTTTCAGGGCCCACTGCAACTAATTTTGTGCATGTATAGAGCTCAGACTGGAGTGTGACAGAACAAACCACATTCTACATCAATCTCCATGCAGTTAAATTCAGGATTTTATAGCATCAGAGGTCCTTCTGCCTCAAATCTAATAGACTTAGCCAGATTATTCATATGTAGACATATGAACAAGCCCGAGGATAAACAAGGTTAGAAAACGTAACCCAGTACAAAGATATTTTATATCATACAGTTCCTGAAGGGCTCTCAGGAAGGGCTTTTATCAAACTCCAGTTGGGAAAACGTGTGCTTTAATCGGTAACTGTGCTCCCACATGAGGTTGCCTCTTGGAGGCATCCTCTTCCCCAGACAGCCTACCAAAAATCTGCCAGATGCTTTCCAGGCCACAGGGAAAGTAAGCTGGATTCAGGTTCAGGACTGATCTGACTGTTGGTATTTCATTTTCTGTCGGGTTTTCTACTTTGCCCATTTTCAGTCCTGACAGGATGGCAGCGAGTTTGCTGTGGCTTTGCATCAGCTAGTCAGGGCGCTGGCTGAGTAAGCAAGATTCATTAACATGTCTTAAGAAGGTGTCTAAGCTTAAAAGCATACAGGGGGGATTAAAAAGTGCCCTATCAACCCTTTCCAGAGCTAAAGCCCAGCCACATACTGCAGCCTTTAGATTAATTTTTCACTTTCTTCCTAAGTTTCCAGTTCCTCACAGCAAGAAATTACTGATTGTTTCCTATCATAGTCAGAGTAAGCAAAATACGTTGCAGAAAAAGCAAAGCAAGAGCCTACAGCTAACGGCTCTCAGAGGCATCCCCAAATGGCATATATCGGTAGCTTCAGAGACTGGAAAACCAAATCGCTTCCTCCGGGAATGAAAGCAAGAGCCTTTCCTCTGATTTGAGCCAACATAAGGAAGAAGTAATCCATTTAGCATCAGCAGAAATAATTTTGAATTTATATCATGGGACAAGAAAGCCAGATCAATCATGCGTAGGGTGGGGAGCCCAGCTTTGGACAATCCAGTGAGAAAATTTTGACCTTTTTCTTCCGATCCCTTCTTTTCCAACACATGCACAGATCTGATTTTTGAGATTTACAATTAGTCAATTTGCACAGACTTTGCATCTGCAACACCACCACTGCCAAAGACTACAAGTTGACATGCTGCATTTATCCTTGGCAATATACCCATTAAGCAACAAAGTATATGCAGAAAGCATTTTAAGAAGGACTAGAATTATGAAAAAAATATAAATCAAGAGACAAGGGAGGCAAATGGGATTTTAGTTAGAGCAGGCTATTAGAAAGAAGAAAGAGTCCTGAGAAACTTGCAAGTTAAAAAGGGAACAGAGGGCAAAAATCTGTCATATGTTGGTAACACACTGAACAATCAAGATGCAACATCTCAAAGCCAAGGAAGTCCACCAGCCAGGCACCGCACACAGTAAGAACGTTACTCACTCGTGTACTGCGGAGGAATAGCAAAAAGAAAGACAATTCAATAGAGCACACAGCAGAGTTCTTTTCTTCGGATGTCAACTGAGAAAGAAAGACAAGGTTGTAAAAATCCTGCCAAGTCAACTGTGCTGCGAGTGGGAGGGCAAATTACCAAGGTAGGTATAGATTAGTCACTCAGGAAGATTTCTGCCTATTGATTAATCAAGTATTAAAGATTAAAGGAAGCCCTGAAAATTATTCAGCAACAGAGGACTTTGACTAATCGGGGGAAGGCACTGGACTTCAATTTTCCTAATGGAGTTTCTGTCAAATGGAACTGTTTCTTATAAAGCACAAATAGAAAGAGAAGGAAAAAAATATAGCAATTGGCAGGCTTTAAATACACATGCACATGACTTTGTAAACACCATAGAGACTAGGAGGACAACATTTAACAGTGGCTCCTTAGGGGATCAAAAAAAAAATCAAACAATTTTAGTTTAACTTTCAAGATCTCAAATATTTGTCAAATAATACCCCTTCAGATCAAACTCAAAACCCAGACTACAGGAAACAACACTAGATGCTATTTACACTCATTTAGTTGGGATTCCGCTGGTCCTTTGGCTTTGTTGCTCCAAAAGATCAAAACACCATATTATATTCTCAGTTAATAATGTGGCAATTAATTCATCAAGTTACTAGATGAGTAGTTCTCCTTTTGCATTTTCCCAATTCAAGATGTAAACTCAAATCGTTAGTACACATCAATATGTGCTTGTGCATGTCTGCAATTACTTTATCTCAATGTGTCATCTTGGTACAAGTTCTTATAAGTTCTTATTAGACATACAGTTTTTCTTTTACACTTGTTATAAACACTCTGACATAGGTGGGCATACAGTTATCTTCTCCGAATTTATGGACCTGGGGTAGAGTACGCTGATTAAAAACATTTCATCGAGTATTTTGTGCCAGAAAAATACAAGAGCCCTCCTACATTAGTAATAGTGGCCCTGTTAAAGCAGCGGAAGTTGTGTGTTTTGACAGGGATGTCAATGATTTGAGTCCTAGCTCATGTTTCCAGGGGCTAGAAACTGCCAGCTTCAGCAATCTGATCTAAACACTTCACAATTCTTTCCCATTTCCAGTTCTTCAATGATTGCAACTCACCTCCAGCTCGCGAGGCTGCTTTAGCACCCTGCAGAGAAAGCTTGGAAACCAGTTCCTGAAGGCCACACGTGAGAATACAACGAGAAAAATCCAGTTTTGCTTAACACTCCTATTTTTGAAGCCAATTATGTTTTGAGCAGGAATGGTTATCAGGGCCACGCATTTTTGATAGCTAGCTCTAGAAACAGGCCAAGGGTGTGGACATGTTTTGTTTTGAAATTGCACTGTAAGTTATCTACTTCCTTAGCCCTGATAAGCATCCTCTCAGGCTAATGTAAAAACACATAAGTCCGTCGGTATTTGAAGGAAATAAAGAGGCAAAAATCATCCTTAAAGTGCTATTTAAGTGCCTCAGAGAACTCCAACACAATAATGATTCTTTAATAAGCAACGCTGTTTGCCTTTTCATCAAAAATGAGAATCCAGTGTGTGCCCAGATGGCACAGGCGTGCTTTCTTGGCCTGTGTTTCCTTCCCCACCTATGTCTCCATGTTTACTTAGCTGGGCCAGACGTGGAATTTCTCTTACCTCACTTTGTTACGGCCAAGACAATGTCACAGAGGCTGCTTGCTGTTGCTGTTCTTCAAACAAATAACTAACCACACTAAAGACACTTTTGTCTCTCAGCTGCAGCTAAGATGCTGAATTAATGCAGGGAGTAAATGGTTGTGTAAATTCACAAAGAATGATCCATTCTGTTTTGAAAGGGGTAAAAAAAGATTGACTCGCTGTGCAGAGACAGCATTGTACTCAGTACTGCTGCAGAGAGGCTGCCGCTACCTCCACGCCGCACACACACGGACGCAGCCCGCGCACGAGTCAGTGCGGTGCAGTCCGCAGCACGGCGGAGTTTGTCCTCCATCCAGTAACAGGGAGGAGCAGAGCTTCTCCTTCTCAGCTCTTACACCTCAGTGCTGCTGCTCAACAACTTCTCCTTGCTTCCTCTGCTGCCAAGGACCCACACCCACCACCTATCTCTCTCCTCTTCTGCAGAGAAGGAGAGAATAAGCCAGGACTGCTGATAGCACAGAGTACCTGGCACAAGAATATTCATCTGGAACTAGAGCAAGGAGGAGACACCCCGCTCCCACCCCAAACAAACCAACCCTCAAACAACTGGGAAGGAGTATTTTTGGCAGTATCTCAGAGGGCATTTCACTGGGTCCACTCTTCACTTACTCAAAAACTTGCGTATCTGAGCAGATGTTTCTAGAGCCAAGAGGATGTATCAAGCCTTTCCTGACACTAAGATGACTGTTCCTGACTGAAGAGTGCAGGTAGCTACGTCAAGACAGCACTTACGCATTTCAATTTCAGCAGTTAATAAGGGTCAGGGGCTAAAGCAGAAGTATTCGCATGCTCTGGGTCAAACCTCTCATTAAATACTTCTGCAAAGCAGGTTTTTAGACTTGAGTCCAAAGTCCATTCATGCCAATAGAAATTAAGTCAAAAGAAACAAAACCTACTGTACGTAACGGGTATAAAAACCCTAGACACAGAGCAAAGCCTCAATGACAAAGGGAAAGATCTGTCTTGAAGCTTCATAACTCAGTTTAATTTCAGGTCTCCAGAATACCGTGTGCAAAATTTAGCCTCCCATGCTCGTACGAGCTAAATTCATACTGATAGACGTAGCCACACGTAGCAAACAAATTACCATTCTGATCAAATACTCCATTATGATTAATCAGCAGTGAAGCCTGCAATAAGCTTATTAAGAAGAACTTGGCTCACTTTCCTACACATGCACAAGGAAAAATGTTTTCAGCATGAATATTTAATTCTCCCTTATTTTAACAGATGTTTTGCCATATTTTTACATCCCTCTTGCCAGCTCCTCTTACTAGTTACAATTCCATTAAGAATTGCAGCCATTACGCATTGGAGGAGGAGGAATATACGGAAACCATTTTACTTCCACTTGATTATTGTCCAGAGCTGGTGCTTCTGCCTTCTGTAGGGTACCTCTTCTCTAGAAGCACTTACTGAGAAGCTTGTTACCCACAACAAATGAAAAACAACCTCCTCTAGGATATTATGCATCTCCAGCACCACGATCCGCGCAAACAGGACAGTCTGCTAGAACCTGCTGTCCCAGGTTTGCCTTTGCTGTACACATTTAACTGACTACACAGAATGAAGTGTGATCTTGCTAAACCCACAAGCGAGCAGTCATACTTAAAGCCACATCTGCTGGCTGTAGCTCCACAGCAGCACGCTCCTCCATTTCAACGTATGTAGGGTGTCTGGGGATGCACCCTATGGCTATTTGTCACGTGTTATGCATCATTGACTTGTTTCTTGGGAATCTGCGATAGAAAGGCTCATCTGTCCTTCTGAGCATCCAGAGGAAAGGTGGGAAAGACCAAGGAGGTCTCTGACCAACATTCAAGCGATGCCACCTGCACCCTCAGGTGCCAGCACAGGGAGCGAGTTTATGGCTTAAGCAAAAACAGGAGCCAAGCTCTCAGCCAGACCCTCAGCTGTCACTGGTTTAGAGCACATAGCGCCGACAAAACTGGCTCTGTATGACAAACAGGGAAAATACCAAATAAAAGCCTCACTTATGCCTGCCCTGAAAGCCTTCCTGAACAACACTGCTCTTGTAACCAAGGGGTAAAGGCTCACGCTTTGACTTCTGAAAGGGCTATACACGCTCCCAGCCTACAAAAAGACAGACGTAAAATGTTTTCAAAGCAATAAGATTCACTATCAAGGTTTCCTCAGAAATAAAAATATTCCAAACAGAAAGCAAATACTTAGCAAGCATTCAAAGAAATTCAGCTGCTTCTGCACAAAACAAAGGCAGCTTGGAGATGCGCAACTGGAGATGCTGATATACTAAGCGACTAAAGGCAATCCCAGCTCTACTGACCCAAGGGGCACACCTGAAGGAATGCCTTTGGCACGCAGGTCAGCACATCCCTCACGTCCAAGCCCTCCCTGCTTGCTGTGGGGATGTTTCTGCACAGGTAATGCAGACACAGAAGAACAAAGATGGTTCTGTTTGGCATGGCAGACACATAGATTGAAAACCTGAGTTCAAATCCAGGATTTTTATCTTTTCTGTTGAATTTACAAGCCTAGACAACCGTTCTCAGTTTTCAAAGCTAAGGATAAGGCTGTATCTTTGGTCCTTGAAAACATTCATGAGCTCCTGGCCTCAAATGTTATGTTTAAAAAAAAAAAAAAAAGAAGGGGGAAAAAAGAAATCAGAGATGCCTTTGCAGAAACCTGCAGGAAGCCAACAAAGCCAGATCTCCTGCATGCCCTTGCCCCCTGCTTTGCCCCCGTGGAAGGCGATCCACTGAACTCAATAGGACCAGATACATGCAGGCAGCAAGATTAGCAAAAGAAGGTTTAACTCCTGCCTGCAAAGATACACAACTGGTCAGGGACAGATTTGTGGGACGAGCAACCTGGCACCACAAAAACTGCAGACAGCTGCTGCTCTATTTGCACCCAAGGGCAGGGCTGAAAGGCAGTTTCTCCGCAGTGGTTTCTGTACTATAAAGAATTGCAGAGCTTCCACAGCTAAGGCTGTGACTGCTGCTTCGTATGGTTGTGCTATACCAAAATGCAATAGGCAATAAGGAAAACAACCGTCTTGGTGTGTAACTGTGTGCGTTGAGCACGCTGGCAGAGAATTAAATAGTAGTCTGGGCTGACAGACTTCAAGGCAGGAAAATGAACATTTCCAAGAGCATTTGGGGGGCTGGTGGGGAAGAAAAACATGCAGTCATCTGCCTTCTGTAGGTGCTTTTCAAATTATAGCTGGGCAGGTCAGCTCCTGGCAAGTGCTCACATAGGGGAGAAAGCCTGCAAGTTCTGCTTCTTTGCTTGAACTGCAGCATTTATGAGTAAAATCCCTTTTGAACCAAAACACATTTCTCATGCTCTTTAAGCATCAACGAGAAGGGAGCAAGTTCCACGCAGTTATGGAAAAAAATTAGTTTTGGGTTGTTTTGGGTTTTTGTTTTTTGGGTTTTTTTTTTTTTTCCTGAATTGCTTCATTTTCCATGGAGAGATGCCATCTTTACAAGCACATCGTTTTGAAGCTTGGGTCCTCTACTGTCAAACCACCAGTGATCCGCAGCTTGAGCTGAGGACAAGGGCGAGAGCTGTAACAAGCACTTGTCCTCTGGGGCTAGCCGACAAGAAGGGACCTGTCACACATTCACCAGAGGGCTCAGAGAAACTCCAAGATAAAAACATTCCCATATTCCAAATCCCACCAATTTGCAAATAAGCTCCTAAGCACTTACATAATCTTGTGCTAAAAAGTGTTGGCTGCTGCAGTCAGAAATGTGCACACAGGAAAGACTTTTAAGTAGCACTGCAAAGTAAATGGAAATTGCTACCAACTGCGCTAGAAAATTTTGCCAAATCAGAAAAGGTTACGGTAACTTGTGCTTCACATGAAGCATGCCTGTGCAACAGACCATGGAAGCCAAAGAAACACTTACTCTTAGGGGAAAGAAAAATTAACACTAATAAAAACTACAATTTCGAAGTTGGAGACCAATTTGAAAATGGCTTAGGTCAGAACAGGTAATTACCCAGTGATTATTTTTGGCTTTGAATACTGACCCTTTAAAGACACCAACATTGTTGGCATTAGAAACAGTATGAGAACCCTAGGCTCTGCCATGAAAACCAAGGGCTCTTGTGCTCAGCACCGCTCCCACCGCCACACACATTCGATGGCAGAAAGCGCTACACCTCATTACTACCGCTGAGTTCAGCAGAGCTTGTCAGTGCCCAGCACCATTGACTAAGGCCCAGGGTTTCGGGTGTGCCTACAAATAGAACTGGAAGATTAAGAGTACAAAACAAACAACAAATCTCCCTCCCTCCATAAACTCAGTTCCAGTTACCTGGCGTGTCGGATAATGGGAGAGGAATGAAAGGATCAGGCACAGTCAGAAGAGGAGGGCTAGTGTCCAAACTCAGAATGTCTTTCGTTTTTTCAGCTGGTAACCAGGAAGAGAAAAGCAGAGTGAAACAGAGAAGAGAGAAAAGCAGAAAGCATTGAGCAAAATCTCAGCACAGGCACAGCTCAATATTAGAGTCCAAGCTATGGCCTGACAAGAACAATACACACATGCACGCTCAGAACAAGTTTATGTTGCTAATAAAAAAAAAAAAAAGAAAAAACCACACCAGTTATTACCACATAGCTCTCCAACACAATTTAATCCACAGATCTCAAAACATTCCTTGAAAGGGAAGTACTATTATCTCGCTTTACAGCGGCACAAAAGGTGAAATGCCTTAACAAAGGACACACAGCAGGCCAGCCCCCACGTTGGGCCTCTTTGTCTGAAATAAGATACAGCATCTTGCATCAGACAGGCTTAGACAGGCTGATATCTCTGAGGAAAGAAAAAGAAAAGGGCTAAAAGTGCCCAGCCCAGTGTCAGCACCGAGAGAATTTCCAAGACGCCTTCCTATGCCAAGCCGCAGGACAGGAGAGTTAAGGGGCACATTTTAAAGAGAGCTGCTAAAAGAATTGAACATGCTACAGCATCCAGAAAGCCCAGAACATGCAGATGCTTCTCAGGCTTTGCAGAAGGTGCATTACAGCTGAATCTGGAGATGCTATTACTCAACATCACTCCACAAAGGCTGATGGAACACCATAAACTGTTCACAGGGCACTGAACAGCTGGACGAACTCAGGAAGCAACCCCCTAGAGCACTCTTGCGTCACGGGCTTCAACTCCTTAATTCTCAGGTAAGAGCCAACAATACTAAGCTCAGTTATAAGCTCCTCTAAATCTCTTTTTATAAATAGAAATAAGCATAAATGGATTTGTCACTTCTTGCCCCACAAAGGATTCTTCAATCTCTTCCCAGGACTCCACTCATCCCGGGTTAGCGCGCTTCAGCGAGGAAGCATCAAACAGTTGCATTTGTCACCGGTAACAATGGCTGCGTAAGACGGGGCAGAGGATTACTTGCATTTAGGACTCCTGGAAGCAGTCTTCCAATACTGTGCTTGGCAGGTCCTTGCTGCACGCAGTGAGAACTGATGCTGAAGAACTAGAAACCAGCAGCAGCACTCACCAAGTTTTTTCAGCATAGAAGGGGCTGCTCACAGCAAAGCCTTGGTACCAAGTACCGAAGGAGACACCAGACAAGGTCACACGTGCAGAGGCTTCTGCAGAAAAGCTCCTTAGACCAGCCAAGGACTCCTGGCCTCTGGACCCAGACAGCACAGCCAGCACAAAGCTTTATGCTTTCCTCTGAGGATTTTCCCTGCTCGCTCCTGTCTCTGCTATACTCCTCATTCTGCGGCAGAGACATTATTATCCCTGCTCCTCTCCTTCTTCATACAGCCTAACAACTGCAGGCAAGGAATATTCTCCAGCATGTCTGACCGATGGCTCCGAGTCCAATTCCCTTATTGCACGTTACGTATTTTACTGCTAATTATGAGCTGCATGGAACTTCAACATGCTAAGCAGCTTTCTTGTGAACTTACAAGGGTTTATTTAGTTTATTCCCTCACCAGAAGCCTCACCTCTGCCCACAGACGGTGCCTCCTGTCTCTACTACCCAACTGCGACAAGTACATGTGCCGTTCCTACCTTCCCTTCTTTACTGAAGCGCCAGCCCTATCCTACAGTCCTCAGTGCCAAGGCCCAGCTCAATTTATATCAGTTTTACCTTCCTTTTAACAAGGCTATGACAAAGAGTTGCCATTTTTCTGCGGTGCAGTCCAGGGCATTGCCCTGTAGGACGTATTCACGAACTCACCTGATCCAGCAGTGAAGGAAGAGCCACCAAATGCGTCTGCCTGGGCTGCAGATGAAGCTGGCTGGAAACCTGGAATCAGGTTCTCCGTGGAACTGCCCATCTTTTCTGGAGCTTTCCCTGAAATGCCAGATGCAGATTTAGGGGAAAAACTTCTTACTGCTCACTTACCTAGATTTTTAGGACACTATTTCAGTATGTGACTTAAGCCCCTTCCTGCAAATCATAACTTGCAGATGAAGCAGAGTTTAAACTGTAGCTTCTACAGCCAACTGACCAAAGCCACTTTAAAAGCAGTTAGCACCTCTCCTTTTGAGAATCACGCTCATTTAATTGCAATTGCTCAGCAAAGAGGACAGGGACAGAGAAGGGAGATTGGAAGGACTTAGCTCTTACAGGCACAGAGGATCATGATAATCCAGGAGCACCCCAGCAGCATCTGACCGAAAATATCATCATTCCATGCCATCTCCCATTTTGAGAGCAGGCTGGTATTAAACCATCTCCATAAACCTACCGTCACCTAGCTTTGCAAAGTCCTTGTTGAGCAGCTCCTCAGCTGTGAGTTTGGAGAAGTTATCATCATCAAATGGATTCCACGTAGAGACATCGGGCGGGTTATAGACATTCTGCTGTGAGGTCCTTGGGGAACCCGAGGGTGTGGTGGAAGCAGATCTGGATGTGATCATCCCAACCAAACAACAGTCATTAATAACCCATCTGAAATCCTCTGGCCAGCGCTATGAGCTGGTCCAAGCTACTGCATTATAATTACTTCCTACTTAAAACACTCAGCACAAGTTATTGTATTTGCATGCCCAGAAAGCTGGGATCAGTTAGCCTTATCTACTCCTAATCTAACCAGAGCATCCTGGTGTCAGGGATTAGAACAAGCATCCCATTTGAAACAATCTTCTGGAATGCTCCTGTTGAGGCTTCCTGCCTGTAGACACCTCAGCAGTGAGCTAGCAAGTTCTCCTGGGGAAACATAGATGCTAAACAGCAAGCGTGGAGCACGCACCAAGGCAGCTGGTGGAACAGCTGAAATGACACCAGCTTTTGTAACCCAGAGGAAGGCCCTGTTTGCTTAGCTTTTGGGGAGCACAGCAGCACTCAGCAGGACTTCTGCCCTTGGGGAATTTTTTTTCAGCAAATTCCTGCCAAGCCCTAAACTGTGGTCTTGGGAAAGCAAAGACTCATTTAGACCACAGAGTTTGCCGCCTACCTTCATCCCAGAGTTTTGCCTAGGAAATCTCTGAAGAGCCTCACCTACCCCCTCCCTCTACACCCTTTGACACCAAGTGAGCAGCCACCTACTTGGACTTGTTGAGACTGGCTTCAGCAGCAGCTGCCTGCAGGAGCTGGGTAGACTTGCTGGCTGGAACGCCAAAAACCGCACTGTGGGTCACGTCGCTCAGAATCCTCCTGTGTCCTGCACGCTGCGTCTTGGGGGAGGACGGAGGGGTGAGAGAGCCCAGCTTCTGCCCTTGCACTGCTGTGGGGGGTGTGGTCTGAGGTTTTTGCTGTTGCCTCATTTGTGCCTGCATCTAGGAGATAAAGTAAAATGGTCTGTCCTTGTTCATGAACAACAGCCATGATGAAAAAACAGCTATATGCTGGAGGATCTGACCTTTAGGTCATGGATTGGGGAGAGTCTGGAGGGGAAAAAACAAACAGGGGTGAAATTTGCTGATCTACAGTGTTTGAGGATTAGTAAAAATGCACAAGCAGAGATTTTCTCCCCTTTCTATGGTGCAGCTCTGAAGGCAAAGCCTCTATTAGTGCTTGTTATTAAAGGCTAGCTGCTCTCAGAAACTTGCTCACGGGTAAAGAGGATGAGACCCAGGGCACATGTTAAAACAGAAATCAGACCACAGTGTGCGGGAGTCTTGTCATATGGACACACGGAATGGGGCAAGGTGAAGAGCAGCACTTCTTCCAGCAGATAATGTGTGGTTGGGGTCAAATCCCTAAAAGGGTACAGGTCTTCTGCAGAAATCTTGTGCAAGAAGCTTTCTTAGCTTTCTCTTAGGCACAAAAAAAAAAAAAGAAAAAAAGAAAAAAAAAAGCAAGGACCACAGGAGCAACATTTGGCATTAGAATCTGGAGGAGAAAAAACAGGCATGTTTGTTCTAGGTGTAAGCCAAGATAGCCCAGCTACCAACCCTTTGGAAACTTCAAGGGGTTTCCTCAAACTGATCTTTTTTTTCCAATACCTCAGTCTCGTGTTAAACTCACAAACCCATAAATACTCGAAATACTGTTTTGTAGTGTTAAACAGCAGCAACACTTCCAATTATGTGATTTTTTCAAAATCTGTCTGAGAGATATCATGGTTGGAGTTAAAGCAGGAAAACCAGGATGCAGAGAGCAGAAAGCTGTGCATGTCACCTCCACTGCCCGGGCACCAGCTCCCTGCTCCCCACCCCGTATCATCCCAGGCCATTTTCAACCCAGGAAGACAGACGAAAGACTCAGAAAGACCTAAAGGGACAATGAGAAAAGAGTTACATCCCCAGCGTGGTGCTTAACTACAGTGGGGCAGGGCAAGCAAGTGGTTAGCTGCCTTGCTTTTCATCTGGCATTTTCAGGCAGGCTAATTCACTGCAGCTGAGAAGCAAGCTGACCTGACTGCTTCTGATGCACCCACCTTACATCTCGCTATATAGGTCACTGCAGAACAGTACATTTGGTGCTGAGAAATAAAAGGACAGTGCCAAAATCTCCACAGAAATGAATGCAGAGCTTATTAAGCTGAAGTCTTGCAACATGAAAAGGTTTTGATGGGTCCTGGCTTGGTATCTTCTGCTCAGAGATCCTGTTCTTCAGAGACCATGCCTCACTACCGTTTTTTAAGTGAGCCGACCACTGCTTTTCCCCTCCTGACTGCTGCAGGAGTGGAAAAGTGTCCAGGTGTGTCCATTCTGATCAGCCTTCCAGGGGGGGGGGATAAGGCTAATTTTCAATCGAGCTGATTTAATAAAATTAAGACTGGCTTTGTACTAGTGAATCACAGCAAAGCTCTTTAGAGATGTGCTTCAATACTACGTTTCAGGCATTTCCCCTGAACTGGGAGAACAGGGTAATAATGGGCCTCATCCAGAACCTGTCTGCATGTACTGAAAATCTCCCACCAATTTCAATAAACTGCCTTGCCCCAGGTCATTCAGCAAAACAATAACAAGACCAGGAACACAACAGCTCCAGGCTTGTCGTTACCCCAACAACCAGCTTAGTGCTGAAAATTAATATAAAAGCAAAGGGGGTGAATATGACAGAGCCTTGAGACACATCAGAGAGTAAAACAACAATGCTTCCCCAGCATTGCTCAGGTCACTGGCTTATGAAGTTTATTAGTCAAATTAATTCCTGATGTCACTTCAAAGGAAGCACGCTCAAGAGATGAATTAGGTCCTGAATGACCTAATGGCAACTCCTGAACAAGCAAGCACAAACTGACCCTTAGTTTGGACTCCAATACTGTGTACCTGAAGTGGTTTTTATCAGATACCATTTGCTTTGCACGCTTGCAACCTGCTACAGCAAAATAGCGGGCAGCTTCCTCTTGCCTGGTGCCTGCGCATGCTTTCTTTCCAACATGCAACTAGAGTTAGGGACATCCCTTTGAGCTCCCAGAAACAAGCAAGCATGGCTAGGATTGTGCAGGAAGGCAAGCAAAAGGCACAGCTTCCTCCCATATGTACTGCAGAGACACTTTGGCAACAGGGATCCTGCCCTCTGGCACAGCTCCCCTGCCTTTAACACCACGGACAGCTGGCTATTTCCCTGTTGCAGACAGCCATATTTTCCATTAAGTAAAGAGCATTTATTTTGGATGCATGTTCAGATGATTAAAGTGGATTATTTATTTCTTTATTTTTAGATACAGTGCTTTGAAAAGTCTCCTTTCCATAGTATTCATTTAAGAAAAAAGTTATTCCAATGCCAGAAACAACCAGGAAGGCTGCCTTCACCTTCCTCTGCATCAGAGACCTGAATACAAGATGGAAGTTTTCCAAACAAGCAGCAACATAAAGTAGTTCTGTTGCCTGGTGCCCATCCTGACGCGTTAAGTACAAATAATTTTTAAAAGCATTTATCACATGTCTTCTAAGGCAACGTGACAGGGGAAGGATAGAGAGAAGGTGCATTAAGCAGCTACTTATACCTTCTCAGCTCCTTTCTACTCATCTTTCTATGGACCCAGAGCACAACTCCAGAGTCCAGCATCCCACTGGAAAGAGCAGTCCAAACAACTGCATGCGTCTTTGAGGCAGCAGGGTTAGTGCTGACCTCTGCGACTCAGTAATAACGAACGCACTAGGGGCCAGCAGGCCCTAGAGCCCCGATACCTGGGCTCTGCAGGTCTGAAAAGCCAGCCGCCCTGCCGGGGCGTTCCTGGCATACAGGACCTGGCCAGAGAGCACTTGCCAGCACTCCAAATCCCGCTGCCCTGCTCCTTCCCACACGGCTCTTACCACTTGCTCCTGCGGCGGCGCCGGCTGAGCTGCGCTTTGCTGGGCCTGGGGCTGCGGCGGTGCTGGGGCTTGTGGCTTTTGCTGAACTGCTGCTACTGCTGTCTTCTGCTGCATTGCTGCCTGCTGGGCCATCATCTGCTGCTGCTGTTGCTGCTGCTGGTAATAGTTCTGCATCAGCTGCTGCTGTGCTGGCGCTCCTTGCTGCATCACCGGGAACTGGGAAACAACCAGTTGTTGAGCACTTGTTGCGCGGCTGGGAACTGGGGTACCACCACCAGAACTTGGGGCCTGCCACGGGAACGGTTACAGGCGCTGCAAGTGGCCAAGCAGTAACAGGCTGCGATGGCTTGGAGACCATCTGAAAGGAGCGATGGAAAGCAGCCTTCTGGTCTAACGTTAGATCCTTCCTGTGTTACGCCTGCCCGTACGGGGCTCCGGCAGCACAGGCTGTCCCGTGGTCCCAAGCCCCCTTCTCCATTTTTATCAATTCTAAACCTTTCCCCAGCATAAGAAGATTCACTGACCCTTTGCTTCCACTTTTAAATATGCTTTAGCAGAGATTTGTGCTGCTATAAACACCTCAGTTAAGCATGCACATCTGTCATCTAGACACGTCCCATCTAACGCATCATGTGTTCACAGGCCTCCTGATCACTGCAGTCTACCACAGAAACAGACCTGAATCTTACTGTTAAAGAGGCATGCCGGGTTTCTTGTACCATAAAGATAGCAGAAGAGAAATTGTACCCCTCTGCTCATCAGTTGAGCATTGACCGCAAGACCCTGAAGCACTTGGAGCTGTAAAAATCTTAACCAGCACTGTTTATGTTTGTACGTGACAAAACTATCTCAAGGCCTTCAACACTGACAGTTAAAAATGCCAGCCTTGCATAGCAAAAAAATCTTGCTAGAGAACTGGAAACACATTGGAAAATGCCTAAAACCTGCACCTATCCCCCCAAAACACAGGGGACTTGCCATAAATGCAAAGATACAGCCTTGCAGGCCTCTAGCACAGGAAGCGTGCAGCAAACACAGCCATGCACACCTACCTGCTGAGCTTGCATCATCTGCTGCTGCTGGTAATAGGCAGCCTGTTGCTGCTGCTGCTGCTGCAGAAGCTGCTGCTTCAAGAAAAGCTGCTGTTGATGCTGAGGTGTGGCTTGTGGCTGAGTAGAAGGGACCTGGGGCTGTGCCTGCGAGGCCTGCTGCGGAGCCGGTGCCTGCTTGGCTTGTGGCTGTGCCGGAGTCTGCTGAGGTGCTGCTTTTTGCTGGGGGACACTTGCAGGGAGCGAAGGCTGACCACTGCCCAGGGCAGCAGGTCCTGCAACTGGTAGGGAAAAAAAAAAGAAAAAAAGAAAACCCAAAAAAACCCAATCACAGATCCGTTAGACCAACACGCACCACAGCCCTGCGGTACACAGTGCCCGGCAGGAAGGCACCGCACAGAGAACATTGTTTCACCTTGGGGCTGAATGGCTGCTTGAGCCGTGGGTCTCTTCCTAGGTGTCAGGGCTGGCTGAATGGGTAGAATGCCAGGGTTGGGTTGTGTCTGTCCTGCTTTAGGTCTCTGGCGGGGTGCTATGGAAGTTTCTGTTGTAGGGATGGGATCTGTCAGCCTACAAAACAAGGTGAGGAATAAATGGAAGAGCAGTAAGAGCACAGTCTTTGTTAGCCTGATAGTTGGTGTATGCAACACACAGTATGGGCTTAAAAACTCATCCATACTTTAGCAGTATGTGACTGATAAAGGCAAAGTACTTGTGGGCATCCAGACACAACACCAACTCTTTCCAGAAAACTGCAAGCACAGTAGAGCTTAACGGATGCATTCACAACACTACCATTTTGACTTCTTTGCCAATGGTGGCATTTTCTCCTGTTGTGGACAGCTGGAACTTGTCAAAATCACTCAACTCATTCAAATATTTGCTACAACATATTGTTTAAATCCACTTAGAGTTCTGGATGAGCAGATGAGGGACATAAATTAGCTTAAGAGCAGCTGGCACCTTTGGGCAGAGTTGTCTAAATTGCCATCTTTAGAAATACCTTAACTTTAGTACATCTACCCCAGAATCAGGTCATTGGACCTCTTTGATCCCTGCTCAGTATTTACTGAGCTCCAAAAATGCATAGCAACAGAGCCAAGAAGCCAGGCACCACCCTGCCCCTCTGTGGTATCCACATTTGCTTGTTAGATATCAAGTTGTTCCACTAATGTTGAGGGTAACCACACTCAATTATAAATACAAACAAAGCAGACTCCTGGGCCTGACAGGCAGGAGGAGAGATGCCCTATTTCAGAGTCTGAAGACAACTGCTGGTTTTGGAGTGCCTACTGCTGTACTGCTCACTTTGCAGTAAAATAAGGTACAAGTTTTGTCCAACAGAATTTACAAGTCTCCGTTATAGTACCATAAGCAGAGCAAGCAGCAGCAGGAGAGGAGAAAACCACAGCAGTACAGTGGTTTCCCCACTAATTGGGCTCTTCAGACGGAGACTGCCTGGGCATTCATGTGTCCCCCCAGAAGAAATTACAGGGCTCTTGCCGAAATCCTTCAATTTCATACAGTAATTACTGGGTCGGGTTATCATCTGCCGAGGGTGAAACTCAGAGCAATAGTCCCCAGTGCAGTTTCTCAGCAGACTCACATTCTTTGGGCCAATTCCAGGCCCGCTGCAGGCCAGCTGCAGTCTTTCTCCTGACTTTGCTCTCAGGTACTCTGGGTACTGCCTCCGGATGGATGACGCAGTAGATTCATCTAAGCGCGTGAACTTCAAGCGCTGCTGTCAAGCAATGTCTTCAGTAGAAAAAGCCTAGCTGTTGAGTCACACCGAGTATCGCCCAAGCCCCACCCCGCCATGCAGAAAAATTTCCCCTAATATCTGCATTTTCTGCCTTTCAGATCAATGGCTATTTATGTTGTTGAAGCAGAAGCCTCAGGACTGCAGTGTTTGTCTCCACGTGTAAACGTAAGCCCACAAGGAAGCAGCTAAATATACCAAGCATCTTTCCTAATAAACAGCAGAAAGACAACAGAGAATAAAAAGAGAGAGGGCTGAGCATAATGCAGATGTGGTTACCTGGCCTTTGGTTGACTCTTCTTTGCAGCAGCTTCACTTGCTTTAACCGGGTCTGGGAGTTTAGCGGGGATTGGAGAGTTCTGCAGATCCCAAAACCACCGAATTTTGTATTTTGAGGGCAGAAAACAGAGTCAGAAATAATTTGCAAAAACATCCCAATGAAATTGGGGGATATCCAAAGCAATTATTCCTCATGCTGGGCACAGGACAAACTGCTCAATATTAACGTCATGAGGAGACAGTAGCTTGGGAGAGTCTTTACAAGGGAAAAATACAGTTCAGCTTTTTGACCATTTACTACATGCGGAATCTGAACGCAAAGCTTCATAGCACAACCTGAGTATTTTTAAAAGACAACCTGCGGACAATAGCAGCAATACTTATTAATACTGCTATTAAAAAATACAGGCATAATAGTACCAAAACCATGTCTTATTCATAAAGACCATAAATAACCACCTGAACATGGTGGTGGTGGGGAAATAGGTTTCTTCTTACCTGGAAACAACAAAATAAAATGTCACATCACAGATGTCCATAACACCGTAAGAAAATACTCGTCAACTCTATTTTTCAACTGAAGTCTATAAAGATACACAACCATCTGCCCCTTCTTAGTGTAAGGTCTGATGTAGTTCAAATACAAGTTGGCTAGTCCCAGCCAGACGGCAGACACAAAACTGCTATGTTTAAATTACACATGCTACGATGAATGTGCCTGGAAATCAAACTGGTTTCACAAGCATGGCCTAATTTTCCACGTTCACATGCACAAGATCTCTTGGTTGGCCTCACACTGGTAACTGAGCAAGGAAGTAAATCAGGGACAAAAATAAACAACATATGAAACAAAAGCCTGATTCCTGCCCCCAAACAGCACTAATTACAAACAAAACAAAACCCTCCTAATTCCAGAACTAGGGAACAACCAACAGAATACAGCAGAATGCTCAATATTTAGCAACAGCCACCCCCAGTCTCCTCCCACAAAGCCCTGCTCACCTGGACGTTCTGGACTGGGCATTCCTTCTTTGCCAGTTTGAATGCAAAGTAGGAGACCTGATAAATATCAGGTCTCTTATCAGGGTCTGGCTCAAGCATATACCCTTTAAAAGACAGAGATGCCAATATCAGAGCAACAGAACAGACAGATTCACGTGAGCCATTTGTGCCAGAGCTACGTTTGCTATAACCAGATGCTCTAACAGGGTGCCCTGCCTCCTTCAACGCATCCAGTCGGCGGTCCGCGGGGCTGAGCCGGTCAGCAGGGTCAGAGAGAAAGGGGCAAGAGTCAGGATGGGCTAGGAGATATCTTCCAACACAGCTATGAACAGTTTGTAGCTGCTATCGAAGGCTCTAGGGCAAGGAGCGGAAATGCAGCCTGCCAGGTCAGGGAATAGCATTACTTTTGACTTCGGCATCTCCAAGTGAACCCACAGTAAAAGAGTTTGATCCAACCCCGGTGTGTCAGTGAGGCAGGAAGACAGGCCAGCCACATATACCACCGCCTTTGCATAAGCAAAGAAAATACCAGGCTGCTCTGCAAACACATCCAACTCTGTGTTAGTCAAGATTGTGGCTAGGGAAAAAAGAAGAAAAAAAAATTCAAATGCTCTGCTGAAAACAAGAGAGCTGCCCCAGCTTTGCCAAGAGTAGTGCATTGTACCCTTAATTACACATTCACTCTAGTCAGTGGGTTATTTATAAATCATTTCACTTCTGTTGCTCAATTCACAGAAGATGAATTCTTATCACTAGTCTAAGTCACTGTGGTTCTTTTCAGTTCCTTATCCAAATAGATTTATTACTGGAGAAATACGTTTCTGCATAAATAGGCTTATTGTGCAAGTTTCTGTAGGACTCTCAAACCAAATGGTTGTCTGTTTTCCTGCCTTTCCACAGGGTTCACTACAGCCTAGCCAAATAGAAATATCTTTGTCATAATTTCTTTCAAAGAGTGATCTCCTAAGCTACTAAAAGATCACTTTATCCACCCCCGTGTACGAGCGAGTCTCTTAAAAGAAGAGCAACACCAACTGCTTTACTGTGGGAGCAGGGAATATAAGAACAAAACACCTCGGCAATTTTTTTAGTTCTGTGGAAGTAGATCACGCCACTGGCGGAGACACTCACGGATGAGGCAGTGCATGTCTTGCGAGTGCCGAGAATTATCTGGAATGGTGAAATTGCCATCACAGATCGCCACCTGACTCTCCCCAAATGGCAAGGTGAAGTAACACAGCTTGTACAGCAAACAGCCAAGGGCCTAAAAGGAGAGAACAGAGCGAAGCATTTAACGAACGGAAGCAAAGCAGAGAATGGCACAGTTCAAATACCATTGCAGGTAACAGGGAAAGTGCTCTAGCTTGTTCTACTATGGGGTCCCGCATGACGTCAAGCCTACGTTTTAACATCCCTGTGATCGACTTGAAAACAAGCATAGCTGTTTGGGAAGATAAATACATGAAGAGCCCTCCCTCGCTAGGCTGAGGTACTGTAATCGGGGGGATCGTGTGAGTATTGTCACACACACCCCGCAGCTCCACATAGTGTAACCCTTCATGTCATTAAACAGGCAAAGCACGGAAGGAAAAAGCAAAGTAACAGCAAAAACAAATGGTAACTATCATCCTTAATGCATTTATTCCGACAAAGAAAAATCCAAACTGTTTCCAAGCTTAAGTTCAAACCACCTTTCAACCGCTATAAATATGTACCAGGGAGAGAGATACAGGTAAGGCTGCAGGCTGCTAGGTTATATCACCCTTCCATCTATTTCCGTGCTGCTTTTGACAGCAAGAAGCACCACCTATTTCAGAAGAAAATACAAGTTTTGCACAAAGGGCTAATTATGAAACACTCCCACCATCTCAGAGGGGAGAGGGGGAAAGATTTCCTAATCCTAAGCAACTCATCATCAGCTTGTATCTTTTGTCATAGGATTTCACAATTAAATTGCACTCTAGTTTAAAATAACCTCCATGAGATTTACGGAAAGGGAGGTTACAAGCAGGACAAGCACAGCACAGGCCTTGGTGTCGAGGCCCCACTGCACACACCACCACACGCTCGTTTGGCAGCGCTGAGCGGATCACTAGAACAGAATTCCTTCCGTGCCAGTACGACGAGAGCTGTTCGAGCCTTCGGGTCTCCGCCTTTCCACATTATCACAGGAAGGAGTGCAAATCCTAGGCTCTCCTCTGGCTGCCTTTGAGGCCCTGACTATCTTTTCACGCTGTTACAGCTGTGACCTTCCCTCTCCGGGTTTCTAACACCAAGACAAGTGACCCGGCACGGGTACAGGGCAGAGCAAGAGCCCCCCAGGAGCTGCTGCATTCCTGACTCTGAGCTGAACTCAGAGAGGACAGAGAACTCTTCCCAGCAGACGTCACGCCAGCAATTTTCCCTCTTGTATATGCAGATGCAGAGCTATTGAGGATACATTAAAACTCTTATACTGCTTCTGCCTTGCTACTTCCCAGCTCAGGGCTTCAGAAACCATACAAACGTGCTGAATTAGCGTTTTAAAAAGCATCCCATTTGCTGAATTGCCACTACTCTACAAACAGCACAGACTTTTTTCATCTCCATCCCAACTAAAGGGAAGCCTTCCATTCTTTATCAGGCTAGCCAGTAACCACAGTTGCATTTTGTTCTCAACATGAAAAGCATGGCAAGATTGCACTGATCATTAGAAAGAGCAGTGCAAAAGCTTGGTCTTTGGCCAGATTTGACAACTCGGACCTGTGTTACACTGTCCAGGATAAGCATACCTGGGGGAAGGTCTATTTTCTCAGTTTTCTACTAAATTCTGACCAGTAACTTTTATTTCCCATGCTTGCAATCCAACCCAGCCACATGAAGTCATAGTACTCTGAATTTTCTGGTTTAACTCTTAAGATCCGAGATCAGGTTTGCACTGTTCAACTCTGGAATTTCATACATCTCTAAATTAAAACCACATGGGAGGTGGCATGCAAAGGAGCATGCATGTTTTATCCACAAGGCACCCTGCTCAGCAGTAACTCAGAAACATCAAGCAGAGGAACTCTCTATTCAGAAACTGTCCAGTCTCTTATGGAAACTAGGTTAGCCCCAGCCAGAAAGTTAACCTGTCATTATGGTACTGAAAGCGAGCGGCAGACTGGTTGTATGACGTTAAGTGGTTTTTATACATACCCATATGTCTGCTTTTGTAGTAATAAGTTTGCCACTGTACAGGTTGACCATTTCTGGTGCTCTATAGGATAACGTAGTGTACCTGTAGCAGAAAGATCTATCAGTGAGTTCAAAATGGATATCACAAGCATTTTCACAATGCCACATTTCCAAATAATTCAAAATTCACTCTTTCCCTATTCATTTCAGGGAAAGGGATACTAAAGACAACAATGTATTAGAAAAAAAATCTTTTAACAGCAGCATCTGCACATACCACTAACAATAAAATACTAACCACTGCAAACTGCCCTGTGAAACCAAAGCAGTAACCAAGATCCTTTCTAAAGTAATTTACTCACAAAACTGTACAGTCATTTTAAGAACTAGGACAGAAATATTCAAGGATTCAGAGTATTAACAAGGTCAGTAGTCAAACGTCCTCTGCAATGTCCTCACTGCTGGGGCTTTGGCCAACTGCATTACAAGGACTGTAACTGGATACATAGCTCCTAATAAATAGACTTCCATAGCCGGACTCCTGCTCAGAGTCACTGTAAACAAGGGAAAGGTTATTTCATATCTCAAGCTATAGCTGGAATCTGCCTCATTTTAACAAATCACTACAAACAGAAAAGCTAGAAATTGCATCACAGTTTAAGAGATTCTTATAAGATTTCCTATCACTAGGTCTATAACATCTGCTGTGGCACCTTGCATGCTATTTACCCTGATCACAAGAAAGCACTGCTAAAGGCAAAGTTTTTGTAGACTTGTTAATAAGTGTACAAACAGGGCATTCCAAAGGGACTGCAAGACCAGACTAGAAGTGCTCTGAAACTTCAAACAAGTCTAGGAAATCCATGCAGGTGTAATTGAATCTTAACAGACAGGAGGCGTTTGCACACATTTCTAACATGCTGTTTTCTAGCCAGAATATTGTATTAACAGAACTGCGGCAGTGATGTTGTTCAAACTAAAGCAAGACCAAGGACCTGGAGCCTGCTCCCTTCCTGATCTAGGTCCTACTGAACTGCCAGCTACGTTCCCTTTTTAAAAGCATCGAGGTGCACCTAGTCGCTACCACTGTAGCTCGTCGTGCATGGGGCAAGAGAAGGAGCCAGATTAAACACCTCAAGGTCCTTACATTTTTCTATGAAGAGCTGAGGAGTTAGGCCATGCATTCCCTTAGTCACTGCAAGGATTTATGATGAGTGGCTCACGGAGGACAGGGATTTTGTCGTCTGCTGTACCGTAGTTCAAAGAAGCCAAGACAGATGAGGGACAGAGACAGACTGACCCCATACATAACGGAACATGTCGCTAGCTCGTCAAGGTGGGCAACTTCTCTGCATTAGTATGCTCAGTCTTTCAGGTCCAAAGCAATTACATCAAGCTCAATTTATTGTTTCACCTTCCCCCAGGCGCTTATTTACCTGCAGCAGACACTTCTATGCAGCAGCATCCAATCTGCTGCAACAGGCCTGCGTAAAATTTAGAAAAGATTACCCTTCAAATACAAACTATGTCTGAGTTGAAAAGTCACACTTACTTTTTGATCTCCTCCTCCACCGCATTCACTCCTTCTGTTTGAGGGTTCTGGAATTTGTTAGTAGCACTTCCAAAGTCACACAGGACATAGTGGCCACGATCATGCAGCAGGATGTTTTCAACCTACAAGCATCACAGACAAATACAGAATCGCTCAGACAAAAAAGCCTTCGTTTTCTTTAGATGAGACAGGGGTTTTAGTGCCTGAAGACATATCAGACACGTCTGACATAAAAGCATAACATGACAGCAAGGAAAATATGCATCGCATCTCTGTCACATCTCCTAAAATAGAAGTCAAATCATGGAAGCATAGTCGTAACACTGCCTGCCTTCCATCCTGCTACTTCTCCTTCCTCCTTCTGGAAGCACATCACCTTGCCTCTACTAAGACTACTATGTGCTACAAGACAAGAACTGCGTCCTGGTGTCTTCAGTGCTCATCTTCCCCGAGCTACTGTGACCCACAGTCTGGCATCTGACTTTGGGACAGCTAATGCAAGCTGTCCACAGCTTTACAAAGGCCTATACCTCCTCGTTGTCTAGCGGGGCAGAGGAGGCAAATGGATGACAGCACACACACTTCTATGCATTACGAAATTATAATACACCTCCTGTTCTTTGCCTGCATTTCACCTGTCACTTTGGGTCTCATTCAAAACAAACCTCGGCTTATGCTCACACTTTAGTTGCTTGTTATCAGAATGTGTTGGGTACCCCATACTCCCTAAACAGTGGCTGTATCAGCAGGGGTTCCTCCAGGCTGCTAGGATGACGACCCCTTTCTTTCAAATATTATTTGGTAGCTTGAATCAGACAACTGAAACAATGCTGAAACAAACACCTGGGAGAGATGAAAAAAAAAAATAAAATAAAATCAGCAGTCACTGCCTTTCCCCTAAATACTCACACTTAATCACGCATTAACAAAAAAATAGATTGCATCCACCTAAGAAAGCCGTCTAAATGTCACGACACTGACATAAGATGTAGAAGAACCTGGGTTCAGTTCTTTGCTTTGGCAGAGCATCCCTGTATTCCAGCTCCTCATCTGTACAGTGGCATTAACAGCGTGTTCTCTCAAAGGAATGCACACAATTTTTAATGTATTTATCTTCAATGTCAAATGCTCAGATACAACAATGAGATAAAACATACTGCTCATATTAAAAAAAAAAATCACCACGTAAGTGTTCGCTGACAAAACCTTTTGGAAGTAGACCTCCCCATCAAGGATGATCTTTACAAGAAGGAAAGAAAAAGAAGGAGTCAGCATTTTAAGCATCAGAAAATGCAGCCAAATTAGAGCAGCTGAGGAGGGAAACACTGGCTTGAAACCAAGGGTTAAACAACACCCCTTCCCCCCTCTGCTATCCATCTGCTTTGAATAAAGCATTGCACACAGATGTTCTCCCTAGCAGATCAACACTGACAGCCTTATTCCCTATTCCCTGCAAATACTCAAACATTTCCAGAAGAGTCCTTCCACTTCATCTGGCTGAGAAGTCTGAGGTGACTTCTCACTGAAACCTCCTGCAAGTTTTACGAAATGTCAGCACTGGACTATCCAGCAGCCAGGCCTGTTCAGGAACTTCCAGAACAAGGGGAGGCGGGGGAACCCACACCCCCAGAAAAACCAAAGAGCAAAACAAAGTACCTGAATTACCACTACTGACTGCCAGGCCAGAGGACACTGTCTTTTAAAAAGAGTACAGAGGTACCTTCTTCCAGTCAAACACTCAGAAAGCTGCAATCCAGTTTTCAGCACTGCTGAGCACTTACAAACTCCAGCTGCAGCCTTTGACATGCCCAACACTTACAAAGTCAGATTCAGACCCCAAACAAAAATCTTTAAGGGAAACTATGAATTGACTTAAGTTTTGTTAGTTACAGAATGTAGCTAGCTTCTGTCTCTGCTCTCCGAAACAAACATCTTTCTTTGCTAAAACCAGAAGTCAAGTCGTGAAAACACTGCATGGACACAGACTGGCAAGTGATAAGGAATAAGGCTTTCTTTAACTAGCAAAATCAACACACGTTACCTCTCAGGAGAGCAATGGCTTCCAAGGCTGGCATTTCTAAGTTCAGGTAGTGATCTGGGAGGGATGCACGACCAAGGTACACTTTCTGACTGCTTTCCAGTGCCTTCAGGTCTCTTTAGAGATGTTTCAACTTCCCTTCCTCCCTGGCACCATTCACTATTTACTTCTGAAAGCTTGTTTAGTGTTTCAGAGCAAAGAAATGAACGCAATGCAATGTCTAAGAGCACTAGCTGATTTTGGCACAGGCATATCCTTAATGTGGTCGATACAAGGGTTTATCATTAGAGGACTGAACAATTTTACGTATCACACACTGAACACAGATCTGTCCAAACGAATTCCAGGCAAAGGCTTGTTGGTGGCATCAGGGCAAGACTTGGCATTACAAAGAAGGGTGATGGAAGAAGGCACAGAGATAACAGCATCACAGCGTGGCTGTTTTATCACACCACAGGGAAGTGCAACACTGGGAGGACTCCTGCTAAAATGAAAGCAGGAGAAACTAAATCCTTAACATGAGAGCACAACCTTCTGGTTATTTCAGAAAGTAGGGACAGGAAAGCAGAAAGACGTTTTGATCAACAGCATCCTCTGGGTTGACTAACGTAGTATTTTGCTGTATCCTGCTGTGTGTCTACTACAAGAAAATTCAGCCACTCATCTGCCAGCCAGTCATCTACTCCTGGAACCAGATGGGTTCAGACTACCAGAAGCATCACAGGTAGAAGTGGGAGACCTCTCACTGCAGAAAGCTCCGAGCTGTAGAAATCAAAGTTGGCTCTAAGATGGTGCTTTGAACAACACGTGTTATAGGATGTGAGACTGGAAAGACAAGGTTAAACATAAAACAAGTTATGCTAACAACTGCCACTAGGTATAGGGTAGTTGTGTAAATTGTTATCATCAGCCCTCCTTCCACCTCACTAAACCCTACTCCTCCAGGATCTGACAGTTATAGTTTCTCCGCGCAGATTCCAATTTAGAAACGGAGACTTCACAGCCAGCGTAACATAACAGATAGCCATAAGAAGGTTTGGCCATTTGTTCTTGGCTGTTCAACAGCCTAACCTAAAGATATAGGAAATGTTCTTACTCCAGAGAGAGGAGAACAAAAGTAAAATTTTTAGGGAATGCCCTGCAGCAGCAATGGCCTATGAACCCTGAGGGTGAGGAAAATATCTGCAAGAACAAGCACAGGTAACCACACAAGGCAAGCCCCCCATCAGTAGGCTTACACTGCCTCTACAAGGGTCCTAACTAGGGCAGAGGCAGCACCTGAGGGCCTTCCTGATTTTTAGGAAAAAACAACATCAATACATGCCTGGGTTTGTGACAACCAAAGCCAGTGAAACTAAACATCACACCTCGTACAGCACATCGTGCGGCTGTAAGCGCACAGGGACAGACTGACACAGCAGCTGAGAGTCAACCATCGCATCAGGAAGGAAAACCTCAACAAACACACAGGGATGCCATACTATCTTTTTCGTGGCCTTTATTTGCAGTGAGATGACCACTTTTGCCTACAGGCACGCTGCTTAAAGGTGCTGCTGTCCCCAGCTGTTGGTCACTTCCCATGAGCTGGAGATTGTGCCAAGAGGAGGTTGTTCTGCTTCAGGCAAAGCCTGTTGGGTTAACTCAAAGTCACAGCCACAGGCTGCTGAAACTAATCCAGCTGTGCTTGTATGAAAGGGCTTAAAGACTATTCACACGATCCCTTCTGCTGGCAGAGCTCTCTGGGCACGAACCTCCAGTGTTAGAGCAACATCAAAGAGCTGGAAGGCAAAAAAAGCCTCCAATCTCCATGCAGCTGCCTGCAAAGTCAACATCTGCCCACTCTTCAACAGGGTTATGTTAACCCCAACAAAACACCTACCCAGTGGATGCCTTTCCTTACACTCAGAACTTGTACAAAACTTCTGGCCCTTAACCTCTCTTGGAACTGCAGCTTCCCCTTGACATTATTAAATTTGAACTCAAAATCAAAACATACCTAAATCACTCATTCTCTGTTAGTACTTAGATTCCCAACTGTGACTGGAGCTCCAGAGGTCATCGCAACAGAAATAATACAATATTCAACTGGGAAACATGTCTCAAAGCAGAGAAGAGCCAAGTCTCTGACCCTGGGCACAGCTTACCAACCAAGAGCCAGGCCTTGCAAAAACTTTACCGGTCTAAGCACACAGTAGTGGGCTGGACATCAGACCGTAACAGTCCATTTCAACTGCAACTCAGTGTAGAAAGAAACGCTCAAGATCAGCTCACTAATCCATCACAGATGTCCCACAATTTATTCACATGCCACACAATGAGTTTGTTCTTTATTAAAAAACCCCAGGGATTCGCCAAAAAGGTAACAGCAGGGGTTAATATCAACTGTAGAGGTTCCTGTTCCTAAGCCTCATCCTCTCACTCCAGTCTTCCTTGCCTATACAAACGCCTGCAAGATGTGCACAGACATTAACAGCTTGAAATCCAGGCCTCATATTTATAAGACTCCACCCGTTTCACTCCAGAAAAAACAGATGTCAGACTAGTTTCATATATTCAAACTGACAGAGCAGTGGGGTCACAGTCATTTGGAACACACTCAAGCATACCAAACCCTAAGGATTTTTCCCCCTGCGCTACCTGGCTCTTGTTGGCACACGTGGCATCTTTTGCTCCTACGAAAGAGTGGCTAGCAGCACAAAACAAACATCTGTTGAGGGCTCTGGAAACAGAGCCTGACCCACAAAGCACATCTGAATTTCAAATGTACACAGGAGCCTCCTTCTTGGCTGAATAATATATTCAGCCATTTTACAAGCTAGTTGAGAGGAAAGGGAACGTCTTTTTGATTGTTTGTTTGATTATAGGCACGGGATTTTTCAAAAGCTCTCCCCACTGGCCTAGCTCTGTTCCCAGCTAAGCACACAGAGTTTTACAATGCACTTTCATGGTCAACAGAGAGTTAGAGGCCAGTTTCAAAAGCTTCTAATGACTCCTGCCCCAAGGCCAACATCTCTGGAGGGATCCTTTTAATGTGGGTCTAGGAAACAAATTTACAGCATGCTTTTTGTGAACTACCTTATAACATCAATAGTGTTTCAGGTGGTAGAAAGTCACTGTGAATAATTCATCAGATACATTCTGGCACATCTGTGCAAAACAGAATTATTCACAAACATTTGTGCTCTTTAAGTAGATCTATAGAAGGTAAACATATGGTAAGCAGCAATGAGAGGCTCATTTCTTTTTTTATCTTCCAATAGAGAGAGGTATTTATGCCCACTTTTCCTCATTACTAACAACAGAAACACAGTACCGGTATTCAAAGCCCGTCTGCCGTGGCGTAGGCAGCAGACAGACACGCTGAGGAGGATGCACACTCCCTGCTGTATCACTGGAGTCCACAACTCACCTTCAAATCCCTGTGGATTATTGGTGTTTTACACTGATGCAACCTGGCTACAGCTTCGCAGGTGTCGCAGAAGATCTGCAGGACCTCATTCTCCGTGAACCCTGTCTGCAGGCGTTGGTTCATGAGGTTCACCACTTGACCTCCTGAGGAGAAACAAACACCAAGAATGAGAGCAGGTACGCAAAATAAGGTCTGGCCTGATCTAAGCCCCAGTCCTACCCGACATACCTTGCCTTAGTCCGCTCCCCACCAGACTGCGGCCGTACAGTCAGCGCACAAGAAGTTCATGAGTTCAAATTCAAAATTCGCACCAAGCCTTCCCCAGAGGCTTTTTGCAATCTGCTTACTCATCTTGTTTCATTCTCATTTCCTTGCCTAAATCCCAGGGGATTTTGCATATCTGCCGGCAGGCGTTACATCTCATCTTGTCTTTGAACAACGCTTCAAGAGCGGCAAGTTAGCTTAAGGCCCACATTCACCCAGCTGTGTTAACACTCGAATGTAATTCTGACCAAGCCACATCTTCTTTCTTCTTCAAAATAAGACTTTTTTTGTCAGATTAAAGGAATGAAAGGCTGCATTTGGGGCACCCACAGTCCACAAAATAGTTTGCCACATGTAAGCAAGAAGAGGGAGAAAGGGAGACACTCAAAAAACCCATACACTACTAACTGGCTTGGCTAAAGTCAGACTGGCAAAAGAATTAAAAATTCGTCTGTTACAAGGGAAACTCCAGACAAAAAAAAGCAAGTTTTCATGAACGAGTCCTGAATTTGCCTCAACTTTGAGGTTTTGTTGCTGTCAAGGCCTTTTCAAAACAATCCACACAGAGGTTCTTTCCTGCTCAAAACACCCTGTATACACAGGGAAAAGGCCCCTTTCTGAACCTTTGGCAAAGCAAAACTGCATCATCTCACATCACAAGCATCAGAAAACTCTATTTTCATGGTACAAAAGAAAAGCTCAGCTTAATAAATAGTACAGCTGTGAACATTTCACACTCAAAGCGAGTGCGGTTCTGCACACAAAGACACACTGATTTAGTTTGGAAGCTGTGGGACACAAAAGGAAAGTAACAAGGGAAAATCCAACATATAACAGCAATTCCTGTGGGACTGAATGTTGGAGACAGAGACAGGCGTGCGCCAAGCAGCACATCTGGCAAAAGCAAGCCACATGAGAAATGCCACCTTCCAGCTCTCCTCCTTCCAGATAGAAGGAAGCACCTTAGAAAGATGGATTTTACTTCATCAGCCCAAAATTTGGCACAGAGGGGAGGCTAACGCAGCAGGAGGGAGCGCATTCTGAATTGCTGTGGTTTGCACTTCCCTCCACAGCGGGGTCTGCAACATGGAGCTGAGTATGGATTCACTAGCACTGCCAGGCCTATTTCTTACAATGCTCCTTGTCAACACTCCTCGAGATGTTTAGTTTTAAGCTTACGGAGAATTTACGTAATGATTCCTTCAGCAAAACTACACATAAGGTTCTTCCTTTTACCAGCAAGCAAACCCAATGCAAGTTCAGTCAAGATTTCTGCATCAAAACGAAGCAGCAAAGAGGGCACAGCACAACAGAAAGCTGTACCATGTGTGTTTAAAGGCATTTCAGCATCTAGTTGTTCTTGCTACAATGCACGTGGCTTCAGTTAAAAGCCAAACAATCCCAAGAATACCTATTTCTGTCAGCTGCCACCACCCAAAACAGACACAGACTTCTGAAGTCACCTGGCCAAAACATTATTTTTGCTTAACACTATTCCTGCAAGAGGCATTTGAGCACATCACATGCGTCATTTTCCAAACACCACATCCTAGCCACAAGAGATCAAAGCTTTGGGACAGCTGGAAAAGACTGGAAGAGCCTGTCTGGCTAGAGACAGCCAAGCAAAAAGGTCAGAGACAAAAGGAGTACTATTTTGCTTCACATTATCCATTTCAAGATTCTTCCAGAACAATCCTAAGTCATGCTGAAGTGGAAAAAGCTTGCAATATAACATAAAGTGAAGAAGAATTTCATTCCACAGCCTGGCAGCTTTAGAAGAGCCACTTCTTGTATGGACCAGCCTACAGAAAACAGCAATATATATTTAAGGGTCCTCCTTCACAAGAGGAAGGATCTACAACCACCCTGGGCAAAAGCAATACCAGTCCCATTAACAAGGTCAACGTAGCCTCATGAATCATCCACTTCTCCAACTTAGTTTTGGCTTTGCTTTGCTCAGAACAGTTCCCTTGGTAGCCAAGGAAAGGCCAGGCCTAGGAACATGTCTGGTTTCTTTAAAGAAAGATGTTGTGCAAGTTTCCTGTAAGTGCCAAAAAGGGACAGATCTACCAATGAGGAATAGATTGAGCCCACACGCACCTCGACAGAAGTCCATTAGTATCAGCACTTCCCAGACGTCACCGCTGCTTACGGAGTTTATACTGGAATCAATATATCCGACAATGTTCTTGTGGCCAGACAGGTCCCGCTGTAAGATAAATAAATTCAAAGCATAAACCACCCATATAGAGTGAGCAACATTTTAAATCTGGCTCCTCTACACTGAACAGCTTTCCTAGCTCCTCTCCTTTGCTTCTGTCACTTTGGATTAATCGTCACGCAAAAATTGAACAAACTTGGAGGTCTGTCTCTACCCATTCTCCTTCCAGAAGGATTTGAGACAAACAGCAGAGAAACAGCCAACCTGATGAACGAACTTGTCCAGGGATGGGTTCAGATTTTTGCATGTTCCCTTAGATGGCCCAGGCCAAGCTACCTGGAGCTGTTCCTCCTTTACGCAGAAGGGAGATCAAGGCAGGTGTTTTGTGGTGGCCGTGCATGGTACATGTTGCGCTTACTTTTCTCATCTACTTCCACTCTTCTGCTGGCAAGCTATCTCAAATCTTCACATGCTCAAAAAAACCCACTAAGGTAATAAAATAAATTTTAACCTTCCTTTCAGAAGTACCTTATTTTAAGTATTAAATTAAGGATTAATTTTTAAGTATTTAAGTAAAATATTTACATATTAAATAAGGATTAAAGCACAAGTTCTCATATCAATGACTTATCCCTGACACATGCTAAACCTGCAGGGAAAAGTCATTTCTTTGGGACTGCCAGCTTCACACACACTTCCAGGTGTGACAGCCAGTCCAGTTCAATGTTCAGCTTCACCAGTAAAAGAAATCAAGATTCTGCTGGCCACATTCTGCTGTAATGCTGTACAGTTGCAAAAAGTGCAGTTAAGTTTAAAATACTTCTTTATTGCACAAAAGCTAAGGAAGAAGAAAATATTTCCTTTTAGTGATGTACTGGTTCTTCAGGACAAAGATTAGCACGTATGACCAAATTCAGTACAGAGGCAAGTGGACCTGCTGAGTAAGAAGGATACTTCTCACCCTCACTTTCCAGGTTAGCCACACATTTCAAAGAGGCATCAAAAACGTGGATATGATGGAAAGCACCGGCAAGTAAAATCCAAGTAAATGAGCTTTGTGAGCACAGCTAAAACCTTTGATGCAAGATCTAATCTCAACTTTTCCCATGTAGCATTAGCTACGGTGATGACAAAGCATGCCCGAAAGCTTCACTGCATTATTACACAAACTCCAGAAATTAACTTTACAGGTGTTAACCTAATTAAAAGCTACTTCAAAAAATACACCCAGAATTGCTACAGGTAAGAGCTTCTGATATGAAGGTCATTTACCCCAAACCTATACCTCGGCGTTGTAAATTAGCAGAATGAGGATTTTATATTTCCTTCCCCACCTCGCAGCTCCTCTAAATGTTCATCAGTATCTTTGATTACAACTTCCAAAGCGACACTGTCCATGCTTACCAGGCTCCAAACAAGACTAAGCAAATCTACTTGGATCATCTCAATTTTTTCTTTGTTTAGAGATGCCAAGTTTAAAACAGCTATTAAAAATAGCTATCATACAACTCCTTGTATCCAATAATCTAGAGAAACATCCCAGTGCTTATTGTAAACACTTCCCTGTTTCAAAAGCCCAGGCAGTAGCTACACCACAAATGTTTTAATCTATCAACCTCACCACCACAGAGATAGCCTTCATCCCAACACAAGGAATTAGAAGCTGTGGTGACACAAATTCATCTCAGGATGGAGGTCATTCCGTCCAATGCCCTGATCCAAGTTCAGAGACAGTTACATCAGCATCACCAGCCTTTTCTGATGAAGTCTAAAAGGCTTAAGACTTTAGCCCTGAAGATTGCTAGACTTTGAAGTCTAACACCGCCAACTACGCTCACCTCTTCAGGTCTTCCCTTTCCCATTAAGTTGTGGGGTTGACATAGGAGTTTTTTCCTCCCCTCATTTTCCTGCGATTCCCTCTGCTTTTCAAGCGCCCATGTTTTGCTTGTCCACTGAAACTACTCACGGTTTAAATAATTCAAGAATTTCACATAGTCACATAACTCCTTAGTTAGGTCTTTCCGAAAGAAAGACAGTTTCACTAAGAAAACCCACAGTTTCCAACACGATGCTACACAGATCACAGACAGAAGGTGACCAGGCTCTCACACCATTCCGCTCCCAGTCTGGGGCCCCAATACAAAGTGGTGACTTACCATGATTTGGATTTCTCTTTTGCAGACTTGCAAGTCGTACTCGTTATTGACGTACATCCGCTTCAGGGCACATTTCATCCCATTGTTAGTCCTCACAAGAAACACTATCGCAAATCCACCTGCGGAAGACACAAAATCATCCTGTTCGTTAACAAAGAAACGTCTTGGTCCTTGCTTCCAACCCTGTTCCTGCCTCCATCTGCCTTCAGAGTACAGTCAGAAGAGGAAGGGCACTCAGCAGCTACCAACAGAGCCGCGGTAGGAGCACCACTTACACGTGCTTAGCTCCAGAGCTTCCAACTCGGCCTAGGCACTTATTTCTAGGAACTAAAAGGAATCCAAAGGGGCAAATCTTCAGTTAACGGAAGCAAAGGTAACATTTAACACCTCCATAAAAACAAGCAATTACACCAGTTACTTGTGCTGCCAGACAGTCCTTCATTGCTCCACGAATTTCCATTATGAAGAAGAAAGCTGAAGTACAAACAGCAATGTTGCCTTGGACAGAAATCAGAGCTACAGATCATCCACTGAATTACTGAAGGTCTAAACTTAAAAAGCTTCCCAACTTTTGAAGCGTCTAAGTTACATTACAAAGCCGATTTGTGCAAGAAGCAGAAGAAACCCATCTCCCACACATGGTTTGATGTTAGCGCTTTTAAAAAAAGGACAGAAGGACAAGGGGAAAAAAAGAACAAAAAAACCACAGTTCATTTTGTGGTCATTGCTATTAGTAAAGTCAGGACTCCCAGGACATACTTGACTTCTTTAGGATGAAAGCCTTTCATCCCTGTTAGCAACGCATCAAAATATATGGGTTTTACATTTGTAGTCCTGGACAGAAATAGGAAGCTGATTGAGGATGGAGGTATATAGGCATCAAAGTTTCGTACCCAGCTCCCAGAGGTCAGAATGAATCCGAACAAAGTCGCACGGATCCAAGTAGCCAAGAAGTGCTGCACGACGGTAAAAAGGGAAGCACGACGACATTGTCAATGCCACAACCTAACAGCACTTCATTTGCTCTGCATCACCTTACATTACAGCGCATATTTCTTTTACGTTTAAGGATTTCTAAAGAATCAGCTCAATAGTAAGTTATGATTCGGTGCTGTCGTAGCCTTCAGAAATCCCACAATGCCAAGAGCTATAGTTATACACTGTAAAAATCTAGTCACATTCCAAAGAATTCTCATTTTTAAAGTTTGAGCCCTTTGGTGAATCCCATTCTTTATAAGCTGCCAGAAACCACCAGATCAACAATACATATACAGTTACATTTGACATGTTTGTACATAATTATTACTAATGGTTATTTGGCACTTAAATGAGTTCCTCCCCATCAGGTAAAATGTGACAAGCAAGAAAGCCACATTTGGGTAAAATTTAGTGTTAAAATAGGTTGCATTTGACAACTCCAGTCCTTGCAACAACTGGTGCTTACAAGCTGTTCGCAAATCAAACACCACAGCCAAAAGGCCCACTGAAGCTTTTACTAAAACTGGGATTTATTTTTACTAAGAAAAGATTGAAAAATGGCAAATGATCAGACAGTGCTGCTGTGTTCAAAGTATAACCCTCCCCATTTGTTATCAAACAGCTTTTATGGCACCCATTACAGCCCAACTTCCAAAGCAACCACAGAAGAGTTACCCACGCAAACAACACACCTGTCAGCACCAGAGCTGGTAAACAAAAATCCCTCTTAGCATGCAAAACCCTCAGTTTTACACATCATAGTTTGCCATAGGAACTAGACCAGGTTTTCCAAGGAAGCCCCACTGACTTCTAGGAGCAGAACCAACAGGTAGCAGCCTGAAAGAAGTTGAAAAAGATGCAACAGAAAGAAGAAGGGGGGAACAGGAGGAAAAAAAAGAAGAAAAAAGTCTCAAGACTTCATTTAAAGGTCTTAAAAAACTATAACCAGGCTGCAAACTGGATATTCAAATTTGGAAAAAGGGGACACGGCCCTGGGATACAGCAAGCCATACAGATGCTGCTCGCTCCTGCCAGAGAGGGTTTTAATACCCCTGTAGTTCTGGAGGGCCTCATTTCTTCATAGCGCTCAAATTCAGACACAAGAATAACCCCGAGTCTCTCCTTTAAGCTGCTTCAAGTTGAGGATCTCAAATTACAAGTCGTTTTTAAGAACTCCTAAACCCGCAGCGGTAGTCTTATTGTTCTACCCTAGCCACATTTGTCTCATTTCTGGAGAACAAATCGGTACATCCCGCTGTGCTATCTTTAGCCCAAAGGATGGCCACGTTGAAAAAAGCAAGACAGCACTCCGATTCCCCCTGCCCCCCCCTTATAACCCACAATGGAGCCAGTAAGAAATAAGGGACCCATAACCAGCACCGCTTCCCCAATCCCTACTTTCTTAACACATTATGCTTTTTAAAATCATTGGAGAGATCAGGTTCAGACTTTTTTTTTTTTTTAAATTTATGTACAACATTTCCATGGACCACATATAAAATCTAGAGAAAACATTAAACAAAAAAAAAATTTTTTTTTTTTAGTACAGAATCTCAGTCGTCATCAAAACTTTTTGGAAATCACAAGACTTGTTCTTTCCCCCCAAATGAGGAAGTCAGAAGTCGTCCATCAGAAGCCTCCCCTCCTCTCCAGGGGTTCAGTTCCCTTCCCACAGCTCCTCCCGCCAGGCCTGGAGGCCAGCAGGATACTGTGTCTCTGTTTACAGCACTATGCTCAGCAGAAACACGAGCTGAGCAGCAAAAATAGATCAATTAAACTTTATTTAAAAAAAAAAAAAAAAGCAGATCCAGATTCAAGGACCTCCTTCTTCTAAATCTTTGCTTCAGCTGAAGTGGGACTGGTACCTCTTCAGACCTGCTGCTAAAGTCTCATCAGCAAAGTTTTGGGCAAGGTACGTTTCCTCTAGCCTGGATCCTGTGCTGATTAACACAGTCACTCCTAGAGCACTCTTGCTAGAATACGTACATCACGCTATTTTGCTTACAAGTAACCAGGGCCGACTGGCTACGGAAACTAGTCTATGCAACAGAGAACATAGCTAAGCCATCCCGAGAGTTCAAATGAAAAAGAAGTTTAGAAACTCAAAAACAAAATAGAAATTAAGTAAGTTAATGCTTTCCAATACAGGACTGCAACACACATCGGGACCTGACAGAAACATGGCCCGGAGCATCTTCCAAATGGAGCAGCGAGAGACAAATACGTCGGGTGGAGCTGCATCCAAGGAAGAGGAAGCCCGCAACATTTGTGGAGTTGTCACAGTACTTACACAAGTCGTAGGAAAATTACAGTCTCATGTCCTTCTCTCCCTTACCTTTAACTCCTGCAAACATCAGCTGATGACACCACACATGGAAGCTGTGCAAAATCATTTAACTTATTTTGTCTGCAAATACACCTACCAATTTGGTTACTTTATTATTAAACTCCCACTGACTGCAGATTAAAGTATGACAATTTTGCTACTAGTAAAAGCAGCATGCTTCTCTCCAGAGAAAACAACTATTGATTTAATCAGGGTACATACAGCAATTTTTACACAGCAATCTCAAGTCTAAGCGACTTTGCCACCAGAGAAGCAAAATTTGATGATCCACAGCCATTCCAGAGAGGTGCAAAGTTTTACTTCTTAAACAACTGATACGTCATCCAGTCTGATTGCCTCAGTTAAAACAGACCATAATATTCCTTCCAAACTACAGTTTACTGAGCCCAGGTTTTGCCTGTACCCAGGAGTTAGTCCAGAAAGGCACAACATAATCAAGAATGTCTAGCTTCCCTCAGGTAGTCATTCCACATTTAAATCACAAGAGGTGTGAAAAATGCCACCCTCGTTTGAATTTCTCTGCATTTATTACACCTTCCACTGCTAATTGGCTTCAGCGCTCCCAGTTCTGCATGCAGAGAACAGGACTGCGAAACAGTAGAACAGCAGGAGGAAGAGAGAAGTGGAAAGGGACAGAGGCAGAGCACAAACAGCAGCTTTCTGCCGCACTCCTCATACACAAAACAGCTCTAGAAATACAAGATCAAAGTCCATTAGCAGGACTTACGGGCCAATTTTAAGAATACCAAGAACTTATACCTGCAAATTGGCTTCCAAAGGAAGCAGCAGGCGGACAGAGAAATCAGGGCAGGCTTCCACGCATCGCACACGTATTTACGGAAGCGGGGCTTGACCACATCCACGCGCCAGAGCAAGTCAGAGCGACAAGAGGAGCGCTGCTCCTCCCAGGAGTGTTTCGGGCTGCAGGTCTTTCCAGGCCTAGGTCACAGCTATAGGTGTATCTCTATAGGTTTGTCACGCAACAGCCGCTGTCTCTCTGAATGTCTGGAAATGGCAGGGATGCCTTTAGTGGTCTGTACCTAGACCTAGAGAGATCTCTTTTTAAGTCTCTTATGCACAAGAGCTGATTTTGGAGCTTTGGTCTACTCTTCACCTAAGACCCTCACACTTTTATTACCGAGTGTTTGTGAACCGCACATCCTGCTAAAGAAAATGGCACTCACCCGAAACTGTTGCATTGCAAAAAAGGTTAACAGTAACACCACATCATCATTTTAAGGCTAGGGCTTAAGGTACGTAAGTAGGTTACTAGCTAACACACTTGAAGCACTCGAACCCTTTTCATTGGCAACTGTGGCCAATACTTCAGATTCATGCTACAAGAGCGGCTCCCAAAGGACCTGCACTCCTCCAGCTACCTCAAAAGCAGCAACTTTGTTGGTAAGCGGCAGACAGAAAAGCCAGTCCACATTTTTCAGCAAGGTATGCCAGAAGCAGGGAAGGAGGACCCAGAAGATGGCTGAAATCTTCACCTGGCAGCGCTGGACAGCCCAGAACAGCGATGCTGTTCGGCACAGCCCAGGAAGGGACCAAGCTATCGGGCACCTGGACCGCAGCCAGCGCTGCCTAACGAAGATTTGCTAATGGATTTAAGTCTCCTTTCACCTAGCACGCGGCATTACGCAGCAGGAGGGACCTGTCTGCAGAAGCTGATGGGCGTCCTCTCCTGTGGGTTGCAGCGGTAAGGACAGGCGCTGCCCAGCTCTCGCCATCTGCCTGGTCACCGCCGCACTGAACAAGCAGGGTTTGCTTCGACAAGTCACCCGGCACTCCTTTGAACTCTGATGGTTTTTTCAGAGCATCGTGCCGAAATTAATACGCTTACTTTAGCTTTTAACTATCTTGCTAACAGCTGCTCCCCACTAGTTAACCCTTCCTCCTTGCACACTATATACCTACCACATTACCACCTCATCAGCCTCAAGGACTACTTTCAGCTTCCAGAGCCTCAGACCGCAACCAGCTTCTCCCTCCTTATTCCAGTCCAACCCCCAACTTTGCTAAATCTGGGCAAAGTTGAAAGGAAATAGATCAAAGCCAAATTGACAAGCAATTATTACGAAGCACAGCCAGATGCACATTACAGGACCATTTACTTCTATTTTCAGTGAACAGCAAGCAAGACAACCCTTCCAACGGCCAGAAATTGCCAGCTCTAATGCACTATGCCAGCTCCCATACAATAGACAGACATGCCGGGATGTGCGTAACTCCAAGCCAGCCAAGGTCAGCTCAAGCGCCTGCGCTGCCTCAAGTGAAGCGAGATAGCCGTGCCACGCGTGGCCGGGGCGGCTGGCTCACGCACGGCAGCGTTTAGAGGCAAAGGAACCCAGGCACTAGGAACATCCTCACTCCTTTGCCGGTAGAGCCTTTTTTCCAGTACTCAGATGGAAAGCAAAAGGCAAAAGAGACCATTCTGGGCTTCAGATACAATAGAGCAAATAAATCCGGAGACTTTGCAAGCACCAGAAGGGAGAGAAGCAAGAACTAAGCCTGAGAGTCAGCTCAGAGGACAGTTCTCCCATGCATTCGTAAGCAAGTGCCTATGATTTAAAGTTCTGAAGGAAATTTAACTCTTTTCCCATACAAGCCAGCAGAAGCTAAAATACCACTTTCATTCTAAGACATAAAAAGTTATTTATATGCTCATCCTTAAGACACATTAACACTGTCGAACAGGCAGCACGCAGTCAGTATTGCGATCACCATCAGCTTAGAGCCAGCAACAGCCATCGGTCTCTCGGGAAACATCACTGGCTTTTGCACTTAGGCCTGCACCTGCCTCTACGACAGCATGGGAACTCGGTTATCTTGCTACATGCTTCTGGCCTGCCTGTTGCTCTTGCTAACTGGTTTTAGGATAAACTGGGCGGGGGGGGGTGGGGGGTGGGGAAAAAAAGGGAAGTTCCAATTATCTCCAATACAGATGCCAGAGCAATTTTCCATGCAGGTTTGTGCCAGTGTACTGGCCAGTTTCCAAGCACTGGTAGTTATATTTTCAGCCCTTCTGTAATTTCAGCAGGATGCAGAACTCTTCACAGCCAGGCAAGCACTCCTAAACTAGGTAAAACCAGCCACACAACGCTGCACGTGACCCCCTCCCTTAGCTCCTCGCAAGGTAAGAAGATAGCACGGTGCTGCATTTAAGCAATTCACGTGTGTCACTGGTTGCAAGAGGATTCCAGGCTTGCAAGTCACAGGCAGCCAGCAACACTGATCCACAGACAAGCACAAGGTGCTGCTTCCAAGCAAGTTGCCCTAACTAATGCCATGGCGAGGAAGCGCACAGAGAAATGGGTTGCTCCTTCCATCACCCTTTTGCGATAAGCTCTTCCAGAGCTGCCTTTCACTGGTGAACATATAAATTAGCCAAGCTCCATAAGTGCTGCGACAGCAGATGAACCGTACGCTGAACACCGCACGCCGTGCCCTCGATGGACACAACTGCCCGCCGGCACAGCCGAGCCCCACCTCGTCCTCCCGGGACAGCACCCTGGGCGGTGATGGTGGGGAAACCATCAGAAATAGGTTGTCCCGAGAACCCCCTTCCTACCAGCACAACCACTCTATCTTCACACACAATCACTTAGCTGTTTGAGCTGCATTTAAGTTCTGCTCCAGATCTTCAAACACACCCTATCAGATAACAAACAGCAGAGGAGAAAACAAGGTATTACTGCAGGCAGGGTTTGTGCCTGCCAGACAACAGGTCCCCACAACAAGCCCATTTTGTTCATGCTGAGCCAAAATAAAGCAAGTTCAACTGTAGCCAGACAGCGTTTGAAGCACCAACTCAACAGACCACTTCACCCGAGTTAATCATAGTCCAGAAGAGGACTGGCTGGACTCTGCCCTGTACACACAAAGTAAAGCAGGTTAGATTTCACAGGATCTGCAGGACCAAAGCCCTTTCCACAAGCCATTTGCATTCCCAAAACTCACTACATTTGCTGTATTATCCTGCTACCCCGATCCACCACCCTCTGCAAGAGACAGCAGGTATGCTAAGAAAATAGAAATAGCTTCATCCAAATACAATTAGGCAGAACACCTTTTAAAATCCACACTGAAAGTACCTCCCAGAGACGTTAAATGCTGTTTGCACAGGAGCAAACGAGAGACGTGGCATGATGATCTCCCAGCTGCATGTTTGAGCTCTGCAATAACAGCTACAAAAACATCTCCATTGCATGGATGTGTCTTCCCTCTGCAAACATTTTCAAGTTTTGTCTTAGATCACATCCCTCATTTTTTTCCAAGGCTATGCTGGATAACCCAAAAGCAGCTAGGTTTGAGGAGGAGGAATCGCCCCTCTTTTCAGTTAAGTTAGTCTTGGGCTTGAAGGAGCCAACTATCAAATCATCAATTCCCACTTAAAAAAAAAAATTCACTGCTTCATTTTTGGATTTTCTCCATCACCCTTCTACAAACAAATTAACAGTATCTGGAATTACCATAGCTCCTGATAAACGTTCTGGATGCCACTAAAAACTTTATTCTTCAGGGGTGAAATTCTTTTCCGAGCTGGACAAACACCACATGTGGTTTTCCACTGAATTGTTTCCAGCTTTCTGCTTGTTAGCTCTATCTCATCCACCTCCAAGCTCTGCGTGCATGACAGCCCACTGTGCTTTAGTACTCAAGCTGAGGGGACAGCCAAGTGCTTTTCAGATGTCCCCAACAACTGCCCTAGGAGTATTTAGCCTCCAGGGACAGCCAGCAAGGCGTTTTAAACTCCAGTTGCGCTAGCAGGCACTTAAAATTAAGTGCTTTGCTGAACCAGGCACAAAGCCACTCCTCATTTGCACAATCCGAATACTTATCCATTTCTTAACCATCAAGAATTATGTCATATTTTGCCTTATCTCACAAGCCAGAAGAACTTCCTTAGCATTTACTTTCTTAAGTACAAGGAGCAGGCTCACTTTTTTTTTTTTTAATTTCCCCTCCCCTAAGTCAGGATGCTGTAATCCAGTTACAGGAAAACCATACCAACTCCCTTGCACAGGGTGTTTGCAGCTCACCATTCCTGAAGCTTTTTTCCCTGGCACTTATTTTTCCCATGGTCGTAGCTATAACTAGCTGACACACAGACACTGCACATTACCTGCCACTGGACATCATCACTTGGCAACACCAAAACCATTTTCTCTGTGCTGCTGTACTGAGAAAGCCATCCTGCACCTCTGACATCTCTCTCTAGCTGGCATAACATGCAGTCATTTAACAAAAAAAAAAAAGTTTTTCCCTAGTTGTGTATGCACAACAGTCATTCTTGATCATAAAGCACCAAAATATTGGGGCATCTTTTCAAGGGACATAGATGGCTTCAGCAAGCCTCAACTTTGGAATCACTTACCCTTCACCACAAAGAAAAAAGGCCAAGGAAAATACTTTGGGCAAAGTTAAGCAATACAATCATCTGTAATTATTTTAGATGATGTCCAAGTTCAGCTAATGTTAGCACCAAGCTCTGCAAGCACATCAGGGAAAAGCACTCAGATGTGCCAGTTCTCTCCCGCAGTTCTTAGTGCCAGTTTTCAAAGGTGGAAGAATAATCCAGCCTCGGTTCTCCCCACCTATAAACCAAGGATGAAGATGGACAAGTGACTCATCTGTAGAACAGGGAAAAAACACCAAGGTGCCCTGGGATTCTCTCCTCAGACCACACTGTGGCTCCTGAGCTGCAGGGACCTTCAAAAACTTCCCGTTACTGCTAGAAAGCGTTACCGTGGATCACAGCACGAGTCTTGCTGTCAAGAGGAGACTCGCCCAAGCAGCTCCTATAAAAAGCACCACGCTCGGTCCCAAGAACACGGCGATAACGGGAAGGAAAGCAACAGGCAACAGTTCCTTACGGATCGTGCCTATGTGCGATGATCTTGCATCACCCTCCACACAGACAAATATTTGCTGGTTCATTTTTAGATGGACTTTTTATTTTAATTATAGTTCCACTAGTCAACTATGATGGGCGTTAGGATTATAGTGCTATTTTTGTCGGTATTAATCTGCACTAATACATTCTTTCTGCTGTCTTTTATTCCACTCTTCCATTGCCCAGCAGGAGGGCATTACTGCAACATACCTGCTAAAAAACATACGATTTCAAATCCCATTTTTCCCCTTTTGATGCAACTTCTCCATCACTTCTGAACTCTTCGTTTCCAGGGCAGGATATTTCACCCCAAAATAAGTTTTCTGTTCTAATATTACCCCTTTTTATTCCAAATGTGCCCACAAGCTGGGATTTGTATTGTGAAGTGTTCTGCTTTGATACATAACAAGGAATTGGAATGTTCAGGATTACCACACGTTGTTTTTTCTGCTTTATAAGGCATCTACAACACCCTTAAAGTTAGGCAGAGATGTCACCATTAACACCTTTAAAGAAAAATACGACAGCTCCCTCAAGATTTGTTTTTAAAGTGGTTTGAGGTTTAATTAAGAAGCTGCAGTAACAAGGCAGACTTTGCATTAGGGCTGTAACATCCGAGATCACAGCTATATCAAAGAAAATAAAGACGACACTGGTACAATCTATGATTTACCGAGTTCAACCTGGAACGTTATCTCTGCTCCTGCTTCCTCGAGATGGAAACTGTCAGGAACACAAGCAATTTGCACACAAATCCTCTGTTCTTTAAGTCATGGTCTTAAAGAGAATGCTACCAGGGTAGGAAAACCTGCAACTGACAAAAAAGGCCCAAAAGTAAGAACGTGACCGAAGAACGCATGGGTCAGTGTGACAACACACTACTCATAGCAGCAGTAGGAAGCAAAGGCCCTGCTTACGCAGCTCACGTCCCTGAGCTCTGCTTTGCAGACATGAGCTCTGCAGGCTGTCTCCAGAAAGCAAATTTGTGCCGGAAGGGCACCTTCAGGTGTCCAACCAGGGAACGTCCAGAAAAAACCCTCAAACCTCAGCATCTCACAGCAAGAGACCGTACCAAGTCATGCTAACAGGTTGGACTGAAGGTTCGCCCAGAAATCCCTCTCATTACATTTTGGGTATGGCACAACATATTGCCAGCAGGAATCAACATTTTCAGATGTTTCCCAGTACTAACAGGTATCACAAAGGGCCCTGACTGTTGCCAAGAATCCAGTCTTAAAAGCGAACGTTAGATCTGTTACTCGCAAGCTTGCTTCGGTCTGGTGAAAGATTAATCACCGATGTAGTCAAACAGCATTTCCTACACCCTCTGCTTTTTTAGAAGGCAGTAGGAGGTAGTCTGCTACTACAAAGCCCGCAGGCAAAGGGGCAGTTTTCCCCGAGCAAAGACACCAGACTCACTGCAGTTAAACAGATAACTGCGGGATCACTAGCATGGCCTCCAGTATTTTCTTCCTTTTTCATGGCCATCTCCGCCTAAGCAGCATCCAAAAAGGTGAGCGCTTTGGGCCTTCAATCTTCTCTCTCCCTCCAGTGGTTTTATAGCTTTATGACTGACATACAAAATCTGCATTAAAAAAGAGGATTTTACTCTTGCCCCAGTGGGATCAAGTGCAGGTAGGTCGAGGATGACAAGATTAATGGACAGAGGGAGGCTTTCTCCAGCCTCATTTCACCCTCTCTAAATTGCAGCAGGATGCTGGGAAGCCACGCAGGACTGTCTCACTGAAAAAGCGTGGCCCTATGTCACCGTGTCACTGTCTGGCACAGGATTTCACCTGACTCAGCCGCTCGCTTACAGGCAGGACTGGCAATGCCCGCAGTCACTCCTGACACGTCTGTCTGACCCGCTCTTTAACTGCTCTACTTACACATTCTCCACATGCTCTCGAGCGGTTTATTCCCGGGGTGTCGCTACCCTCGCCATCAGGGAGTCTCACCGAACTCTCCATTGACTTGATTGCAACCCCAGATTCTTACCCTACACGCCACAGATATCAACAAGCTTCTGCCAGTCTGTGCCTCCTGCACAGCTGAAGGTACGCTATCCAGCGTATCTTTGCCAGATTACCTAGCACAAAAAGACTAAAAAGACTTGAAGCAGGGGTGGTTGTATTAACATTCTCCTTTGTTTGTATTTTGTTTTTTATTACTACATGTTGGATTGTTGTTCATCATGACACTTGGGGTTTGGGATTTAATTAATGCCTGTGACTCACTCTTCCACCCAATTCCATAATCCCCTGGTTACATTAGGGTATTTACATGTTATTTTATACCATATAAGCAAAGATTATTCACCCTCAAGTTGCACACACAGAAGACACATAGCCTATCCTAGAGGCACAGGCTTGCATCATGTCTCAGGAGTACGCGGACATAATTGGTGTTTGTTTCCCACGATCCAGGCTACAAAATTAGGATTTTCTTTACCTAGCCTAAGCTGTGTCAACAGCTTGCAAGCTCAAACACAAAGCAGTGACAGGGTGTGTTCAGCCACCAGCTGAAACAGAACGGCCTCATACGCAGAAACCCGCAGCTGTAAGTGCTACCCGAATGACTTTCTGAAGGTGGCACTGAGAACAGAGAGGTGGAACGCAGGACACGCTGCACAGGCAACAGAACAAGCAGTAGTCTCTGTGGGACCAGGAAGGCCTGAATGTGGATCTCCTGGTCTTACGACACCCAAGTTCCTCTAACTCCAAGCGGCATGCGCGTTTGTGTGTTATAAACCAACAAGTCCAGTTCTGAACAAGAACAAAACAAAAACCCTTATCCCCTGCCAACAGGCTCTCCAGCTGAGAACAGCAGATAATAATGCTAAACCAAACAGGTCTACTCTCAGCCGAGATTTTCTACCTCAAAGGAAATAACAAGCTTTACTTAGCTGGTTTTTGGTTTGGTTTTTTTAAGTCACTTGACTTATGCTGAAGCATAACAGTGCCAAGTTTAAGGGACTGCTTCAGCCTAAAAGGCCTGCCCCAGCACCTCCCTGCATGGTATTGGGAGCAAGCTATTAAGACAAACTCCACTCATCAGGAATACAAACCACTGGTCTCTGCAGGGTAGAAAGCAGGGTCTCTGCACAGTACTGCAGGGGTTCTCCTTCAGCGCAAGGGCTCTAAAACACAGATACAAGTCCATATAGTCCGCACAGGCCTAATTGCTATGAAGCAAAGGAGACAGCAGAAAACAAAGTACCACGCTTCCTTTCACGCACAGGAGCAGTCCCTGGGAAGTTCCCCATGCTCATTTCCAAGAGGAAAGATACAGCTCTCAGTGTCTTACCTCACCACATTCACCTGTACCGGAAGTTAAACACCATTAAAACAAATCAAAAATCAGTGTAGATTCTGGTTGGTTTACTAAGCTTTCAGTTGTGGGTTAGTCTGTTCCTTTGAGCTGCTTCCACTGCCCCCAAACAGCCCTTTAAAAGGCTTCATACTGGAGCGGAGATAGAACAGCTCTGGGAAACTTATCAAATCAGATCTTGAAACATCAACCGCCAATTAAATAGTCTGAACATTTAAGAGTTATCTTGAGGGCAAAGGAAAAAAAAAGCAAACCACTAACTCCATCTGAAAGAGCTTCATCTGTGTAAGTAGCAGTGGTCACAATCACTCAAATTTCATCCATGTTCTGACCATTTTAAGCAGCTGTAGGAGCGAATCAGAGCTTCAGAACTGTGGGGAAAGTAGATAGCACCTAGATAAAGCATAAAGGACACCTAGTATTTCAAAACAGGAAACCTGAAACAGGCACAAGTATCAGGACAACCAGCTGAAACCTGCATCTCCCCGGATGAGATACTAAGCAGATGGAAAATTAGCTAAGCAGGTATATTTGCAACAAGATCAGGAATTTAATAGTGACCATACTCAAAAGAAGATTGTAACAATGACACAACTGTAAAAAGTCAAGAGAGCTCTGAGTTAAACTGAATTACAGGAAATGCAGCTTCTCATTTTATAAATATTTCTAGTGATGCTTTAACAAAAGAAACTCACGAGGAGTATGGACACAAGTTGTGTGTCAGGCTATTCAAGGAGAGCATCCTCCTGGCATGGGACAAACCCTTGAAGAATATTCAAACTTTGCTGGGCAGTATCCCCATGAAATCACCAACCCACCTTCCCTCCTTGCAGAGCATGCAAGGACTGTACACAGCTCGCTTCCTCCTAGGAAAGGCTGGGGCTTCGCAGGTCCTACTGCCAGAGGAAAGCAGTGTTGGGAAATCAAGGTAGATTCTGAGTTCACCAGGTTCGCATTCATACCAATACCAGTTCTGAGCAGAGCAGGTCATAAACTCGCATTCAATCCTCTGTCTCACACAGACAGCCTGTGGCAGAGAGAATTACACATGCAGCCCTACAGCTCCAGAGGTCTCAAGGTTTAGGCATGAGGCTCTGCACTCTTCCACCCATGATAATCATTTTAAGCTGCAAGGAATTCTCCACGCAGCTCACATTTGAGCTGGAAAGAATTCGGTTTCCACAAAGTAAATCTGGACATATGAGCAACACACTTTGCATGTTCTAGCGGCTTAAAAGAAGAGGAGCCTCCATTGCTGGCCAGCAGCAATCTGCTAGGCAGCTTCATGCTGAGCAAGTTCGCTGGGCATGGAAAGGCCAGCATCTGCATCAGCTTTGTGTCGGATACAAAATGCAACTGCTGCACAACTGATTTAGCGGGAGAGAGGAAAGAAAAAAAAAAAGGAAAAAACCCCAAACAAACCAGCTACAAAGATATCTCCAGTCATGCGCATGATTAGACAACATGCACCATCAAGGCAAAGATCTGCATCCAGTACTGCAAAAAAGCCCGAGGTGTGCAGGCAAAGCCCTGCTTTTTGGAAACTCACTCCGACTACCAGCTCAAGAAAGCAGTAGCTCTCACAGGCCCGGCTGTAGTACTGCTTAAGCTCTAGTCTTTAAATACCACCAGACAAACTTTAATAGAGCATCTAGCATATCTAACAGAGCAAAGGACTTCTCCCCAGGTAAAACAAAAGCTCAAGCTCATATAGAGCTCGTGGGTCAGATTCTCAGCAAGAGTAAAGCAGGACATAGTTAGCTCCACACAGATTTACCATAGCTGAGAATCCTAATGTGATTAACCAATATTACCAACATAATTATAGGGCCCTCGCCTAGTGTCATTGCTGCAATATCTAGGCCATGACAAGACAGATTTGGATTTACAGGTTCCACCCTCTTCTAGGCACTTATTTAAATAGGCAGGATGTCATAGTTAATGTTAGTGTGGCAGTCATGGCCACAAGTGCCTAAATAGTGCAAAATAGTACAACCAGAAACGCCACTCAACACAGCGCAGAAGCACAGTCTTTACCTCTTCTAATTTTAGCAGAGCAAGACTGGTTGGCTAGGGATTGTTGCGGGTTTTTTGGGTGAACATTTAGTTCGTTAGCTAAGACGCTCACAACTGCAAACAGCCACAAAATATTTATACAGTCACAGGCATTTTCACTGCATTGATGACACAGAAAAAGCTTAACTTCCTCTTCCTCACTTCTCTGGGTTTTATTTTGATGGGTCTGATTTAAAGTTGTTTAGCTTCATTTGTTGGCATTTTTCAGGACCCTGTCTCATTACAGATCTTTAAGAGCCACTCCTCTCCCCCAGACGATACCCCTTCAACTCCCAGCCAGTTCCATGGAGAAAGTCAAAAAAGGAAGCTGTGAATCACAATGTAGCAGAGAAAGGAGGGGAGAAAAAAGGCAACGGGGTGAAGGAAAGGAAATTAATCTCTGCCATGCAACAGCATATTAGAAGCCTAAAACAATCAGTGGGCAAGATTCATCCTGTGCATTCCCTTTTCAAAGGCTCTAGTCCAAGGACAGGAATAGCTTGTCACACTACCAATCCTCCAAGAACACAGTCAGAACACGGCCTGCACACCTTAATTTAGGGGTATTAAAGTCTCGCAGTATTTGTGACAGCAGTTTCAAAACAAACAGCAATTCACTAAAGGCTATGGAACTGTACTGGCCTTCACAGCAGGAAGCATGTTTAGATCTTCACGTGGGTAGATTCGCTAGGCATGTGCTCCGCTTTACAGTCTTGTGCATCCACTTGATTCCTCCCTGACAGGCAGACTTGGAAACCCAAAGCTGATGGAGCAGTGTTTTATTGCTATGCAGCAAGATACACTGCCTCCAAGTAGATTGCTTGGCAAAGCAGACTCAGTCCCTCTCTATTGTGACAATTTTAGTCCTTGAACTTCCACTGTAAGACCAAAAAAAAAAGTCTCAAATAACTCACAGCTTAAAAAAAAAAAAATTGTTTAGTTATCAGTCAGCCCTCTAAAAAGCACATTTCAGCTGCTATTATTCCAAGCAGCTGCTAATAGCATCCGAGACCTCATTCATCTCCAAGTGAAATTAGCAATGGCATAAACATGCTGTGGAGCATGACTGCTTTTGAGTGAGCATGACTGGAAATGCAAAGCCAGCAAGAAGCTGCAGCAATTGCATGCAGCTGAAAAGCTTCGCTGGAAAGGCAAGGAAGCAGCGAGTCACGTCGACAGGAGAGGAGAGAAAAAGCAAAACTAGTTGAGCAGAGACCAGGTTGTAGCTGGAGAGGAAGGAGAAAGCAAGACTAAGCTGGCCAGGGCTGGGACTGGTTTTTAACTGGACTGGCCTGCAAGGGCCAGCCAGAGCGGGCTTACTGGAGCCCTTAAGTGCTACGGTAACAGCAAATTCCATTTGGGAAGCAATTATGCAAGGATCCAGAGAGAGCTCGTGGCAACAGGCAAGTTAGACATCTAGGAATTTTGATTACTATGGTAGCACCCAGACACCCCTAGTGAGCAAAGCAGCATGAAAAACACAAGAGAAACCCTAATACATACATTCTAGGAAAAGCTCAAGCTTACAGCTACCACGATACTACAAGAGCTTCGCAACAGTGTATGGAGGTTTGTGTCAAACAAGTTTCTTCTGCTCAAATGCAGGAATCCACATTTCAACCTTTTCAGGTCTCCCATATAACTACGGGTATACTCGTGAGTCACAGAAGTGCCATCTCACCGAGTAACAGCAAAAACACAGCTTAAGGACTACATAATATTCCTCTAGAAGAGGATATGCTAATCAAACCCTGAAGACAGCAATGAACTTTTCAACTCCTCAGTAGATGCCAAGCATGGAGAGAGGTATCTACTGTCCCACCAGGCCGCTCTCAGGGAATTCAAACCACTAGGTAGTCAGGAACACACAGTAGCCATCATTCAGCACAGGAAAAAAAATTAAAAAAAAAAAATCAACAGCCCTACATGAAGCAGGGCTTTGAGTTTTTCCACATATAGGCAGGTGAGGAAGGAGAGAGAGATGAATAGGCATATGCCTGTCTGTTCATTTGTCAGATGTCCAGAAACAGGAAAGGGTTGCAGGGGTCCAGAACCTGCAGTCTTGTGACTGTTACTCACAAGCCCCATAATTATTAGGGATTTAATTCATCAGCTCAAATGAACTTACATAACCACTTGAGAATCCCAACTTACATATCAATACATGCATTTCTAGCCTGCTCCGTAGCAGAAAAAGCTTCAAAGGTACAAGTGCTTCTTATGTTGTTAAGTTTAAAACAAAAGCAAAAAGTAGAAAACCACCATCTGTCCCACTCCAAAAATAGCATCATTTTAATATTAAAAAATCCAATACATGTTTAATCCTGTCACATGTTCTGTTGAATGCTGTGTGAGCAAGGTTGAGTTTGTGCATTTCCTGTAGTCTCTGAATAACATCAGATCATTCGAAGATACTGTGTGCTAATTATCATGTCATGATCAGCTGTAAGATTACAGCAGCTTGCACCTCGTGAAGCATCTTTCCGAGCATGTCTCCTGAGGCAGCAGCACACGAGTGTGCTTTGGTACCGAACGCAAATGTTCGGCCTCAGCAGGCACAGGCAAGGGCAGCCAGGCATCTCCCCGGAGTACGGACAGTCTTTGTTCTGTGTTCGCATTATGTGACACAGGGCCCTAGTCCATGATAAAAGTTCCTCGATACTATGGTGACATGAATATTAATGACACCATGGTTAAAACACCAGACAAGGAGTTACATTTGCATTTAATACAAGGCTTCGCCACTGCTTTCCTACATAGCCCTTATCAAATTGCTACATCTTCATGGGCTTCGGTTTCTCATTTGTAAAATAATTTGACAAGCCTTTCCTCCACCATCTGTTGTCTACTTTGCAGAGAGGGGAAGGGGAACAACAGTGCACAGAACCACAGGTTGTACGACACCTAGTACGCGGGGGTCTTTATGTCTGCTGAAGAGCAGAGACAGCACAACAGTCCAAACTACAACTGGCAATCGCGTACAGAAACAGAAGGGTAAACTCATATTCACATACCTGTAAGTACATCTTCTAGCCCAAAAGCAACAGGTAAGGGCCAAAAGAAAGGCTCTGACTTTGAGCAGAATTTTTCTTGCCAGAAATGCACACTCAAGGCACCCCAGGACCGAGTCTGACCCAAGGCTGTACTGCCCCTGCCTTTTCTCTCTGCCACGCTGTCCCTCCTTCATCCTTTGTCACTCCACAACCCACACATCAGTGCTCTGTGATGCATTTTTTTATTTCCTTACAAACATAATAAAAAAAAAAAAAAGAACAACATAAGAACTAGCAGGATCTCACCAGCTGACAACTGGGGCTGGCTTCTTGTGTCATCTTCCATTCACCGACTTGTAAAAGGGCTGTAATGAATATGCAGCCACCAAAGAGCTTAAGTCAGAACATGCTCAACTTTGCAAGCAGCACTTGCTGAAATTCCCCGGGAATATTCAGCGTGCCTCAGCTAGCATCCACATCACCTGCTCCCCAACACGGTTATGAGCATCCTGCTGACACTACCTGCACTGCAAGGGGCAAACTGAGGCACAGAGACAGCAGATGAGGTTCGCAGGTACTCCTCAAGTGCCTAAGTTGCCTAATGGGACATTTGCAGAACTCTAGTCAAAGCAACAGGGATCCTACGAAGAGAGCGCCTTTCCATCCCAGCCACTGAGCCATCCTTGCTTACCTCCTGCCCTCACCCCAACCCTCTCCCCAAAGGAGACATGGCACTGCCTCTTCCCTCCAGCTGTCTCCTGCCTATTTGTGCCGAACCCCAAAGGGCTGGCTATTCCTTGTTATTCATCTACTCTCTGCACACCACGCGTGTGCCTGCCTAACGAGAGGTGCTACAATAGCCGACTAAAAAAGAACGGCAGGTGTGTCAGCGCACAAGTACATGCATGCACACGTGTGCTTTCACAGATCCTTCTCCTAACTTAGAAGGATATTTTCTTTAAGAATTTCACCATATCTATCATGCCACCCATCATTTGCATATCCTCTGGTATTAGATAGTTCTTGCCAAAGGTCATGAAGAGAGTTACTAGACCAGAGCCCAAGGGTCAACGGCAGCCACAAATATCTTCACGTGAACACAGTACAGTCATAAGGCAGGGATTTCCTATCGATCCAGCTCACTCCTCCAAAGCAGCAGCTAAATGCTGGAGAGAAAGTCTTTATTTCTGAAGCACTTCACAAGTCAGAAGCAATTAATCCTTCAGAGGCTCGTGACAGGTAACTAAAGTATCACTGACTTAGCAGGTAGGTCACACAGAGAAGGTACATAAAGCAGCAGGTCTGCACTTCTGTGCTCCTCTCACATCGGCAATGATTATTTGTGTTCATTTTAAGTATTTTAAAATACTTTGAAAGTCTGAGTTTTATATCACTCCTGCAACATCCGAATAGCTTCCATGCAAAATCCAGGACAGCAGTAAAGTCACAAAAAAAGGTATACCACATCAAACCAAGGGTTCATCTTGCTTGCTATGGTGCTTTGAACAGAAACTGATGTTCAAGGGAAAGCCTGTATGAACCAGGCCACATCGTGCTTCTCCTGGAGCACTCTGCACTTCTTCAAGAGGAGCTCTGAGTTTATTTCACTGCTGCCATTAGAGTTCTGCAGCAAAAGCACACGTCAACCTTGCAAGGAGCATTTAGCTTACAGAAGTAAAGGAGTTATAAGCTAAGATTTCAGCTGAATAACAGCTGTGCATTTAGACAGCTTCAGAAGACCATGTATTTTACTCTCACGCCCTCAAGAACAACACGCCAGACTGCTTTTTTAAATTCACACAGGCACATTTTGGGGTCACCTCCCTATTATAGCCCTGCAAACACCAAATAGGAAGTAAACCCAGCATGTTCCTAACAGTGAATGAATGAAGATCAGATCTACCTGTCCTCATCACAGCACCAGCTACCAACGCAAATGTGGGGTGGACGTACATGCACGCAAAGTCTCTGCTTGGGGAACTCGGCTGCTGATGGCTTTTTTTATTTTTAATCCACGAGATCACCCATCACCGGTACGTAATTTGTTTCTGCAAAATCATGAAGCAAACCAGATGCTATGAGCATCTTGTTCCAAAAAAGTCTTTAATCCAATCCTGCAACACATGGCCCGGGGTCCTGATGTCAGCATGGGTTCTGCCACAGAGCAAGCGTAAATTTATGCCCAAATCACATGTGTGCCAAGAGCACGCCCATTTAAAACACACAGAGGCAGCATTTGAGAGAAAACACAGACTGCAATTAAAGCACTCAATCTGGAAGGCCAGAGATCAATTCCTGACTTGGCCACACATACTCTGCATTGCTTCACCTTCGCATCTCAGTATATTATTTCCCAGCAGCCCTGAAAGGAACGGAAGGACGTTTTCATAGACTGTGCCAGGGCTCAGATACTCTGGCAACAGGGCAGCAAGAGCTCCTTGCGTTAGAGGAGCTGCAGCAGCTCTCCTCTGCTTTCATTCTACTGCATCATACTGGAGGCAGCTAACAACAACCTTCATTTCATTTAGCGGCAATTCCTGGACCTCCCACCAAAGGAGAAAAGGAAAGTTTCCATAATGATAAAAAGCCACAAATGAGAGAGAATTACCTTGCAACTCTGTTTTGCTTAAGCCTTTCCAAATCTTTTCCTTGTGCTTGTAAATCACTGTCAGTATTGTTCCTACATTCTAATCCAGTATCTGATTTAAGGAGATACGTTTCCAAAACAACACCACCACAAGGACATCCTGAACTTCCCCCCATCCAAGAAAGCAGGCATCCTTTCCTGGGAAACTTATTTATTCAGTTACCTCTCATTATCAGAAGAGAACTCCTCCGTCAACGGAGCTTGTTTATGGCATGTTTCTCCTCAGAGACTTCCCGCCTCCTTCCACATGTGAAACACGAGTAAACACTTACTTAGTACAAATGAAGGCAAATTGGTTGCGACTTTCCAGAAGAGCAGCAGCTAGTCCTGTAGCTGGCAAGCTGCTGTCCCAACGGGCACAGCCTCAGTCTGCCCAAATCGCTATTTTCATTGAAAAAAAAAAGTCACCTTCAAAGGAAGCAGCTTCCAGTCTCAGTGTAAGTGTGCAGCACCTAGTCAGTTCTGACCCCTTATTACTGTGATTAATGCAGGTGGGTGAGCTTGGAAGGCAGCAAGTGCTAAACCCAAAGTGGATTCCAGCTTGTCTTCAGCACATTTATAACTTACCACCTGCTCCCTTCAACTGCTGACAAGCTCCTGTACAAAGGGGAGAAGGCCCACGACACAATAAAAACATTATGGCAGTACCCATTCTCCTCAGATCCAAAACGTCAGTGCCGGTGTCACAACCCGAGGTTAGTAGCCTGTTCATATATAACTACTAGAACGCTTCTGCGAGACCCAAGTTGGATAGTTAAACCCTGTATTTTCCCTGGCCAGAATCCCAAAACTAAGCTTTCTTATACTAAGTAATTGACAACTTCATAAGGCTGTTGCAGGACTGCTTGAATTAGAAACTATTTTGTTTCAACATGGAAGGCTCTTTCCTGGCAAGACGAATGCAGAAAACTCATCCTCCCATGACTGCACTGGGCTAATACTGCCATTAAATATGCTTTTAGCTAATACAGCTGTTGGTAAGAAACTAGCCACGCCCGTGTACACTCCCAGACCCATTCTCCGACATGTTGTGTAAAACTTACAAGTGAGGCTAGGTAATGCAAGTCTCTGGGCTATACAACTTCTTGCACAGTTAAATCCACTGACACCTTCCTTTCCCTCCTGATTACATCTAGGGACGTGGTGCACACTCTGTCCCAGCAAAATCTGTGCTGCTAAAAGCACCAAAGCGCTTGGGATACCTTGACATTTACCCAAGAACTCGCTTGGGATTCTTCACCAGTTTGCCTGGCTTGTACACTCAAAAAGCCAGGCTGCTAAAATACAGAGAAGCCAATATCCTACCTAGCAGCACAGCGTACATGCCCTGCCTCACAAGGTACACAGGAAAAGCAATGGTGGGGAGAAGAAGAAAGAAAAAAAAGAAAAAAAAATCATATATCCCATTCCAAGAGAAGAAATAGTTTAATTCCTAATCCAAATGTCACTGGTCAGCTGATTAGCAGCTGGCACTTGGCAGAAGCTAGAAGGCAATAACTGACAAAATACACTTCAGAGTGATATCTTGAACCCAGCCACACTGGAATTGGGTTGAGCATCATGTAAATCTGCAAAATTTACCTTGGATGGGGTTTGTTTTAAAGTGAAGTTATTTCAGAAACAGCTCACGCGTAATGTTAAATTGATGTGACTGCAGGTTACGGTGCTGTATGCTCCAAGGAAAGGGAGCGCTGGGGGTAAGCCAGGCAGGGGTCAGCAGAAGCCCTCTGCAATTAGCCCAGCCACACATTTAGACAGCTCAGGGGGCCACTTTCCCCCATCGGGCACAGGTTGTGCATTCACAGCCTTACGAAGCTCTTGATACGCACCTTGGCACCTCTGCTAAAGAAAATCACGATGAAACCTTCTCACAACATCCGTTTTTTCAAAACAAAGTAAAAAAAATACAGCTGGCAAATTTAAGCTGATTTTGCATTGGTTTATAATGTCTCCCATTAAATGCTTTGAAATATACATTAGCTAGCAGCACACACAGAGCATGTATCTGAAAAAAATTCAGTGAAATATCTGATTAAACCTGAATCCCCCAACTTACACATTTTAAGGGGAAAAGACTACAAGTAGCACCTTCAGAAAAATACGAATGGAAAAAGTGACTTTTCACAGACCTAAAGAAACGCAGCCTGTATCTTTTGCTAGAAGTAGACCAAGACAAACAAAATCCTAGCTCGAACACGCACCTCATCAACGCTTACGCACCTTGGATCAAATCAGCACTCTCTTATAATCTTGCAGGTACAGAGAATTACACAAAACGCAGCCCTCCCCGAAGACCGGACACTGAGGCAATCCCCTCCTTGTTTGGTTTAGCTCAGAGGAGTACATGTGGCTTGTGGTAGCCTGCCACATATGCACATCCCCCAAACTCCTCAGCAAATTTCTGAGTTCTGACAACATCCTTCTACATGTTTCTGCTGCTCTGGTCCTCACCACAGAGACACTGTCCTCCTTATAGCTCCACTGTGGGTTTTTGGGGTGGGTTGTTGGGGGTTCCTCCCCACACACACACAGGCAGAAACAAAAAGCAGCATCCATCACCCTGGTTTGGTTTCTTTTCATAAACAAACCAGTAAGATAGCAGCCTGACTCGCCCACAAACTCAAATGCCTGCTGGGCATTCGCCTCAGCTCCGTGATACACCAGTCACCCTCAAGTCAGAAACAACCCCCTCAGCCCATACCGGAGCACTACGCTGATGCCAGACTTTACCCCTGGCCTTGCAGAACCCCACAGCAGTTAACCCTCATGCAAACTCTGAGGGGAATTTCTCAAGAGATTATTCACGCCTTTATATGGATAAGAGCAAGATGACTACAAAGACTCAACTAAGAATCACCTATTGCAATATCTTGTTTGTAAAAAGAACTGATTCACTGGTATTATAACAGCACAGACAACCAACCATTCAAGTTCCTTCTACATTACTCCCATCTACTTCCTTCCAAAAGGAAGGAATGTTCCTCCCCACCCAGGAAAGCAAGTATCCAGACACAACTGTCTTTAAGGGGGTGGGGGATGTACCTAACTGCAGCGGATATTTTGGGGGATCTACGCAAGAGACTGCGAGCGCATGGAGACATCTGCCATCTGGCACACTTCACGGTGCCTGCATCAAGGACTCCCATCCTGGGCCAGGGAGCCGTCATCTTCAGCAGGGTTGCTCAGCAGAATTGAGGGTGACCAGTCACGGCTTTGACAGATCGAGGTAAATCCCAACACTTTAATTCCAAAAGTTCTGGTTCAACCAGTTCCTCAGGCTTGCAAAAGTCTCCCCCAAACCATCCATCATCATTTCAGAGACACTTTCTTTTAAGCCACTTCTACATCTCATTTATTTTCTAGGCTTCACATGCTGCACCAAAACACAGGCCTCTCCCCTCCCTTCTAAAGCAATGGGGATAAGAGATGTTTCTTTCCCAGACAGGATACTCCTCCTCCTCCTCCTCCACAGTGCTTCCCAGGGGACTTTGCCTTTTAGCAGAAATAGCCAAGACTTCACAAGTTGCCTTTTCAACACTGCTGAACCACCAAAATTCACTGCAGATACAAAAAAGTTTTCCAGCTGAGGATTCAGACGTCAGTAGTGCAGGGACCAGGTTGCGGAGAGCTCCCCAGGTCTCCAGCTGAGTCAGTGAAAAAATGCTGTTTACCAGCACTTGGGGAGGACAGGCAGCTATGCCAAAAGGCCAGAAGTATGCAAAGCTGCAGCACTTCTGACCCACGGTGACTCCCCAGATGACCTACCCTTCCAATAAAGGAAATGGCATTTTCACCCCTCCGTTCCCATCAAAAGGCAGCAACCCGCAATCCTACAAAGCCACCTGGCTCTTGTCCCCTCGGAGACTTCACTGGCCACACAGAGGGATTTCGGACTGCTTGCACCAGGAGTCTAACTGTGAGGAAAATACCTGCATCGCACATTTCACCAGAAAACCCCCAACTTCCTTTGCCTTCTAGCACGGTCAGGAAGAGAACATAGCACTTATTTCACAGTTGTAGCCAAGCCTAGGCCATGCTCCATCCCAGAGGCCAGCCAAGAAACCAGGAGTCACAGGGAAAAGCCCTCACAAGCAGCAGTTCCTCCGGACAGCGAGGCACAGAGGGGAGGCACCTCTGCCACGCAATCTGTGCTGCCACCTCGCACCTTTGGTGGCCGTAGCTTAGGCCTGCTGAGCAGGAGAGAGCCCAGTGACACACAGGCTGGCTTCCTAGTGCTGTCAGCACCGGGGCAGAACCTGCCAACAGATTATTCATCAGCAAAAAAAAGCCTCTGTTTTGCCATGTTACCAGGATGAGGCCAGCTTGCATTAAAAAAAGACTGTGACAGCTTCTCAGGTTTAGCTCACATAGTTCCTAAGCTCCTAGGTCCAAAAGGGCCTTGGAAATATCAGCCAAGGCAAACCTATACGGCAAATTTCAAGTGAGGGAAAAAAAAAAAAAAAGAATCACTATAGTTACTAGTTGAAGGACTGGTTTTGGTGTTCCTCTCAGCTCAGCATGCGGCAGAACATATCAGAAACCATGTCTGAAAGATGGTCACAGATTTATTTTCTTGTACACTGTGGTGACTTTTTACAAACCTGAAAGCACACAGCGTACATGGAGTCCCTTTTCCATTTTAGGGTTCCTTCTGTAAAAGCCACCACAGGTCCTCCCACTCAGCTCTCATACAGCAGCTACCCTCTCCTTCGCAATTACAAGATCAAAACAAAACACTGTTTTGACTGAAATGGCAAAGGATGCTGCACAGGCGACAGACCAGGAGCAGGTCTAAGGAGGCCAACATCTCTCTGAAGGTCAAGGCTAAGGTTACCAGCCAGAGCCATTCATAAGGTTCCTTACAGGCCAAACAAATTAAATGTAAAATGATAGTTAAAGCAGCAGTGCTGGTTACAATTAAAAAAATACCACCAGCAGCTTGCTGCACTGCAAGGACTGTATACGTAAAGAGTTTTGTAATCCCTACTGTTCGTTTTTAGTTCTTTAATTATTTTATTTTGAAAAAAAAAATACAGTTGGGATCACTACTTCCCCTGCAGAAACCCCACACAAACTGAAATCCCTCATCCCAGATCACAGGTAGCTCTACTCAGCCTACCTGTACGCACGACATACCTACAAGGAATTTACTCCTGTGTTTTATTCCTCTCTGCTTAAGGTAGGAAAGGAGCCAGCTGGCTGTAGAAAGTTAGAGCGAAGGCCACCGCTTTCTTTATTTACAGCACCTTGTTCTGCACCAACACATTTGTCGATTTTGGTTTGTTTTTTAAACTCCCAGTTTAGGGGAGGTGGGAAACAATTAACTTCTGAAATCCCCTCAATTTCTAAGGCATTTAGGAATAAAAAAAACCCACCAAACCAAATCCAGCAAACGCACGCTGGGTTTACACACGGGAGGAGCAGAAATGTCAGCTTGCAGATGCCACCGGATTGCCAGTGTCAAGGACAAGGAAATATTAGGGGAGCTGGGGACAGAGGGGCAGGCGGAGCGCCGGGAAAGGCCAAAGCCACCCCTTCCAGCTTTGCGAGGGAAAAGAAGCGAAGGCAGGGCGCTCCGCAAAAGGCTCGGGGTCTCGGGGTCTGGGGGTGTCAGGGGCTCGGGGTGTCAGGGGCTCGGGGTCTGGGGGTGTCGGGGGCTCGGGGTCTGGGGGTGTCGGGGGCTCGGGGGCTCACCTTCCGCCAGCACCTCGTCCACCGTCACCTGGCAGCGGCCGATGCTGAACACCCGGCCGATGTAGCCGCTGCCCGGGCCGCCGCCGCCGCCGCCGCCGCCGCTGGTGCCCGACCCAGGCCCGGAGCCACCCTGCTCCCGACGCGAGTCGAAAAACTTCTTCATTTCTCAGGCGGCAGCAGCTGCCTGGTTACGGGGGCGATGCTGTTTTCAAGGTCCCAAACCCCCTCCTCGCTCCTCCCGCGGCCCGGCCGGGGCCGCCGAGGGGGAGCCGGGGCCGCTCGCCGTGCGGGGCCGAGCCGAGCGGGCGCGCCGTCCTCCGGGGGATTCACACCTGCAAAACCACAGCGGGGGGATGAGGGAGGGCAGAGGCGGCCGCCCCCGCGGCGCGGCCTGGGCCGCCGCAGCCCCCTCAGGGGAGCCCCGACTGCCAGGGCCCCCCGCCCGGTACCTCTCTGCGGACGGGGGGTGCCTCCATGCACCCCGCAGCGGCGCCCAGGGCCGGCCTGCCGCAGCCCCACCGGCTGCCCGCGGCGGGTCACGGCGGGGGCCGCCTGCCCGCAGGGCCCGGGGCCCGCATCGCTGCCCGAGGGAGCTGCCGGCGGCCACCGAGCCCGTCAGGGACCGACCCCGCCGCCGCCGCCCCCCGCCGGCCCCATCCGACCAGGAAATGGGCTGGCACAGGAAGTCCCGGCTGCCGGCGGGAGCGCCGCCCCCGCGCCTCCGCCAGCCCGGGGCGGGGGGCTCGGCCGGGCCCCGCCGCCACACGACGCCCGCCCCGCCGGCGGCCACCACCCCCCGCCCCACAGCGCGGCGGAGGGGCGAGGGCCCTTGGGGGGGGGGGGAGGGGGGGCGAGGGCGGGAGGGGGTGGAATGGCGGCAGCCGGCCCCGCCGCGCGGCACCCTGGGAGCTGTAGTTCCCATTCGCCCAGCGGCGGCCGCCGTCGCCGCGGCGGGGACTACAACTCCCGGCATGCAGCGCGGCGCCGGCGGGACGGGGGGGGGGCGAGGAGGGGGCGCGGGGCGAGGTTGTGGCGGGGCCGTGAGGGGCTGCGGGGGCAGGGCCCGGTGCGGGGGCAGGGCCCGGTGCGGGGGCTTCCCCCCAGCCCGGCCGGCGGGGATGGCGTCCCGGCGGGTCGAGGGGCAGGTGCCCCGCGGCCATGTCTCCTCGCCGGGAAGGATGGGCGCAGAAATCCCGTCAGCGAGGAGCCGCGGCCCACGCTGCTGCCTCGCCGTGCCTGGCGACGGCTCTTCATACATTTATTTCCAAAATACCGCGCTTAAACTCGACCTTTTCCTGCCATAACAACACCAGTCCACCGCTGTGACATCTTGCGCTTGACCCGAGGTACGAGGCTCGTCTTCACACAGGCCCTGCTAGCGCCTGGTTCGAGAGCCTAAATAAGACTAAAACTGGAGATACCCCCAGCCCTCAAAGCACTCATTGAGTGCTTTAAACCTAGCAGTGGGTTTTGTAAAGCCTGCGCCTTAGATTTGCTATTAAATCACATCTTTCTCCTCCTCCCCACTCCGGCGCCTCGCACGCCTGGCAGCAAGATGCTCACAAGCAGCAGCGCAGCTCATCCAAAGAGCCCAAAGCCCTTGGGTCAGGCTTCAGAGAAGCTTAGTTTAGCTCAAATCTTGTGAAATTTCCTTTAAATGCACTTTGGGTTCTTTTCAGCCTTTCTTCTCAGAAACCAGGAGATTTTTCCAGCCTATGGCATCTGCAGCAGCTGGCTCCTCTCCTTTCCACACGCGTTAACAGGGAAGGCCAGAGCTGGGATTTCAAACAGCAGAGGGAAACATTAAAATGGCAAAAATTGGTTTTCCCAGCCTGCCACCCAGAATACAAAACCCCGAGGAGCACGTGGCTGCCAGAGGAATGCCTCCATGACAGCACCGCTCTCCTTCCTCCCCTCCGACCGGGGCAGAAGAGGAAACCAGAGCATGCTCGTGTTTTCCCGATGACTATTATTTCCTGTATTACGGTAATAACTACAGCCGTCCTGCTGACAAGCTCCTGTCCCAAGCGGAGAGGCTAGGCAGGCCCTGGTTACTGTGGGATGGCAAAAATGCTTACCCTTTGCACAGCCCTTTTTCTTTTTCCTGCATCGCTACCTTGCTCGAATGGGCTGGCTTTTGGGCACAGGCTCACAGCAATGCCAACAAGACTGGATCAGCATGTTGTAAACGGACCTAATTGTTTTTCCCCCAATGCTTGAAGATTTTTAAGATGCATACGGCTCTCAGAACAGGCAAGTAGAATCGCTGGTGATAATATTTAGCATGTTGGATGCACAGATCTAAAAGTGCATCACTGGACAGTTGCTTTTCTGCTGAGCTGTAGTGCCTCCTCCTTATGGCTAATGCTACACTTCCATCATCCTTGTTCTGAGCAGTTCTTGCAGCTAAGGGTCTACAAGCCCACCCTGCAGACCTCAAAGTCCTCCTTGACCGCCATCATCCACCCATAGTTTGTAGGGTGCTGCAGAGCAGCTCCTACTTGCACCTCATTTCCAAGTGCCATGTACAAGACGCCCTAAGTCCGCATGGCTGGAACTGCAATCACCGCAGCCAGTCAGCTGACACAAGGGTGAAAGCAGCCCTTCTTCATTTAACAGGCTTTAATCTTCATTAAACAGCTGTGGTTTGGGGCTATATGATGAGTTGCCACTGGTCAATACAGAAGGTTCACTTGCCCTTCAGATTAAATATGAGGTGGGTAAAGTCTCAGTTGCTTCTATCAATGTTTTATTTTATTTTTTTGTTGATTACCCTAACCTGTGAAACATCCCCAGGCATCTATTAAGACTGAGGTAAAACACCCAGTGCAAAAAGAGTCCAATAATCACTGATTTCTGGGGACTCTGCAGAACCAAACAATTTCCAAGGAAATTGGGCATCTCTGCACAGTACAGGGAAATGACTCATTTCCAACTAAAGATAAAGCCTAATGCCATGCAGAGAGCTTGCAGATGCACTGCTGAACATCCTAACTAGGCACTGAGAAGTACTTTTTTTTAAAATGTACCTGGGAGCGCTGATGTATAATGCAGACAAGTGTCAGACCCACGTACAACTATGGCGCCCTGATGTTCTGCCCACAGGCGCACAAACTCTGTCGGCAACCATTTTGGGGAGCAAAAGCACAGCAGAAGCCAATCCTCAGTTGCAGATGCTGATGATATTCCTTATTCCAGAAGGCACGAGGCTCGGCTGCACTGCTGCAATCGCAGTGACCTTCATAGGGATCAAAGCTTTCAGGCTCAGTTCTCTCTAAGTGAAAAAGCTAATCAGTGATTGCCGGCAGAGACATGGTCTAGCACTGCTCCTGTGTTAGCCTGGAGCAACTCCAGGGTGCTCATAGATTTGTCCCACCGCAGCGAGAAACCTCAGTCTGACTAATACCGTCAATCCTAAACACCACGTTTTAGCTGTTAAAATCCCATGACGCTAGGTTTAAAATACCCAAGTCCCGATGATGTGGTCAGCAGGGCTGTTTGCCTGCATATTGGCTCCCTGATCCCTGGTTCCCCTGTGCTGCTAAGAAAATGCATCCAAATCCCCAGGAAGAAGCACATTAAGACAGCTGCATCCCTCTTGATCAAACTTTCCAGACAGCTCAGCATTTTCTAAATCAAAACATACGTTTGGAAAGGTTTCACGCGATTAACCTAAAAGCGAGGGCACACTGACCTCTTCTGGGCATTTCCAGAAGTGGCAACAAGGTAGAAAAGAGCCTGCAGAGCTTTCTGTGCTTGGTTACAAATACCTATCCAGGGGCAACAAAGTAATGGTCATGTTTTCCTGTAGTCAGTGCATAATAAGTAAGTCATCTCATCCGCTTATTTTTATCTTGATAAGTATGTTCCCTTAACCACACACATTTACTGCAAAAATTTCTGTCAAAATTCTCACCAGCTAAAGAGTATTAGAGCCACTATTCTATCCATCTCTTTCCCCATGTTTTCTAGAATCCAGGGATTTATTTTAAGTGTATAGCAGTGGCCCACAAGCACTGCTAGTATGACCAGAAAAGCCATCGCTTTTCTACACTACCCCCAAGAAAAAGTTAACTCTCAAGCATATAGCTACTAATTCAGCTAGGTCCAGAGCTCTGCAGAGGAACAAAAAGACAACTCCAAAACTCATATCTATATTTTACCTGTTTAAAAATTAAAAGTTCCTACCTCTTATATACTCCTGTTTGCCCTTGTAAGACGCACTCACTAGCTCCAGCAACCGCTGCACCTCCCACAGCTAGAAGCCAACATCTTGTATCAGTGGTAACGGCACTCAGGGCCTATGTATAGAATAGATACACATGGAATTAATTGAGCTGATTGAGATCTGTAGGCTCGTGCATGTTCGATGCAATACTGTGCATAGCGTGCATTGACACTGCGTGCCTCAATAGGATTGACCACCAAGTCAAAAAGAGCCAAGTTTCTCAAGGAGCATGATTTTGCACTGCAAATACGTGCTGTTGTTTAAAGCAGGTATCGTTACGCTAAGAGAAATTTGCAGATTGGGTTCTCACTGACAAGGGATTTCTGGGTTGTGTTTTAGGTGGCGGGGTCCTGAGTGTGCCCTCCGGCTTTCATTGCCCCAAGCACTCTCACCTGGCCTCTAGCCAGCACCCTTTGCTCATCCGTGACCCCCATTAAAGCGCAGGCTCGCTCTTTGCTTGAGGCGGTCGTAGGCTAGTCCTGGCTGGGGTTCTTTTGGCTTTGCCGGGTGAGCTCTGGGCTTGTGTTGTAAGTGCTGCTGTTTCCTGGTGTTTCTAACTGGGTTTCCTGGGTAGGCTGTGGACTTGCTTTGCCTCATGATTGCTGGGCAGTTGCTGAAGCTGGTAAGTGCCCCTCTCTCTTTAGGCACGGCAGGACTGGGTGCTGTTGGCAGGCTTACTGGCACCCTTTGCTCCTAGCTTCTCCTCTCTTGTAGAGCAGCCCCGCTCTTGGTGCGTTTTAGCACTAGATACATCATACTATGATGCTTAATGTGTTTTCCCCACTCCAAGGGCTGTATCAGCCAGTGAGTTTCTACCATATTTCCATGAAGGAATAAATACATGTGTGCCTTATAAGTCCCCCTTAGCTGGGCACTCATAGCTCTGTTTCTGTCCCCTAGAGCTGGGTTATAGCCAAATTATGGAGCGGCTAAGTAAGATAAAACTACATAGAGACAGATATTAATTAAGAAGGGGAAAAAAAAAAATGAAAGCTACTCATTTCCTCCTCAGAACTATATGTATGCTAATTGAAGTAAATATTCATTAAGCCCATTAAATGAAATTTAGGTTTGATAATGCATTTAAGGCTGCTGGAAGCAATGGTGTAGCAGTTCATAGCCTGCAGCTTTGGGGAAGGAGGATTTAGGCTGTACCACAAATGATATATAGCTTCCACAGGAGCGTTAGGAGTTTCCCTGACTGCATATCTCTCCACGGAGCTGGCAAATGCCCTAAGGCCTGAGGTTTAAATTATATCAGTTAGTCTTGATAGCGGGGGGTTGTTTGAGGCAGAGTTACTGTATTTGTACAAACTGTAATGTGAATGCAATTATAGTGGTCTAGCCCATCTCTTGTCCTTGATGTAAATAAGCTATACCATGGCAAGCGCTGCAGATCTGATTGCGTTGCATCCACCTTAGCTGATGTCTTCCCGGCAAGTAAAGGGAATGGCTCATCGAGGCCAGGCAACCCTAGATCACGTGCAGATTCCCGTGCGTCTTCTGCCACAGCCCGTGCCTTAAGCTCTGCTGGGGATGTTAAAGCTGGCCTGTTTTCCCCACAGTTTGAGCAGTAGAAGGTGAAATAACACAAGCAACTAGGATCAAGAGCAAGTGACAACTTGTATGACTGCAAGGGGCTCTTTTGAAGGGAAGAGTGGCACCCCACAAGTGCCTAACCATCTTCACAGCCCCCCTAGAGAGCTGCTTGCTGACTCCAGTCCCGCTTTGGATGGCATTCATGAACGCAGGCAGCCGCCGAAGCTCTCAAACAACCAATGGCCCGGGACTGTTTGCCTTCCCTGCTGTTTATAGCTTTAGTTAATAAAAGAAAGCAGTAGGCTGGGCTCATGGCCAAGTGCAGCCTTAAGTTTCTCTGTAAGAGAAAGGCAGAGTGCGTGGGTATTCCTGAGACAGTGTCAACACAGCATATGCCGCGGGACAGCAGCGTGGAAAGCAGTGAGTGCGGTAGCACCCCAGACACTGTTATAGTTGTCACTGTTATAAATTGTAATAGCATCCAGGATTTCCTCTTGTGTGCCTGCCTGCAGAACATGCAAGCATCCCTGTCTTAAAAATCTTGTAGTTGAAGCACACTTGAAATGTGGAGTTTGGCTCCTGGCTTTTTCACTGCTCGCTCCCCTTATAGTTTATTTTCTAAGTCATGTAGGCCACCATGTCTAAGTGGTCTCTTGTTTTAAATGCACTTTAGGTTAGAGGGATATTTTCAAATCAGTTCTGCTCCCCTGTTCCCTCCTGGCCTTACGGGATGTTTGTGTAATCAACACGGGTCTATCCAGAGAGCCCTTGACCCGCGCAGCGGTACTGGTACGCTCTGCTCAGGGCTTTGTGAGGTCCTGTCTGGATTGCTGAGGGGTTGGAGTGCTGCACATTCCCCTGGCGATACTGACTGTGCAAAAGCAGTGTTTCTAATGGTTATGGTAAGTAACAAAGAGCCAAGAACAGTTTGATTTCTTACGTGAATTGGAATATTTCAGTCTTCCCACCTCAAATAAACACTGCTTACCCATTTCTGGGAGTGTGTTTATCACTTTCCTTCCTCTCTGTGTGTTAAAAGGGCTTTGCTCAAATAATGGAACAAAAGCTTCAGGCTGGCTCTTCCTAGGGTCTTCCCCAAAACACCGCTGTTTCTGCACCAAGGCTGCCCCTGATGTGTGGAAAAGGACATTTCATCTTACGCAATGCTGAACTGGAGGTAAGGAGACATGCTTGCTCTAAGTGTCAAACGTACCCCTACATCTCTGTAGTGAGTCCTAATATCTGCAGTTATCTTTGTGATTAATCTGACATTAATACGTAGAACGTGAGAGTTCTTTACCCTCTTACGAGCACATGAAAATCCGTGATTTAGACAAGCAAGCGCTGGCTTGCAGCCTCCACCCTAACCCTGGCTACCCGCTGCTATGGAGACAGCAGCCTAACTGAGCTGCAGCATTGCAACGCAGCTCCGACAGCACTTGCGCAACAGTTCAATAACCCCATTTTCAGGGGTTGTGGATTACAAACTGCTGGTGCTGAGGTATCAAACTGAGCATTCCCTTATGAACTTCCTGCATAATCCCCAAAGGGCCAAATTCTGGCCCCCACTTAAATCTGCGGGCGACTGGCTGAGGACTTAGTGCCAGGACTTGGACCTCAGTGAATGAGGCGAAGCTGTTTCTCCAAAGCTAGGGACAGGTACCTGTTAACCAAATGACACACTGAAAATCTCTCCTTCCAGCACTAGGCTCCTCTACTCTTTGAGGTGCAAATTTAAAAAGCCAGGTCCTTGGGGCAAAAACACAAATGCTGCCATTTTCCAAGCGGTTCAGCTCTGTTCTCATTGTGGGACCTAGAATAAATACCTCCTGCTTAACAGGCTGGCTGCTTGAGCTCAGTTTATTTACTCAATGCACACTGCCCTGTCTTTCTGTGACCTTTAATTTTTATTATGTCTTTTGTAGAGAACAGGGAGAACAGCAGGATGGAGTGGGAATACAGAGCAGGTATGCAACTGAGTAAAGTCCGGGTATTTTGAGAGCTTTATAGCAGGGGGGTTTAAAATAATCGATGGGACAGACAGGAAATATCGGTGAAAAGCAAGGTACTTTGTCACTTACTATACACGGATAGGAACTGCGGGCTTGTCTGTTACTGTCCCTCTTTTGATGGGAGGACAGTAAAGCTATGCTAGACAGTGCTTCGGGCTGGAGATATTTAAGGATAGCCATAGCCTTTCCATCCTTTAAGAGATGAAGACAACATGCTGAAAGCTGAGCAGACCCTAGACGAAGGGCTCCTGGAGAGACAAAGCTTTGTCTCCTGAACCTTAGATAGGAAATTTCTCCTGCAGCAACCACCCCTCACCTTCCTGAAGGGAGCAGCTCCTGTAGCAAGGTACAACAGGGTTCAGACAACCATTGCCCCAAATCCCCTGTCCTGCCATCCACCTTGCAGAGAAGCTCAGCTAACTCTCAGCATGGTCAGAAGCTGTTGTACTCTGTATTTTTTTTCCTTTCTGGTCCAAATAATCATGATTGTCTGAATCGGATGGCTACAGAGCCAGCATCCATAACCAGCCAAGATCATAGGGCACTCGGCTGTGTGTCGGGTCAGGATCTGGCTTCCAAATGGACTACACTTACATGACTAATTCTAGATGGCCAAAACCACGCATGCAAACACCCTGCATCTTCAAGTATTCCTCCCTACTTGGAGCATCTCCCAGGGGGAAAGAAAAGGTTAACTTATGCAAATCATGAATGGCAGGATTTGTGCAATATTTAAAGGATAAATAACTTCCAGAAAAGATTAATAACTTATTGTCTTGAATAATTACTGTTGCATATACCATTGACCTAAGTGTCAGAGCCATCCAGTCCTTGGGGTTGAAAAGGCTGGAAAGCAAACAGAAGAATGAAGCTTTTGAAAATACAGAGGCTAAAAAAAGTCAGAGGCAATATAAGATGGAGAAACACAGCAGTTCTCCTGCTGGTGGATTAAAATGAGTGGGTACGGGCCCAGAGCAGGAGACAGCTGACGTGAGAGGAAGGGATGAGAATGGAAATTTTAACAGACGTAGGAAAGAGAAGAGTGTCTCCTTAGTGACTGTTGATAATACGTACTAGTCCACACTAAATCCTGGTTGGGGTAAAGTGCCAGATTTTGCAAGGAAAGAGACTCTGCAATGGCAAAGGAGAGTGCTTGTGGCTTGAACCCTGTTTTTCTGCTACCCTCTGTTCAATGTTTCCCCACATCAGCAGGGAGCGAGTAGATGCTGGCTGGCTGGCCGCTGTGGGGTTGTTTTTGAGAGATTGAGCTGCAGTAGGAGCTATAATAAGCCAGCTGCACAGACATGCTCACTGGAGCACAGCCTGCATTCATCCCAGCTGCTAAATTTAGGTCTCTTCCAGCAAAAGAGCATGTGCAAAGAGGCACAGGGATGAGATACAACTGTCGTACGAGCTGGAAAAAAGAACCTGAGAAGGTTGATTTACCCGTTGTCATGACTGTACTTTTGGCATCAGAGGAGACCAAAGTCCCTGAGGGTAAACACAGTGAAGACAAGACACGTAACATTGCAAGGCTGATTTCCCTCTGTTAGCCTCATGATCTTGTCCAAGGCTGACCCTGGCAGTGTCACATCGGGGTAAAACTGAAGTCCCTTCGCCTGAAGTGTTTTGACTTGAGGGTGGTGCCATTTATTGGGGCAAAAAAAATCATCTTTATGAAAATAATCATTCTTACAGAAATCATGGCTGTTTGTGACGCAAAGTTCTTAGACAAGGGGAAACGATGCTGAAGACCTGGAGCGGTGCTGTGGGAGCAAAGGAGACGCAATACAGGTAAGAAATCCCCACAAACAACACGGGGGAGGAACAGGGAACAGGAACAGAGGAACAGGACTTCTTGCTCAAGGCCGCTGCAGCCTGCGCGCTCCACGCGTCGTCCCCCTCGCTCCCCCCTTAGGTCTGCCCTTTTACACGACAGCATAAAGCGAGACATCAGATGCTGGCTGCGCGCTCGGGCTGCAGTCAGGGAGACCTTCTGTTCCCAGAGATTTTACAGGCAATGCTGGGGAGCGTGGAAGCCATCTGAGCCTGCCAGGCCAGCTTTACTTGCAAGGGCCTCTGTGTAACCCCAAATGCGCATTTCCTAAATGCACGTGAGGCTCCCTGGGGAATCTCTCCCTGCTCTGGATTACAACCAACTGTTTACGGAAGGGCAGAGGAGGGGAGCAGGGCTGGGTTGCCTTCCAGTCAGGCGTTGGAGAAAAGCTGCTTTGCGCCAGCAAGTCCCACCCCGCTCCAGGGCGGGGACTTTGCCATCCAGGGCGAGCTGAGGAAAGCTCTCCCCATCCCTGCCAAGGCACCCACTTGGGACAGCAGGTGAGTGCCAAACTAACCGGGGGGTCCCCTTTGGCAGGGGAAGGGGTCGCGTGGCTAGAGGTGCCTGGGAAGATGCCAAGCGCCGTCCCTGCTTGCCGGACCGCAGCGGCTGGTAGCGCGGCTGTACGGAAGCGGGACGGCGCTTGGCTGGGCGGATGCCCCTCGGGGCCACGATGCCAAGGCATTAGGGCATTGGGGCAGCCCTGGAGGGTGGAGGTCTGGGGTGAGGAAGGACGGGGAGGCGGGCTGTGGGAGGGAGGAAGATGGCTGACTCTCCCCAGGCACAGGGAGTGCAGGTTTTTCTTCTGATTTCTGCCGTGCCCTGTGGCCAAGCTGGCATGTCCTCCCCGCTGGATGCTGGAGTGTGGAGGGCACAGCAGGGGGCTTGTGAAGTGGCTTTGGGTGGGTGCACAGGCTGAAGTGAGGAGTGCAAGGCTCTGCTAACTCAGTATTATATTTTTATTCCTTTTGAGGGCAGTGGCCAAGCAAAGGTCATCATGTGGGACATGCTGGGATATTTCAGCTGGCTCAAGGCTTGCCAGCAGAAGGGCATTCTTTTCCCAAGCTGCAAATCAGGCTGGGATCAGGGTCAGCCCCCTGCTATGAGCCCCAGACCCACCCCAGGGCACTCCTCCCTGAAGCACAGCCAGCTGCAGAGGGAGCAGGCTGGATCCAGCACGCTGGAAACAGCTGGCGGTGGCAGAGCCATGGAAAAGCTGATCTGGCGCAGGGTGTGGGTTTGCGTTCGAGTAAATGTGTACCAAATGAAAGAACTAGTCAAACAAGTCCAGTGTTTGCCTTGCAATGGACTGGATCACAAAACGGTGGTGTGCCATTCCAGGTCCTAGGTGTAGGACAGGCAACGTGTCTGTGAGCTCAAACTTGGGGAAGAAAAAGCCGGTGTTTATATCCTGTTAAGCTGTTGGCAGCTTTGCTTGCTGGGAGCTGTGTGCTCTGTGCACAGTCAGGAAAACTTGATTCAGAGGAAGCCTAGGTTTGAATTGGCCAGCACACATGATAGTTTCAGCTGTTTTCCGATAATTGAAGTTTATTCTGGATTCAGCTTTTAGAGGACATTGATGCAGACTTAAAACTGCCTGAAGGTCATCCATGGAAAAAATTTGAATAATGGGAGGGATGCCTCGTACACCTGCACTCTGTCATCTGGCCACAGTGTTTTGAGCCTGTTCTAAGCCAGGTTTACTGTATCAGCTAGCTCAGGCCTTTATTCTGGGATGAAGCAAATGGCATCAGGACAGGGATCAGCACCTTAGCACTTGCTAGCTGACTTCTTGCACGCATAGTTTCATTCTTCAAAACACGGACTTAAATGTTGCTCCTATCCTGAAGCTGTTTTTCCCCGTTTGAGCTGCAGGCCAGGAACTGTGTTAAGCTGCAGAGCACTGACAAATCTGATTGAGCAATTCCTTTCTCTCCCTGCTAGCAAAGGGTGTGACTGGGAGAGTTTTATTCATCTAATGCCCCATCCTGAGCAGTTCATGGAGACGCCTTCACCTGTGAAAGGGAGCAAGAGGGTTACAGGGGCAGGGACCATTGCTGGAGAACCTGGTTGAACTGCTGAGCGCTTCCACCTGCAACTTCAGTGGCTCGTTTCTTGTGGCACCACGCACAGAAATATACTGGGAACAAAACAGCATTTGCAGATTGCGCAGTGGGGTTAGCACCGCTGCCTTTTGCAGTGCTCTGCTCTTTATAGCCCCGGGTTTAGCTGGATGAAGAAACTAGAATCTTACAGTCCATATTCAATGTGACATTTCTGTTGTAATTTGATATTGCAGGAGCATTTGCCCTGAATCCAGTACACGCATCCTTTCCTCATGTTTTGGTTTCTTTCTGCCAGCTCTTTTGCGCTCAGAATTTTTCTGCCTCCCACCTTCTTTTCCTTGTTTATTGACATTTCCTTTGCCCTCTCATTGACTTGCTAAACCAGCCCATCTAATATTCCTGCTTCTGTGCACAAACCAACGGAATGGTAAAACTGCATCAGAAAAACATCTGTGAAATTTGAAGCCATTATTTAGTGTCTTGTTAAAGCAAATAAACCTGGCTTTACATTTTTGTAAAACATTAGAGAAGAGCAAAGATGACTTTTCTGAGGTCTAGGTCATAATTTGACTACTCAAATCTATAATCAAATGAAAGGCAGCAAACTCAACACTAATAATTTTCCATATGTTGCCTGATTGCACAGGGTGTAGTAATGTACAGATGACCTGGAGAGCACTCGGGAGGGCCCGTGAGTAACACATCTATGGCAAATGTCACACTGAGACTTAACTTGCCTGAACAGCACCCTCTGACAGCATTCCGGATTTGTAAGAGTCATGTGAAGCATGAGCAAAGACACTCCTGTTCTTGCACAACCGTCTGGGCTCATTGATAGCAGCTACTAAGCACCGTGAGCAGGATTAAGGAGAGATGTTGTCAGCCACTGGCATCACTGCTTCTACTTAAGGGCTTTAATGCAAGAACTTCAGCTCATGCTGTGTTGAACTTGAGTTGCATGGAAGTGCACCTTGTCCTAGTACTTGACATCCTGCCCAATGACCAGGGATATGGGAAAATACTTTGGGTATGTTCCTGTGTAGGCCCTATGCATCAAAACAAAATTATGAGCAGAAAAAAACCCCGGGGGAGATGGCAAGTAAGATTTCTCTTTTTTTTGAGAGCTTTAACAGTCAGTTAAAACTGCAGTCCTACAAGGAATTACACATTGCACCAACTGAGGAGATGTTGAATACAGCAGCTTTTAAGTAAGAGGGAAAATAATTGTCCTGTCCCAGTCCTTGAGTGAGGTTATCCTTTGCATGCTCATCTACACCTCGATATTGTCTCTGCCTCCCAGGGAGTATCTGTGAAGGCTGTTAGGGCTGTGCAGGCACCCTCACCCTAATCCACCCTCAGGCTCTCACCTGGCAAGGTCAAAGCCATGTGTTTGGAAGGGCATGGGAATCAAGTCTCTCTTCTTTGCTCCCAGGGCAACATTGTCTGCTTCTCCTTGTAGTGTGACAGCCAGTCACGCTAGCAATAGAAAAGAAATTTCTTAAATTCCTCGCGCTAATCACCTGCTTGTGCACCACATCCCTCTTTCAGGCAGGGCGCGCACCCTGGCCCCACGCTGTTGCGAGCCAGCCTTTGTGCGTTCAGTACAAAGCAGGACTGGAAATTCAGGGATGCTGCTATCAGTTCAGTAGGGCTGTTCAGGTGTTGCTTTTAGTCCTCAGAGAAATTAACCATTAACTGGCAAGGGTAGGTATATTCTGCTAATTATCTGCTAGAGAACTAACACTGCCTCTTTTGTTACAGTTGTCTAGCTGCCTGGGGACTTGGACAATAACAGATTGACCAAATACGAGAGCGATGGTGAGTGTGCATGTTTTCTGTACCATGCTGTGCCAAGCGTTTGCTCTGATCAGATAAACATGGGAAGCGTAGCTCAGATAAGGACACAGCAGGAAGAACACTGTGAATATCTGTCCCTTTATGGGGGGCGAGTTTATCGCTTCTCTGCTTCCTCATACTAGAGGAGAATGACCCACGTGTACAGGCTTTTCCACTTTGGGAGTTAATGGAAAATCTGATCAGATATTACTTCAAAGAGCATGAATTTATCCAGCTAAACTTCCTGGGCATGTTACTCTTTCCAGGTTCAACCTACCAGGTAGCCATCTATATGGTAGTTATCCCTGTGCCTGTTTCAGAAAGCCTAACCTACATGAATGTTAAGCAGTGTTTTTCTGATGGTTTTCATGGGATCAGGGAGAGCTTTGTACAAGACAGTGTAGTCCCAGAGAAATGGCACTGGACAGGAGGTAGGAGAAACCTGTTTGTGAATTGCTGTTTTGAGCAAAACACTGCGCTTCCTGGTGCGTTATTTTACAGAATGATGGTCCTTGGCTGCTCTTAGAGAAGTCAGGAATAGCACTTTGATGGGAGCAGCTTCTTCTGTGATTTACATGGAAAACTGCTGGGAAGAAGCCCCAGCTGGACTGAACAGAGATGTCAGGCTGCTTGCCATTATTTAATTGGAAA